>NC_137701.1:1200861-1800861 GCF_964034855.1 Anser brachyrhynchus
AGTGCACTCTCTGGACTCACTGCACTGCATCCCCAGTGGTGCCAGTGCACTCTCTGGACTCACTGCAGTGCATTCCCGTTGGTGCCAGTGCACTCTCTGGACTCACTGCAGTGCATCCCCGTGGTGCTAGTGCACTCTGGACTCACTGAAGTGCATCCACAGTGGTGCCAGTGCACTCTCTGGACTCACTGCACTGCATCCCCAGTGGTGCCAGTGCACTCTCTGGACTCACTGTACTGCATCCCCAGTGGTGCCAGTGCACTCTCTGGACTCACCGCACTGCACCCTGATGGTGCCAGTGCACTCTCTGGACTCACTGCACCGCATCCCCAGTGGTGCCAGTGCACTCTCTAGAGTCACTGCGCTGCATCCCCAGTGGTGCCAGTGCACTCTCTGGACTCACTGTACTGCATCCCCAGTGGTGCCAAAGCACTCTCTGGACTCCCGCCACCGCATCCCCAGTGGTTCCAGTGCACTCTCTGGACTCACTGCAGTGCATCCCCAGTGGTGCCAGTGCACTCTCTGGACTCATTGAAGTGCATTCTCAGTGGTGCCAGTGTACTCTCTGGACTCACTGCACTGCATCCCTAGTGGTGCCACTGCACTCTCTGGACTCACTGCACCGCATCCCCAGTGGTGCCAGTGCACTCTCTAGAGTGACTGCAGTGCATCCCCAGTGGTGCCAGTGCACTCTCTGGACTCGCGTCAATGCATCCCCAGTGGTGCTAATGCACTCTCTGGACTCACTGCACTGCATCCCGAGTGGTGCCACTGCACTCTCTGGACTCACTGCTGTGCATCCCCAGTGGTGCCAGTGCACTCTCTGGACTCACTGAAGTGCATCCCCAGTGGTGCCAGTGCACTCTCTGGACTCACTGCACTGCATCCCCAGTGGTGCCAGTGCACTCTCTGGACTCACTGCTGTGCTTCCCCTGTGGTGCCAGTGCACTCTCTGGACTCACTGTACTGCATCCCCAGTGGTGCCAGTGCACTCTCTGGACTCACTGCAATGCATCCCCAGTGGTGCCAGTGCACTCTGTGGACTCACTGCTGTGCATCCCCAGTGGTGCAAGTGCACTCTCTGGACTCACTGCACTGCATGCCCAGTGGTGCCAGTGCACTCTCTGGACTCACTGCAGTGCATCCCCAGTGGTGCCAGTGCACTCTCTGGACTCACTGCACTGCATCTCCAATGGTGCCAGTGCACTCTCTGGACTCACTGCACTGCATTCCCAGTGGTGCCAATGCACTCTCTGGACTCACTGCTGTGCATTCCCAGTGGTGCCAGTGCACTCTCTGGACTCACTGTACTGCATCCCCAGTGGTGCCTGTGCACTCTCTGGAGTCACTGCACTGCATCCCCAGTGGTGTCAGTGCACTCTCTGGACTCACTGCACTTCATCCCCAGTGGTGCAAGTGCACTCTCTGGACTCACTGCAGTGCATCCCAAGTGGTGCCAGTGCACTCTCTGGACTCACTGCACTGCATCCCCAGTGGTGCCAATGCACTCTCTGGACTCACTGCTGTGCATCCCCAGTGGTGCCAGTGCAGTCTCTGCACTCACTGAAGTGCATCTCCAGTGGTGCCAGTGAACTCTCTGGACTCACTGCAGTGCATCCCCAGTGGTGCCAGTGCACTCTCTGGTCTCACTGCACTGCATCCCCAGTGGTGCCAGTGCACTCTCTGGACTCACTGCACTGCATCCCCAGTGGTGCCAGTGCACTCTCTGGACTCACTGCACTGCATCTCCAATGGTGCCAGTGCACTCTCTGGACTCACTGCACTGCATCCCCAGTGGTGCCAATGCACTCTCTGGACTCACTACTGTGCATCCCCAGTGGTGCCAGTGCACTCTCTGGACTCACTGTAGTGCATCCCCAGTGGTGCCAGTGCACTCTCTGGTCTCACTGCACTGCATCCCCAGTGGTGCCAGTGCACTCTGTGGACTCACTGCTGTGCATCCCCATTGGTGCCAATGCACTCTCTGGACTCACTACTGTGCATCCCCAGTGGTGCCAGTGCACTCTCTGGACTCACTGTAGTGCATCCCCAGTGGTGCCAGTGCACTCTCTGGTCTCACTGCACTGCATCCCCAGTGGTGCCAGTGCACTCTGTGGACTCACTGCTGTGCATCCCCATTGGTGCCAGTGCACTCTCTGGACTCACTGCACTGCATCTCCAATGGTGCCAGTGCACTCTCTGGACTCACTGCACTGCATCCCCACTGGTGCCAAAGCACTCTCTGGACTCACTGCAGTGCATCCCCAGTGGTGCCAGTGCACTCTCTGGACTCACTGTACTGCATCCCCAGTGGTGCCAGTGCACTCTCTGGACTCACTGCACTGCATCCCCAGTGGTGCCAGTGCACTCTCTGGACTCACTGCACTGCATCCCCAGTGGTGCAAGTGCACTCTCTGGACTCACTGCAGTGCATCCCCAGTGGAGCCCGTGCACTCTCTGGACTCACTGAAGTGCATCTCCAGTGGTGCCAGTGAACTCTCTGGTTTCACTGCAGTGCATCCCCAGTGGTGCCAGTGCACTCTCTGGACTCACTGCACTGCATCCCCAGTGGTGCCAGTGCACTCTCTGGACTCACTGCACTGCATCCCCAGTGGTGCCAGTGCACTCTCTGGACTCACTGCAGTGCATCTCCAATGGTGCCAGTGCACTCTCTGGACTCACTGCTGTGCATCCCCAGTGGTGCCAGTGCACTCTCTGGACTCACTGTACTGCATCCCCAGTGGTGCCAGTGCACTCTCTGGACTCACTGCACTGCATCTCCAATGGTGCCAGTGCACTCTCTGGACTCGCTGTACTGCATCCCCAGTGGTGCCAGAGCACTCTCTGGACTCACTGCACTGCACCCCCACTGGTGCCAGTGCACTCTCTGGACTCACTGCACTGCATCCCCAGTGGTGCCAGTGCACTCTCTGGACTCACTGCACTGCATCTCCAATGGTGCCAGTGCACTCTCTGGACTCACTGCACTGCATCCCCAGTGGTGCCAATGCACTCTCTGGACTCACTGCTGTGCATCCCCAGTGGTGCCAGTGCACTCTCTGGACTCACTGCACTGCATCCCTAGTGGTGCCAGGGCACTCTCTGCAGACACTGCAGTGCATCCCCAAAGGTGACAGTGCACTCTCTGGACTCACTGCTCTGCATCCCCAGTGGTGCCAGTGCACTCTCTGGACTCACTGCACTACTCCAGCCGCGGCAGTCGCTCCAGCCGCGGTAGCCCTCCAGCCTCGCAGCCGCGGCAGCCGCGGCAGCCGCTCCAGCCGCGGCAGCCGCTTCGTCCGCGGAAGCCGCGGCAGCCGCTCCAAACGCGGCAGGCGCTCCAACCGCGGCAACCGCTCCAGCCGTGGCAGCCGCTCCACTCGGTAGCGGCTGGAGCGGCTGCCGCGGCTAGAGCGGCTGGAGCGGCTGCCGCGGCTGGAGCTCCTGCCGCGTTTGGAGCGGCTGCCTCGGCTGGAGCGGCTGCCGCGGCTGGAGAGGCTGACGCGGTTGGAGCGTCTAGAGCGTCTGCCGCGGCTGGAGAAGCTACCGCGGCTGGAGCGGTTGACGCGGCTGGAGCGGAAACCGAGGCTGGAGCGCCACTCTCTGGACTCACTGCACTGCATCACCAGTGGTGCCAGTGCACTCTCTGGACTCACTGCACTGCATCACCAGTGGTGCCAGTGCACTCACTGGACTCACTGCAGTGCATCCCCAGTGGTGCCAGTGCACTCTCTGGACTCACTGCAGTGCATCCCCAGTGGTGCCAGTGCACTCTCTGGACTCACTGCACTGCATACCCATTGGTGCCAGTGCACTCTCTGGACTCACTGCAGTGCATCCCCAGTGGTGCAAGTGCACTCTCTGGACTCACTGGAGTGCATCACCTGTGGTGCCAGTGCACTCTCTGGACTCACTGCACTGCATCCCCAGTGCTGCCAGTGCACTCTCTGGACTCACTGCACTGCATCCCCAGTGGTGCCAGTGCACTCTCTGGACTCACTGCAGTGCATCCCCAGTGGTGCCAGTGCGCTCTCTGGACTCACTGCAGGGCATCCCCAGTGGTGCCAGTGCACTCTCTGGACTCACTGCACTGCATCCCCAGTCCTGCCAGTGCACTCTCTGGACTCACTGCACTGCATCCCCAGTGGTGCCAGTGCACTCTCTGGACTCACTGCACCGCATCCCCAGTGGTGCCAGTGCTCTCTCTGGAGTCACTGCACTGCATCCCCAGTGGTGCCAGTGCACTCTTTGGACTCACTGCACTGCATCCCCAGTGGTGCCAGTGCACTCTCTGGACTCACTGCAGTGCATCACCAGTGGTGCCAGTGCACTCTCTGGACTCACTGCACTGCATCCCCAGTGGTGCCAGTGCACTCTCTGGACTCACTGCAGTGCATCCCCAGTGGTGCCAGTGCACTCTCTGGACTCACTGAAGTGCATTCTCAGTGGTGCCAGTGCACTCTCTGGACTCACTGCAGTGCATCCCCAGTGGTGCCAGTGCACTCACTGGACTCACTGCACTGCATCCCCAGTGGTGCCAGTCCACTCTCTGGGCTCACTGTAGTGCATCCCCAGTGGTGCCAGTGCACTCTCTGGACTCACTGCTGGGCATCCCCAGTGGTGCCAGTGCACTCTCTGGACTCACTGCACTGCATCCCCAGTGGTGCAAGAGCACTCTCTGGACTCACTGCAGGGCATCCCCAGTGGTGCCAGTGCACTCTCTGCACTCACTTCACTGCATCCCCAGTGGTGCCAGTGCACTCTCTGGACTCACTGCACTGCATTCCCAGTGGTGACAGTGAAGTCTTTGGACTCACTGCACTCCATCCCCACTGGTGCCTTTGCACTCCCTGGACTCACTGCACTGCTCCAGCCGCGGCAGCCGCTCCAGCCGCGGTAGCCCTCCAGCCGTGGCAGCCGCTCCACTCGGAGCTGGAGCGGCTGCCGCGGTTGGAGCGGCTGCCGCGGCTGGAGCGGCTGGAGCGGATGCCGCGGCTGGAGCGGCTGGAGCGGCTGCCGCGGCTGGAGCTGCTGGCGCGGCTGGAGGAGCTACCGCGGCTGGAGCGGTTAACGCGGCTGGAGCGGATGCCGAGGCAGGAGCGGATGCCGCGGCTGGTGCGGCTGGAGAGGCTGTCGCGGCTGGAGCAGTGCAGTGAGTCCAGAGAGTGCACTGGCACCACTGGGGATGCACTGCAGTGAGTAAAGAAAGTGCACTGGCACCATTGGGGATGCAGTGCAGTGAGTCCAGAGAGTGCACTGGCACCACTGGGAATGCAGTGCAGTGAGTCCAGAGAGTGCACTGGCACCACTGGGGATGCAATGCAGTGAGTCCAGAGAGTGCACTGGCACCACTGGGCATGCAGTGCTGTGAGTCCAGAGAGTGCCCCGGCAACACTGGGAATGCACTGCAGTTAGTCCAGAGAGTGCACTGGCACCACTGGGGATACGGTGCCGGGAGTCCAGAGAGTGCACTGACACCACTGGGGATGCGGTGCCTGGAGTCCAGAGAGTGCTTTGGCACCACTGGGGATGCAGTGCAGTGAGTCCACAGACTGCACTGACACCAGTGGGAATGCGGTGCAGTGAGTCCAGAGATTGCAATGGCACCACTGGGATGCACTGCAGTGAGTCCAGAGTGCACTAGCACCACTGGGGATGCAGAGCAGTGAGGCCAGAGAGTGCACTGGCACCACTGAGAATGCATTTCAGTGAGTCCAGAGAGTGCCGCTCCAGCCTCGGCTTCCGCTCCAGCCGAGTCAACCCGCGTTAGCCCCTCCAGCCGCGGCAGACGCTCCAGCCGCTCCAGCCGCGGTAGCCCCTCCAGCCGCGGCAGACGCTCCAGCCGCGGCAGACGCTCCAGCCGCTCCAGGCGCGGTAACCGCTCCAAACGCGGCAGGAGCTCCAGCCGCGGCAGCCGCTCCAGCCGCTCTAGCCGCGGCAGCCGCTCCAGCCGCTACCGAGTGGAGCGGCTGCCACGGCTGGAGCGGTTGCCGCGGTTGGAGCGCCTGCCGCGTTTGGAGCGGCTGCCGCGGCTTCCGCGGCTGGTGCGGCTGCCTCGGTTGGAGAGTCTGCCGCGTATGCAGCGGACGGAGCGGCTGCCGCGGCTGCCGCGGCTGCCGAGGCTGGAGGACTACCGCGGCTGGAGCGACTGCCGCGGCTGGAGTAGTGCAGTGAGTCCAGAAAGTGCACTGGCACCACTGGGCATGCAGTGCAGTGAGTCCAGAGAGTGCACTGTCACCACTGGATATGCAGTGCAGTGAGTCCAGAGAGTGCACTGGCACCACTGGGGATGCACTGCAGTGAGTCCAGAGAGTGCACTGGCACCACTGGGGATGCAGTGCAGTGAGTCCAGAGAGTGCACTGGCACCAGTGGGGATTCACTGCAGTGAGTCCAGAGATTGCACTGGCACCACTGAGAATGCACTTCAGTGAGTCCAGAGAGTGCACTGGCACCACTGGGGATGCACTGCAGTGAGTCCAGAGAGTGCACTAGCACCACTGGGGATGCAGTGCAGTGAGTCCAGAGAGTGCACTGGCACCACTGGGGATGCACTGAAGTCAGTCCAGAGAGTGCACTGGCACCACTGAGAATGCACTTCAGTGAGTCCAGAGAGTGCACTGCCACCACTGGGGATGCACTGCAGTGAGTCCAGAGAGTGCACTAGCACTACTGGGGATGCAGTGCAGTGAGTCCAGAGAATGCGCTGGAACCACTTGGGATGCAGTGCAGTGAGTCCAGAGAGTGCACTGGCACCACTGGGGATGCAGTGCAGTGACTCCAGAGAGTGCACTGGCACCACTGGGGATGCACTGCAGTGAGTCCAGTGAGTGCACTGGCACCACTGGGGATGCAGTGCAGTGAGTCCAGAGAGTGCACTGGCACCACTGGGGAAGCAGTGCAGTGAGTCCAGAGAGTGCAGTGGCACCACTGGGGATGCAGTGCAGTGAGTCCAGAGAGTGCACTGGCAGCACTGGGGATGCAGTGCAGTGAGTCCACAGAGTGCACTGGCACCACTGGGGATGCAGTTCAGTGAGTCCAGAGAGTGCACTGGCACCACTGGGGATGCAGTGCAGTGAGTCCAGAGAGTGCACTGGCACCACTGAGAATGCAGTGCTGTGACTCCAGAGAGTGCACAGGCACCACTGGGGATGCAGTGCAGTGAGTCCAGAGAGTGCACTGGCACCACTGGGGATGCACTGCAGTGAGCCCAGAGAGTGCACTGGCACCAGTGGGGATGCACTGCAGTTAGTCCAGTGAGTGCACTGGCACCACTGGGGAAGCAGTGCAGTGAGTCCAGAGAGTGCAGTGGCACCACTGGTGATGCAGTTTAGTGAGTCCAGAGAGTGCACTGGCATCACTGGGGATGCAGTGCAGTGAGTCCAGAGAGTGCACTGGCACCACTGGGGATGCAGTGCAGTGAGTCCAGAGAGTGCACTGGCACCACTGGGGATGCGGTGCTGGGAGTCCAGAGAGTGCTTTGGCACCAGTGGGGTGCAGTGCAGTTACTCCAGAGACTGCACTGGCACCACCGGGGATGCAGTGCAGTGAGTCCAGAGAGTGCACTGGCACCACTGGGGATGCAGTGCAGCAAGTCCAGAGATTGCACTGGCACCACTGGGGATGCAGTGCTGTGAGTCCAGAGAGTGCACTGGCACCACTGGGGATGCACTGCATTGAGCCCAGAGAGTGCACTGGCACCAGTGGGGATGCACTGCAGTGAGTCCAGTGAGTGCACTGGCACCACTGGGGAAGCAGTGCAGTGAGTCCAGAGAGTGCACTGGCACCACTGGGGATGCAGTACAGTGAGTCCAGAGAGTGCACTGGCACCATTATGGATGCAGTGCAGTGAGGCCAGTGAGTGTACTGGCACCACTGGGGATGCAGTGCAGTGAGTCCAGAGAGTGCACTGGCACCACTGAGAATGCACTTCAATGAGTCCAGAGAGTGCACTGGCACCACTGGGGATGCAGTGCAGTGAGTCCAGAGAGTGCAGTGGCACCACTGGGGATGCACTGCAGTGAGTCCGGAGAGTGGTTTGGCACCAGTGGGGATGCACTGCAGTTACTCCAGAGACTGCACTGGCACCACTGGGGATGCACTGCAGTGAGTCCAGAGAGTGCACTGGCACCAGTGGGGATGCAGTGCAGTGAGTCCAGAGAGTGCACTGGCACCACTGGGGATGCACTGCAGTGAGTCCAGAGAGTGCACTGTCACCACTGGGGATGCAGTACAGTGAGTCCACAGAGTGCACTGGCACCACTGGGGATGCAGTGCAGTGAGTCCAGAGAGTGCACTGGCACCACTGGGGATGCAATGCAGTGAATCCAGTGAGTGCACTGGCACCACTGGGGATGCACTGCAGTGAGTCCAGAGAGTGCTCTTGCACCACAGGGGATGCAGTGCAGTGACTCAAGAGAGTGCACTGGCAGCACTGGGGATGCAGTGCAGTGAGTCCAGAGAGTGCACTGGCACCACTGCGGATGCACTGCAGTGAGTCCAGAGAGTGCACTGGCTCCACTGGGGATGCACTGCAGTGAGTCCAGAGAGTGCACTGGCACCACTGGGGATGCACTGCAGTGAGTCCAGAGAGTGTACTGGCACCACTGGGGATGCACTGCAGTGAGTCCAGAGAGTGCACTGGCACCACTGAGAATGCACTTCAGTGAGTCCAGAGAGTGCACTGGCACCACTGGGGATGCACTGCAGTGAGTCCACAGAGTGCACTAGCACCACTGGGGATGCAGTGCAGTGAGTCCAGAGAGTGCGCTGGAACCACTGGGGATGCAGTGCAGTGAGTCCAGAGAGTGCACTGGCACCACTGGGGATGCAGTGCAGTGAGTCCAGAGAGTGCACTGGCACCAGTGCGATGCACTGCAGTGAGTCCAGTGAGTGCACTGGCACCACTGGGGATGCAGTGCAGTGAGTCCAGAGAGTGCACTGGCACCACTGGGGAAGCAGTGCTGTGAGTCCAGAGAGTGCAGTGGCACCACTAGGTATGCAGTGCAGTGAGTCCAGAGAGTGCACTGGCAGCACTGGGGATGCAGTGCAGTGAGTCCAGAGAGTGCACTGGCACCACTGGAGATGCAGTTCAGTGAGTCCAGAGAGTGCACTGGCACCACTGGGGATGCAGTGCAGTGAGTCCAGAGAGTGCACTGGCACCACTAAGAATGCACTTCAGTGAGTCCAGAGATTGCACTGGCACCACTGCGGATGCAGTGCAGTGAGTCCAGAGATTGTCTGGCACCACTGGGGATGCAGTGCTGTGAATCCAGAGAGCGCACAGGCACCACTGGGGATGCAGTGCAGTGAGTCCAGAGAGTGCACTGGCACCACTGGGGATGCACTGCAGTGAGCCCAGAGAGTGCACTGTCACCACTGGGGATGCAGTACAGTGAGTCCAGAGAGTGCACTGTCACCACTGGGGATGCAGTGCAGTGAGTCCACAGAGTGCACTGGTACCACTGGGGATGCAGTGCAGTGAGTCCAGAGAGTGCACTGGCACCACTGGGGATACAGTGCAGTGAGTCCAGAGAGTGCACTGGCACCACTTCGGATGCAGTGCAGTGAGTCCAGAGAGTGCACTGGCACCACTGGGGATGCATTGCAGTGAGTCCAGAGAGTGCACTGGCACCACAGATGATGCAGTACAGTGAGTCCAGTGAGTGCACTGGCACCACTGGTGATGTAGTGCAGTGACTCGAGAGAGTGCACTTGCACCACTGGGGATGCAGTGCAGTGAGTCCAGAGAGTGCACTGGCACCACTGGGGATGCACTGCAGTGAGTCCGCAGAGTGCACTGGCACCACTGGGGATGCAGTGCAGTGAGTCCAGAGAGTGCACTGGCACCACTGGTGATGCACTGCAGTGAGTCCAGAGATTGCACTGGCACCACTGGGGATGCAGTGCAGTGAGTCCAGAGACTTCACTGGCACCACTGGGAATGCAGAGAAGTGAGTGCAGAGAGTAACTGGCACCACTGGGGATGCAGTGCAGTGAGTCCAGAGAGTGCACTGGCACCACTGGGGATGCAGTGCAGTGAGTCCAGAGAGTGCACTGGCACTACCTGTGATGCAGTGCAGTGAGTCCAGAGAGTTAACTGGCACCACTGGGGATGCAGTGCAGTGAGTCCAGAGAGTGCACTGGCACCACTGGGGATGCAGTGCAGTGAGTCCAGAGAGTGCACTGGCGCCACTGGGGATGCACTACAGTGAGTCCAGAGAGTGCACTGGCACCACTGGGGATGCAGTGCAGTGAGTCCAGAGAGTGCACTGGCACCACTGGGGATGCAGTGCATTGAGTCCAGAGAGTGCACTGGCACAACTGGGGATGCACTTCAGTGAGTCCAGAGAGTGCACTGGCACCAGTGGGGATGCAGTGCAGTGAGTCCAGAGAGTGCACTGGCACCACTGGGGATGCACTGCAGTGAGTCCAGAGAGTACACTGGCACCAGTGGGGATGCAGTGCAGTGAGTCCAGAGAGTGCACTGGCACCACTGGGGATGCACTGCAGTGAGTCCAGAGAGTGCACTGGCACCACTGGGGATGTGCCAGTGAGTCCAGTGAGTGCACTGGCACCACTGGGGATGCAGTGCATTGAGTCCAGAGAGTACACTGGCACCAGTGGGGATGCAGTGCAGTGAGTCCAGAGAGTGCACTGGCACCACTGGGGATGCAGTGCAGTCAGTCCAGTGAGTGCACTGGCACCACTGGGGATGCACTGCAGTGAGTCCAGACAGTGCACTGGCACCACTGGGGATGCCCTGCAGTGAGTCCAGAGAGTGCACTGGCACCACTGGGGATGCCCTGCAGTGAGTCCAGAGAGTGCACTGGCACCACTGGGGATGCAGTGCAGTGAGTCCAGAGAGTGCACTGGCACCACTGGGGATGCAGTGCAGTGAGTCCAGAGAGTGCACTGGCACCACTGGGGATGCACTGCAGTGAGTCCAGAGAGTGCACTGGCACAACTGGGTATGCACTGCAGTGAGTCCAGAGAGTGCACTGGCACCACTGAGAATGCACTTCAATGAGTCCAGAGAGTGCACTGGCACCACTGGGGATGCACTGCAGTGAGTCCAGAGAGTGCAGTGGCACCACTGGGGATGCACTGCAGTGAGTCCAGAGAGTGCTTTGGCACCAGTGGGGATGCACTGCAGTTACTCCAGAGACTGCACTGGCACCACTGGGGATGCACTGCAGTGAGTCCAGAGAGTGCACTGGCACCACTGGGGATGCAGTGCTGTGAATCCAGAGAGTGCACAGGCACCACTGGGGATGCAGTGCAGTGAGTCCAGAGAGTGCACTGGCACCACTGGGGATGCACTGCAGTGAGCCCAGAGAGTGCACTGTCACCACTGGGGATGCAGTACAGTGAGTCCAGAGAGTGCACTGTCACCACTGGGGATGCAGTGCAGTGAGTCCACAGAGTGCACTGGTACCACTGGGGATGCAGTGCAGTGAGTCCAGAGAGTGCACTGGCACCACTGGGGATACAGTGCAGTGAGTCCAGAGAGTGCACTGGCACCACTTCGGATGCAGTGCAGTGAGTCCAGAGAGTGCACTGGCACCACTGGGGATGCATTGCAGTGAGACCAGAGAGTGCACTGGCACCACAGATGATGCAGTACAGTGAGTCCAGTGAGTGCACTGGCACCACTGGTGATGTAGTGCAGTGACTCGAGAGAGTGCACTGTCACCACTGGGGATGCAGTGCAGTGAGTCCAGAGAGTGCACTGGCACCACTGGGGATGCACTGCAGTGAGTCCGCAGAGTGCACTGGCACCACTGGGGATGCAGTGCAGTGAGTCCAGAGAGTGCACTGGCACCACTGGTGATGCACTGCAGTGAGTCCAGAGATTGCACTGGCACCACTGGGGATGCAGTGCAGTGAGTCCAGAGACTTCACTGGCACCACTGGGAATGCAGAGAAGTGAGTGCAGAGAGTAACTGGCACCACTGGGGATGCAGTGCAGTGAGTCCAGAGAGTGCACTGGCACCACTGGGGATGCAGTGCAGTGAGTCCAGAGAGTGCACTGGCACTACCTGTGATGCAGTGCAGTGAGTCCAGAGAGTTAACTGGCACCACTGGGGATGCAGTGCAGTGAGTCCAGAGAGTGCACTGGCACCACTGGGGATGCAGTGCAGTGAGTCCAGAGAGTGCACTGGCGCCACTGGGGATGCACTACAGTGAGTCCAGAGAGTGCACTGGCACCACTGGGGATGCAGTGCAGTGAGTCCAGAGAGTGCACTGGCACCACTGGGGATGCAGTGCATTGAGTCCAGAGAGTGCACTGGCACAACTGGGGATGCACTTCAGTGAGTCCAGAGAGTGCACTGGCACCAGTGGGGATGCAGTGCAGTGAGTCCAGAGAGTGCACTGGCACCACTGGGGATGCACTGCAGTGAGTCCAGAGAGTACACTGGCACCAGTGGGGATGCAGTGCAGTGAGTCCAGAGAGTGCACTGGCACCACTGGGGATGCACTGCAGTGAGTCCAGAGAGTGCACTGGCACCACTGGGGATGTGCCAGTGAGTCCAGTGAGTGCACTGGCACCACTGGGGATGCAGTGCATTGAGTCCAGAGAGTACACTGGCACCAGTGGGGATGCAGTGCAGTGAGTCCAGAGAGTGCACTGGCACCACTGGGGATGCAGTGCAGTCAGTCCAGTGAGTGCACTGGCACCACTGGGGATGCACTGCAGTGAGTCCAGACAGTGCACTGGCACCACTGGGGATGCCCTGCAGTGAGTCCAGAGAGTGCACTGGCACCACTGGGGATGCCCTGCAGTGAGTCCAGAGAGTGCACTGGCACCACTGGGGATGCAGTGCAGTGAGTCCAGAGAGTGCACTGGCACCACTGGGGATGCAGTGCAGTGAGTCCAGAGAGTGCACTGGCACCACTGGGGATGCACTGCAGTGAGTCCAGAGAGTGCACTGGCACAACTGGGTATGCACTGCAGTGAGTCCAGAGAGTGCACTGGCACCACTGAGAATGCACTTCAATGAGTCCAGAGAGTGCACTGGCACCACTGGGGATGCACTGCAGTGAGTCCAGAGAGTGCAGTGGCACCACTGGGGATGCACTGCAGTGAGTCCAGAGAGTGCTTTGGCACCAGTGGGGATGCACTGCAGTTACTCCAGAGACTGCACTGGCACCACTGGGGATGCACTGCAGTGAGCCCAGAGAGTGCACTGTCACCACTGGGGATGCAGTACAGTGAGTCCAGAGAGTGCACTGTCACCACTGGGGATGCAGTGCAGTGAGTCCACAGAGTGCACTGGTACCACTGGGGATGCAGTGCAGTGAGTCCAGAGAGTGCACTGGCACCACTGGGGATACAGTGCAGTGAGTCCAGAGAGTGCACTGGCACCACTTCGGATGCAGTGCAGTGAGTCCAGAGAGTGCACTGGCACCACTGGGGATGCATTGCAGTGAGTCCAGAGAGTGCACTGGCACCACAGATGATGCAGTACAGTGAGTCCAGTGAGTGCACTGGCACCACTGGTGATGTAGTGCAGTGACTCGAGAGAGTGCACTTGCACCACTGGGGATGCAGTGCAGTGAGTCCAGAGAGTGCACTGGCACCACTGGGGATGCACTGCAGTGAGTCCGCAGAGTGCACTGGCACCACTGGGGATGCAGTGCAGTGAGTCCAGAGAGTGCACTGGCACCACTGGTGATGCACTGCAGTGAGTCCAGAGATTGCACTGGCACCACTGGGGATGCAGTGCAGTGAGTCCAGAGACTTCACTGGCACCACTGGGAATGCAGAGAAGTGAGTGCAGAGAGTAACTGGCACCACTGGGGATGCAGTGCAGTGAGTCCAGAGAGTGCACTGGCACCACTGGGGATGCAGTGCAGTGAGTCCAGAGAGTGCACTGGCACTACCTGTGATGCAGTGCAGTGAGTCCAGAGAGTTAACTGGCACCACTGGGGATGCAGTGCAGTGAGTCCAGAGAGTGCACTGGCACCACTGGGGATGCAGTGCAGTGAGTCCAGAGAGTGCACTGGCGCCACTGGGGATGCACTACAGTGAGTCCAGAGAGTGCACTGGCACCACTGGGGATGCAGTGCAGTGAGTCCAGAGAGTGCACTGGCACCACTGGGGATGCAGTGCATTGAGTCCAGAGAGTGCACTGGCACAACTGGGGATGCACTTCAGTGAGTCCAGAGAGTACACTGGCACCAGTGGGGATGCAGTGCAGTGAGTCCAGAGAGTGCACTGGCACCACTGGGGATGCACTGCAGTGAGTCCAGAGAGTACACTGGCACCAGTGGGGATGCAGTGCAGTGAGTCCAGAGAGTGCACTGGCACCACTGGGGATGCACTGCAGTGAGTCCAGAGAGTGCACTGGCACCACTGGGGATGTGCCAGTGAGTCCAGTGAGTGCACTGGCACCACTGGGGATGCAGTGCATTGAGTCCAGAGAGTACACTGGCACCAGTGGGGATGCAGTGCAGTGAGTCCAGAGAGTGCACTGGCACCACTGGGGATGCAGTGCAGTCAGTCCAGTGAGTGCACTGGCACCACTGGGGACGCACTGCAGTGAGTCCAGACAGTGCACTGGCACCACTGGGGATGCCCTGCAGTGAGTCCAGAGAGTGCACTGGCACCACTGGGGATGCCCTGCAGTGAGTCCAGAGAGTGCACTGGCACCACTGGGGATGCAGTGCAGTGAGTCCAGAGAGTGCACTGGCACCACTGGGGATGCAGTGCAGTGAGTCCAGAGAGTGCACTGGCACCACTGGGGATGCACTGCAGTGAGTCCAGAGAGTGCACTGGCACAACTGGGTATGCACTGCAGTGAGTCCAGAGAGTGCACTGGCACCACTGAGAATGCACTTCAATGAGTCCAGAGAGTGCACTGGCACCACTGGGGATGCACTGCAGTGAGTCCAGAGAGTGCAGTGGCACCACTGGGGATGCACTGCAGTGAGTCCAGAGAGTGCTTTGGCACCAGTGGGGATGCACTGCAGTTACTCCAGAGACTGCACTGGCACCACTGGGGATGCACTGCAGTGAGTCCAGAGAGTGCACTGGCACCACTGGGGATGCAGTGCTGTGAATCCAGAGAGCGCACAGGCACCACTGGGGATGCAGTGCAGTGAGTCCAGAGAGTGCACTGGCACCACTGGGGATGCACTGCAGTGAGCCCAGAGAGTGCACTGTCACCACTGGGGATGCAGTACAGTGAGTCCAGAGAGTGCACTGTCACCACTGGGGATGCAGTGCAGTGAGTCCACAGAGTGCACTGGTACCACTGGGGATGCAGTGCAGTGAGTCCAGAGAGTGCACTGGCACCACTGGGGATACAGTGCAGTGAGTCCAGAGAGTGCACTGGCACCACTTCGGATGCAGTGCAGTGAGTCCAGAGAGTGCACTGGCACCACTGGGGATGCATTGCAGTGAGTCCAGAGAGTGCACTGGCACCACAGATGATGCAGTACAGTGAGTCCAGTGAGTGCACTGGCACCACTGGTGATGTAGTGCAGTGACTCGAGAGAGTGCAGTTGCACCACTGGGGATGCAGTGCAGTGAGTCCAGAGAGTGCACTGGCACCACTGGGGATGCACTGCAGTGAGTCCGCAGAGTGCACTGGCACCACTGGGGATGCAGTGCAGTGAGTCCAGAGAGTGCACTGGCACCACTGGTGATGCACTGCAGTGAGTCCAGAGATTGCACTGGCACCACTGGGGATGCAGTGCAGTGAGTCCAGAGACTTCACTGGCACCACTGGGAATGCAGAGAAGTGAGTGCAGAGAGTAACTGGCACCACTGGGGATGCAGTGCAGTGAGTCCAGAGAGTGCACTGGCACCACTGGGGATGCAGTGCAGTGAGTCCAGAGAGTGCACTGGCACTACCTGTGATGCAGTGCAGTGAGTCCAGAGAGTTAACTGGCACCACTGGGGATGCAGTGCAGTGAGTCCAGAGAGTGCACTGGCACCACTGGGGATGCAGTGCAGTGAGTCCAGAGAGTGCACTGGCGCCACTGGGGATGCACTACAGTGAGTCCAGAGAGTGCACTGGCACCACTGGGGATGCAGTGCAGTGAGTCCAGAGAGTGCACTGGCACCACTGGGGATGCAGTGCATTGAGTCCAGAGAGTGCACTGGCACAACTGGGGATGCACTTCAGTGAGTCCAGAGAGTGCACTGGCACCAGTGGGGATGCAGTGCAGTGAGTCCAGAGAGTGCACTGGCACCACTGGGGATGCACTGCAGTGAGTCCAGAGAGTACACTGGCACCAGTGGGGATGCAGTGCAGTGAGTCCAGAGAGTGCACTGGCACCACTGGGGATGCACTGCAGTGAGTCCAGAGAGTGCACTGGCACCACTGGGGATGTGCCAGTGAGTCCAGTGAGTGCACTGGCACCACTGGGGATGCAGTGCATTGAGTCCAGAGAGTACACTGGCACCAGTGGGGATGCAGTGCAGTGAGTCCAGAGAGTGCACTGGCACCACTGGGGATGCAGTGCAGTCAGTCCAGTGAGTGCACTGGCACCACTGGGGATGCACTGCAGTGAGTCCAGACAGTGCACTGGCACCACTGGGGATGCCCTGCAGTGAGTCCAGAGAGTGCACTGGCACCACTGGGGATGCCCTGCAGTGAGTCCAGAGAGTGCACTGGCACCACTGGGGATGCAGTGCAGTGAGTCCAGAGAGTGCACTGGCACCACTGGGGATGCAGTGCAGTGAGTCCAGAGAGTGCACTGGCACCACTGGGGATGCACTGCAGTGAGTCCAGAGAGTGCACTGGCACCACTGGGGATGCACTGCAGTGAGTCCAGAGAGTGCACTGGCACCACTGAGAATGCACTTCAATGAGTCCAGAGAGTGCACTGGCACCACTGGGGATGCACTGCAGTGAGTCCAGAGAGTGCAGTGGCACCACTGGGGATGCACTGCAGTGAGTCCAGAGAGTGCTTTGGCACCAGTGGGGATGCACTGCAGTTACTCCAGAGACTGCACTGGCACCACTGGGGATGCACTGCAGTGAGTCCAGAGAGTGCACTGGCACCACTGGGGATGCACTGCAGTGAGTCCAGAGAGTGCACTGTCACCACTGGGGATGCAGTACAGTGAGTCCACAGAGTGCACTGGCACCACTGGGGATGCAGTGCAGTGAGTCCAGAGAGTGCACTGACACCACTGGGGATGCAATGCAGTGAATCCAGTGAGTGCACTGGCACCACTGGGGATGCAGTGCAGTGAGTCCAGAGAGTGCACTGGCACTACTGGGGATGCAGTGCAGTGAGTCCAGATAGTGCACTGGCACCACTGGGGATGCACTGCAGTGAGTCCAGAGCGTGCACTGTCACTACTGGGGATGCACTGCAGTGAGTCCAGAGAGTGCACTGGCACCACTGGGGATGCAGTGCAGTGAGTCCTGAGAGTGCACTGGCACCACTGGGGATGCACTGCAGTGAGTCCAGAGATTGCACTGGCACCACTGGGGATGCAGTACAGTGAGTCCACACAGTGCACTAGCACCACTGGGGATGCAGTGCAGTGAGTCCAGAGAGTGCACTGGCACCACTGGGGATGCAGTGCAGTGAGTCCAGAGAGTGCACTGGCACCACTGGGGATGCACTGCTGTGAGTCCAGAGAGTGCTCTTGCACCACAGGGGATGCAGTGCAGTGACTCAAGAGAGTGCACTGGCAGCACTGGGGATGCAGTGCAGTGAGTCCAGAGAGTGCACTGGCACCACTGCGGATGCACTACAGTGAGTCCAGAGAGTGCACTGGCTCCACTGGGGATGCACTGCAGTGAGTCCAGAGAGTGCACTGGCACCACTGGGGATGCACTGCAGTGAGTCCAGAGAGTGCACTGGCACCACTGAGAATGCACTTCAGTGAGTCCAGAGAGTGCACTGGCACCACTGGGGATGCACTGCAGTGAGTCCACAGAGTGCACTAGCACCACTGGGGATGCAGTGCAGTGAGTCCAGAGAGTGCGCTGGAACCACTGGGGATGCAGTGCAGTGAGTCCAGAGAGTGCACTGGCACCACTGGGGATGCAGTGCAGTGAGTCCAGAGAGTGCACTGGCACCAGTGGGGATGCACTGCAGTGAGTCCAGTGAGTGCACTGGCACCACTGGGGATGCAGTGCAGTGAGTCCAGAGAGTGCACTGGCACCACTGGGGAAGCAGTGCAGTGAGTCCAGAGAGTGCAGTGGCACCACTAGGGATGCAGTGCAGTGAGTCCAGAGAGTGCACTGGCAGCACTGGGGATGCAGTGCAGTGAGTCCAGAGAGTGCACTGGCACCACTGGGGATGCAGTTCAGTGAGTCCAGAGAGTGCACTGGCACCACTGGGGATGCAGTGCAGTGAGTCCAGAGAGTGCACTGGCACCACTGAGAATGCACTTCAGTGAGTCCAGAGATTGCACTGGCACCACTGGGGATGCAGTACAGTGAGTCCACAGAGTGCACTGGCACCACTGGGGATGCAGTGCAGTGAGTCCAGAGAGTGCACTGGCACCACTGGGGATGCAATGCAGTGAATCCAGTGAGTGCACTGGCACCACTGGGGATGCACTGCAGTGAGTCCAGAGAGTGCTCTTGCACCACAGGGGATGCAGTGCAGTGACTCAAGAGAGTGCACTGGCAGCACTGGGGATGCAGTGCAGTGAGTCCAGAGAGTGCACTGGCACCACTGCGGATGCACTGCAGTGAGTCCAGAGAGTGCACTGGCTCCACTGGGGATGCACTGCAGTGAGTCCAGAGAGTGCACTGGCACCACTGGGGATGCACTGCAGTGAGTCCAGAGAGTGTACTGGCACCACTGGGGATGCACTGCAGTGAGTCCAGAGAGTGCACTGGCACCACTGAGAATGCACTTCAGTGAGTCCAGAGAGTGCACTGGCACCACTGGGGATGCACTGCAGTGAGTCCACAGAGTGCACTAGCACCACTGGGGATGCAGTGCAGTGAGTCCAGAGAGTGCGCTGGAACCACTGGGGATGCAGTGCAGTGAGTCCAGAGAGTGCACTGGCACCACTGGGGATGCAGTGCAGTGAGTCCAGAGAGTGCACTGGCACCAGTGCGATGCACTGCAGTGAGTCCAGTGAGTGCACTGGCACCACTGGGGATGCAGTGCAGTGAGTCCAGAGAGTGCACTGGCACCACTGGGGAAGCAGTGCTGTGAGTCCAGAGAGTGCAGTGGCACCACTAGGTATGCAGTGCAGTGAGTCCAGAGAGTGCACTGGCAGCACTGGGGATGCAGTGCAGTGAGTCCAGAGAGTGCACTGGCACCACTGGAGATGCAGTTCAGTGAGTCCAGAGAGTGCACTGGCACCACTGGGGATGCAGTGCAGTGAGTCCAGAGAGTGCACTGGCACCACTAAGAATGCACTTCAGTGAGTCCAGAGATTGCACTGGCACCACTGCGGATGCAGTGCAGTGAGTCCAGAGATTGTCTGGCACCACTGGGGATGCAGTGCTGTGAATCCAGAGAGCGCACAGGCACCACTGGGGATGCAGTGCAGTGAGTCCAGAGAGTGCACTGGCACCACTGGGGATGCACTGCAGTGAGCCCAGAGAGTGCACTGTCACCACTGGGGATGCAGTACAGTGAGTCCAGAGAGTGCACTGTCACCACTGGGGATGCAGTGCAGTGAGTCCACAGAGTGCACTGGTACCACTGGGGATGCAGTGCAGTGAGTCCAGAGAGTGCACTGGCACCACTGGGGATACAGTGCAGTGAGTCCAGAGAGTGCACTGGCACCACTTCGGAT
This sequence comes from Anser brachyrhynchus, assembly GCF_964034855.1. NCBI lineage: Eukaryota > Metazoa > Chordata > Aves > Anseriformes > Anatidae > Anser > Anser brachyrhynchus. The sequence goes on from NC_137701.1 coordinate 1,220,595, forward strand.
GCAGTGCAGTGAGTCCAGAGAGTGCACTGGCACCACTGGGGATGCATTGCAGTGAGTCCAGAGAGTGCACTGGCACCACAGATGATGCAGTACAGTGAGTCCAGTGAGTGCACTGGCACCACTGGTGATGTAGTGCAGTGACTCGAGAGAGTGCACTTGCACCACTGGGGATGCAGTGCAGTGAGTCCAGAGAGTGCACTGGCACCACTGGGGATGCACTGCAGTGAGTCCGCAGAGTGCACTGGCACCACTGGGGATGCAGTGCAGTGAGTCCAGAGAGTGCACTGGCACCACTGGTGATGCACTGCAGTGAGTCCAGAGATTGCACTGGCACCACTGGGGATGCAGTGCAGTGAGTCCAGAGACTTCACTGGCACCACTGGGAATGCAGAGAAGTGAGTGCAGAGAGTAACTGGCACCACTGGGGATGCAGTGCAGTGAGTCCAGAGAGTGCACTGGCACCACTGGGGATGCAGTGCAGTGAGTCCAGAGAGTGCACTGGCACTACCTGTGATGCAGTGCAGTGAGTCCAGAGAGTTAACTGGCACCACTGGGGATGCAGTGCAGTGAGTCCAGAGAGTGCACTGGCACCACTGGGGATGCAGTGCAGTGAGTCCAGAGAGTGCACTGGCGCCACTGGGGATGCACTACAGTGAGTCCAGAGAGTGCACTGGCACCACTGGGGATGCAGTGCAGTGAGTCCAGAGAGTGCACTGGCACCACTGGGGATGCAGTGCATTGAGTCCAGAGAGTGCACTGGCACAACTGGGGATGCACTTCAGTGAGTCCAGAGAGTGCACTGGCACCAGTGGGGATGCAGTGCAGTGAGTCCAGAGAGTGCACTGGCACCACTGGGGATGCACTGCAGTGAGTCCAGAGAGTACACTGGCACCAGTGGGGATGCAGTGCAGTGAGTCCAGAGAGTGCACTGGCACCACTGGGGATGCACTGCAGTGAGTCCAGAGAGTGCACTGGCACCACTGGGGATGTGCCAGTGAGTCCAGTGAGTGCACTGGCACCACTGGGGATGCAGTGCATTGAGTCCAGAGAGTACACTGGCACCAGTGGGGATGCAGTGCAGTGAGTCCAGAGAGTGCACTGGCACCACTGGGGATGCAGTGCAGTCAGTCCAGTGAGTGCACTGGCACCACTGGGGATGCACTGCAGTGAGTCCAGACAGTGCACTGGCACCACTGGGGATGCCCTGCAGTGAGTCCAGAGAGTGCACTGGCACCACTGGGGATGCCCTGCAGTGAGTCCAGAGAGTGCACTGGCACCACTGGGGATGCAGTGCAGTGAGTCCAGAGAGTGCACTGGCACCACTGGGGATGCAGTGCAGTGAGTCCAGAGAGTGCACTGGCACCACTGGGGATGCACTGCAGTGAGTCCAGAGAGTGCACTGGCACAACTGGGTATGCACTGCAGTGAGTCCAGAGAGTGCACTGGCACCACTGAGAATGCACTTCAATGAGTCCAGAGAGTGCACTGGCACCACTGGGGATGCACTGCAGTGAGTCCAGAGAGTGCAGTGGCACCACTGGGGATGCACTGCAGTGAGTCCAGAGAGTGCTTTGGCACCAGTGGGGATGCACTGCAGTTACTCCAGAGACTGCACTGGCACCACTGGGGATGCACTGCAGTGAGTCCAGAGAGTGCACTGGCACCACTGGGGATGCAGTGCTGTGAATCCAGAGAGCGCACAGGCACCACTGGGGATGCAGTGCAGTGAGTCCAGAGAGTGCACTGGCACCACTGGGGATGCACTGCAGTGAGCCCAGAGAGTGCACTGTCACCACTGGGGATGCAGTACAGTGAGTCCAGAGAGTGCACTGTCACCACTGGGGATGCAGTGCAGTGAGTCCACAGAGTGCACTGGTACCACTGGGGATGCAGTGCAGTGAGTCCAGAGAGTGCACTGGCACCACTGGGGATACAGTGCAGTGAGTCCAGAGAGTGCACTGGCACCACTTCGGATGCAGTGCAGTGAGTCCAGAGAGTGCACTGGCACCACTGGGGATGCATTGCAGTGAGTCCAGAGAGTGCACTGGCACCACAGATGATGCAGTACAGTGAGTCCAGTGAGTGCACTGGCACCACTGGTGATGTAGTGCAGTGACTCGAGAGAGTGCACTTGCACCACTGGGGATGCAGTGCAGTGAGTCCAGAGAGTGCACTGGCACCACTGGGGATGCCCTGCAGTGAGTCCGCAGAGTGCACTGGCACCACTGGGGATGCAGTGCAGTGAGTCCAGAGAGTGCACTGGCACCACTGGTGATGCACTGCAGTGAGTCCAGAGATTGCACTGGCACCACTGGGGATGCAGTGCAGTGAGTCCAGAGACTTCACTGGCACCACTGGGAATGCAGAGAAGTGAGTGCAGAGAGTAACTGGCACCACTGGGGATGCAGTGCAGTGAGTCCAGAGAGTGCACTGGCACCACTGGGGATGCAGTGCAGTGAGTCCAGAGAGTGCACTGGCACTACCTGTGATGCAGTGCAGTGAGTCCAGAGAGTTAACTGGCACCACTGGGGATGCAGTGCAGTGAGTCCAGAGAGTGCACTGGCACCACTGGGGATGCAGTGCAGTGAGTCCAGAGAGTGCACTGGCGCCACTGGGGATGCACTACAGTGAGTCCAGAGAGTGCACTGGCACCACTGGGGATGCAGTGCAGTGAGTCCAGAGAGTGCACTGGCACCACTGGGGATGCAGTGCATTGAGTCCAGAGAGTGCACTGGCACAACTGGGGATGCACTTCAGTGAGTCCAGAGAGTGCACTGGCACCAGTGGGGATGCAGTGCAGTGAGTCCAGAGAGTGCACTGGCACCACTGGGGATGCACTGCAGTGAGTCCAGAGAGTACACTGGCACCAGTGGGGATGCAGTGCAGTGAGTCCAGAGAGTGCACTGGCACCACTGGGGATGCACTGCAGTGAGTCCAGAGAGTGCACTGGCACCACTGGGGATGTGCCAGTGAGTCCAGTGAGTGCACTGGCACCACTGGGGATGCAGTGCATTGAGTCCAGAGAGTACACTGGCACCAGTGGGGATGCAGTGCAGTGAGTCCAGAGAGTGCACTGGCACCACTGGGGATGCAGTGCAGTCAGTCCAGTGAGTGCACTGGCACCACTGGGGATGCACTGCAGTGAGTCCAGACAGTGCACTGGCACCACTGGGGATGCCCTGCAGTGAGTCCAGAGAGTGCACTGGCACCACTGGGGATGCCCTGCAGTGAGTCCAGAGAGTGCACTGGCACCACTGGGGATGCAGTGCAGTGAGTCCAGAGAGTGCACTGGCACCACTGGGGATGCAGTGCAGTGAGTCCAGAGAGTGCACTGGCACCACTGGGGATGCACTGCAGTGAGTCCAGAGAGTGCACTGGCACAACTGGGTATGCACTGCAGTGAGTCCAGAGAGTGCACTGGCACCACTGAGAATGCACTTCAATGAGTCCAGAGAGTGCACTGGCACCACTGGGGATGCACTGCAGTGAGTCCAGAGAGTGCAGTGGCACCACTGGGGATGCACTGCAGTGAGTCCAGAGAGTGCTTTGGCACCAGTGGGGATGCACTGCAGTTACTCCAGAGACTGCACTGGCACCACTGGGGATGCACTGCAGTGAGTCCAGAGAGTGCACTGGCACCACTGGGGATGCACTGCAGTGAGTCCAGAGAGTGCACTGTCACCACTGGGGATGCAGTACAGTGAGTCCACAGAGTGCACTGGCACCACTGGGGATGCAGTGCAGTGAGTCCAGAGAGTGCACTGACACCACTGGGGATGCAATGCAGTGAATCCAGTGAGTGCACTGGTACCACTGGGGATGCAGTGCAGTGAGTCCAGAGAGTGCACTGGCACTACTGGGGATGCAGTGCAGTGAGTCCAGATAGTGCACTGGCACCACTGGGGATGCACTGCAGTGAGTCCAGAGCGTGCACTGTCACTACTGGGGATGCACTGCAGTGAGTCCAGAGAGTGCACTGGCACCACTGGGGATGCAGTGCAGTGAGTCCTGAGAGTGCACTGGCACCACTGGGGATGCACTGCAGTGAGTCCAGAGATTGCACTGGCACCACTGGGGATGCAGTACAGTGAGTCCACACAGTGCACTAGCACCACTGGGGATGCAGTGCAGTGAGTCCAGAGAGTGCACTGGCACCACTGGGGATGCAGTGCAGTGAGTCCAGAGAGTGCACTGGCACCACTGGGGATGCACTGCTGTGAGTCCAGAGAGTGCTCTTGCACCACAGGGGATGCAGTGCAGTGACTCAAGAGAGTGCACTGGCAGCACTGGGGATGCAGTGCAGTGAGTCCAGAGAGTGCACTGGCACCACTGCGGATGCACTGCAGTGAGTCCAGAGAGTGCACTGGCTCCACTGGGGATGCACTGCAGTGAGTCCAGAGAGTGCACTGGCACCACTGGGGATGCACTGCAGTGAGTCCAGAGAGTGCACTGGCACCACTGAGAATGCACTTCAGTGAGTCCAGAGAGTGCACTGGCACCACTGGGGATGCACTGCAGTGAGTCCACAGAGTGCACTAGCACCACTGGGGATGCAGTGCAGTGAGTCCAGAGAGTGCGCTGGAACCACTGGGGATGCAGTGCAGTGAGTCCAGAGAGTGCACTGGCACCACTGGGGATGCAGTGCAGTGAGTCCAGAGAGTGCACTGGCACCAGTGGGGATGCACTGCAGTGAGTCCAGTGAGTGCACTGGCACCACTGGGGATGCAGTGCAGTGAGTCCAGAGAGTGCACTGGCACCACTGGGGAAGCAGTGCAGTGAGTCCAGAGAGTGCAGTGGCACCACTAGGGATGCAGTGCAGTGAGTCCAGAGAGTGCACTGGCAGCACTGGGGATGCAGTGCAGTGAGTCCAGAGAGTGCACTGGCACCACTGGGGATGCAGTTCAGTGAGTCCAGAGAGTGCACTGGCACCACTGGGGATGCAGTGCAGTGAGTCCAGAGAGTGCACTGGCACCACTGAGAATGCACTTCAGTGAGTCCAGAGATTGCACTGGCACCACTGGGGATGCAGTGCAGTGAGTCCAGAGATTGCACTGGCACCACTGGGGATGCAGTGCTGTGACTCCAGAGAGCGCACAGGCACCACTGGGGATGCAGTGCAGTGAGTCCAGAGAGTGCACTGGCACCACTGGGGATGCACTGCAGTGAGCCCAGAGAGTGCACTGTCACCACTGGGGATGCACTGCAGTGAGTCCAGAGAGTGCACTGTCACCACTGGGGATGCAGTACAGTGAGTCCACAGAGTGCACTGGTACCACTGGGGATGCAGTGCAGTGAGTCCAGAGAGTGCACTGGCACCACTGGAGATACAGTGCAGTGAGTCCAGAGAGTGCACTGGCACCACTGGGGATGCAGTGCAGTGAGTCCAGAGAGTGCACTGGACCACTGGGGATGCATTGCAGTGAGTCCAGAGAGTGCACTGGCACCACAGATGATGCAGTACAGTGAGTCCAGTGAGTGCACTGGCACCACTGGGGATGTAGTGCAGTGACTCGAGAGAGTGCACTTGCACCACTGGGGATGCAGTGCAGTGAGTCCAGAGAGTGCACTGGCACCACTGGGGATGCCCTGCAGTGAGTCCGCAGAGTGCACTGGCACCACTGGGGATGCAGTGCAGTGAGTCCAGAGAGTGCACTGGCACCACTGGTGATGCACTGCAGTGAGTCCAGAGATTGCACTGGCACCACTGGGGATGCAGTGCAGTGAGTCCAGAGACTTCACTGGCACCACTGGGAATGCAGAGAAGTGAGTGCAGAGAGTGCACTGGCACCACTGGGGATGCAGTGCAGTGAGTCCAGAGAGTGCACTGGCACCACTGGGGATGCAGTGCAGTGAGTCCAGAGAGTGCACTGGCACTACCTGTGATGCAGTGCAGTGAGTCCAGAGAGTGCACTGGCACCAATGGGGCTGCAGTGCAGTGAGTCCAGAGAGTGCACTGGCACCACTGGGGATGCAGTGCAGTGAGTCCAGAGAGTGCACTGGCACCACTGGGGATTCACTGCAGTGAGTCCAGTGAGTGCACTGGCACCACTGGGGATGCACTGCAGTGAGTCCAGAGAGTGCACTGGCACCACTGGGGATGCACTACAGTGAGTCCAGAGATTGCACTGGCACCACTGGGGATGCAGTGCAGTGAGTCCAGAGAGTGCACTGGCACCACTGGGGATGCAGTGCATTGAGTCCAGAGAGTGCACTGGCACCACTGGGGATGCACTGCAGTGAGTCCAGAGAGTGCACTGGCACCACTGGGGATGCACTGCAGTGAGTCCAGAGAGTGCACTGGCACCACTGGGGATGCACTACAGTGAGTCAAGAGAGTGCACTGGCACCACTGGGGATGCACTTCAGTGAGTCCAGAGAGTGCACTGGCACCACTGGGGATGCAGTGCAGTGAGTCCAGAGAGTGCACTGGCACCACTGGGGATGCACTGCAGTGAGTCCAGAGAGTACACTGGCACCAGTGGGGATGCAGTGCAGTGAGTCCAGAGAGTGCACTGGCACCACTGGGGATGCACTGCAGTGAGTCCAGAGAGTGCACTGGCACCACTGGGGATGTGTCCAGTGAGTCCAGTGAGTGCACTGGCACCACTGGGGATGCAGTGCATTGAGTCCAGAGAGTACACTGGCACCAGTGGGGATGCAGTGCAGTGAGTCCAGAGAGTGCACTGGCACCACTGGGGATGCAGTGCAGTGAGTCCAGAGAGTACACTGGCACCAGTGGGGATGCAGTGCAGTGAGTCCAGAGAGTGCACTGGCACCACTGGGGATGCACTGCAGTGAGTCCAGAGAGTGCACTGGCACCACTGGGGATGTGTCCAGTGAGTCCAGTGAGTGCACTGGCACCACTGGGGATGCAGTGCATTGAGTCCAGAGAGTACACTGGCACCAGTGGGGATGCAGTGCAGTGAGTCCAGAGAGTGCACTGGCACCACTGGGGATGCAGTGCAGTGAGTCCAGAGAGTGCACTGGCACCACTGGGGATGCACTGCAGTGAGTCCAGAGAGTGCACTGGCACCACTGGGGATGTGTCCAGTGAGTCCAGTGAGTGCACTGGCACCACTGGGGATGCAGTGCAGTGAGTCCAGAGAGTGCACTGGCACCACTGGGGATGCAGTGCAGTGAGTCCAGAGAGTGCACTGGCACTACCTGTGATGCAGTGCAGTGAGTCCAGAGAGTGCACTGGCACCACTGGGGATGCAGTGCAGTGAGTCCAGAGAGTGCACTGGCACCAGTGGGGATTCACTGCAGTGAGTCCAGTGAGTGCACTGGCACCACTGGGGATGCAGTGCAGTGAGTCCAGAGAGTGCACTGGCACCACTGGGGATGCACTACAGTGAGTCCAGAGATTGCACTGGCACCACTGGGGATGCAGTGCAGTGAGTCCAGAGAGTGCACTGGCACCACTGGCGATGCAGTGCATTGAGTCCAGAGAGTGCACTGGCACAACTGGGGATGCACTTCAGTGAGTCCAGAGAGTGCACTGGCACCAGTGGGGATGCAGTGCAGTGAGTCCAGAGAGTGCACTGGCACCACTGGGGATGCACTGCAGTGAGTCCAGAGAGTACACTGGCACCAGTGGGGATGCAGTGCAGTGAGTCCAGAGAGTGCACTGGCACCACTGGGGATGCACTGCAGTGAGTCCAGAGAGTGCACTGGCACCACTGGGGATGTGCCAGTGAGTCCAGTGAGTGCACTGGCACCACTGGGGATGCAGTGCATTGAGTCCAGAGAGTACACTGGCACCAGTGGGGATGCAGTGCAGTGAGTCCAGAGAGTGCACTGGCACCACTGGGGATGCAGTGCAGTCAGTCCAGTGAGTGCACTGGCACCACTGGGGATGCACTGCAGTGAGTCCAGACAGTGCACTGGCACCACTGGGGATGCCCTGCAGTGAGTCCAGAGAGTGCACTGGCACCACTGGGGATGCCCTGCAGTGAGTCCAGAGAGTGCACTGGCACCACTGGGGATGCAGTGCAGTGAGTCCAGAGAGTGCACTGGCACCACTGGGGATGCAGTGCAGTGAGTCCAGAGAGTGCACTGGCACCACTGGGGATGCACTGCAGTGAGTCCAGAGAGTGCACTGGCACAACTGGGTATGCACTGCAGTGAGTCCAGAGAGTGCACTGGCACCACTGAGAATGCACTTCAATGAGTCCAGAGAGTGCACTGGCACCACTGGGGATGCACTGCAGTGAGTCCAGAGAGTGCAGTGGCACCACTGGGGATGCACTGCAGTGAGTCCAGAGAGTGCTTTGGCACCAGTGGGGATGCACTGCAGTTACTCCAGAGACTGCACTGGCACCACTGGGGATGCACTGCAGTGAGTCCAGAGAGTGCTTTGGCACCAGTGGGGATGCACTGCAGTGAGTCCAGAGAGTGCACTGGCACCACTGGGGATGCACTGCAGTGAGTCCAGAGAGTGCACTGTCACCACTGGGGATGCAGTACAGTGAGTCCACAGAGTGCACTGGCACCACTGGGGATGCAGTGCAGTGAGTCCAGAGAGTGCACTGACACCACTGGGGATGCAATGCAGTGAATCCAGTGAGTGCACTGGCACCACTGGGGATGCAGTGCAGTGAGTCCAGAGAGTGCACTGGCACTACTGGGGATGCAGTGCAGTGAGTCCAGAGAGTGCACTGGCACCACTGGGGATGCACTGCAGTGAGTCCAGAGAGTGCACTGGCACTACTGGGGATGCAGTGCAGTGAGTCCAGAGCGTGCACTGTCACTACTGGGGATGCACTGCAGTGAGTCCAGAGAGTGCACTGGCACCACTGGGGATGCAGTGCAGTGAGTCCTGAGAGTGCACTGGCACCACTGGGGATGCACTGCAGTGAGTCCAGAGATTGCACTGGCACCACTGGGGATGCAGTACAGTGAGTCCACACAGTGCACTAGCACCACTGGGGATGCAGTGCAGTGAGTCCAGAGAGTGCACTGGCACCACTGGGGATGCAGTGCAGTGAGTCCAGAGAGTGCACTGGCACCACTGGGGATGCACTGCTGTGAGTCCAGAGAGTGCTCTTGCACCACAGGGGATGCAGTGCAGTGACTCAAGAGAGTGCACTGGCAGCACTGGGGATGCAGTGCAGTGAGTCCAGAGAGTGCACTGGCACCACTGCGGATGCACTGCAGTGAGTCCAGAGAGTGCACTGGCTCCACTGGGGATGCACTGCAGTGAGTCCAGAGAGTGCACTGGCACCACTGGGGATGCACTGCAGTGAGTCCAGAGAGTGCACTGGCACCACTGAGAATGCACTTCAGTGAGTCCAGAGAGTGCACTGGCACCACTGGGGATGCACTGCAGTGAGTCCACAGAGTGCACTAGCACCACTGGGGATGCAGTGCAGTGAGTCCAGAGAGTGCGCTGGAACCACTGGGGATGCAGTGCAGTGAGTCCAGAGAGTGCACTGGCACCACTGGGGATGCAGTGCAGTGAGTCCAGAGAGTGCACTGGCACCAGTGGGGATGCACTGCAGTGAGTCCAGTGAGTGCACTGGCACCACTGGGGATGCAGTGCAGTGAGTCCAGAGAGTGCACTGGCACCACTGGGGAAGCAGTGCAGTGAGTCCAGAGAGTGCAGTGGCACCACTAGGGATGCAGTGCAGTGAGTCCAGAGAGTGCACTGGCACCACTGGGGATGCAGTTCAGTGAGTCCAGAGAGTGCACTGGCACCACTGGGGATGCAGTGCAGTGAGTCCAGAGAGTGCACTGGCACCACTGAGAATGCACTTCAGTGAGTCCAGAGATTGCACTGGCACCACTGGGGATGCAGTGCAGTGAGTCCAGAGATTGCACTGGCACCACTGGGGATGCAGTGCTGTGACTCCAGAGAGCGCACAGGCACCACTGGGGATGCAGTGCAGTGAGTCCAGAGAGTGCACTGGCACCACTGGGGATGCACTGCAGTGAGCCCAGAGAGTGCACTGTCACCACTGGGGATGCACTGCAGTGAGTCCAGAGAGTGCACTGTCACCACTGGGGATGCAGTGCAGTGAGTCCACAGAGTGCACTGGTACCACTGGGGATGCAGTGCAGTGAGTCCAGAGAGTGCACTGGCACCACTGGAGATACAGTGCAGTGAGTCCAGAGAGTGCACTGGCACCACTGGGGATGCAGTGCAGTGAGTCCAGAGAGTGCACTGGACCACTGGGGATGCATTGCAGTGAGTCCAGAGAGTGCACTGGCACCACAGATGATGCAGTACAGTGAGTCCAGTGAGTGCACTGGCACCACTGGGGATGTAGTGCAGTGACTCGAGAGAGTGCACTTGCACCACTGGGGATGCAGTGCAGTGAGTCCAGAGAGTGCACTGGCACCACTGGGGATGCCCTGCAGTGAGTCCGCAGAGTGCACTGGCACCACTGGGGATGCAGTGCAGTGAGTCCAGAGAGTGCACTGGCACCACTGGTGATGCACTGCAGTGAGTCCAGAGATTGCACTGGCACCACTGGGGATGCAGTGCAGTGAGTCCAGAGACTTGACTGGCACCACTGGGAATGCAGAGAAGTGAGTGCAGAGAGTGCACTGGCACCACTGGGGATGCAGTGCAGTGAGTCCAGAGAGTGCACTGGCACCACTGGGGATGCAGTGCAGTGAGTCCAGAGAGTGCACTGGCACTACCTGTGATGCAGTGCAGTGAGTCCAGAGAGTGCACTGGCACCACTGATAATGCACTTCAGTGAGTCCAGAGAGTGCACTGGCACCACTGGGGATGCAGTGCAGTGAGTCCAGAGAGTGCACTGGCACCACTGGGGATTCACTGCAGTGAGTCCAGTGAGTGCACTGGCACCACTGGGGATGCACTGCAGTGAGTCCAGAGAGTGCACTGGCACCACTGGGGATGCACTACAGTGAGTCCAGAGATTGCACTGGCACCACTGGGGATGCAGTGCAGTGAGTCCAGAGAGTGCACTGGCACCACTGGGGATGCAGTGCATTGAGTCCAGAGAGTGCACTGGCACCACTGGGGATGCACTGCAGTGAGTCCAGAGAGTACACTGGCACCAGTGGGGATGCAGTGCAGTGAGTCCAGAGAGTGCACTGGCACCACTGGGGATGCACTGCAGTGAGTCCAGAGAGTGCACTGGCACCACTGGGGATGCACTACAGTGAGTCCAGAGATTGCACTGGCACCACTGGGGATGCACTTCAGTGAGTCCAGAGAGTGCACTGGCACCACTGGGGATGCAGTGCAGTGAGTCCAGAGAGTGCACTGGCACCACTGGGGATGCACTGCAGTGAGTCCAGAGAGTACACTGGCACCAGTGGGGATGCAGTGCAGTGAGTCCAGAGAGTGCACTGGCACCACTGGGGATGCACTGCAGTGAGTCCAGAGAGTGCACTGGCACCACTGGGGATGTGTCCAGTGAGTCCAGTGAGTGCACTGGCACCACTGGGGATGCAGTGCATTGAGTCCAGAGAGTACACTGGCACCAGTGGGGATGCAGTGCAGTGAGTCCAGAGAGTGCACTGGCACCACTGGGGATGCAGTGCAGTCAGTCCAGTGAGTGCACTGGCACCACTGGGGGTGCAGTACAGTGAGTCCAGAGAGTGCACTGGCACCACTGGGGATGCACTGCAGTGAGTCCAGACAGTGCACTGGCACCACTGGGGATGCCCTGCAGTGAGTCCAGAGAGTGCACTGGCACCACTGGGGATGCCCTTCAGTGAGTCCAGAGAGTGCACTGGCACCACTGGGGATGCAGTGCAGTGAGTCCAGAGAGTGCACTGGCAGCACTGGGGATGCACTGCAGTGAGTCCAGAGAGTGCACTGGCACCACTGGGGATGCACTGCAGTGAGTCCAGAGAGTGCACTGGCACCACTGGGGATGCACTGCAGTGAGTCCAGAGAGTGCACTGGCACCACTGGGGATGCACTGCAGTGAGTCCAGAGAGTGCACTGTCACCACTGGGGATGCAGTACAGTGAGTCCAGAGAGTGCACTGGCACCAGTGGGTATGCAGTACAGTGAGTCCAGAGAGTGCACTGGCACCACTGGGCATGCAGTGCAGTGAGTCCAGAGATTGCACTGGCACCACTGGGGATGCAGTGCAGTGAGTCCAGAGATTGCACTGGCACCACTGGGGATGCAGTGCTGTGACTCCAGAGAGCGCACAGGCACCACTGGGGATGCAGTGCAGTGAGTCCAGAGAGTGCACTGGCACCACTGGGGATGCACTGCAGTGAGCCCAGAGAGTGCACTGTCACCACTGGGGATGCACTGCAGTGAGTCCAGAGAGTGCACTGTCACCACTGGGGATGCAGTGCAGTGAGTCCACAGAGTGCACTGGTACCACTGGGGATGCAGTGCAGTGAGTCCAGAGAGTGCACTGGCACCACTGGAGATACAGTGCAGTGAGTCCAGAGAGTGCACTGGCACCACTGGGGATGCAGTGCAGTGAGTCCAGAGAGTGCACTGGACCACTGGGGATGCATTGCAGTGAGTCCAGAGAGTGCACTGGCACCACAGATGATGCAGTACAGTGAGTCCAGTGAGTGCACTGGCACCACTGGGGATGTAGTGCAGTGACTCGAGAGAGTGCACTTGCACCACTGGGGATGCAGTGCAGTGAGTCCAGAGAGTGCACTGGCACCACTGGGGATGCCCTGCAGTGAGTCCGCAGAGTGCACTGGCACCACTGGGGATGCAGTGCAGTGAGTCCAGAGAGTGCACTGGCACCACTGGTGATGCACTGCAGTGAGTCCAGAGATTGCACTGGCACCACTGGGGATGCAGTGCAGTGAGTCCAGAGACTTCACTGGCACCACTGGGAATGCAGAGAAGTGAGTGCAGAGAGTGCACTGGCACCACTGGGGATGCAGTGCAGTGAGTCCAGAGAGTGCACTGGCACTACCTGTGATGCAGTGCAGTGAGTCCAGAGAGTGCACTGGCACCAATGGGGCTGCAGTGCAGTGAGTCCAGAGAGTGCACTGGCACCACTGGGGATGCAGTGCAGTGAGTCCAGAGAGTGCACTGGCACCACTGGGGATTCACTGCAGTGAGTCCAGTGAGTGCACTGGCACCACTGGGGATGCACTGCAGTGAGTCCAGAGAGTGCACTGGCACCACTGGGGATGCACTACAGTGAGTCCAGAGATTGCACTGGCACCACTGGGGATGCAGTGCAGTGAGTCCAGAGAGTGCACTGGCACCACTGGGGATGCAGTGCATTGAGTCCAGAGAGTGCACTGGCACCACTGGGGATGCACTGCAGTGAGTCCAGAGAGTACACTGGCACCAGTGGGGATGCAGTGCAGTGAGTCCAGAGAGTGCACTGGCACCACTGGGGATGCACTGCAGTGAGTCCAGAGAGTGCACTGGCACCACTGGGGATGCACTACAGTGAGTCCAGAGATTGCACTGGCACAACTGGGGATGCACTTCAGTGAGTCCAGAGAGTGCACTGGCACCACTGGGGATGCAGTGCAGTGAGTCCAGAGAGTGCACTGGCACCACTGGGGATGCACTGCAGTGAGTCCAGAGAGTACACTGGCACCAGTGGGGATGCAGTGCAGTGAGTCCAGAGAGTGCACTGGCACCACTGGGGATGCACTGCAGTGAGTCCAGAGAGTGCACTGGCACCACTGGGGATGTGTCCAGTGAGTCCAGTGAGTGCACTGGCACCACTGGGGATGCAGTGCATTGAGTCCAGAGAGTGCACTGGCACCACTGGGGATGCAGTGCAGTCAGTCCAGTGAGTGCACTGGCACCACTGGGGGTGCAGTACAGTGAGTCCAGAGAGTGCACTGGCACCACTGGGGATGCACTGCAGTGAGTCCAGACAGTGCACTGGCACCACTGGGGATGCCCTGCAGTGAGTCCAGAGAGTGCACTGGCACCACTGGGGATGCCCTGCAGTGAGTCCAGAGAGTGCACTGGCACCACTGGGGATGCAGTGCAGTGAGTCCAGAGAGTGCACTGGCACCACTGGGGATGCAGTGCAGTGAGTCCAGAGAGTGCACTGGCACCACTGGGGATGCACTGCAGTGAGTCCAGAGAGTGCACTGGCACCACTGGGGATGCACTGCAGTGAGTCCAGAGAGTGCACTGGCACCACTGGGGATGCACTGCAGTGAGTCCAGAGAGTGCACTGTCACCACTGGGGATGCAGTACAGTGAGTCCAGAGAGTGCACTGGCACCAGTGGGTATGCAGTACAGTGAGTCCAGAGAGTGCACTGGCACCACTGGGCATGCAGTGCAGTGAGTCCAGAGAGTGCACTGGCACCACTGGGGATGCACTGCAGTCAGTCCAGAGAGTGCACTGGCACCACTGGGGATGCACTGCAGTCAGTCCAGTGAGTGCACTGGCACCACTGGGGATGCACTGCAGTGAGTCCAGAGAGTGCACTGGCACCACTGGGGATGCACTGCAGTGAGTCCAGACAGTGCACTGGCACCACTGGGGATGCCCTGCAGTGAGTCCAGAGAGTGCACTGGCACCACTGGGGATGCCCTGCAGTGAGTCCAGAGAGTGCACTGGCACCACTGGGGATGCACTGCAGTGAGTCCAGAGAGTGCACTGGCACCACTGGGGATGCAGTGCAGTGAGTCCAGAGAGTGCACTGGCACCACTGGGGATGCACTGCAGTGAGTCCAGAGAGTGCACTGGCACAACTGGGGATGCACTGCAGTGAGTCCAGAGAGTGCACTGGCACCACTGAGAATGCACTTCAATGAGTCCAGAGAGTGCACTGGCACCACTGGGGATGCACTGCAGTGAGTCCAGAGAGTGCAGTGGCACCACTGGGGATGCACTGCAGTGAGTCCAGAGAGTGCTTTGGCACCAGTGGGGATGCACTGCAGTTACTCCAGAGACTGCACTGGCACCACTGGGGATGCACTGCAGTGAGTCCAGAGAGTGCACTGGCACCAGTGGGGATGCACTGCAGTGAGTCCAGAGAGTGCACTGGCACCACTGGGGATGCACTGCAGTGAGTCCAGAGAGTGCACTGTCACCACTGGGGATGCAGTACAGTGAGTCCAC
The DNA here is from genome assembly GCF_964034855.1 of Anser brachyrhynchus. Lineage (NCBI taxonomy): Eukaryota > Metazoa > Chordata > Aves > Anseriformes > Anatidae > Anser > Anser brachyrhynchus. The sequence continues at coordinate 1,235,604 of NC_137701.1, forward strand.
AGAGTGCACTGGCACCACTGGGGATGCAGTGCAGTGAGTCCAGAGAGTGCACTGGCACCACTGGGGATGCAATGCAGTGAATCCAGTGAGTGCACTGGCACCACTGGGGATGCAGTGCAGTGAGTCCAGAGAGTGCACTGGCACTACTGGGGATGCAGTGCAGTGAGTCCAGAGAGTGCACTGGCACCACTGGGGATGCACTGCAGTGAGTCCAGAGCGTGCACTGTCACTACTGGGGATGCACTGCAGTGAGTCCAGAGAGTGCACTGGCACCACTGGGGATGCAGTGCAGTGAGTCCTGAGAGTGCACTGGCACCACTGGGGATGCACTGCAGTGAGTCCAGAGATTGCACTGGCACCACTGGGGATGCAGTACAGTGAGTCCACACAGTGCACTAGCACCACTGGGGATGCAGTGCAGTGAGTCCAGAGAGTGCACTGGCACCACTGGGGATGCAGTGCAGTGAGTCCAGAGAGTGCACTGGCACCACTGGGGATGCACTGCTGTGAGTCCAGAGAGTGCTCTTGCACCACAGGGGATGCAGTGCAGTGACTCAAGAGAGTGCACTGGCAGCACTGGGGATGCAGTGCAGTGAGTCCAGAGAGTGCACTGGCACCACTGCGGATGCACTGCAGTGAGTCCAGAGAGTGCACTGGCTCCACTGGGGATGCACTGCAGTGAGTCCAGAGAGTGCACTGGCACCACTGGGGATGCACTGCAGTGAGTCCAGAGAGTGCACTGGCACCACTGAGAATGCACTTCAGTGAGTCCAGAGAGTGCACTGGCACCACTGGGGATGCACTGCAGTGAGTCCACAGAGTGCACTAGCACCACTGGGGATGCAGTGCAGTGAGTCCAGAGAGTGCGCTGGAACCACTGGGGATGCAGTGCAGTGAGTCCAGAGAGTGCACTGGCACCACTGGGGATGCAGTGCAGTGAGTCCAGAGAGTGCACTGGCACCAGTGGGGATGCACTGCAGTGAGTCCAGTGAGTGCACTGGCACCACTGGGGATGCAGTGCAGTGAGTCCAGAGAGTGCACTGGCACCAGTGGGGAAGCAGTGCAGTGAGTCCAGAGAGTGCAGTGGCACCACTAGGGATGCAGTGCAGTGAGTCCAGAGAGTGCACTGGCAGCACTGGGGATGCAGTGCAGTGAGTCCAGAGAGTGCACTGGCACCACTGGGGATGCAGTTCAGTGAGTCCAGAGAGTGCACTGGCACCACTGGGGATGCAGTGCAGTGAGTCCAGAGAGTGCACTGGCACCACTGAGAATGCACTTCAGTGAGTCCAGAGATTGCACTGGCACCACTGGGGATGCAGTGCAGTGAGTCCAGAGATTGCACTGGCACCACTGGGGATGCAGTGCTGTGACTCCAGAGAGCGCACAGGCACCACTGGGGATGCACTGCAGTGAGTCCAGAGAGTGCACTGGCACCACTGGGGATGCACTGCAGTGAGCCCAGAGAGTGCACTGTCACCACTGGGGATGCACTGCAGTGAGTCCAGAGAGTGCACTGTCACCACTGGGGATGCAGTGCAGTGAGTCCAGAGAGTGCACTGGCACCACTGGGGATGCAGTGCAGTGAGTCCAGAGAGTGCACTGGCACCACTGGAGATACAGTGCAGTGAGTCCAGAGAGTGCACTGGCACCACTGGGGATGCAGTGCAGTGAGTCCAGAGAGTGCACTGGACCACTGGGGATGCATTGCAGTGAGTCCAGAGAGTGCACTGGCACCACTGGGGATGCACTGCAGTGAGTCCAGAGAGTGCACTGGCACCACTGGGGATGTAGTGCAGTGACTCGAGAGAGTGCACTGGCACTACCTGTGATGCAGTGCAGTGAGTCCAGAGAGTGCACTGGCACCACTGGGGATGCACTGCAGTGAGTCCAGAGATTGCACTGGCACCACTGGGGATGCAGTGCAGTGAGTCCAGAGACTTCACTGGCACCACTGGGAATGCAGAGAAGTGAGTGCAGAGAGTGCACTGGCACCACTGGGGATGCAGTGCAGTGAGTCCAGAGAGTGCACTGGCACCACTGGGGATGCAGTGCAGTGAGTCCAGAGAGTGCACTGGCACCACTGGGGATTCACTGCAGTGAGTCCAGTGAGTGCACTGGCACCACTGGGGATGCACTGCAGTGAGTCCAGAGAGTGCACTGGCACCACTGGGGATGCACTACAGTGAGTCCAGAGATTGCACTGGCACCACTGGGGATGCAGTGCAGTGAGTCCAGAGAGTGCACTGGCACCACTGGGGATGCAGTGCATTGAGTCCAGAGAGTGCACTGGCACAACTGGGGATGCACTTCAGTGAGTCCAGAGAGTGCACTGGCACCACTGGGGATGCAGTGCAGTGAGTCCAGAGAGTGCACTGGCACCACTGGGGATGCACTGCAGTGAGTCCAGAGAGTACACTGGCACCAGTGGGGATGCAGTGCAGTGAGTCCAGAGAGTGCACTGGCACCACTGGGGATGCACTGCAGTGAGTCCAGAGAGTGCACTGGCACCACTGGGGATGTGTCCAGTGAGTCCAGTGAGTGCACTGGCACCACTGGGGATGCAGTGCATTGAGTCCAGAGAGTACACTGGCACCAGTGGGGATGCAGTGCAGTGAGTCCAGAGAGTGCACTGGCACCACTGGGGATGCAGTGCAGTCAGTCCAGTGAGTGCACTGGCACCACTGGGGGTGCAGTACAGTGAGTCCAGAGAGTGCACTGGCACCACTGGGGATGCACTGCAGTGAGTCCAGACAGTGCACTGGCACCACTGGGGATGCCCTGCAGTGAGTCCAGAGAGTGCACTGGCACCACTGGGGATGCAGTGCAGTGAGTCCAGAGAGTGCACTGGCACCACTGGGGATGCAGTGCAGTGAGTCCAGAGAGTGCACTGGCACCACTGGGGATGCACTGCAGTGAGTCCAGAGAGTGCACTGGCACCACTGGGGATGCACTGCAGTGAGTCCAGAGAGTGCACTGGCACCACTGGGGATGCACTGCAGTGAGTCCAGAGAGTGCACTGTCACCACTGGGGATGCAGTGCAGTGAGTCCAGAGAGTGCACTGGCACCAGTGGGTATGCAGTACAGTGAGCCCAGAGAGTGCACTGGAACCACTGGGCATGCAGTGCAGTGAGTCCAGACAGTGCACTGGCACCACTGGGGATGCACTGCAGTGAGTCCAGAGAGTGCTTTGGCACCAGTGGGGATGCAGTGCAGTTACTCCAGAGAGTGCACTGGCACCACCGGGGATGCAGTGCAGTGAGTCCAGAGAGTGCACTGGCACCACTGGGGATGCAGTGCAGTGAGTCCAGAGAGTGCACTGGCACCACTGGGGATGCAGTGCTGTGACTCCAGAGAGAGCACTGGCACCACTGGGGATGCAGTGCTGTGACTCCAGAGAGAGCACTGGCACCACTGGGGATGCAGTGCAGTGAGTCCAGAGAGTGCACTGGCACCACTGGGGATGCACTGCAGTGAGCCCAGAGAGTGCACTGGCACCAGTGGGGATGCACTGCAGTGAGTCCAGTGAGTGCACTAGCACCACTGGGGAAGCAGTGCAGTGAGTCCAGAGAGTGCAGTGGCACCACTGGTGATGCAGTTTAGTGAGTCCAGAGAGTGCACTGGCACCAGTGGGGATGCAGTGCAGTGAGTCCAGTGAGTGTACTGGCACCACTGGGGATGCACTGCAGTGAGTCCAGAGAGTGCACTGGCACCACTGAGAATGCACTTCAATGAGTCCAGAGAGTGCACTGGCACCACTGGGGATGCACTGCAGTGAGTCCAGAGAGTGCAGTGGCACCACTGGGGATGCAGTGCAGTGAGTCCAGAGAGTGCTTTGGCACCAGTGGGGATGCACTGCAGTTTCTCCAGAGACTGCACTGGCACCATTGGGGATGCAGTGCAGTGAGTCCAGAGAGTGCACTGGCACCAGTGGGGATGCACTGCAGTGAGTCCAGAGAGTGCACTGGCACCACTGGGGATGTGTCCAGTGAGTCCAGTGAGTGCACTGGCACCACTGGGGATGCAGTGCAGTGAGTCCAGAGAGTACACTGTCACCACTGGGGATGCAGTGCAGTGAGTCCAGAGAGTGCACTGGCACCACTGGGGATGCAGTGCAGTCAGTCCAGTGAGTGCACTGGCACCACTGGGGGTGCAGTACAGTGAGTCCAGAGAGTGCACTGGCACCACTGGGGATGCACTGCAGTGAGTCCACAGAGTGCACTAGCACCACTGGGGATGCAGTGCAGTGAGTCCAGAGAGTGCGCTGGAAACACTGGGGATGCAGTGCAGTGAGTCCAGAGAGTGCACTGGCACCACTGGGGATGCAGTGCAGTGAGTCCAGAGAGTGCACTGGCACCAGTGGGGATGCACTGCAGTGAGTCCAGTGAGTGCACTGGCACCACTGGGGATGCAGTGCAGTGAGTCCAGAGAGTGCACTGGCACCACTGGGGAAGCAGTGCAGTGAGTCCAGAGAGTGCACTGGCACCACTGAGAATGCACTTCAGTGAATCCAGAGAGTGCACTGGCACCACTGGGGATGCAGTGCAGTGAGTCCAGAGAGTGCACTGGCACCACTGAGAATGCACTTCAGTGAATCCAGAGAGTGCACTGGCACCACTGGGGATACAGTGCAGTGAATCCAGTGAGTGCACTGGCACCACTGGGGATGCAGTGCAGTGAGTCCAGAGAGTGCACTGGCACCACTGGGGATGCATTGCAGTGAGTCCAGAGAGTGCACTGGCACCACTGGGGATGCACTGCAGTGAGTCCAGAGAGTGCACTGGCACCACTGGGGATGCACTGCAGTGAGTCCAGAGAGTGCACTGGCACCACTGGGGATGCAGTGCAGTGAGTCCAGAGAGTGCACTGGCACCACTGGTGATGCACTGCAGTGAGTCCAGAGACTTCACTGGCACCACTGGGAATGCAGAGAAGTGAGTGCAGAGAGTGCACTGGCACCACAGGGGATGCAGTGACGCGAGTCCAGAGAGTGCACTGGCACCACTGGGGATGCAGTGACGCGAGTCCAGAGAGTGCACTGGCACCACTGGGGATGCAGTGACGCGAGTCCAGAGAGTGCACTGGCACCACTGGGGATGCAGTGCAGTGAGTCCAGAGAGTGCACTGGCACCACTGGGGATGCGCTGCAGTGAGTCCAGAGAGTGCACTGGCACAACTGGGGATGCAGCGCAGTGTCTCTAGAGAGTGCACTGGCACCACTGGGGATGCACTGCAGTGAGTCCAGAGAGTGCACTGGCACCACAGGTGATGCAGTGCAGTGAGTCCAGAGAGTGCACTGGCAGCACTGGGGATGCAGTGCAGTGAGTCCAGAGAGTGCACTAGCACCATTGGGGTGCAGTGCAGTGAGTCCAGAGAGTGCACTGGCACCACTGGGGATGCAGTGCAGTGAGTCCAGAGAGTGCACTGGCACCACTGGGGATGCACTGCTGTGAGTCCAGAGAGTGCTCTTGCACCACAGGGGATGCAGTGCAGTGACTCAAGAGAGTGCACTGGCAGCACTGGAGATGCAGTGCAGTGAGTCCAGAGAGTGCACTGGCACCACTGGTGATGCAGTGCAGTGAGTCCAGAGAGTGCAATGGCACCACTGCGGATGCACTGCAGTGAGTCCAGAGAGTGCACTGGCACCACTGGGGATGCCCTGCAGTGAGTCCAGAGAGTGCACTGGCACCACTGGGGATGCAGTGCAGAGAGTCCAGAGAGTGCACTGGCACCACTGGGGATGCAGTGCAGTGAGTCCAGAGAGTGCACTGGCACCACTGGGGATGCACTGCAGTGAGTCCAGAGAGTGCACTGGCACCACTGGGGATGCACTGCAGTGAGTCCAGAGAGTGCACTGTCACCACTGGGGATGCACTGCAGTGAGTCCAGAGAGTGCACTGGCACCAGTGGGTATGCAGTACAGTGAGTCCAGAGAGTGCACTGGCACCACTGGGCATGCAGTGCAGTGAGTCCAGAGAGTGCACTGGAACCACTGGGGATGCACTGCAGTGAGTCCAGAGAGTGCTTTGGCACCAGTGGGGATGCAGTGCAGTTACTCCAGAGACTGCACTGGCACCACCGGGGATGCAGTGCAGTGAGTCCAGAGAGTGCACTGGCACCACTGGGGATGCAGTGCAGTGAGTCCAGAGAGTGCACTGGCACCACTGGGGATGCAGTGCTGTGACTCCAGAGAGAGCACTGGCACCACTGGGGATGCAGTGCAGTGAGTCCAGAGAGTGCACTGGCACCACTGGGGATGCACTGCAGTGAGACCAGAGAGTGCACTGGCACCAGTGGGGATGCACTGCAGTGAGTCCAGTGAGTGCACTAGCACCACTGGGGAAGCAGTGCAGTGAGTCCAGAGAGTGCAGTGGCACCACTGGTGATGCAGTTTAGTGAGTCCAGAGAGTGCACTGGCACCACTGGGGATGCAGTGCAGTGAGTCCAGTGAGTGTACTGGCACCACTGGGGATGCACTGCAGTGAGTCCAGAGAGTGCACTGGCACCACTGAGAATGCACTTCAATGAGTCCAGAGAGTGCACTGGCACCACTGGGGATGCACTGCAGTGAGTCCAGAGAGTGCAGTGGCACCACTGGGGATGCAGTGCAGTGAGTCCAGAGAGTGCTTTGGCACCAGTGGGGATGCACTGCAGTTACTCCAGAGACTGCACTGGCACCATTGGGGATGCAGTGCAGTGAGTCCAGAGAGTGCACTGGCACCACTGGGGATGCACTGCAGTGAGTCCAGAGAGTGCAGAGGCACCACTGGTGATGCAGTTTAGTGAGTCCAGAGAGTGCACTGGCACCACTGGGGATGCACTGCAGTGAGTCCAGAGAGTGCACTGGCACCACTGGGGATGTGTCCAGTGAGTCCAGTGAGTGCACTGGCACCACTGGGGATGCACTGCAGTGAGTCCAGAGAGTACACTGTCACCACTGGGGATGCAGTGCAGTGAGTCCAGAGAGTGCACTGGCACCACTGGGGATGCAGTGCAGTCAGTCCAGTGAGTGCACTGGCACCACTGGGGGTGCAGTACAGTGAGTCCAGAGAGTGCACTGGCACCACTGGGGATGCACTGCAGTGAGTCCACAGAGTGCACTAGCACCACTGGGGATGCAGTGCAGTGAGTCCAGAGAGTGCGCTGGAAACACTGGGGATGCAGTGCAGTGAGTCCAGAGAGTGCACTGTCACCACTGGGGATGCAGTGCAGTGAGTCCAGAGAGTGCACTGGCACCAGTGGGGATGCACTGCAGTGAGTCCAGTGAGTGCACTGGCACCACTGGGGATGCACTGCAGTGAGTCCAGAGAGTGCACTGGCACCACTGGGGAAGCAGTGCAGTGAGTCCAGAGGGTGCACTGGCACCACTGAGAATGCACTTCACTGAGTCCAGAGAGTGCACTGGCACCACTGGGGATGCAGTGCAGTGAGTCCAGTGAGTGCACTGGCACCCCTGGGGAAGCAGTGCAGTGAGTCCAGAGAGTGCAGAGGCACCACTGGTGATGCAGTTTAGTGAGTCCAGAGAGTGCACTGGCAGCACTGGGGATGCAGTGCAGTGAGTCCAGTGAGTGTACTGGCACCACTGGGGATGCACTGCAGTGAGTCCAGAGAGTGCACTGGCACCACTGAGAATGCACTTCAGTGAGTCCAGAGAGTGCACTGGCACCACTGGGGATGCACTTCAGTAAGTCCAGAGAGTGCACTGGCACCACTGGGGATGCACTGCAGTGAGTCCAGAGAGTGCACTGGCACCACTGGGGATGCAGTGCTGTGACTCCAGAGAGTGCACTGGCACCACTGCGGATGCAGTGCAGTGAGTCCAGAGAGTGCACTGGCACCACTGGGGATGCGGTGCCGGGAGTCCAGAGAGTGCACTGGCACCACTGGGGATGCACTGCAGTGAGTCCAGAGAGTGCACTGTCACCACTGGGGATGCACTGCAGTGAGTCCAGAGAGTGCACTGGCACCACTGGGGATGCACTGCAGTGAGTCCAGAGAGTGCACTGGCACCACTGGGGATGCATTGCAGTGAGTCCAGAGAGTGCACTGGCACCACTGGGGATGCACTGCAGTGAATCCAGTGAGTGCACTGGCACCACTGGGGATACAGTGCAGTGAGTCCAGAGAGTGCACTGGCACCACTGGGGATGCATTGCAGTGAGTCCAGAGAGTGCACTGGCACCACTGGCGATGCATTGCAGTGAGTCCAGAGAGTGCACTGGCACCACTGGGGATGCACTGCAGTGAGTCCAGAGAGTGCACTGGCACCACAGATGATGCAGTCAGTGAGTCCAGTGAGTGCACTGGCACCACTGGGGATGTAGTGCAGTGACTCGAGAGAGTGCACTTGCACCACTGGGGATGCAGTGCAGTGAGTCCAGAGAGTGCACTGGCACCACTGGGGATACAGTGCAGTGAATCCAGTGAGTGCACTGGCACCACTGGGGATGCAGTGCAGTGAGTCCAGAGAGTGCACTGGCACCTCTGGGGATGCATTGCAGTGAGTCCAGAGAGTGCACTGGCACCACTGGGGATGCACTGCAGTGAGTCCAGAGAGTGCACTGGCACCACTGGGGATGCACTGCAGTGAGTCCAGAGAGTGCACTGGCACCACTGGGGATGCAGTGCAGTGAGTCCAGAGAGTGCACTGGCACCACTAGGGATGCACTGCAGTGAGTCCAGAGATTGCACTGGCACCACTGTGGATGCAGTGCAGTGAGTCCAGAGACTTCACTGGCACCACTGGGAATACAGAGAAGTGAGTGCAGAGAGTGCACTGGCACCACAGGGGATGCAGTGACGCGAGTCCAGAGAGTGCACTGGCACCACTGGGGATGCAGTGACGCGAGTCCAGAGAGTGCACTGGCACCACTGGGGATGCAGTGACGCGAGTCCAGAGAGTGCACTGGCACCACTGGGGATGCAGTGCAGTGAGTCCAGAGAGTGCACTGGCACCACTGGGGATGCGCTGCAGTGAGTCCAGAGAGTGCACTGGCACAACTGGGGATGCAGCGCAGTGACTCTAGAGAGTGCACTGGCACCACTGGGGATGCACTGCAGTGAGTCCAGAGAGTGCACTGGCACCACAGGTGATGCAGTGCAGTGAGTCCAGAGAGTGCACTGGCAGCACTGGGGATGCAGTGCAGTGAGTCCAGAGAGTGCACTAGCACCATTGGGGTGCAGTGCAGTGAGTCCAGAGAGTGCACTGGCACCACTGGGGATGCAGTGCAGTGAGTCCAGAGAGTGCACTGGCACCACTGGGGATGCACTGCTGTGAGTCCAGAGAGTGCTCTTGCACCACAGGGGATGCAGTGCAGTGACTCAAGAGAGTGCACTGGCAGCACTGGGGATGCAGTGCAGTGAGTCCAGAGAGTGCACTGGCACCACTGGGGATGCAGTGCAGTGAGTCCAGAGAGGGTTTAATGGCACCACTGCGGATGCACTGCAGTGAGTCCAGAGAGTGCACTGGCACCACTGGGGATGCAGTGCAGTGAGTCCAGAGAGTGCACTGGCACCACTGGGGATGCACTGCAGTGAGTCCAGAGAGTGTACTAGCACCACTGGGGATGCACTGAAGTCAGTCCAGAGAGTGCACTGGCACCACTGAGAATGCACTTCAGTGAGTCCAGAGAGTGCACTGGCACCACTGGGGATGCACTGCAGTGAGTCCACAGAGTGCACTAGCACTACTGGGGATGCAGTGCAGTGAGTCCAGAGAGTGCGCTGGAACCACTGGGGATGCAGTGCAGTGAGTCCAGAGAGTGCACTGGCACCACTGGGGATGCACTGCAGTGAGTCCAGTGAGTGCACTGGCACCACTGGGGATGCACTGCAGTGAGTCCAGTGAGTGCACTGGCACCACTGGGGATGCAGTGCAGTGAGTCCAGAGAGTGCACTGGCACCACTGGGGAAACAGTGCAGTGAGTCCAGAGAGTGCAGTGGCACCACTGGGGATGCAGTGCAGTGAGTCCAGAGAGTGCACTGGCAGCACTTGGGATGCAGTGCAGTGAGTCCAGAGAGTGCACTGGCACCACTGGGGATGCAGTGCAGTGAGTCCAGAGAGTGCACTGGCACCACTGGGGATGCACTGCAGTGAGTCCACAGAGTGCACTAGCACTACTGGGGATGCAGTGCAGTGAGTCCAGAGAGTGCGCTGGAACCACTGGGGATGCAGTGCAGTGACTCCAGAGAGTGCACTGGCACCACTGGGGATGCACTGCAGTGAGTCCAGTGAGTGCACTGGCACCACTGGGGATGCAGTGCAGTGAGTCCAGAGAGTGCACTAGCACCATTGGGGTGCAGTGCAGTGAGTCCAGAGAGTGCACTGGCACCACTGGGGATGCAGTGCAGTGAGTCCAGAGAGTGCACTGGCACCACTGGGGATGCACTGCTGTGAGTCCAGAGAGTGCTCTTGCACCACAGGGGATGCAGTGCAGTGACTCAAGAGAGTGCACTGGCAGCACTGGAGATGCAGTGCAGTGAGTCCAGAGAGTGCACTGGCACCACTGGTGATGCAGTGCAGTGAGTCCAGAGAGTGCAATGGCACCACTGCGGATGCACTGCAGTGAGTCCAGAGAGTGCACTGGCACCACTGGGGATGCCCTGCAGTGAGTCCAGAGAGTGCACTGGCACCACTGGGGATGCAGTGCAGAGAGTCCAGAGAGTGCACTGGCACCACTGGGGATGCAGTGCAGTGAGTCCAGAGAGTGCACTGGCACCACTGGGGATGCACTGCAGTGAGTCCAGAGAGTGCACTGGCACCACTGGGGATGCACTGCAGTGAGTCCAGAGAGTGCACTGTCACCACTGGGGATGCACTGCAGTGAGTCCAGAGAGTGCACTGGCACCAGTGGGTATGCAGTACAGTGAGTCCAGAGAGTGCACTGGCACCACTGGGCATGCAGTGCAGTGAGTCCAGAGAGTGCACTGGAACCACTGGGGATGCACTGCAGTGAGTCCAGAGAGTGCTTTGGCACCAGTGGGGATGCAGTGCAGTTACTCCAGAGACTGCACTGGCACCACCGGGGATGCAGTGCAGTGAGTCCAGAGAGTGCACTGGCACCACTGGGGATGCAGTGCAGTGAGTCCAGAGAGTGCACTGGCACCACTGGGGATGCAGTGCTGTGACTCCAGAGAGAGCACTGGCACCACTGGGGATGCAGTGCAGTGAGTCCAGAGAGTGCACTGGCACCACTGGGGATGCACTGCAGTGAGACCAGAGAGTGCACTGGCACCAGTGGGGATGCACTGCAGTGAGTCCAGTGAGTGCACTAGCACCACTGGGGAAGCAGTGCAGTGAGTCCAGAGAGTGCAGTGGCACCACTGGTGATGCAGTTTAGTGAGTCCAGAGAGTGCACTGGCACCACTGGGGATGCAGTGCAGTGAGTCCAGTGAGTGTACTGGCACCACTGGGGATGCACTGCAGTGAGTCCAGAGAGTGCACTGGCACCACTGAGAATGCACTTCAATGAGTCCAGAGAGTGCACTGGCACCACTGGGGATGCACTGCAGTGAGTCCAGAGAGTGCAGTGGCACCACTGGGGATGCAGTGCAGTGAGTCCAGAGAGTGCTTTGGCACCAGTGGGGATGCACTGCAGTTACTCCAGAGACTGCACTGGCACCATTGGGGATGCAGTGCAGTGAGTCCAGAGAGTGCACTGGCACCACTGGGGATGCACTGCAGTGAGTCCAGAGAGTGCAGAGGCACCACTGGTGATGCAGTTTAGTGAGTCCAGAGAGTGCACTGGCACCACTGGGGATGCACTGCAGTGAGTCCAGAGAGTGCACTGGCACCACTGGGGATGTGTCCAGTGAGTCCAGTGAGTGCACTGGCACCACTGGGGATGCACTGCAGTGAGTCCAGAGAGTACACTGTCACCACTGGGGATGCAGTGCAGTGAGTCCAGAGAGTGCACTGGCACCACTGGGGATGCAGTGCAGTCAGTCCAGTGAGTGCACTGGCACCACTGGGGGTGCAGTACAGTGAGTCCAGAGAGTGCACTGGCACCACTGGGGATGCACTGCAGTGAGTCCACAGAGTGCACTAGCACCACTGGGGATGCAGTGCAGTGAGTCCAGAGAGTGCGCTGGAAACACTGGGGATGCAGTGCAGTGAGTCCAGAGAGTGCACTGTCACCACTGGGGATGCAGTGCAGTGAGTCCAGAGAGTGCACTGGCACCAGTGGGGATGCACTGCAGTGAGTCCAGTGAGTGCACTGGCACCACTGGGGATGCACTGCAGTGAGTCCAGAGAGTGCACTGGCACCACTGGGGAAGCAGTGCAGTGAGTCCAGAGGGTGCACTGGCACCACTGAGAATGCACTTCACTGAGTCCAGAGAGTGCACTGGCACCACTGGGGATGCAGTGCAGTGAGTCCAGTGAGTGCACTGGCACCCCTGGGGAAGCAGTGCAGTGAGTCCAGAGAGTGCAGAGGCACCACTGGTGATGCAGTTTAGTGAGTCCAGAGAGTGCACTGGCAGCACTGGGGATGCAGTGCAGTGAGTCCAGTGAGTGTACTGGCACCACTGGGGATGCACTGCAGTGAGTCCAGAGAGTGCACTGGCACCACTGAGAATGCACTTCAGTGAGTCCAGAGAGTGCACTGGCACCACTGGGGATGCACTTCAGTAAGTCCAGAGAGTGCACTGGCACCACTGGGGATGCACTGCAGTGAGTCCAGAGAGTGCACTGGCACCACTGGGGATGCAGTGCTGTGACTCCAGAGAGTGCACTGGCACCACTGCGGATGCAGTGCAGTGAGTCCAGAGAGTGCACTGGCACCACTGGGGATGCGGTGCCGGGAGTCCAGAGAGTGCACTGGCACCACTGGGGATGCACTGCAGTGAGTCCAGAGAGTGCACTGTCACCACTGGGGATGCACTGCAGTGAGTCCAGAGAGTGCACTGGCACCACTGGGGATGCACTGCAGTGAGTCCAGAGAGTGCACTGGCACCACTGGGGATGCATTGCAGTGAGTCCAGAGAGTGCACTGGCACCACTGGGGATGCACTGCAGTGAATCCAGTGAGTGCACTGGCACCACTGGGGATACAGTGCAGTGAGTCCAGAGAGTGCACTGGCACCACTGGGGATGCATTGCAGTGAGTCCAGAGAGTGCACTGGCACCACTGGCGATGCATTGCAGTGAGTCCAGAGAGTGCACTGGCACCACTGGGGATGCACTGCAGTGAGTCCAGAGAGTGCACTGGCACCACAGATGATGCAGTCAGTGAGTCCAGTGAGTGCACTGGCACCACTGGGGATGTAGTGCAGTGACTCGAGAGAGTGCACTTGCACCACTGGGGATGCAGTGCAGTGAGTCCAGAGAGTGCACTGGCACCACTGGGGATACAGTGCAGTGAATCCAGTGAGTGCACTGGCACCACTGGGGATGCAGTGCAGTGAGTCCAGAGAGTGCACTGGCACCTCTGGGGATGCATTGCAGTGAGTCCAGAGAGTGCACTGGCACCACTGGGGATGCACTGCAGTGAGTCCAGAGAGTGCACTGGCACCACTGGGGATGCACTGCAGTGAGTCCAGAGAGTGCACTGGCACCACTGGGGATGCAGTGCAGTGAGTCCAGAGAGTGCACTGGCACCACTAGGGATGCACTGCAGTGAGTCCAGAGATTGCACTGGCACCACTGTGGATGCAGTGCAGTGAGTCCAGAGACTTCACTGGCACCACTGGGAATACAGAGAAGTGAGTGCAGAGAGTGCACTGGCACCACAGGGGATGCAGTGACGCGAGTCCAGAGAGTGCACTGGCACCACTGGGGATGCAGTGACGCGAGTCCAGAGAGTGCACTGGCACCACTGGGGATGCAGTGACGCGAGTCCAGAGAGTGCACTGGCACCACTGGGGATGCAGTGCAGTGAGTCCAGAGAGTGCACTGGCACCACTGGGGATGCGCTGCAGTGAGTCCAGAGAGTGCACTGGCACAACTGGGGATGCAGCGCAGTGACTCTAGAGAGTGCACTGGCACCACTGGGGATGCACTGCAGTGAGTCCAGAGAGTGCACTGGCACCACAGGTGATGCAGTGCAGTGAGTCCAGAGAGTGCACTGGCAGCACTGGGGATGCAGTGCAGTGAGTCCAGAGAGTGCACTAGCACCATTGGGGTGCAGTGCAGTGAGTCCAGAGAGTGCACTGGCACCACTGGGGATGCAGTGCAGTGAGTCCAGAGAGTGCACTGGCACCACTGGGGATGCACTGCTGTGAGTCCAGAGAGTGCTCTTGCACCACAGGGGATGCAGTGCAGTGACTCAAGAGAGTGCACTGGCAGCACTGGGGATGCAGTGCAGTGAGTCCAGAGAGTGCACTGGCACCACTGGGGATGCAGTGCAGTGAGTCCAGAGAGGGTTTAATGGCACCACTGCGGATGCACTGCAGTGAGTCCAGAGAGTGCACTGGCACCACTGGGGATGCAGTGCAGTGAGTCCAGAGAGTGCACTGGCACCACTGGGGATGCACTGCAGTGAGTCCAGAGAGTGTACTAGCACCACTGGGGATGCACTGAAGTCAGTCCAGAGAGTGCACTGGCACCACTGAGAATGCACTTCAGTGAGTCCAGAGAGTGCACTGGCACCACTGGGGATGCACTGCAGTGAGTCCACAGAGTGCACTAGCACTACTGGGGATGCAGTGCAGTGAGTCCAGAGAGTGCGCTGGAACCACTGGGGATGCAGTGCAGTGAGTCCAGAGAGTGCACTGGCACCACTGGGGATGCACTGCAGTGAGTCCAGTGAGTGCACTGGCACCACTGGGGATGCACTGCAGTGAGTCCAGTGAGTGCACTGGCACCACTGGGGATGCAGTGCAGTGAGTCCAGAGAGTGCACTGGCACCACTGGGGAAACAGTGCAGTGAGTCCAGAGAGTGCAGTGGCACCACTGGGGATGCAGTGCAGTGAGTCCAGAGAGTGCACTGGCAGCACTTGGGATGCAGTGCAGTGAGTCCAGAGAGTGCACTGGCACCACTGGGGATGCAGTGCAGTGAGTCCAGAGAGTGCACTGGCACCACTGGGGATGCACTGCAGTGAGTCCACAGAGTGCACTAGCACTACTGGGGATGCAGTGCAGTGAGTCCAGAGAGTGCGCTGGAACCACTGGGGATGCAGTGCAGTGACTCCAGAGAGTGCACTGGCACCACTGGGGATGCACTGCAGTGAGTCCAGTGAGTGCACTGGCACCACTGGGGATGCAGTGCAGTGAGTCCAGAGAGTGCACTGGCACCACTGGGGAAGCAGTGCAGTGAGTCCAGAGAGTGCAGTGGCACCACTGCGGATGCAGTGCAGTGAGTCCAGAGAGTGCACTGGCAGCACTGGGGATGCAGTGCAGTGAGTCCAGAGAGTGCACTGGCACCACTGGGGATGCAGTTCAGTGAGTCCAGAGAGTGCACTGGCACCACTGGGGATGCAGTGCAGTGAGTCCAGAGAGTGCACTGGCACCACTCAGAATGCAGTGCTGTGACTCCAGAGAGCGCACAGGCACCACTGGTGATGCACTGCAGTGAGTCCAGAGAGTGCACTGGCACCACTGGGGATGCACTGCAGTGAGCCCAGAGAGTGCACTGGCACCAGTGGGGATGCACTGCAGTCAGTACAGTGAGTGCACTGGCACCACTGGGGAAGCAGTGCAGTGAGTCCAGAGAGTGCAGTGGCACCACTGGTGATGCAGTTTAGTGAGTCCAGAGAGTGCACTGGCACCACTGGGGATGCAGTGCAGTGAGTCCAGTGAGTGTACTGGCACCACTGGGGATGCACTGCAGTGAGTCCAGAGAGTGCACTGGCACCACTGAGAATGCACTTCAGTGAGTCCAGTGAGTGCACTGGCACCACTGGGGATGCACTGCAGTGAGTCCAGAGAGTGCACTGGCACCACTGGGGATGCAGTGCAGTGAGTCCAGAGAGTGCACTGGCACCACTGGGGATGCAGTGCAGTGAGTCCAGAGAGTGCACTGGCACCACTGGGGATGCGGTGCTGGGAGTCCAGACAGTGCTTTGGCACCAGTGGGGATGCAGTGCAGTTACTCCAGAGACTGCACTGGCACCACTGGGGATGCAGTGCAGTGAGCCCAGAGAGTGCACTGGCACCACTGGGGATGCAGTGCAGTGAGTCCATGCAGTGCAGTGAGTCCAGAGAGTGCACTGGCACCACTGGGGATGCAGTGCAGTGAGTCCAGAGAGTGCAGTGGCACCACTGGGGATGCAGTTTAGTGAGTCCAGAGAGTGCACTGGCACCACTGGGGATGCAGTGCAGTGAGTCCAGTGAGTGTACTGGCACCACTGGGGATGCACTGCAGTGAGTCCAGAGAGTGCACTGGCACCACTGAGAATGCACTTCAATGAGTCCAGAGAGTGCACTGGCACCACTGGGGATGCAGTGCAGTGAGTCCAGAGAGTGCACTGGCACCACTGGGGATGCAGTGCAGTGAGTCCAGAGAGTGCACTGGCACCACTGGGGATGCACTGCTGTGAGTCCAGAGAGTGCTCTTGCACCACAGGGGATGCAGTGCAGTGACTCAAGAGAGTGCACTGGCAGCACTGGGGATGCAGTGCAGTGAGTCCAGAGAGTGCACTGGCACCACTGCGGATGCACTGCAGTGAGTCCAGAGAGTGCACTGGCTCCACTGGGGATGCACTGCAGTGAGTCCAGAGAGTGCACTGGCACCACTGGGGATGCACTGCAGTGAGTCCAGAGAGTGCACTGGCACCACTGAGAATGCACTTCAGTGAGTCCAGAGAGTGCACTGGCACCACTGGGGATGCACTGCAGTGAGTCCAGAGAGTGCACTGGCACCACTGGGGATGCAGTGCAGTGAGTCCAGAGAGTGCGCTGGAACCACTGGGGATGCAGTGCAGTGAGTCCAGAGAGTGCACTGGCACCACTGGGGATGCAGTGCAGTGAGTCCAGAGAGTGCACTGGCACCAGTGGGGATGCACTGCAGTGAGTCCAGTGAGTGCACTGGCACCACTGGGGATGCAGTGCAGTGAGTCCAGAGAGTGCACTGGCACCACTGGGGAAGCAGTGCAGTGAGTCCAGAGAGTGCAGTGGCACCACTAGGGATGCAGTGCAGTGAGTCCAGAGAGTGCACTGGCAGCACTGGGGATGCAGTGCAGTGAGTCCAGAGAGTGCACTGGCACCACTGGGGATGCAGTTCAGTGAGTCCAGAGAGTGCACTGGCACCACTGGGGATGCAGTGCAGTGAGTCCAGAGAGTGCACTGGCACCACTGAGAATGCACTTCAGTGAGTCCAGAGATTGCACTGGTGCCACTGGGGATGCAGTGCAGTGAGTCCAGAGATTGCACTGGCACCACTGGGGATGCAGTGCTGTGACTCCAGAGAGCGCACAGGCACCACTGGGGATGCAGTGCAGTGAGTCCAGAGAGTGCACTGGCACCACTGGGGATGCACTGCAGTGAGCCCAGAGAGTGCACTGTCACCACTGGGGATGCACTGCAGTGAGTCCAGAGAGTGCACTGTCACCACTGGGAATGCAGTGCAGTGAGTCCACAGAGTGCACTGGCACCACTGGGGATGCAGTGCAGTGAGTCCAGAGAGTGCACTGGCACCACTGGAGATACAGTGCAGTGAGTCCAGAGAGTGCACTGGACCACTGGGGATGCATTGCAGTGAGTCCAGAGAGTGCACTGGCACCACAGATGATGCAGTACAGTGAGTCCAGTGAGTGCACTGGCACCACTGGGGATGTAGTGCAGTGACTCGAGAGAGTGCACTTGCACCACTGGGGATGCAGTGCAGTGAGTCCAGAGAGAGCACTGGCACCACTGGGGATGCACTGCAGTGAGTCCGCAGAGTGCACTGGCACCACTGGGGATGCAGTGCAGTGAGTCCAGAGAGTGCACTGGCACCACTGGGGATGCACTGCAGTGAGTCCAGAGATTGCACTGGCACCACTGGGGATGCAGTGCAGTGAGTCCAGAGACTTCAGTGGCACCACTGGGAATGCAGAGAAGTGAGTCCAGAGAGTGCACTGGCACCACTGGGGATGCAGTGCAGTGAGTCCAGAGAGTGCACTGGCACCACTGGGGATGCAGTGCAGTGAGTCCAGAGAGTGCACTGGCACTACCTGTGATGCAGTGCAGTGAGTCCAGAGAGTGCACTGGCACCACTGGGGCTGCAGTGAAGTGAGTCCAGAGAGTGCACTGGCACCACTGGGGATGCAGTGCAGTGAGTCCAGAGAGTGCACTGGCACCACTGGGGATTCACTGCAGTGAGTCCAGTGAGTGCACTGGCACCACTGGGGATGCACTGCAGTGAGTCCAGAGAGTGCACTGGCACCACTGGGGATGCACTACAGTGAGTCCAGAGATTGCACTGGCACCACTGGGGATGCAGTGCAGTGAGTCCAGAGAGTGCACTGGCACCACTGGGGATGCAGTGCATTGAGTCCAGAGAGTGCACTGGCACAACTGGGGATGCACTTCAGTGAGTCCAGAGAGTGCACTGGCACCACTGGGGATGCAGTGCAGTGAGTCCAGAGAGTGCACTGGCACCACTGGGGATGCACTGCAGTGAGTCCAGAGAGTACACTGGCACCAGTGGGGATGCAGTGCAGTGAGTCCAGAGAGTGCACTGGCACCACTGGGGATGCACTGCAGTGAGTCCAGAGAGTGCACTGGCACCACTGGGGATGTGTCCAGTGAGTCCAGTGAGTGCACTGGCACCACTGGGGATGCAGTGCATTGAGTCCAGAGAGTACACTGGCACCAGTGGGGATGCAGTGCAGTGAGTCCAGAGAGTGCACTGGCACCACTGGGGATGCAGTGCAGTCAGTCCAGTGAGTGCACTGGCACCACTGGGGGTGCAGTACAGTGAGTCCAGAGAGTGCACTGGCACCACTGGGGATGCACTGCAGTGAGTCCAGACAGTGCACTGGCACCACTGGGGATGCCCTGCAGTGAGTCCAGAGAGTGCACTGGCACCACTGGGGATGCAGTGCAGTGAGTCCAGAGAGTGCACTGGCACCACTGGGGATGCAGTGCAGTGAGTCCAGAGAGTGCACTGGCACCACTGGGGATGCAGTGCAGTGAGTCAAGAGAGTGCACTGGCACCACTGGGGATGCACTGCAGTGAGTCCAGAGAGTGCACTGGCACCACTGGGGATGCACTGCAGTGAGTCCAGAGAGTGCACTGGCACCACTGGGGATGCACTGCAGTGAGTCCAGAGAGTGCACTGTCACCACTGGGGATGCAGTACAGTGAGTCCAGAGAGTGCACTGGCACCAGTGAGTATGCAGTACAGTGAGTCCAGAGAGTGCACTGGAACCACTGGGCATGCAGTGCAGTGAGTCCAGAGAGTGCACTGGCACCACTGGGGATGCACTGCAGTCAGTCCAGAGAGTGCACTGGCACCACTGGGGATGCAGTGCAGTGAGTCCAGAGAGTGCACTGGCACCACTGGGGGTGCAGTACAGTGAGTCCAGAGAGTGCACTGGCACCACTGGGGATGCACTGCAGTGAGTCCAGACAGTGCACTGGCACCACTGGGGATGCCCTGCAGTGAGTCCAGAGAGTGCACTGGCACCACTGGGGATGCCCTGCAGTGAGTCCAGAGAGTGCACTGGCACCACTGGGGATGCAGTGCAGTGAGTCCAGAGAGTGCACTGGCACCACTGGGGATGCAGTGCAGTGAGTCCAGAGAGTGCACTGGCACCACTGGGGATGCACTGCAGTGAGTCCAGAGAGTGCACTGGCACCACTGGGGATGCACTGCAGTGAGTCCAGAGAGTGCACTGGCACCACTGAGAATGCACTTCAATGAGTCCAGAGAGTGCACTGGCACCACTGGGGATGCACTGCAGTGAGTCCAGAGAGTGCAGTGGCACCACTGGGGATGCACTGCAGTGAGTCCAGAGAGTGCTTTGGCACCAGTGGGGATGCACTGCAGTTACTCCAGAGACTGCACTGGCACCACTGGGGATGCACTGCAGTGAGTCCAGAGAGTGCACTGGCACCAGTGGGGATGCACTGCAGTGAGTCCAGAGAGTGCACTGTCACCACTGGGGATGCAGTACAGTGAGTCCAGAGAGTGCACTGTCACCACTGGGGATGCAGTACAGTGAGTCCACAGAGTGCACTGGCACCACTGGGGATGCAGTGCAGTGAGTCCACAGAGTGCACTGGCACCACTGGGGATGCAATGCAGTGAATCCAGTGAGTGCACTGGCACCACTGGGGATGCAGTGCAGTGAGTCCAGAGAGTGCACTGGCACTACTGGGGATGCAGTGCAGTGAGTCCAGAGAGTGCACTGGCACCACTGGGGATGCACTGCAGTGAGTCCAGAGCGTGTCTGTCACTACTGGGGATGCACTGCAGTGAGTCCAGAGATTGCACTGGCACCACTGGGAATGCAGTACAGTGAGTCCACACAGTGCACTAGCACCACTGGGGATGCAGTGCAGTGAGTCCAGAGAGTGCACTGGCACCACTGGGGATGCAGTGCAGTGAGTCCAGAGAGTGCACTGGCACCACTGGGGATGCACTGCTCTGAGTCCAGAGAGTGCTCTTGCACCACAGGGGATGCAGTGCAGTGACTCAAGAGAGTGCACTGGCAGCACTGGGGATGCAGTGCAGTGAGTCCAGAGAGTGCACTGGCACCACTGCGGATGCACTGCAGTGAGTCCAGAGAGTGCACTGGCACCACTGGGGATGCACTGCAGTGAGTCCAGAGAGTGCACTGGCACCACTGGGGATGCACTGCAGTGAGTCCAGAGAGTGCACTGGCACCACTGGGGATGCACTGCAGTGAGTCCAGAGAGTGCACTGGCACCACTGAGAATGCACTTCAGTGAGTCCAGAGAGTGCACTGGCACCACTGGGGATGCACTGCAGTGAGTCCACAGAGTGCACTAGCACCACTGGGGATGCAGTGCAGTGAGTCCAGAGAGTGCGCTGGAACCACTGGGGATGCAGTGCAGTGAGTCCAGAGAGTGCACTGGCACCACTGGGGATGCAGTGCAGTGAGTCCAGAGAGTGCACTGGCACCAGTGGGGATGCACTGCAGTGAGTCCAGTGAGTGCACTGGCACCACTGGGGATGCAGTGCAGTGAGTCCAGAGAGTGCACTGGCACCACTGGGGAAGCAGTGCAGTGAGTCCAGAGAGTGCAGTGGCACCACTAGGGATGCAGTGCAGTGAGTCCAGAGAGTGCACTGGCAGCACTGGGGATGCAGTGCAGTGAGTCCAGAGAGTGCACTGGCACCACTGGGGATGCAGTTCAGTGAGTCCAGAGAGTGCACTGGCACCACTGGGGATGCAGTGCAGTGAGTCCAGAGAGTGCACTGGCACCACTGAGAATGCACTTCAGTGAGTCCAGAGATTGCACTGGCACCACTGGGGATGCAGTGCAGTGAGTCCAGAGATTGCACTGGCACCACTGGGGATGCAGTGCTGTGACTCCAGAGAGCGCACAGGCACCACTGGGGATGCAGTGCAGTGAGTCCAGAGAGTGCACTGGCACCACTGGGGATGCACTGCAGTGAGCCCAGAGAGTGCACTGTCACCACTGGGGATGCACTGCAGTGAGTCCAGAGAGTGCACTGTCACCACTGGGGATGCAGTGCAGTGAGTCCACAGAGTGCACTGGTACCACTGGGGATGCAGTGCAGTGAGTCCAGAGAGTGCACTGGCACCACTGGAGATACAGTGCAGTGAGTCCAGAGAGTGCACTGGCACCACTGGGGATGCAGTGCAGTGAGTCCAGAGAGTGCACTGGACCACTGGGGATGCATTGCAGTGAGTCCAGAGAGTGCACTGGCACCACAGATGATGCAGTACAGTGAGTCCAGTGAGTGCACTGGCACCACTGGGGATGTAGTGCAGTGACTCGAGAGAGTGCACTTGCACCACTGGGGATGCAGTGCAGTGAGTCCAGAGAGTGCACTGGCACCACTGGGGATGCACTGCAGTGAGTCCGCAGAGTGCACTGGCACCACTGGGGATGCAGTGCAGTGAGTCCTGAGAGTGCACTGGCACCACTGGTGATGCACTGCAGTGAGTCCACAGATTGCACTGGCACCACTGGGGATGCAGTGCAGTGAGTCCAGAGACTTAACTGGCACCACTGGGAATGCAGAGAAGTGAGTGCAGAGAGTGCACTGGCACCACTGGGGATGCAGTGCAGTGAGTCCAGAGAGTGCACTGGCAGCACTGGGGATGCAGTGCAGTGAGTCCAGAGAGTGCACTGGCACTACCTGTGATGCAGTGCAGTGAGTCCAGAGAGTGCACTGGCACCAATGGGGCTGCAGTGCAGTGAGTCCAGAGAGTGCACTGGCACCACTGGGGATGCAGTGCAGTGAGTCCAGAGAGTGCACTGGCACCACTGGGGATTCACTGCAGTGAGTCCAGTGAGTGCACTGGCACCACTGGGGATGCACTGCAGTGAGTCCAGAGAGTGCACTGGCACCACTGGGGATGCACTGCAGTGAGCCCAGAGAGTGCACTGTCACCACTGGGGATGCACTGCAGTGAGTCCAGAGAGTGCACTGTCACCACTGGGGATGCAGTGCAGTGAGTCCACAGAGTGCACTGGTACCACTGGGGATGCAGTGCAGTGAGTCCAGAGAGTGCACTGGCACCACTGGGGATGCAGTGCAGTGAGTCCAGAGAGTGCACTGGACCACTGGGGATGCATTGCAGTGAGTCCAGAGAGTGCACTGGCACCACAGATGATGCAGTACAGTGAGTCCAGTGAGTGCACTGGCACCACTGGGGATGTAGTGCAGTGACTCGAGAGAGTGCACTTGCACCACTGGGGATGCAGTGCAGTGAGTCCAGAGAGTGCACTGGCACCACTGGGGATGCACTGCAGTGAGTCCGCAGAGTGCACTGGCACCACTGGGGATGCAGTGCAGTGAGTCCAGAGAGTGCACTGGCACCACTGGTGATGCACTGCAGTGAGTCCAGAGATTGCACTGGCACCACTGGGGATGCAGTGCAGTGAGTCCAGAGACTTAACTGGCACCACTGGGAATGCAGAGAAGTGAGTGCAGAGAGTGCACTGGCACCACTGGGGATGCAGTGCAGTGAGTCCAGAGAGTGCACTGGCAGCACTGGGGATGCAGTGCAGTGAGTCCAGAGAGTGCACTGGCACTACCTGTGATGCAGTGCAGTGAGTCCAGAGAGTGCACTGGCACCACTGGGGATGCAGTGCAGTGAGTCCAGAGAGTGCACTGGCACCACTGGGGATGCAGTGCAGTGAGTCCAGAGAGTGCACTGGCACCACTGGGGATTCACTGCAGTGAGTCCAGTGAGTGCACTGGCACCACTGGGGATGCACTGCAGTGAGTCCAGAGAGTGCACTGGCACCACTGGGGATGCACTACAGTGAGTCCAGAGATTGCACTGGCACCACTGGGGATGCAGTGCAGTGAGTCCAGAGAGTGCACTGGCACCACTGGGGATGCAGTGCATTGAGTCCAGAGAGTGCACTGGCACAACTGGGGATGCACTTCAGTGAGTCCAGAGAGTGCACTGGCAGGACTGGGGATGCAGTGCAGTGAGTCCAGAGAGTGCACTGGCACCACTGGGGATGCACTGCAGTGAGTCCAGAGAGTACACTGGCACCAGTGGGGATGCAGTGCAGTGAGTCCAGAGAGTGCACTGGCACCACTGGGGATGCACTGCAGTGAGTCCAGAGAGTGCACTGGCACCACTGGGGATGTGTCCAGTGAGTCCAGTGAGTGCACTGGCACCACTGGGGATGCAGTGCATTGAGTCCAGAGAGTACACTGGCACCAGTGGGGATGCAGTGCAGTGAGTCCAGAGAGTGCACTGGCACCACTGGGGATGCAGTGCAGTCAGTCCAGTGAGTGCACTGGCACCACTGGGGGTGCAGTACAGTGAGTCCAGAGAGTGCACTGGCACCACTGTGGATGCACTGCAGTGAGTCCAGACAGTGCACTGGCACCACTGGGGATGCCCTGCAGTGAGTCCAGAGAGTGCACTGGCACCACTGGGGATGCCCTGCAGTGAGTCCAGAGAGTGCACTGGCACCACTGGGGATGCAGTGCAGTGAGTCCAGAGAGTGCACTGGCACCACTGGGGATGCACTGCAGTGAGTCCAGAGAGTGCACTGTCACCACTGGGGATGCACTGCAGTGAGTCCAGAGAGTGCACTGGCACCACTGGGGATGCAGTACAGTGAGTCCAGAGAGTGCACTGGCACCAGTGGGTATGCAGTACAGTGAGTCCAGAGAGTGCACTGGCACCACTGGGCATGCAGTGCAGTGAGTCCAGAGAGTGCACTGTCACCACTGGGGATGCACTGCAGTGAGTCCAGAGAGTGCTTTGGCACCAGTGGGGATGCAGTGCAGTTACTCCAGAGACTGCACTGGCACCACTGGGGATGCAGTGCAGTGAGTCCAGAGAGTGCACTGGCACCACTGGGGATGCAGTGCAGTGAGTCCAGAGAGTGCACTGGCACCACTGGGGATGCAGTGCTGTGACTCCAGAGAGAGCACTGGCACCACTGGGGATGCCGTGCTGTGACTCCAGAGAGAGCACTGGCACCACTGGGGATGCAGTGCAGTGAGTCCAGAGAGTGCACTGGCACCACTGGGGATGCACTGCAGTGAGCCCAGAGAGTGCACTGGCACCAGTGGGGATGCACTGCAGTGAGTCCAGTGAGTGCACTAGCACCACTGGGGAAGCAGTGCAGTGAGTCCAGAGAGTGCAGTGGCACCACTGGTGATGCAGTTTAGTGAGTCCAGAGAGTGCACTGGCACCACTGGGGATGCAGTGCAGTGAGTCCAGTGAGTGTACTGGCACCACTGGGGATGCACTGCAGTGAGTCCAGAGAGTGCACTGGCACCACTGAGAATGCACTTCAATGAGTCCAGAGAGTGCACTGGCACCACTGGGGATGCACTGCAGTGAGTCCAGAGAGTGCAGTGGCACCACTGGGGATGCAGTGCAGTGAGTCCAGAGAGTGCTTTGGCACCAGTGGGGATGCACTGCAGTTACTCCAGAGACTGCACTGGCACCATTGGGGATGCAGTGCAGTGAGTCCAGAGAGTGCACTGGCACCAGTGGGGATGCACTGCAGTGAGTCCAGAGAGTGCACTGGCACCTCTGGGGATGCACTGCTGTGAGTCCAGAGAGTGCACTGTCACCACTGGGGATGCAGTACAGTGAGTCCACAGAGTGCACTGGCACCACTGGGGATGCACTGCAGTGAGTCCAGAGACTTCACAGGCACCACTGGGGATGCAGTGCAGTGAATCCAGTGAGTGCACTGGCACCACTGGGGATGCAGTGCAGTGAGTCCAGAGAGTGCACTGGCACCACTGGGGATGCACTGCAGTGAGTCCAGAGAGTACACTGGCACCAGTGGGGATGCAGTGCAGTGAGTCCAGAGAGTGCACTGGCACCACTGGGGATGCACTGCAGTGAGTCCAGAGAGTGCACTGGCACCACTGGGGATGTGTCCAGTGAGTCCAGTGAGTGCACTGGCACCACTGGGGATGCAGTGCAGTGAGTCCAGAGAGTACACTGTCACCACTGGGGATGCAGTGCAGTGAGTCCAGAGAGCGCACTGGCACCACTGGGGATGCAGTGCAGTCAGTCCAGTGAGTGCACTGGCACCACTGGGGGTGCAGTACAGTGAGTCCAGAGAGTGCACTGGCACCACTGGGGATGCACTGCAGTGAGTCCACAGAGTGCACTACACCACTGGGGATGCAGTGCAGTGAGTCCAGAGAGTGCGCTGGAAACACTGGGGATGCAGTGCAGTGAGTCCAGAGAGTGCACTGGCACCACTGGGGATGCAGTGCAGTGAGTCCAGAGAGTGCACTGGCACCAGTGGGGATGCACTGCAGTGAGTCCAGTGAGTGCACTGGCACCACTGGGGATGCAGTGCAGTGAGTCCAGAGAGTGCACTGGCACCACTGGGGAAGCAGTGCAGTGAGTCCAGAGAGTGCACTGGCACCACTGAGAATGCACTTCAGTGAATCCAGAGAGTGCACTGGCACCACTGGGGATGCAGTGCAGTGAGTCCAGTGAGTGCACTGGCACCCCTGGGGAAGCAGTGCAGTGAGTCTAGAGAGTGCAGAGGCACCACTGGTGATGCAGTTTAGTGAGTCCAGAGAGTGCACTGGCACCAGTGGGGATGCAGTGCAGTGAGTCCAGTGAGTGTACTGGCACCACTGGGGATGCACTGCAGTGAGTCCAGAGAGTGCACTGGCACCACTGAGAATGCACTTCAGTGAGTCCAGAGAGTGCACTGGCACCACTGGGGATGCACTTCAGTAAGTCCAGAGAGTGCACTGGCACCACTGGGGATGCACTGCAGTGAGTCCAGAGAGTACACTGGCACCACTGGGGATGCAGTGCTGTGACTGCAGAGAGTGCACTGGCACCACTGCGGATGCAGTGCAGTGAGTCCAGAGAGTGCACTGGCACCACTGGGGATGCGGTGCCGGGAGTCCAGAGAGTGCACTGGCACCACTGGGGATGCAGTGCAGTGAGTCCAGAGAGTGCACTGGCACCAGTGGGGATGCACTGCAGTGAATCCAGTCAGTGCACTGGCACCACTGGGGATACAGTGCAGTGAGTCCAGAGAGTGCACTGGCACCACTGGGGATGCATTGCAGTGAGTCCAGAGAGTGCACTGGCACCACTGGGGATGCATTGCAGTGAGTCCAGAGAGTGCACTGGCACCACTGGGGATGCACTGCAGTGAGTCCAGAGAGTGCACTGGCACCACAGATGATGCAGTACAGTGAGTCCAGTGAGTGCACTGGCACCACTGGGGATGTAGTGCAGTGACTCGAGAGAGTGCACTTGCACCACTGGGGATGCAGTGCAGTGAGTCCAGAGAGTGCACTGGCACCACTGGGGATACAGTGCAGTGAATCCAGTGAGTGCACTGGCACCACTGGGGATGCAGTGCAGTGAGTCCAGAGAGTGCACTGGCACCACTGGGGATGCATTGCAGTGAGTCCAGAGAGTGCACTGGCACCACTGGGGATGCACTGCAGTGAGTCCAGAGAGTGCACTGGCACCACTGGGGATGCACTGCAGTGAGTCCAGAGAGTGCACTGGCACCACTGGGGGTGCAGTGCAGTGAGTCCAGAGAGTGCACTGGCACCACTGGTGATGCACTGCAGTGAGTCCAGAGATTGCACTGGCACCACTGTGGATGCAGTGCAGTGAGTCCAGAGACTTCACTGGCACCACTGGGAATGCAGAGAAGTGAGTGCAGAGAGTGCACTGGCACCACAGGGGATGCAGTGACGCGAGTCCAGAGAGTGCACTGGCACCACTGGGGATGCAGTGACGCGAGTCCAGAGAGTGCACTGGCACCACTGGGGATGCAGTGACGCGAGTCCAGAGAGTGCACTGGCACCACTGGGGATGCAGTGCAGTGAGTCCAGAGAGTGCACTGGCACCACTGGGGATGCGCTGCAGTGAGTCCAGAGAGTGCACTGGCACAACTGGGGATGCAGCGCAGTGTCTCTAGAGAGTGCACTGGGACCACTGGGGATGCACTGCAGTGAGTCCAGAGAGTGCACTGGCACCACAGGTGATGCAGTGCAGTGAGTCCAGAGAGTGCACTGGCACCACTGGGGATGCAGTGCAGTGAGTCCAGAGAGTGCACTGGCACCACTGGGGATGCAGTGCAGTGAGTCCAGAGAGTGCACTGGCACCACTGGGGATGCACTGCTGTGAGTCCAGAGAGTGCTCTTGCACCACAGGGGATGCAGTGCAGTGACTCAAGAGAGTGCACTGGCAGCACTGGGGATGCAGTGCAGTGAGTCCAGAGAGTGCACTGGCACCACTGGTGATGCAGTGCATTGAGTCCAGAGAGTGCAATGGCACCACTGCGGATGCACTGCAGTGAGTCCAGAGAGTGCACTGGCACCACTGGGGATGCCCTGCAGTGAGTCCAGAGAGTGCACTGGCACCACTGGGGATGCAGTGCAGAGAGTCCAGAGAGTGCACTGGCACCACTGGGGATGCAGTGCAGTGAGTCCAGAGAGTGCACTGGCACCACTGGGGATGCACTGCAGTGAGTCCAGAGAGTGCACTGGCACCACTGGGGATGCACTGCAGTGAGTCCAGAGAGTGCACTGGCACCACTGGGGATGCACTGCAGTGAGTCCAGAGAGTGCACTGTCACCACTGGGGATGCAGTACAGTGAGTCCAGAGAGTGCACTGGCACCAGTGGGTATGCAGTACAGTGAGTCCAGAGAGTGCACTGGCACCACTGGGCATGCAGTGCAGTGAGTCCAGAGAGTGCACTGGCACCACTGGGGATGCACTGCAGTGAGTCCAGAGAGTGCTTTGGCACCAGTGGGGATGCAGTGCAGTTACTCCAGAGACTGCACTGGCACCACCGGGGATGCAGTGCAGTGAGTCCAGAGAGTGCACTGGCACCACTGGGGATGCAGTGCAGTGAGTCCAGAGATTGCACTGGCACCACTGGGGATGCAGTGCTGTGACTCCAGAGAGAGCACTGGCACCACTGGGGATGCAGTGCAGTGAGTCCAGAGAGTGCACTGGCACCACTGGGGATGCACTGCAGTGAGCCCAGAGAGTGCACTGGCACCAGTGGGGATGCACTGCAGTGAGTCCAGTGAGTGCACTAGCACCACTGGGGAAGCAGTGCAGTGAGTCCAGAGAGTGCAGTGGCACCACTGGTGATGCAGTTTAGTGAGTCCAGAGAGTGCACTGGCACCACTGGGGATGCAGTGCAGTGAGTCCAGTGAGTGTACTGGCACCACTGGGGATGCACTGCAGTGAGTCCAGAGAGTGCACTGGCACCACTGAGAATGCACTTCAATGAGTCCAGAGAGTGCACTGGCACCACTGGGGATGCACTGCAGTGAGTCCAGAGAGTGCAGTGGCACCACTGGGGATGCAGTGCAGTGAGTCCAGAGAGTGCTTTGGCACCAGTGGGGATGCACTGCAGTTACTCCAGAGACTGCACTGGCACCATTGGGGATGCAGTGCAGTGAGTCCAGAGAGAGCACTGGCACCAGTGGGGATGCACTGCAGTGAGTCCAGAGAGTGCACTGGCACCTCTGGGGATGCACTGCAGTGAGTCCAGAGAGTGCACTGTCACCACTGGGGATGCAGTACAGTGAGTCCACAGAGTGCACTGGCACCACTGGGGATGCACTGCAGTGAGTCCAGAGACTTCACAGGCACCACTGGGGATGCAGTGCAGTGAATCCAGTGAGTGCACTGGCACCACTGGGGATGCAGTGCAGTGAGTCCAGAGAGTGCACTGGCACCACTGGGGATGCACTGCAGTGAGTCCAGAGAGTACACTGGCACCAGTGGGGATGCAGTGCAGTGAGTCCAGAGAGTGCACTGGCACCACTGGGGATGCACTGCAGTGAGTCCAGAGAGTGCACTGACACCACTGGGGATGTGTCCAGTGAGTCCAGTGAGTGCACTGGCACCACTGGGTATGCAGTGCAGTGAGTCCAGAGAGTACACTGCCACCACTGGGGATGCAGTGCAGTGAGTCCAGAGAGTGCACTGGCACCACTGGGGATGCAGTGCAGTCAGTCCAGTGAGTGCACTGGCACCACTGGGGGTGCAGTACAGTGAGTCCAGAGAGTGCACTGGCACCACTGGGGATGCAGTGCAGTGAGTCCACAGAGTGCACTAGCACCACTGGGGATGCAGTGCAGTGAGTCCAGAGAGTGCGCTGGAAACACTGGGGATGCAGTGCAGTGAGTCCAGAGAGTGCACTGGCACCACTGGGGATGCAGTGCAGTGAGTCCAGAGAGTGCACTGGCACCACTGGGGATGCAATGCAGTGAGTCCAGTGAGTGCACTGGCACCACTGGGGATGCACTGCAGTGAGTCCAGAGAGTGCACTGGCACCACTGGGGAAGCAGTGCAGTGAGTCCAGAGAGTGCACTGGCACCACTGAGAATGCACTTCAGTGAGTCCAGAGAGTGCACTGGCACCACTGGGGATGCAGTGCAGTGAGTCCAGTGAGTGCACTGGCACCCCTGGGGAAGCAGTGCAGTGAGTCCAGAGAGTGCAGAGGCACCACTGGTGATGCAGTTTAGTGAGTCCAGAGAGTGCACTGGCACCACTGGGGATGCAGTGCAGTGAGTCCAGTGAGTGTACTGGCACCACTGGGGATGCAGTGCAGTGAGTCCAGAGAGTGCACTGGCACCACTGAGAATGCACTTCAGTGAGTCCAGAGAGTGCACTGGCACCACTGGGGATGCACTGCAGTGAGTCCAGAGAGTGCACTGTCACCACTGGGGATGCAGTACAGTGAGTCCAGAGAGTGCACTGGCACCAGTGGGTATGCAGTACAGTGAGTCCAGAGAGTGCACTGGCACCACTGGGCATGCAGTGCAGTGAGTCCAGAGAGTGCACTGGCACCACTGGGGATGCACTGCAGTGAGTCCAGAGAGTGCTTTGGCACCAGTGGGGATGCAGTGCAGTTACTCCAGAGACTGCACTGGCACCACTGGGGATGCAGTGCAGTGAGTCCAGAGAGTGCACTGGCACCACTGGGGATGCAGTGCAGTGAGTCCAGAGAGTGCACTGGCACCACTGGGGATGCAGTGCTGTGACTCCAGAGAGAGCACTGGCACCACTGGGGATGCCGTGCTGTGACTCCAGAGAGAGCACTGGCACCACTGGGGATGCAGTGCAGTGAGTCCAGAGAGTGCACTGGCACCACTGGGGATGCACTGCAGTGAGCCCAGAGAGTGCACTGGCACCAGTGGGGATGCACTGCAGTGAGTCCAGTGAGTGCACTAGCACCACTGGGGAAGCAGTGCAGTGAGTCCAGAGAGTGCAGTGGCACCGCTGGTGATGCAGTTTAGTGAGTCCAGAGAGTGCACTGGCACCACTGGGGATGCAGTGCAGTGAGTCCAGTGAGTGTACTGGCACCACTGGGGATGCACTGCAGTGAGTCCAGAGAGTGCACTGGCACCACTGAGAATGCACTTCAATGAGTCCAGAGAGTGCACTGGCACCACTGGGGATGCACTGCAGTGAGTCCAGAGAGTGCAGTGGCACCACTGGGGATGCAGTGCAGTGAGTCCAGAGAGTGCTTTGGCACCAGTGGGGATGCACTGCAGTTACTCCAGAGACTGCACTGG
The DNA here is from genome assembly GCF_964034855.1 of Anser brachyrhynchus. Taxonomy (NCBI): domain Eukaryota; kingdom Metazoa; phylum Chordata; class Aves; order Anseriformes; family Anatidae; genus Anser; species Anser brachyrhynchus. The sequence continues at coordinate 1,266,707 of NC_137701.1, forward strand.
CACCATTGGGGATGCAGTGCAGTGAGTCCAGAGAGTGCACTGGCACCTCTGGGGATGCACTGCAGTGAGTCCAGAGAGTGCACTGTCACCACTGGGGATGCAGTACAGTGAGTCCACAGAGTGCACTGGCACCACTGGGGATGCACTGCAGTGAGTCCAGAGACTTCACAGGCACCACTGGGGATGCAGTGCAGTGAATCCAGTGAGTGCACTGGCACCACTGGGGATGCAGTGCAGTGAGTCCAGAGAGTGCACTGGCACCACTGGGGATGCACTGCAGTGAGTCCAGAGAGTACACTGGCACCAGTGGGGATGCAGTGCAGTGAGTCCAGAGAGTGCACTGGCACCACTGGGGATGCACTGCAGTGAGTCCAGAGAGTGCACTGGCACCACTGGGGATGTGTCCAGTGAGTCCAGTGAGTGCACTGGCACCACTGGGGATGCAGTGCAGTGAGTCCAGAGAGTACACTGTCACCACTGGGGATGCAGTGCAGTGAGTCCAGAGAGCGCACTGGCACCACTGGGGATGCAGTGCAGTCAGTCCAGTGAGTGCACTGGCACCACTGGGGGTGCAGTACAGTGAGTCCAGAGAGTGCACTGGCACCACTGGGGATGCACTGCAGTGAGTCCACAGAGTGCACTACACCACTGGGGATGCAGTGCAGTGAGTCCAGAGAGTGCGCTGGAAACACTGGGGATGCAGTGCAGTGAGTCCAGAGAGTGCACTGGCACCACTGGGGATGCAGTGCAGTGAGTCCAGAGAGTGCACTGGCACCAGTGGGGATGCACTGCAGTGAGTCCAGAGAGTGCACTGGCACCACTGGGGATGCAGTGCAGTGAGTCCAGAGAGTGCACTGGCACCACTGGTGATGCACTGCAGTGAGTCCAGAGATTGCACTGGCACCACTGTGGATGCAGTGCAGTGAGTCCAGAGACTTCACTGGCACCACTTGGAATGCAGAGAAGTGAGTGCAGAGAGTGCACTGGCACCACAGGGGATGCAGTGACGCGAGTCCAGAGAGTGCACTGGCACCACTGGGGATGCAGTGACGCGAGTCCAGAGAGTGCACTGGCACCACTGGGGATGCAGTGACGCGAGTCCAGAGAGTGCACTGGCACCACTGGGGATGCAGTGCAGTGAGTCCAGAGAGTGCACTGGCACCACTGGGGATGCGCTGCAGTGAGTCCAGAGAGTGCACTGGCACAACTGGGGATGCAGCGCAGTGTCTCTAGAGAGTGCACTGGCACCACTGGGGATGCACTGCAGTGAGTCCAGAGAGTGCACTGGCACCACAGGTGATGCAGTGCAGTGAGTCCAGAGAGTGCACTGGCAGCACTGGGGATGCAGTGCAGTGAGTCCAGAGAGTGCACTAGCACCATTGGGGTGCAGTGCAGTGAGTCCAGAGAGTGCACTGGCACCACTGGGGATGCAGTGCAGTGAGTCCAGAGAGTGCACTGGCACCACTGGGGATGCACTGCTGTGAGTCCAGAGAGTACTCTTGCACCACAGGGGATGCAGTGCAGTGACTCAAGAGAGTGCACTGGCAGCACTGGGGATGCAGTGCAGTGAGTCCAGAGAGTGCACTGGCACCACTGGTGATGCAGTGCATTGAGTCCAGAGAGTGCTTTGGCACCACTGCGGATGCACTGCAGTGAGTCCAGAGAGTGCACTGGCACCACTGGGGATGCCCTGCAGTGAGTCCAGAGAGTGCACTGGCACCACTGGGGATGCAGTGCAGAGAGTGCAGAGAGTGCACTGGCACCACTGGGGATGCAGTGCAGAGAGTCCAGAGAGTGCACTGGCACCACTGGGGATGCAGTGCAGTGAGTCCAGAGAGTGCACTGGCACCACTGGGGATGCACTGCAGTGAGTCCAGAGAGTGCACTGGCACCACTGGGGATGCACTGCAGTGAGTCCAGAGAGTGCACTGGCACCACTGGGGATGCACTGCAGTGAGTCCAGAGAGTGCACTGTCACCACTGGGGATGCAGTACAGTGAGTCCAGAGAGTGCACTGGCACCAGTGGGTATGCAGTACAGTGAGTCCAGAGAGTGCACTGGCACCACTGGGCATGCAGTGCAGTGAGTCCAGAGAGTGCACTGGCACCACTGGGGATGCACTGCAGTGAGTCCAGAGAGTGCTTTGGCACCAGTGGGGATGCAGTGCAGTTACTCCAGAGACTGCACTGTCACCACCGGGGATGCAGTGCAGTGAGTCCAGAGAGTGCACTGGCACCAATGGGGATGCAGTGCAGTGAGTCCAGAGATTGCACTGGCACCACTGGGGATGCAGTGCTGTGACTCCAGAGAGAGCACTGGCACCACTGGGGATGCAGTGCAGTGAGTCCAGAGAGTGCACTGGCACCACTGGGGATGCACTGCAGTGAGCCCAGAGAGTGCACTGGCACCAGTGGGGATGCACTGCAGTGAGTCCAGTGAGATCACTAGCACCACTGGGGAAGCAGTGCAGTGAGTCCAGAGAGTGCAGTGGCACCACTGGTGATGCAGTTTAGTGAGTCCAGAGAGTGCACTGGCACCACTGGGGATGCAGTGCAGTGAGTCCAGTGAGTGTACTGGCACCACTGGGGATGCACTGCAGTGAGTCCAGAGAGTGCACTGGCACCACTGAGAATGCACTTCAATGAGTCCAGAGAGTGCACTGGCACCAATGGGGATGCACTGCAGTGAGTCCAGAGAGTGCAGTGGCACCACTGGGGATGCAGTGCAGTGAGTCCAGAGAGTGCTTTGGCACCAGTGGGGATGCACTGCAGTTACTCCAGAGACTGCACTGGCACCATTGGGGATGCAGTGCAGTGAGTCCAGAGAGAGCACTGGCACCAGTGGGGATGCACTGCAGTGAGTCCAGAGAGTGCACTGGCACCTCTGGGGATGCACTGCAGTGAGTCCAGAGAGTGCACTGTCACCACTGGGGATGCAGTACAGTGAGTCCACAGAGTGCACTGGCACCACTGGGGATGCACTGCAGTGAGTCCAGAGACTTCACAGGCACCACTGGGGATGCAGTGCAGTGAATCCAGTGAGTGCACTGGCACCACTGGGGATGCAGTGCAGTGAGTCCAGAGAGTGCACTGGCACCACTGGGGATGCACTGCAGTGAGTCCAGAGAGTACACTGGCACCAGTGGGGATGCAGTGCAGTGAGTCCAGAGAGTGCACTGGCACCACTGGGGATGCACTGCAGTGAGTCCAGAGAGTGCACTGGCACCAGTGGGGATGCACTGCAGTGAGTCCAGTGAGTGCACTAGCACCACTGGGGAAGCAGTGCAGTGAGTCCAGAGAGTGCAGTGGCACCACTGGTGATGCAGTTTAGTGAGTCCAGAGAGTGCACTGGCACCACTGGGGATGCAGTGCAGTGAGTCCAGTGAGTGTACTGGCACCACTGGGGATGCACTGCAGTGAGTCCAGAGAGTGCACTGGCACCACTGACAATGCACTTCAATGAGTCCAGAGAGTGCACTGGCACCAATGGGGATGCACTGCAGTGAGTCCAGAGAGTGCAGTGGCACCACTGGGGATGCAGTGCAGTGAGTCCAGAGAGTGCTTTGGCACCAGTGGGGATGCACTGCAGTTACTCCAGAGACTGCACTGGCACCATTGGGGATGCAGTGCAGTGAGTCCAGAGAGAGCACTGGCACCAGTGGGGATGCACTGCAGTGAGTCCAGAGAGTGCACTGGCACCTCTGGGGATGCACTGCAGTGAGTCCAGAGAGTGCACTGTCACCACTGGGGATGCAGTACAGTGAGTCCACAGAGTGCACTGGCACCACTGGGGATGCACTGCAGTGAGTCCAGAGACTTCACAGGCACCACTGGGGATGCAGTGCAGTGAATCCAGTGAGTGCACTGGCACCACTGGGGATGCAGTGCAGTGAGTCCAGAGAGTGCACTGGCACCACTGGGGATGCACTGCAGTGAGTCCAGAGAGTACACTGGCACCAGTGGGGATGCAGTGCAGTGAGTCCAGAGAGTGCACTGGCACCACTGGGGATGCACTGCAGTGAGTCCAGAGAGTGCACTGGCACCACTGGGGATGTGTCCAGTGAGTCCAGTGAGAGCACTGGCACCACTGGGTATGCAGTGCAGTGAGTCCAGAGAGTACACTGTCACCACTGGGGATGCAGTGCAGTGAGTCCAGAGAGTGCACTGGCACCACTGGGGATGCAGTGCAGTCAGTCCAGTGAGTGCACTGGCACCACTGGGGGTGCAGTACAGTGAGTCCAGAGAGTGCACTGGCACCACTGGGGATGCAGTGCAGTGAGTCCACAGAGTGCACTAGCACCACTGGGGATGCAGTGCAGTGAGTCCAGAGAGTGCGCTGGAAACACTGGGGATGCAGTGCAGTGAGTCCAGAGAGTGCACTGGCACCACTGGGGATGCAGTGCAGTGAGTCCAGAGAGTGCACTGGCACCACTGGGGATGCAATGCAGTGAGTCCAGTGAGTGCACTGGCACCACTGGGGATGCACTGCAGTGAGTCCAGAGAGTGCACTGGCACCACTGGGGAAGCAGTGCAGTGAGTCCAGAGAGTGCACTGGCACCACTGAGAATGCACTTCAGTGAGTCCAGAGAGTGCACTGGCACCACTGGGGATGCAGTGCAGTGAGTCCAGTGAGTGCACTGGCACCCCTGGGGAAGCAGTGCAGTGAGTCCAGAGAGTGCAGAGGCACCACTGGTGATGCAGTTTAGTGAGTCCAGAGAGTGCACTGGCACCACTGGGGATGCAGTGCAGTGAGTCCAGTGAGTGTACTGGCACCACTGGGGATGCACTGCAGTGAGTCCAGAGAGTGCACTGGCACCACTGAGAATGCACTTCAGTGAGTCCAGAGAGTGCACTGGCACCACTGGGGATGCACTTCAGTAAGTCCAGAGAGTGCACTGGCACCACTGGGGATGCACTGCAGTGAGTCCAGAGAGTGCACTGGCACCACTGGGGATGCAGTGCTGTGACTCCAGAGAGTGCACTGGCACCACTGCGGATGCAGTGCAGTGAGTCCAGAGAGTGCACTGGCACCACTGGGGATGCGGTGCCGGGAGTCCAGAGAGTGCACTGGCACCACTGGGGATGCACTGCAGTGAGTCCAGAGAGTGCACTGTCACCACTGGGGATGCACTGCAGTGAGTCCAGAGAGTGCACTGGCACCACTGGGGATGCAGTGCAGTGAGTCCAGAGAGTGCACTGGCACCACTGGGGATGCAGTGCAGTGAGTCCAGAGAGTGCACTGGCACCACTGGGGATGCACTGCAGTGAATCCAGTGAGTGCACTGGCACCACTGGGGATACAGTGCAGTGAGTCCAGAGAGTGCACTGGCACCACTGGGGATGCATTGCAGTGAGTCCAGAGAGTGCACTGGCACCACTGGGGATGCATTGCAGTGAGTCCAGAGAGTGCACTGGCACCACTGGGGATGCACTGCAGTGAGTCCAGAGAGTGCACTGGCACCACAGATGATGCAGTACAGTGAGTCCAGTGAGTGCACTGGCACCACTGGGGATGTAGTGCAGTGACTCGAGAGAGTGCACTTGCACCACTGGGGATGCAGTGCAGTGAGTCCAGAGAGTGCACTGGCACCACTGGGGATACAGTGCAGTGAATCCAGTGAGTGCACTGGCACCACTGGGGATGCAGTGCAGTGAGTCCAGAGAGTGCACTGGCACCACTGGGGATGCATTGCAGTGAGTCCAGAGAGTGCACTGGCACCACTGGGGATGCACTGCAGTGAGTCCAGAGAGTGCACTGGCACCACTGGGGATGCACTGCAGTGAGTCCAGAGAGTGCACTGGCACCACTGGGGATGCAGTGCAGTGAGTCCAGAGAGTGCACTGGCACCACTGGTGATGCACTGCAGTGAGTCCAGAGATTGCACTGGCACCACTGGGGATGCAGTGCAGTGAGTCCAGAGACTTCACTGGCACCACTGGGAATGCAGAGAAGTGAGTGCAGAGAGTGCACTGGCACCACAGGGGATGCAGTGACGCGAGTCCAGAGAGTGCACTGGCACCACTGGGGATGCAGTGACGCGAGTCCAGAGAGTGCACTGGCACCACTGGGGATGCAGTGACGCGAGTCCAGAGAGTGCACTGGCACCACTGGGGATGCAGTGCAGTGAGTCCAGAGAGTGCACTGGCACCACTGGGGATGCGCTGCAGTGAGTCCAGAGAGTGCACTGGCACAACTGGGGATGCAGCGCAGTGACTCTAGAGAGTGCACTGGCACCACTGGGGATGCACTGCAGTGAGTCCAGAGAGTGCACTGGCACCACAGGTGATGCAGTGCAGTGAGTCCAGAGAGTGCACTGGCAGCACTGGGGATGCACTGCAGTGAGTCCAGAGAGTGCACTAGCACCATTGGGGTGCAGTGCAGTGAGTCCAGAGAGTGCACTGGCACCACTGGGGATGCAGTGCAGTGAGTCCAGAGAGTGCACTGGCACCACTGGGGATGCACTGCTGTGAGTCCAGAGAGTGCTCTTGCACCACAGGGGATGCAGTGCAGTGACTCAAGAGAGTGCACTGGCAGCACTGGGGATGCAGTGCAGTGAGTCCAGAGAGTGCACTGGCACCACTGGGGATGCAGTGCAGTGAGTCCAGAGAGTGCAATGGCACCACTGCGGATGCACTGCAGTGAGTCCAGAGAGTGCACTGGCACCACTGGGGATGCAGTGCAGTGAGTCCAGAGAGTGCACTGGCACCACTGGGGATGCACTGCAGTGAGTCCAGAGAGTGTACTAGCACCACTGGGGATGCACTGAAGTCAGTCCAGAGAGTGCACTGGCACCACTGAGAATGCACTTCAGTGAGTCCAGAGAGTGCACTGGCACCACTGGGGATGCACTGCAGTGAGTCCACAGAGTGCACTAGCACTACTGGGGATGCAGTGCAGTGAGTCCAGAGAGTGCGCTGGAACCACTGGGGATGCAGTGCAGTGAGTCCAGAGAGTGCACTGGCACCACTGGGGATGCACTGCAGTGAGTCCAGTGAGTGCACTGGCACCACTGGGGATGCACTGCAGTGAGTCCAGTGAGTGCACTGGCACCACTGGGGATGCAGTGCAGTGAGTCCAGAGAGTGCACTGGCACCACTGGGGAAGCAGTGCAGTGAGTCCAGAGAGTGCAGTGGCACCACTGGGGATGCAGTGCAGTGAGTCCAGAGAGTGCACTGGCAGCACTTGGGATGCAGTGCAGTGAGTCCAGAGAGTGCACTGGCACCACTGGGGATGCAGTTCAGTGAGTCCAGAGAGTGCACTGGCACCACTGGGGATGCACTGCAGTGAGTCCACAGAGTGCACTAGCACTACTGGGGATGCAGTGCAGTGAGTCCAGAGAGTGCGCTGGAACCACTGGGGATGCAGTGCAGTGACTCCAGAGAGTGCACTGGCACCACTGGGGATGCACTGCAGTGAGTCCAGTGAGTGCACTGGCACCACTGGGGATGCAGTGCAGTGAGTCCAGAGAGTGCACTGGCACCACTCGGGAAGCAGTGCAGTGAGTCCAGAGAGTGCAGTGGCACCACTGGGGATGCAGTGCAGTGAGTCCAGAGAGTGCACTGGCAGCACTGGGGATGCAGTGCAGTGAGTCCAGAGAGTGCACTGGCACCACTGGGGATGCAGTGCAGTGAGTCCAGAGAGTGCACTGGCACCACTGGGGATGCAGTGCAGTGAGTCCAGAGAGTGCACTGGCACCACTGGGGATGCAGTGCTGTGACTCCAGAGAGTGCACTGGCACCACTGCGGATGCAGTGCAGTGAGTCCAGAGAGTGCACTGGCACCACTGGGGATGCGGTGCCGGGAGTCCAGAGAGTGCACTGGCACCACTGGGGATGCACTGCAGTGAGTCCAGAGAGTGCACTGTCACCACTGGGGATGCACTGCAGTGAGTCCAGAGAGTGCACTGGCACCACTGGGGATGCAGTGCAGTGAGTCCAGAGAGTGCACTGGCACCACTGGGGATGCAGTGCAGTGAGTCCAGAGAGTGCACTGGCACCACTGGGGATGCACTGCAGTGAATCCAGTGAGTGCACTGGCACCACTGGGGATACAGTGCAGTGAGTCCAGAGAGTGTACTGGCACCACTGGGGATGCATTGCAGTGAGTCCAGAGAGTGCACTGGCACCACTGGGGATGCATTGCAGTGAGTCCAGAGAGTGCACTGGCACCACTGGGGATGCACTGCAGTGAGTCCAGAGAGTGCACTGGCACCACAGATGATGCAGTACAGTGAGTCCAGTGAGTGCACTGGCACCACTGGGGATGTAGTGCAGTGACTCGAGAGAGTGCACTTGCACCACTGGGGATGCAGTGCAGTGAGTCCAGAGAGTGCACTGGCACCACTGGGGATACAGTGCAGTGAATCCAGTGAGTGCACTGGCACCACTGGGGATGCAGTGCAGTGAGTCCAGAGAGTGCACTGGCACCACTGGGGATGCATTGCAGTGAGTCCAGAGAGTGCACTGGCACCACTGGGGATGCACTGCAGTGAGTCCAGAGAGTGCACTGGCACCACTGGGGATGCACTGCAGTGAGTCCAGAGAGTGCACTGGCACCACTGGGGATGCAGTGCAGTGAGTCCAGAGAGTGCACTGGCACCACTGGTGATGCACTGCAGTGAGTCCAGAGATTGCACTGGCACCACTGGGGATGCAGTGCAGTGAGTCCAGAGACTTCACTGGCACCACTGGGAATGCAGAGAAGTGAGTGCAGAGAGTGCACTGGCACCACAGGGGATGCAGTGACGCGAGTCCAGAGAGTGCACTGGCACCACTGGGGATGCAGTGACGCGAGTCCAGAGAGTGCACTGGCACCACTGGGGATGCAGTGACGCGAGTCCAGAGAGTGCACTGGCACCACTGGGGATGCAGTGCAGTGAGTCCAGAGAGTGCACTGGCACCACTGGGGATGCGCTGCAGTGAGTCCAGAGAGTGCACTGGCACAACTGGGGATGCAGCGCAGTGACTCTAGAGAGTGCACTGGCACCACTGGGGATGCACTGCAGTGAGTCCAGAGAGTGCACTGGCACCACAGGTGATGCAGTGCAGTGAGTCCAGAGAGTGCACTGGCAGCACTGGGGATGCACTGCAGTGAGTCCAGAGAGTGCACTAGCACCATTGGGGTGCAGTGCAGTGAGTCCAGAGAGTGCACTGGCACCACTGGGGATGCAGTGCAGTGAGTCCAGAGAGTGCACTGGCAGCACTGGGGATGCACTGCAGTGAGTCCAGAGAGTGCACTAGCACCATTGGGGTGCAGTGCAGTGAGTCCAGAGAGTGCACTGGCAGCACTGGGGATGCAGTGCAGTGAGTCCAGAGAGTGCACTGGCACCACTGGGGATGCAGTGCAGTGAGTCCAGAGAGTGCAATGGCACCACTGCGGATGCACTGCAGTGAGTCCAGAGAGTGCACTGGCACCACTGGGGATGCAGTGCAGTGAGTCCAGAGAGTGCACTGGCACCACTGGGGATGCACTGCAGTGAGTCCAGAGAGTGTACTAGCACCACTGGGGATGCACTGAAGTCAGTCCAGAGAGTGCACTGGCACCACTGAGAATGCACTTCAGTGAGTCCAGAGAGTGCACTGGCACCACTGGGGATGCACTGCAGTGAGTCCACAGAGTGCACTAGCACTACTGGGGATGCAGTGCAGTGAGTCCAGAGAGTGCGCTGGAACCACTGGGGATGCAGTGCAGTGAGTCCAGAGAGTGCACTGGCACCACTGGGGATGCACTGCAGTGAGTCCAGTGAGTGCACTGGCACCACTGGGGATGCACTGCAGTGAGTCCAGTGAGTGCACTGGCACCACTGGGGATGCAGTGCAGTGAGTCCAGAGAGTGCACTGGCACCACTGGGGAAGCAGTGCAGTGAGTCCAGAGAGTGCAGTGGCACCACTGGGGATGCAGTGCAGTGAGTCCAGAGAGTGCACTGGCAGCACTTGGGATGCAGTGCAGTGAGTCCAGAGAGTGCACTGGCACCACTGGGGATGCAGTTCAGTGAGTCCAGAGAGTGCACTGGCACCACTGGGGATGCACTGCAGTGAGTCCACAGAGTGCACTAGCACTACTGGGGATGCAGTGCAGTGAGTCCAGAGAGTGCGCTGGAACCACTGGGGATGCAGTGCAGTGACTCCAGAGAGTGCACTGGCACCACTGGGGATGCACTGCAGTGAGTCCAGTGAGTGCACTGGCACCACTGGGGATGCAGTGCAGTGAGTCCAGAGAGTGCACTGGCACCACTCGGGAAGCAGTGCAGTGAGTCCAGAGAGTGCAGTGGCACCACTGGGGATGCAGTGCAGTGAGTCCAGAGAGTGCACTGGCAGCACTGGGGATGCAGTGCAGTGAGTCCAGAGAGTGCACTGGCACCACTGGGGATGCAGTTCAGTGAGTCCAGAGAGTGCACTGGCACCACTGGGGATGCAGTGCAGTGAGTCCAGAGAGTGCACTGGCACCACTCAGAATGCAGTGCTGTAACTCCAGAGAGCGCACAGGCACCACTGGGGATGCAGTGCAGTGAGTCCAGAGAGTGCACTGGCACCACTGGGGATGCACTGCAGTGAGCCCAGAGAGTGCACTGGCACCAGTGGGGATGCACTGCAGTCAGTACAGTGAGTGCACTGGCACCACTGGGGAAGCAGTGCAGTGAGTCCAGAGAGTGCAGTGGCACCACTGGTGATGCAGTTTAGTGAGTCCAGAGAGTGCACTGGCACCACTGGGGATGCAGTGCAGTGAGTCCAGTGAGTGTACTGGCACCACTGGGGATGCACTGCAGTGAGTCCAGAGAGTGCACTGGCACCACTGAGAATGCACTTCAGTGAGTCCAGTGAGTGCACTGGCACCACTGGGGATGCACTGCAGTGAGTCCAGAGAGTGCACTGGCACCACTGGGGATGCAGTGCAGTGAGTCCAGAGAGTGCACTGGCACCACTGGGGATGCAGTGCAGTGAGTCCAGAGAGTGCACTGGCACCACTGGGGATGCGGTGCTGGGAGTCCAGAGAGTGCTTTGGCACCAGTGGGGATGCAGTGCAGTTACTCCAGAGACTGCACTGGCACCACCGGGGATGCAGTGCAGTGAGTCCAGAGAGTGCACTGGCACCACTGGGGATGCAGTGCAGTGAGTCCAGAGAGTGCACTGGCACCACTGGGGATGCAGTGCTGTGACTCCAGAGAGCGCACTGGCACCACTGGGGATGCAGTGCAGTGAGTCCAGAGAGTGCACTGGCACCACTGGGGATGCATTGCAGTGAGCCCAGAGAGTGCACTGGCACCACTGGGGATGCAGTGCAGTGAGTCCAGAGAGTGCACTGGCACCACTGGGGATGCACTGCAGTGAGTCCAGAGAGTGCAGTGGCACCACTGGGGATGCACTTCAGTGAGCCCAGAGAGTGCACTGGCACCACTGGGGATGCAGTGCAGTGAGTCCAGTGAGTGTACTGGCACCACTGGGGATGCACTGCAGTGAGTCCAGAGAGTGCACTGGCACCACTGAGAATGCACTTCAATGAGTCCAGAGAGTGCACTGGCACCACTGGGGATGCAGTGCAGTGAGTCCAGAGAGTGCACTGGCACCACTGGGGATGCAGTGCAGTGAGTCCAGAGAGTGCACTGGCACCACTGGGGATGCGGTGCTGGGAGTCCAGAGAGTGCTTTGGCACCAGTGGGGATGCAGTGCAGTTACTCCAGAGACTGCACTGGCACCACCGGGGATGCAGTGCAGTGAGTCCAGAGAGTGCACTGGCACCACTGGGGATGCAGTGCAGTGAGTCCAGAGATTGCACTGGCACCAGTGGGGATGCACTGCAGTGAGTCCAGAGAGTGCACTGGCACCACTGGGGATGCACTTCAGTGAGTCCAGAGATTGCACTGGCACCACTGGGAATGCAGTGCATTGAGTCCAGAGAGTGCACTGGCACAACAGGGGATGCACGTCAGTGAGTCCAGAGAGTGCACTGACACCACTGGGGATGCAGTGCAGTGAGTCCAGAGAGTGCACTGGCACCACTGGGGATGCACTGCAGTGAGTCCAGAGAGTACACTGGCACCAGTGGGGATGCAGTGCAGTGAGTCCAGAGAGTGCACTGGCACCACTGGGGATGCAGTGCAGTGAGTCCAGAGAGTGCACTGGCACCACTGGGGATGTGTCCAGTGAGTCCAGTGAGTGCACTGGCACCACTGGGGATGCAGTGCAGTGAGTCCAGAGAGTACACTGGCACCAGTGGGGATGCAGTGCAGTGAGTCCAGAGAGTGCACTGGCACCACTGGGGATGCAGTGCAGTCAGTCCAGCTTTCACCTCCCCTCCAGTTCAGCTTACACCTGAAAGATATCTACTAGACCGGATCGTCTTGAAGCCCCCCCTCTAGCTCAACCACACAAATAGTACACCAAAACTAAAGAATTTACTAAACTAATTAAACTAAAGCATTTTACAGTCTTAGTATAGGCGATAGAAAAGACACTTAGACGCGATAGAGACCCCAGTACCGTAAGGGAAAGATGAAATAGCAGTGAAACAATCAAAGCGACAGACAGCAAAGATCAACCCTTGTACCTTTTGCATCATGGTTTAGCGAGAACAACCAAGCAAAGTGAACTAAAGTTTGCCCCCCCGAAACCCAAGCGAGCTACTTTCAAGCAGTTAAAGAGAGCGAACCCGTCTCTGTTGCAAAAGAGTGGGATGACTTGTCAGTAGAGGTGAAAAGCCAACCGAGCTGGGTGATAGCTGGTTACCTGTGAAACGAATCTAAGTTCCCCCTTAATCCTCCCTACCGGACATCCTGAACCCTAATGAGATGATTAAGAGCTATTTAATGGAGGGACAGCTCCATTAAAAAAGGACACAACCTCGACTAGCGGATAATTCTTACTACTGATCCTACCGTGGGCCCTAAAGCAGCCATCAAAAAAGAGTGCGTCAAAGCTCCACCACCTAAAAATACCAAAATAAGATGATTCCCTTATCACAAACAGGTCAACCTATGAATATAGGAGAATTAATGCTAAAATAAGTAACTCAGGGCCACACCCCTCTAACGGCGCAAGCTTACATAGAAACATTATTAACAGACCTAGACAGATACAAAAACCCCTACAAGACCACGTATTAACTAACCCTGTTAACCCGACTCAGGAGCGCCTATAAGAGCGATTAAAATCTGTGAAAGGAACTCGGCAAATTAATAAGGCCCGACTGTTTACCAAAAACATAGCCTTCAGCAAATTAAACAAGTATTGAAGGTGATGCCTGCCCGGTGACTTAGGTTTAACGGCCGCGGTATCCTAACCGTGCAAAGGTAGCGCAATCAATTGTCCCATAAATCGAGACTTGTATGAATGGCTAAACGAGGTCTTAACTGTCTCTCACAGATAATCAGTGAAATTGATCTCCCCGTGCAAAAGCGGGGATGTGAACATAAGACGAGAAGACCCTGTGGAACTTAAAAATCAACGACCACCGCGAATCCTCAATCAACCCCACTGGGGCCACTACCATCGCAGAGCCTGGTCGATATTTTTCGGTTGGGGCGACCTTGGAGGAGAACAAATCCTCCAAAAACAAGACCATACCTCTTTACCTAGAGCTACCCCTCAAAGTGCTAACAGTGACCAGACCCAATATAATTGATTAATGGACCAAGCTACCCCAGGGATAACAGCGCAATCCCCCTCAAGAGCCCATATCGACAGGGGGGTTTACGACCTCGATGTTGGATCAGGACATCCTAATGGTGCAGCCGCTATTAAGGGTTCGTTTGTTCAACGATTAACAGTCCTACGTGATCTGAGTTCAGACCGGAGCAATCCAGGTCGGTTTCTATCTATGACACACTCTCCCCAGTACGAAAGGACCGGGAAAGTGGGGCCAATACCACAAGCACGCCCCCCCCCTCTAAGCAGTGAAACCAACTAAACCGTGAAGAGGGCCTTCCCCCACCACTTTCAATCCTAGAAAAGGACCAGCTAGAGTGGCAGAGCCCGGCAAGTGCAGAAGGCTTAAGCCCTTTCCCCAGAGGTTCAAATCCTCTCCCTAGCTTCACCCATGATTCAAATAACAACACTAAGCTGCCTCATTATATCCCTCCTATACATCATCCCAATCCTGATTGCCGTAGCCTTCCTAACCCTAGTAGAACGGAAAATCCTAAGCTACATACAATCCCGCAAAGGCCCTAACGTTGTCGGGCCTTTTGGCCTACTTCAACCATTTGCGGACGGACTGAAACTATTTACCAAAGAGCCCATCCGACCCTCTACCTCTTCCCCACTTCTATTCATTCTGATACCAATACTAGCCCTTGTCCTAGCCCTCACCACTTGAGCACCACTACCACTCCCATTTCCCCTAGCAGATCTAAACCTCGGAGTTCTCTTCCTAATAGCCATGTCAAGCCTAGCCGTCTACTCAGTCCTATGATCAGGCTGAGCCTCGAACTCAAAATACGCACTAATCGGAGCCCTACGGGCAGTAGCACAGACCATTTCATACGAAGTGACACTGGCCATAATCCTGCTATCAATAATCATACTAAGCGGAAGCTACACACTCAGCTCCTTTGCCGTCGCACAGGAGCCTCTATACTTCATTTTCTCCTCATGACCCCTAGCAATAATATGATACGTATCCACCCTAGCAGAGACAAACTGAGCTCCTTTTGACCTCACAGAGGGTGAATCTGAGCTAGTCTCAGGGTTTAACGTTGAATACGCCGCAGGACCCTTCGCCTTATTCTTCCTAGCTGAATATGCGAACATTATGCTAATAAATACACTTACAGCCATCATATTCCTAAACCCAAGCGCCCTAGGGCCACCCACAGAACTATTCCCCGTCATCCTAGCCACAAAAGTCCTCCTACTATCTTCTGGTTTCTTATGGGTCCGAGTTTCATACCCACGATTCCGATATGACCAACTAATGCACCTACTATGAAAAAACTTCCTACCCCTCACACTAGCTCTGTGCCTCTGACACATCAGCATACCTATCTGCTATGCAGGCCTACCTCCTTACATAAGGAAATGTGCCTGAACTACAAAGGGTCACTATGATAAAGTGAACATAGAGGTATAACAGCCCTCTCATTTCCTGTTGACCTTAGAAAAGTAGGAATTGAACCCACACAAGAGAAATCAAAATTCTCCATACTTCCCTTATATTATTTTCTAGTAGAGTCAGCTAATCAAGCTATCGGGCCCATACCCCGAAAATGATGGTTTAACCCCCTCCTCTACTAATGAACCCTTACGCGACCCCAATCATAACCTTCAGCCTCATCTTGGGCACCACAATCACAATTTCCAGCAACCACTGAGTTCTGGCCTGGACAGGACTGGAGATCAACGCACTAGCCATCATTCCCCTAATTGCCAAATCCCACCACCCACGAGCAGTAGAAGCCGCAACGAAATACTTCCTAACCCAAGCAGCTGCTTCCGCCCTGGTCCTATTCTCTAGCATAACCAATGCCTGAGTCACCGGCCAATGAGACATCACACAAATAAACCACCCAACCTCCTGTCTACTACTGACAGCAGCAATCGCTATTAAACTGGGCCTAGTGCCATTTCACTTCTGATTCCCAGAAGTACTACAAGGATCGCCACTAATAACAGCCCTGCTACTCTCGACCCTCATAAAATTCCCCCCACTAACCCTGCTCCTACTAACATCCAAATCCCTCGACCCAGCTCTACTCACCGCCATGGCCCTAGCCTCAACAGCACTAGGAGGCTGAATAGGACTGAACCAAACACAAACACGCAAAATCCTAGCCTTCTCGTCCATCTCCCACTTAGGCTGAATCGCCATCATCCTAGTTTACAGCCCCAAATTGGCCTTACTTACCTTCTACCTATACACAATCATAACATCAGCCGTATTCCTAGCCCTTAACAAAATCAAAGCCCTTAACCTATCCATGATCACAACCTCATGAACAAAAACCCCAGTGCTAAACGCCACCCTAATACTAGTACTTTTATCCCTAGCAGGCCTCCCCCCATTAACAGGCTTTATACCAAAGTGACTTATCATCCAAGAACTAACTAAACAGGAAATAACACCAGCAGCCATGGCAATTGCCATGCTATCACTGCTCAGCCTCTTCTTCTACCTACGCCTCGCATACCACTCAACAATTACCCTTCCCCCCAACTCCTCTAACCACATAAAACAATGATACACTAGCAAAGCCCCAAGCACACCTACTGCGGTCCTTGCCTCACTATCAATCCTCTCACTTCCCCTGTCCCCAATAATACATGCCATTGTCTAGAAACTTAGGATAACACCCCAAACCGAAGGCCTTCAAAGCCTTAAATAAGAGTTAAACCCTCTTAGTTTCTGCACATTAAGACTTACAGAATATTAACCTGTATCTTCTGAATGCAAGTCAGACGCTTTAATTAAGCTAAAGCCTCCCTAGACAGATGGGCTTCGATCCCACAAAACTCTAGTTAACAGCTAAATGCCTAAACCAATTGGCTTCTGCCTACAAAGACCCTGACGCACCCTAGTGCGCATCGATGAGCTTGCAACTCAACATGAATTTCACTACAGAGCCGATAAGAAGAGGAATTAAACCTCTGTAAAAAGGACTACAGCCTAACGCTTCAACACTCAGCCATCTTACCCGTCACCTTCATCAACCGATGACTATTTTCCACTAACCATAAGGATATTGGCACCCTGTACCTCATCTTCGGGGCATGAGCAGGAATAGTCGGCACCGCACTCAGCCTATTAATCCGCGCAGAACTAGGACAACCAGGAACTCTCCTAGGCGACGACCAAATTTACAATGTAATCGTTACCGCTCACGCCTTTGTAATAATCTTCTTTATAGTCATACCCATCATGATCGGAGGATTCGGCAACTGATTAGTCCCCCTCATAATCGGTGCCCCCGACATAGCATTCCCGCGAATAAACAACATAAGCTTTTGACTCCTCCCCCCTTCATTCCTCCTCCTACTAGCCTCATCCACTGTAGAAGCTGGCGCCGGCACAGGCTGAACTGTCTACCCTCCCCTAGCAGGTGACCTTGCCCACGCCGGAGCTTCAGTAGACCTGGCTATCTTCTCACTCCACTTAGCCGGTATCTCCTCCATCCTTGGGGCCATCAACTTTATCACCACAGCCATCAACATAAAACCCCCCGCACTCTCACAATACCAAACCCCACTATTTGTCTGATCCGTACTAATTACCGCCATCCTACTCCTTCTATCACTCCCCGTACTCGCCGCCGGTATTACAATATTACTAACTGATCGAAACCTAAACACCACATTCTTCGACCCCGCTGGAGGAGGAGACCCAATCCTGTACCAACACCTATTCTGATTCTTCGGACACCCAGAAGTCTATATTCTGATCCTACCGGGGTTCGGAATCATCTCACACGTAGTCACATACTACTCAGGCAAAAAGGAGCCCTTCGGCTACATGGGAATAGTCTGAGCCATACTATCCATCGGCTTCCTAGGATTCATCGTCTGAGCTCACCACATGTTTACAGTAGGAATAGACGTTGATACCCGAGCCTACTTTACATCAGCCACTATAATCATTGCCATCCCTACCGGAATCAAAGTATTTAGCTGACTAGCCACCCTGCACGGAGGAACAATCAAATGAGACCCCCCCCAATACTATGAGCTCTAGGATTTATCTTCCTATTTACCATCGGAGGATTAACAGGAATCGTTCTTGCAAACTCTTCCCTAGACATCGCCCTGCACGACACGTACTACGTAGTTGCCCACTTCCACTACGTCCTATCCATAGGCGCCGTCTTTGCCATTCTAGCAGGATTTACTCACTGATTCCCACTACTCACTGGGTTTACCCTACACCAAACATGAGCAAAAGCCCACTTCGGGGTAATATTTACAGGAGTAAACCTAACGTTCTTCCCCCAGCACTTCCTAGGCCTAGCAGGAATACCCCGACGATACTCGGACTATCCCGACGCCTACACACTATGAAACACCATTTCCTCCTAGTCCTAGGACTTAGAGAAACTCCAGTACTAAAAATAGTAAACACAAGCAATAATTTCATATACTTCACTCTCACTCACCACTCAACTATCAGCTAACCACACCCCCGTCCACATAGCTTAACACAAAGCATGGCACTGAAGTTGCCAAGATGGCATAAAACATGCCTGCGGACAAAAGACTTAGTCCTAACCTTACGGTTGGTTTTTGCTAAATATATACATGCAAGTATCCGCGCCCCAGTGTAAACGCCCTCGACCACCTACCCCCATACAGGCCTTGAGGAGCGGGTATCAGGCACACCCAAGTAGTAGCCCAAGACGCCTCGCTAAGCCACGCCCCCACGGGTATTCAGCAGTAATTAACATTAAGCAATGAGTGCAAACTTGACTTAGTTATAGCAACAGCCTAACTTCAAGGGTTGGTAAATCTTGTGCCAGCCACCGCGGTCATACAAGAAACCCAAATCAACCGTCCTATTGACACGGCGTAAAGAGTGGTAAAATGCCTATCCTAGCTAACTAAGATCAAAATGCAACTGAGCTGTCATAAGCCCAAGATGCACCTAAACACACCATTAAGATGATCTTAGGAACTAACGACTGATTTAAACCCACGAAAGCCAGGGCCCAAACTGGGATTAGATACCCCACTATGCCTGGCCCTAAATCTTGATACTTACTTTACCGAAGTATCCGCCAGAGAACTACGAGCACAAACGCTTAAAACTCTAAGGACTTGGCGGTGCCCCAAACCCACCTAGAGGAGCCTGTTCTACAATCGATAATCCCCGATTAACCCAACCACCCCTTGCCAACACAGCCTACATACCGCCGTCGCCAGCCCACCTCGAATGAGAGCACAACAGTGGACACAATAGCACCCCGCTAATAAGACAGGTCAAGGTATAGCCTATGGAGTGGAAGAAATGGGCTACATTCCCTATTCATAGGGCACACGGAAAGAAGCGTGAAACCACTTCTGGAAGGCGGATTTAGCAGTAAAGTGGGACAATAGAGCCTACTTTAAGCCGGCCCTGGGGCACGTACATGGTTAAACATGCCTGTTAGTAGTGTGGCGAGCCATAGTGGGAAGGCTAGGGCTATGTTCATAGATAGTTGGGTGGTTGGGGTGAATGTATATGGAAGGAGGCCTAGAAGGTTGATTGTAAGAAGTATGATTATTAGGGATGTAAATATTATGGCTCATTTGTGGCCATTTTTGTTGAGTGGGACTATTAGTTGTTTTGTGATTAGGTGAAGGAGTCATGTTTGGATAGTAGAAAGGCGGTTGTTGATTCATCGGTTGTTTGGGGACGGGAATAGTAGGGCTGGGAAGAGTAGGGATAGTAGGATTAAGGGGATGCCAAATAGATTGGGGCTGGAAAATTGGTCAAAGAAGCTTAGGTTCATGGTCAGGATCATGGTGTGGGTTTGGTAGTGAGGGAGGTCTTATTTGATGGGGGGTTGGTTGTGGTGAAGGCTAGTAGTTTTGGTTGGATGAGGAGTGCTAGGGTTAATCAGGTTATAATTATGATTGAAAATCATGGTGCGGGGTTAAGCTGTGGCATATCATTAAGGAGGGGGAAGTCCCTCTTTGGCTAGCTTAAAAGGCTAGTGCTGTTGCATAGCTTCTTAATGATTAGGATGATGATAGAAGGGACGATCAGGCCTCGAAATGTGGGAGTGGGGTTGATTCTACTACAATGGGTATGTAGCTGTGATTAGCCCCGCAAATTTCTGAGCATTGTCCGTAAAAAATCCCAGGCCGGGTGGTAATGAATGAAGTTTGGTTTAGTCGGCCTGGGATTGCGTCTGTTTTAACTCCGAGCGTTGGGACTGCTCAGGAGTGGAGTACGTCTCCTGCAGTAATGATCACGCGGATGGGGGATTCTATTGGGATAACTACGCGGTGGTCAACTTCTAGCAGTCGGAAGTGGCCGTTGGGTAAGTCTGGGGTGGGCACTATGTAGGAGTCGAATGATAGGTCTTTGAAGTCTGTGTATTCGTAGCTTCAGTATCATTGGTGGCCGATGGCTTTTAGGGTGAGGTCTGGTTCGTCGATTTCGTCCATTATGTAGAGGATTTGTAGGGATGGGAGGGCGAGGAGTACCAGGACGATAGCAGGTAGGATTGTCCAGATCAGCTCTACTTCTTGGGCGTCTACAGCATTGGACGAGAGTTTTTCTGTTAGTATGTGGGCTAAAAGGTAGAGAACTAGGCTGCAGATAGCTAGGGCAACGATTAGGGCGTGGTCGTGGAATTCAACGAGTTCTTCTATGATGGGTGATGAGGCGTCTTGGAATCCTAGTTGGGAGTGGTTGGCCACATGAGATGTACAGGATTTTTACCTGTGATTTAGTCTTGACAAGGCTATGTAATTGGTTTACTAACGTCTCATAAGAAAGAAGCATGAGCGGTTAACCTCCTGGGAGACCCAGAAAACTTCACCCCAGCAAACCCACTAGTAACCCCACCACACATCAAGCCAGAATGATACTTCCTATTCGCCTACGCCATCCTACGTTCAATCCCAAATAAACTAGGAGGCGTATTAGCACTGGCCGCCTCCGTACTGATCCTATTCCTAATCCCATTCCTGCACAAATCAAAACAACGAGCAATAACATTCCGACCACTCTCCCAGCTCCTATTCTGAGTACTAGTCGCCGACCTCCTCGTCCTAACATGAGTAGGAAGCCAACCCGTCGAACACCCATTCATCATCATCGGCCAACTCGCTTCAATCGCCTACTTCACTATCCTCCTATTTCTCCTCCCCGCCGCAAGCGCCCTAGAAAACAAAATACTCAACTGCTAAATACTCTAATAGTTTATAAAAACATTGGTCTTGTAAACCAAAGATTGAAGACTTACCACTTCTTAGAGTACCCCAAACTCAGAAAAAAAGGACTCAAACCTTTATCTCCAGCTCCCAAAGCTGGCATTTTCAATAAACTATTCTCTGACCCTAACCCCTAAACCGCCCGAATAGCACCCCGCGACAACCCCCGCACAAGCTCCAATACAACAAACAAAGTCAACAACAGCCCCCAACCCGCCACTAAAAACATCCCTGCCCCATGTGAATAAAACATGGAAACTCCACTAAAATCCGACCGAACAACAAACACCCCAACATTATTCACAGTAGAAACCCCGAACTTCCAAGCCCCCATAAACCCCCCAAACACCAACCCCCCAAAAACAATTGCCACAAACGCTACTGCACATCCAATCACCCGTCAATCCCCCCAAGCCCCAGGGAAAGGCTCCGCTGCTAAAGCTACTGAATAAACAAACACCACCAGCATACCCCCCAAATACACCATAAACAGCACTAAAGCCACGAACGAAACCCCAAGGCCCAGCAACCACCCGCACCCCGCCACAGACGCTAACACCAAACCAACAACCCCATAATACGGCGAAGGATTCGACGCCACACCCAAAACACCCACCGCAAAGCAAATCCCTAAAAAAAACATAAAATAAGTCATTATTCCTGCCCGGACACTACCCGAGGCCTGCGGCTCGAAAAGCCGCCATTGTTCTCAACTACAGGAACTAACCGCAAGCCCCCAATAATTCTACCCCATCTATGCCATTATGCTTAACCCCCCCCCCTCCCCCCCCGAGGCGGGGGTATTTGGTTATGCATATTCGTGCATAAATTTATATACCCCATATACATACATACTATAGTACCAGTAATATACATTATATACGGACTATCTTATAAGCAGGTGCTAAACCCATACATGTACACGGCCATTAAACCCTTAAACACACTCCTACCAAACCACCCGGCATGAATGTTCTAGGACCATACCCCACAACACCCAATACAACTCCACTCAAGCGCATAACAAGACCCCATTTTAATGAATGCTCACAGGACATGCTCCAACAACAACTCTCCACCACATATCTCATGCAGTTCGTATCAGACGGATTTATTAATCGTACTCCTCACGTGAAATCAGCAACCCGTTGCACATAATGTCCGGTATGACTAGCTTCAGGCCCATACGTTCCCCCTAAACCCCTCGCCCTCCTCACATTTTTGCGCCTCTGGTTCCTCGGTCAGGGCCATCCATTGGGTTCACTCACCCCTCCTTGCCCTTCAAAGTGGCATCTGTGAGTACTTTCACCTTCTCAATGCGTAATCGCGGCATGTTCCAGCTTTTTGGCGCCTCTGGTTCCTCTTATTTTTTCCGGGGTTACCTCACAGGTGGCTATTCCCAGTGATCTCGGGGGTCCCACAATCTAAGCCTGGACACACCTGCCTCACGGCCTATCCTATATTTCAAGGGTCCCTCGATGAGACGGTTGGCGTATATGGGGAATCATCCTGACACTGATGCACTTTGACCACATTCAGTTAAGGTTACCTCCACCCTCCGGGTTAAATGGGGCTATTGGATGAATGCTCGTTGGACATAGCACAAAACAACAAATCATTAAGCGCAACCCCTGCGCTTCACAAACTAAACCAGTAAACTTTCGCTAACCACCATGTAGCATAAACCTTCATCGCCCAATCCCAGCAAACTACCTCTAAAACTCCATTAATCATCCCTTCCATGACATCATCGGAACGATGTATATATACACACAAACACATACAAAATAACTTAAACTTATTAGAGAAACTCCAGTACTAAAAATAGTAAACACAAGCAATAATTTCATATACTTCACTCTCACTCACCACTCAACTATCAGCTAACCACACCCCCGTCCACATAGCTTAACACAAAGCATGGCACTGAAGTTGCCAAGATGGCATAAAACATGCCTGCGGACAAAAGACTTAGTCCTAACCTTACGGTTGGTTTTTGCTAAATATATACATGCAAGTATCCGCGCCCCAGTGTAAACGCCCTCGACCACCTACCCCCATACAGGCCTTGAGGAGCGGGTATCAGGCACACCCAAGTAGTAGCCCAAGACGCCTCGCTAAGCCACGCCCCCACGGGTATTCAGCAGTAATTAACATTAAGCAATGAGTGCAAACTTGACTTAGTTATAGCAACAGCCTAACTTCAAGGGTTGGTAAATCTTGTGCCAGCCACCGCGGTCATACAAGAAACCCAAATCAACCGTCCTATTGACACGGCGTAAAGAGTGGTAAAATGCCTATCCTAGCTAACTAAGATCAAAATGCAACTGAGCTGTCATAAGCCCAAGATGCACCTAAACACACCATTAAGATGATCTTAGGAACTAACGACTGATTTAAACCCACGAAAGCCAGGGCCCAAACTGGGATTAGATACCCCACTATGCCTGGCCCTAAATCTTGATACTTACTTTACCGAAGTATCCGCCAGAGAACTACGAGCACAAACGCTTAAAACTCTAAGGACTTGGCGGTGCCCCAAACCCACCTAGAGGAGCCTGTTCTACAATCGATAATCCCCGATTAACCCAACCACCCCTTGCCAACACAGCCTACATACCGCCGTCGCCAGCCCACCTCGAATGAGAGCACAACAGTGGACACAATAGCACCCCGCTAATAAGACAGGTCAAGGTATAGCCTATGGAGTGGAAGAAATGGGCTACATTCCCTATTCATAGGGCACACGGAAAGAAGCGTGAAACCACTTCTGGAAGGCGGATTTAGCAGTAAAGTGGGACAATAGAGCCTACTTTAAGCCGGCCCTGGGGCACGTACATACCGCCCGTCACCCTCCTCAAAAGCCACATCCCACATAACTAATACCATAAATACGCTGAAGATGAGGTAAGTCGTAACAAGGTAAGTGTACCGGAAGGTGTACTTAGAATATCAAGACGTAGCTATAACACCAAAGCACTCAGCTTACACCTGAAAGATATCTACTAGACCGGATCGTCTTGAAGCCCCCCCTCTAGCTCAACCACACAAATAGTACACCAAAACTAAAGAATTTACTAAACTAATTAAACTAAAGCATTTTACAGTCTTAGTATAGGCGATAGAAAAGACACTTAGACGCGATAGAGACCCCAGTACCGTAAGGGAAAGATGAAATAGCAGTGAAACAATCAAAGCGACAGACAGCAAAGATCAACCCTTGTACCTTTTGCATCATGGTTTAGCGAGAACAACCAAGCAAAGTGAACTAAAGTTTGCCCCCCCGAAACCCAAGCGAGCTACTTTCAAGCAGTTAAAGAGAGCGAACCCGTCTCTGTTGCAAAAGAGTGGGATGACTTGTCAGTAGAGGTGAAAAGCCAACCGAGCTGGGTGATAGCTGGTTACCTGTGAAACGAATCTAAGTTCCCCCTTAATCCTCCCTACCGGACATCCTGAACCCTAATGAGATGATTAAGAGCTATTTAATGGAGGGACAGCTCCATTAAAAAAGGACACAACCTCGACTAGCGGATAATTCTTACTACTGATCCTACCGTGGGCCCTAAAGCAGCCATCAAAAAAGAGTGCGTCAAAGCTCCACCACCTAAAACTACCAAAATAAGATGATTCCCTTATCACAAACAGGTCAACCTATGAATATAGGAGAATTAATGCTAAAATAAGTAACTCAGGGCCACACCCCTCTAACGGCGCAAGCTTACATAGAAACATTATTAACAGACCTAGACAGATACAAAAACCCCTACAAGACCACGTATTAACTAACCCTGTTAACCCGACTCAGGAGCGCCTATAAGAGCGATTAAAATCTGTGAAAGGAACTCGGCAAATTAATAAGGCCCGACTGTTTACCAAAAACATAGCCTTCAGCAAATTAAACAAGTATTGAAGGTGATGCCTGCCCGGTGACTTAGGTTTAACGGCCGCGGTATCCTAACCGTGCAAAGGTAGCGCAATCAATTGTCCCATAAATCGAGACTTGTATGAATGGCTAAACGAGGTCTTAACTGTCTCTCACAGATAATCAGTGAAATTGATCTCCCCGTGCAAAAGCGGGGATGTGAACATAAGACGAGAAGACCCTGTGGAACTTAAAAATCAACGACCACCGCGAATCCTCAATCAACCCCACTGGGGCCACTACCATCGCAGAGCCTGGTCGATATTTTTCGGTTGGGGCGACCTTGGAGGAGAACAAATCCTCCAAAAACAAGACCATACCTCTTTACCTAGAGCTACCCCTCAAAGTGCTAACAGTGACCAGACCCAATATAATTGATTAATGGACCAAGCTACCCCAGGGATAACAGCGCAATCCCCCTCAAGAGCCCATATCGACAGGGGGGTTTACGACCTCGATGTTGGATCAGGACATCCTAATGGTGCAGCCGCTATTAAGGGTTCGTTTGTTCAACGATTAACAGTCCTACGTGATCTGAGTTCAGACCGGAGCAATCCAGGTCGGTTTCTATCTATGACACACTCTCCCCAGTACGAAAGGACCGGGAAAGTGGGGCCAATACCACAAGCACGCCCCCCCCCTCTAAGCAGTGAAACCAACTAAACCGTGAAGAGGGCCTTCCCCCACCACTTTCAATCCTAGAAAAGGACCAGCTAGAGTGGCAGAGCCCGGCAAGTGCAGAAGGCTTAAGCCCTTTCCCCAGAGGTTCAAATCCTCTCCCTAGCTTCACCCATGATTCAAATAACAACACTAAGCTGCCTCATTATATCCCTCCTATACATCATCCCAATCCTGATTGCCGTAGCCTTCCTAACCCTAGTAGAACGGAAAATCCTAAGCTACATACAATCCCGCAAAGGCCCTAACGTTGTCGGGCCTTTTGGCCTACTTCAACCATTTGCGGACGGGCTGAAACTATTTACCAAAGAGCCCATCCGACCCTCTACCTCTTCCCCACTTCTATTCATTCTGATACCAATACTAGCCCTTGTCCTAGCCCTCACCACTTGAGCACCACTACCACTCCCATTTCCCCTAGCAGATCTAAACCTCGGAGTTCTCTTCCTAATAGCCATGTCAAGCCTAGCCGTCTACTCAGTCCTATGATCAGGCTGAGCCTCGAACTCAAAATACGCACTAATCGGAGCCCTACGGGCAGTAGCACAGACCATTTCATACGAAGTGACACTGGCCATAATCCTGCTATCAATAATCATACTAAGCGGAAGCTACACACTCAGCTCCTTTGCCGTCGCACAGGAGCCTCTATACTTCATTTTCTCCTCATGACCCCTAGCAATAATATGATACGTATCCACCCTAGCAGAGACAAACTGAGCTCCTTTTGACCTCACAGAGGGTGAATCTGAGCTAGTCTCAGGGTTTAACGTTGAATACGCCGCAGGACCCTTCGCCTTATTCTTCCTAGCTGAATATGCGAACATTATGCTAATAAATACACTTACAGCCATCATATTCCTAAACCCAAGCGCCCTAGGGCCACCCACAGAACTATTCCCCGTCATCCTAGCCACAAAAGTCCTCCTACTATCTTCTGGTTTCTTATGGGTCCGAGCTTCATACCCACGATTCCGATATGACCAACTAATGCACCTACTATGAAAAAACTTCCTACCCCTCACACTAGCTCTGTGCCTCTGACACATCAGCATACCTATCTGCTATGCAGGCCTACCTCCTTACATAAGGAAATGTGCCTGAACTACAAAGGGTCACTATGATAAAGTGAACATAGAGGTATAACAGCCCTCTCATTTCCTGTTGACCTTAGAAAAGTAGGAATTGAACCCACACAAGAGAAATCAAAATTCTCCATACTTCCCTTATATTATTTTCTAGTAGAGTCAGCTAATCAAGCTATCGGGCCCATACCCCGAAAATGATGGTTTAACCCCCTCCTCTACTAATGAACCCTTACGCGACCCCAATCATAACCTTCAGCCTCATCTTGGGCACCACAATCACAATTTCCAGCAACCACTGAGTTCTGGCCTGGACAGGACTGGAGATCAACGCACTAGCCATCATTCCCCTAATTGCCAAATCCCACCACCCACGAGCAGTAGAAGCCGCAACGAAATACTTCCTAACCCAAGCAGCTGCTTCCGCCCTGGTCCTATTCTCTAGCATAACCAATGCCTGAGTCACCGGCCAATGAGACATCACACAAATAAACCACCCAACCTCCTGTCTACTACTGACAGCAGCAATCGCTATTAAACTGGGCCTAGTGCCATTTCACTTCTGATTCCCAGAAGTACTACAAGGATCGCCACTAATAACAGCCCTGCTACTCTCGACCCTCATAAAATTCCCCCCACTAACCCTGCTCCTACTAACATCCAAATCCCTCGACCCAGCTCTACTCACCGCCATGGCCCTAGCCTCAACAGCACTAGGAGGCTGAATAGGACTGAACCAAACACAAACACGCAAAATCCTAGCCTTCTCGTCCATCTCCCACTTAGGCTGAATCGCCATCATCCTAGTTTACAGCCCCAAATTGGCCTTACTTACCTTCTACCTATACACAATCATAACATCAGCCGTATTCCTAGCCCTTAACAAAATCAAAGCCCTTAACCTATCCATGATCACAACCTCATGAACAAAAACCCCAGTGCTAAACGCCACCCTAATACTAGTACTTTTATCCCTAGCAGGCCTCCCCCCATTAACAGGCTTTATACCAAAGTGACTTATCATCCAAGAACTAACTAAACAGGAAATAACACCAGCAGCCATGGCAATTGCCATGCTATCACTGCTCAGCCTCTTCTTCTACCTACGCCTCGCATACCACTCAACAATTACCCTTCCCCCCAACTCCTCTAACCACATAAAACAATGATACACTAGCAAAGCCCCAAGCACACCTACTGCGGTCCTTGCCTCACTATCAATCCTCTCACTTCCCCTGTCCCCAATAATACATGCCATTGTCTAGAAACTTAGGATAACACCCCAAACCGAAGGCCTTCAAAGCCTTAAATAAGAGTTAAACCCTCTTAGTTTCTGCACATTAAGACTTACAGAATATTAACCTGTATCTTCTGAATGCAAGTCAGACGCTTTAATTAAGCTAAAGCCTCCCTAGACAGATGGGCTTCGATCCCACAAAACTCTAGTTAACAGCTAAATGCCTAAACCAATTGGCTTCTGCCTACAAAGACCCTGACGCACCCTAGTGCGCATCGATGAGCTTGCAACTCAACATGAATTTCACTACAGAGCCGATAAGAAGAGGAATTAAACCTCTGTAAAAAGGACTACAGCCTAACGCTTCAACACTCAGCCATCTTACCCGTCACCTTCATCAACCGATGACTATTTTCCACTAACCATAAGGATATTGGCACCCTGTACCTCATCTTCGGGGCATGAGCAGGAATAGTCGGCACCGCACTCAGCCTATTAATCCGCGCAGAACTAGGACAACCAGGAACTCTCCTAGGCGACGACCAAATTTACAATGTAATCGTTACCGCTCACGCCTTTGTAATAATCTTCTTTATAGTCATACCCATCATGATCGGAGGATTCGGCAACTGATTAGTCCCCCTCATGATCGGTGCCCCCGACATAGCATTCCCGCGAATAAACAACATAAGCTTTTGACTCCTCCCCCCTTCATTCCTCCTCCTACTAGCCTCATCCACTGTAGAAGCTGGCGCCGGCACAGGCTGAACTGTCTACCCTCCCCTAGCAGGTGACCTTGCCCACGCCGGAGCTTCAGTAGACCTGGCTATCTTCTCACTCCACTTAGCCGGTATCTCCTCCATCCTTGGGGCCATCAACTTTATCACCACAGCCATCAACATAAAACCCCCCGCACTCTCACAATACCAAACCCCACTATTTGTCTGATCCGTACTAATTACCGCCATCCTACTCCTTCTATCACTCCCCGTACTCGCCGCCGGTATTACAATATTACTAACTGATCGAAACCTAAACACCACATTCTTCGACCCCGCTGGAGGAGGAGACCCAATCCTGTACCAACACCTATTCTGATTCTTCGGACACCCAGAAGTCTATATTCTGATCCTACCGGGGTTCGGAATCATCTCACACGTAGTCACATACTACTCAGGCAAAAAGGAGCCCTTCGGCTACATGGGAATAGTCTGAGCCATACTATCCATCGGCTTCCTAGGATTCATCGTCTGAGCTCACCACATGTTTACAGTAGGAATAGACGTTGATACCCGAGCCTACTTTACATCAGCCACTATAATCATTGCCATCCCTACCGGAATCAAAGTATTTAGCTGACTAGCCACCCTGCACGGAGGAACAATCAAATGAGACCCCCCCCAATACTATGAGCTCTAGGATTTATCTTCCTATTTACCATCGGAGGATTAACAGGAATCGTTCTTGCAAACTCTTCCCTAGACATCGCCCTGCACGACACGTACTACGTAGTTGCCCACTTCCACTACGTCCTATCCATAGGCGCCGTCTTTGCCATTCTAGCAGGATTTACTCACTGATTCCCACTACTCACTGGGTTTACCCTACACCAAACATGAGCAAAAGCCCACTTCGGGGTAATATTTACAGGAGTAAACCTAACGTTCTTCCCCCAGCACTTCCTAGGCCTAGCAGGAATACCCCGACGATACTCGGACTATCCCGACGCCTACACACTATGAAACACCATTTCCTCCTAGTCCTAGGACTTAGAGAAACTCCAGTACTAAAAATAGTAAACACAAGCAATAATTTCATATACTTCACTCTCACTCACCACTCAACTATCAGCTAACCACACCCCCGTCCACATAGCTTAACACAAAGCATGGCACTGAAGTTGCCAAGATGGCATAAAACATGCCTGCGGACAAAAGACTTAGTCCTAACCTTACGGTTGGTTTTTGCTAAATATATACATGCAAGTATCCGCGCCCCAGTGTAAACGCCCTCGACCACCTACCCCCATACAGGCCTTGAGGAGCGGGTATCAGGCACACCCAAGTAGTAGCCCAAGACGCCTCGCTAAGCCACGCCCCCACGGGTATTCAGCAGTAATTAACATTAAGCAATGAGTGCAAACTTGACTTAGTTATAGCAACAGCCTAACTTCAAGGGTTGGTAAATCTTGTGCCAGCCACCGCGGTCATACAAGAAACCCAAATCAACCGTCCTATTGACACGGCGTAAAGAGTGGTAAAATGCCTATCCTAGCTAACTAAGATCAAAATGCAACTGAGCTGTCATAAGCCCAAGATGCACCTAAACACACCATTAAGATGATCTTAGGAACTAACGACTGATTTAAACCCACGAAAGCCAGGGCCCAAACTGGGATTAGATACCCCACTATGCCTGGCCCTAAATCTTGATACTTACTTTACCGAAGTATCCGCCAGAGAACTACGAGCACAAACGCTTAAAACTCTAAGGACTTGGCGGTGCCCCAAACCCACCTAGAGGAGCCTGTTCTACAATCGATAATCCCCGATTAACCCAACCACCCCTTGCCAACACAGCCTACATACCGCCGTCGCCAGCCCACCTCGAATGAGAGCACAACAGTGGACACAATAGCACCCCGCTAATAAGACAGGTCAAGGTATAGCCTATGGAGTGGAAGAAATGGGCTACATTCCCTATTCATAGGGCACACGGAAAGAAGCGTGAAACCACTTCTGGAAGGCGGATTTAGCAGTAAAGTGGGACAATAGAGCCTACTTTAAGCCGGCCCTGGGGCACGTACATGGTTAAACATGCCTGTTAGTAGTGTGGCGAGCCATAGTGGGAAGGCTAGGGCTATGTTCATAGATAGTTGGGTGGTTGGGGTGAATGTATATGGAAGGAGGCCTAGAAGGTTGATTGTAAGAAGTATGATTATTAGGGATGTAAATATTATGGCTCATTTGTGGCCATTTTTGTTGAGTGGGACTATTAGTTGTTTTGTGATTAGGTGAAGGAGTCATGTTTGGATAGTAGAAAGGCGGTTGTTGATTCATCGGTTGTTTGGGGACGGGAATAGTAGGGCTGGGAAGAGTAGGGATAGTAGGATTAAGGGGATGCCAAATAGATTGGGGCTGGAAAATTGGTCAAAGAAGCTTAGGTTCATGGTCAGGATCATGGTGTGGGTTTGGTAGTGAGGGAGGTCTTATTTGATGGGGGGTTGGTTGTGGTGAAGGCTAGTAGTTTTGGTTGGATGAGGAGTGCTAGGGTTAATCAGGTTATAATTATGATTGAAAATCATGGTGCGGGGTTAAGCTGTGGCATATCATTAAGGAGGGGGAAGTCCCTCTTTGGCTAGCTTAAAAGGCTAGTGCTGTTGCATAGCTTCTTAATGATTAGGATGATGATAGAAGGGACGATCAGGCCTCGAAATGTGGGAGTGGGGTTGATTCTACTACAATGGGTATGTAGCTGTGATTAGCCCCGCAAATTTCTGAGCATTGTCCGTAAAAAATCCCAGGCCGGGTGGTAATGAATGAAGTTTGGTTTAGTCGGCCTGGGATTGCGTCTGTTTTAACTCCGAGCGTTGGGACTGCTCAGGAGTGGAGTACGTCTCCTGCAGTAATGATCACGCGGATGGGGGATTCTATTGGGATAACTACGCGGTGGTCAACTTCTAGCAGTCGGAAGTGGCCGTTGGGTAAGTCTGGGGTGGGCACTATGTAGGAGTCGAATGATAGGTCTTTGAAGTCTGTGTATTCGTAGCTTCAGTATCATTGGTGGCCGATGGCTTTTAGGGTGAGGTCTGGTTCGTCGATTTCGTCCATTATGTAGAGGATTTGTAGGGATGGGAGGGCGAGGAGTACCAGGACGATAGCAGGTAGGATTGTCCAGATCAGCTCTACTTCTTGGGCGTCTACAGCATTGGACGAGAGTTTTTCTGTTAGTATGTGGGCTAAAAGGTAGAGAACTAGGCTGCAGATAGCTAGGGCAACGATTAGGGCGTGGTCGTGGAATTCAACGAGTTCTTCTATGATGGGTGATGAGGCGTCTTGGAATCCTAGTTGGGAGTGGTTGGCCACATGAGATGTACAGGATTTTTACCTGTGATTTAGTCTTGACAAGGCTATGTAATTGGTTTACTAACGTCTCATAAGAAAGAAGCATGAGCGGTTAACCTCCTGGGAGACCCAGAAAACTTCACCCCAGCAAACCCACTAGTAACCCCACCACACATCAAGCCAGAATGATACTTCCTATTCGCCTACGCCATCCTACGTTCAATCCCAAATAAACTAGGAGGCGTATTAGCACTGGCCGCCTCCGTACTGATCCTATTCCTAATCCCATTCCTGCACAAATCAAAACAACGAGCAATAACATTCCGACCACTCTCCCAGCTCCTATTCTGAGTACTAGTCGCCGACCTCCTCGTCCTAACATGAGTAGGAAGCCAACCCGTCGAACACCCATTCATCATCATCGGCCAACTCGCTTCAATCGCCTACTTCACTATCCTCCTATTTCTCCTCCCCGCCGCAAGCGCCCTAGAAAACAAAATACTCAACTGCTAAATACTCTAATAGTTTATAAAAACATTGGTCTTGTAAACCAAAGATTGAAGACTTACCACTTCTTAGAGTACCCCAAACTCAGAAAAAAAGGACTCAAACCTTTATCTCCAGCTCCCAAAGCTGGCATTTTCAATAAACTATTCTCTGACCCTAACCCCTAAACCGCCCGAATAGCACCCCGCGACAACCCCCGCACAAGCTCCAATACAACAAACAAAGTCAACAACAGCCCCCAACCCGCCACTAAAAACATCCCTGCCCCATGTGAATAAAACATGGAAACTCCACTAAAATCCGACCGAACAACAAACACCCCAACATTATTCACAGTAGAAACCCCGAACTTCCAAGCCCCCATAAACCCCCCAAACACCAACCCCCCAAAAACAATTGCCACAAACGCTACTGCACATCCAATCACCCGTCAATCCCCCCAAGCCCCAGGGAAAGGCTCCGCTGCTAAAGCTACTGAATAAACAAACACCACCAGCATACCCCCCAAATACACCATAAACAGCACTAAAGCCACGAACGAAACCCCAAGGCCCAGCAACCACCCGCACCCCGCCACAGACGCTAACACCAAACCAACAACCCCATAATACGGCGAAGGATTCGACGCCACACCCAAAACACCCACCGCAAAGCAAATCCCTAAAAAAAACATAAAGTAAGTCATTATTCCTGCCCGGACACTACCCGAGGCCTGCGGCTCGAAAAGCCGCCATTGTTCTCAACTACAGGAACTAACCGCAAGCCCCCAATAATTCTACCCCATCTATGCCATTATGCTTAACCCCCCCCCCTCCCCCCCCGAGGCGGGGGTATTTGGTTATGCATATTCGTGCATAAATTTATATACCCCATATACATACATACTATAGTACCAGTAATATACATTATATACGGACTATCTTATAAGCAGGTGCTAAACCCATACATGTACACGGCCATTAAACCCTTAAACACACTCCTACCAAACCACCCGGCATGAATGTTCTAGGACCATACCCCACAACACCCAATACAACTCCACTCAAGCGCATAACAAGACCCCATTTTAATGAATGCTCACAGGACATGCTCCAACAACAACTCTCCACCACATATCTCATGCAGTTCGTATCAGACGGATTTATTAATCGTACTCCTCACGTGAAATCAGCAACCCGTTGCACATAATGTCCGGTATGACTAGCTTCAGGCCCATACGTTCCCCCTAAACCCCTCGCCCTCCTCACATTTTTGCGCCTCTGGTTCCTCGGTCAGGGCCATCCATTGGGTTCACTCACCCCTCCTTGCCCTTCAAAGTGGCATCTGTGAGTACTTTCACCTTCTCAATGCGTAATCGCGGCATGTTCCAGCTTTTTGGCGCCTCTGGTTCCTCTTATTTTTTCCGGGGTTACCTCACAGGTGGCTATTCCCAGTGATCTCGGGGGTCCCACAATCTAAGCCTGGACACACCTGCCTCACGGCCTATCCTATATTTCAAGGGTCCCTCGATGAGACGGTTGGCGTATATGGGGAATCATCCTGACACTGATGCACTTTGACCACATTCAGTTAAGGTTACCTCCACCCTCCGGGTTAAATGGGGCTATTGGATGAATGCTCGTTGGACATAGCACAAAACAACAAATCATTAAGCGCAACCCCTGCGCTTCACAAACTAAACCAGTAAACTTTCGCTAACCACCATGTAGCATAAACCTTCATCGCCCAATCCCAGCAAACTACCTCTAAAACTCCATTAATCATCCCTTCCATGACATCATCGGAACGATGTATATATACACACAAACACATACAAAATAACTTAAACTTATTAGAGAAACTCCAGTACTAAAAATAGTAAACACAAGCAATAATTTCATATACTTCACTCTCACTCACCACTCAACTATCAGCTAACCACACCCCCGTCCACATAGCTTAACACAAAGCATGGCACTGAAGTTGCCAAGATGGCATAAAACATGCCTGCGGACAAAAGACTTAGTCCTAACCTTACGGTTGGTTTTTGCTAAATATATACATGCAAGTATCCGCGCCCCAGTGTAAACGCCCTCGACCACCTACCCCCATACAGGCCTTGAGGAGCGGGTATCAGGCACACCCAAGTAGTAGCCCAAGACGCCTCGCTAAGCCACGCCCCCACGGGTATTCAGCAGTAATTAACATTAAGCAATGAGTGCAAACTTGACTTAGTTATAGCAACAGCCTAACTTCAAGGGTTGGTAAATCTTGTGCCAGCCACCGCGGTCATACAAGAAACCCAAATCAACCGTCCTATTGACACGGCGTAAAGAGTGGTAAAATGCCTATCCTAGCTAACTAAGATCAAAATGCAACTGAGCTGTCATAAGCCCAAGATGCACCTAAACACACCATTAAGATGATCTTAGGAACTAACGACTGATTTAAACCCACGAAAGCCAGGGCCCAAACTGGGATTAGATACCCCACTATGCCTGGCCCTAAATCTTGATACTTACTTTACCGAAGTATCCGCCAGAGAACTACGAGCACAAACGCTTAAAACTCTAAGGACTTGGCGGTGCCCCAAACCCACCTAGAGGAGCCTGTTCTACAATCGATAATCCCCGATTAACCCAACCACCCCTTGCCAACACAGCCTACATACCGCCGTCGCCAGCCCACCTCGAATGAGAGCACAACAGTGGACACAATAGCACCCCGCTAATAAGACAGGTCAAGGTATAGCCTATGGAGTGGAAGAAATGGGCTACATTCCCTATTCATAGGGCACACGGAAAGAAGCGTGAAACCACTTCTGGAAGGCGGATTTAGCAGTAAAGTGGGACAATAGAGCCTACTTTAAGCCGGCCCTGGGGCACGTACATACCGCCCGTCACCCTCCTCAAAAGCCACATCCCACATAACTAATACCATAAATACGCTGAAGATGAGGTAAGTCGTAACAAGGTAAGTGTACCGGAAGGTGTACTTAGAATATCAAGACGTAGCTATAACACCAAAGCACTCAGCTTACACCTGAAAGATATCTACTAGACCGGATCGTCTTGAAGCCCCCCCTCTAGCTCAACCACACAAATAGTACACCAAAACTAAAGAATTTACTAAACTAATTAAACTAAAGCATTTTACAGTCTTAGTATAGGCGATAGAAAAGACACTTAGACGCGATAGAGACCCCAGTACCGTAAGGGAAAGATGAAATAGCAGTGAAACAATCAAAGCGACAGACAGCAAAGATCAACCCTTGTACCTTTTGCATCATGGTTTAGCGAGAACAACCAAGCAAAGTGAACTAAAGTTTGCCCCCCCGAAACCCAAGCGAGCTACTTTCAAGCAGTTAAAGAGAGCGAACCCGTCTCTGTTGCAAAAGAGTGGGATGACTTGTCAGTAGAGGTGAAAAGCCAACCGAGCTGGGTGATAGCTGGTTACCTGTGAAACGAATCTAAGTTCCCCCTTAATCCTCCCTACCGGACATCCTGAACCCTAATGAGATGATTAAGAGCTATTTAATGGAGGGACAGCTCCATTAAAAAAGGACACAACCTCGACTAGCGGATAATTCTTACTACTGATCCTACCGTGGGCCCTAAAGCAGCCATCAAAAAAGAGTGCGTCAAAGCTCCACCACCTAAAAATACCAAAATAAGATGATTCCCTTATCACAAACAGGTCAACCTATGAATATAGGAGAATTAATGCTAAAATAAGTAACTCAGGGCCACACCCCTCTAACGGCGCAAGCTTACATAGAAACATTATTAACAGACCTAGACAGATACAAAAACCCCTACAAGACCACGTATTAACTAACCCTGTTAACCCGACTCAGGAGCGCCTATAAGAGCGATTAAAATCTGTGAAAGGAACTCGGCAAATTAATAAGGCCCGACTGTTTACCAAAAACATAGCCTTCAGCAAATTAAACAAGTATTGAAGGTGATGCCTGCCCGGTGACTTAGGTTTAACGGCCGCGGTATCCTAACCGTGCAAAGGTAGCGCAATCAATTGTCCCATAAATCGAGACTTGTATGAATGGCTAAACGAGGTCTTAACTGTCTCTCACAGATAATCAGTGAAATTGATCTCCCCGTGCAAAAGCGGGGATGTGAACATAAGACGAGAAGACCCTGTGGAACTTAAAAATCAACGACCACCGCGAATCCTCAATCAACCCCACTGGGGCCACTACCATCGCAGAGCCTGGTCGATATTTTTCGGTTGGGGCGACCTTGGAGGAGAACAAATCCTCCAAAAACAAGACCATACCTCTTTACCTAGAGCTACCCCTCAAAGTGCTAACAGTGACCAGACCCAATATAATTGATTAATGGACCAAGCTACCCCAGGGATAACAGCGCAATCCCCCTCAAGAGCCCATATCGACAGGGGGGTTTACGACCTCGATGTTGGATCAGGACATCCTAATGGTGCAGCCGCTATTAAGGGTTCGTTTGTTCAACGATTAACAGTCCTACGTGATCTGAGTTCAGACCGGAGCAATCCAGGTCGGTTTCTATCTATGACACACTCTCCCCAGTACGAAAGGACCGGGAAAGTGGGGCCAATACCACAAGCACGCCCCCCCCCTCTAAGCAGTGAAACCAACTAAACCGTGAAGAGGGCCTTCCCCCACCACTTTCAATCCTAGAAAAGGACCAGCTAGAGTGGCAGAGCCCGGCAAGTGCAGAAGGCTTAAGCCCTTTCCCCAGAGGTTCAAATCCTCTCCCTAGCTTCACCCATGATTCAAATAACAACACTAAGCTGCCTCATTATATCCCTCCTATACATCATCCCAATCCTGATTGCCGTAGCCTTCCTAACCCTAGTAGAACGGAAAATCCTAAGCTACATACAATCCCGCAAAGGCCCTAACGTTGTCGGGCCTTTTGGCCTACTTCAACCATTTGCGGACGGACTGAAACTATTTACCAAAGAGCCCATCCGACCCTCTACCTCTTCCCCACTTCTATTCATTCTGATACCAATACTAGCCCTTGTCCTAGCCCTCACCACTTGAGCACCACTACCACTCCCATTTCCCCTAGCAGATCTAAACCTCGGAGTTCTCTTCCTAATAGCCATGTCAAGCCTAGCCGTCTACTCAGTCCTATGATCAGGCTGAGCCTCGAACTCAAAATACGCACTAATCGGAGCCCTACGGGCAGTAGCACAGACCATTTCATACGAAGTGACACTGGCCATAATCCTGCTATCAATAATCATACTAAGCGGAAGCTACACACTCAGCTCCTTTGCCGTCGCACAGGAGCCTCTATACTTCATTTTCTCCTCATGACCCCTAGCAATAATATGATACGTATCCACCCTAGCAGAGACAAACCGAGCTCCTTTTGACCTCACAGAGGGTGAATCTGAGCTAGTCTCAGGGTTTAACGTTGAATACGCCGCAGGACCCTTCGCCTTATTCTTCCTAGCTGAATATGCGAACATTATGCTAATAAATACACTTACAGCCATCATATTCCTAAACCCAAGCGCCCTAGGGCCACCCACAGAACTATTCCCCGTCATCCTAGCCACAAAAGTCCTCCTACTATCTTCTGGTTTCTTATGGGTCCGAGCTTCATACCCACGATTCCGATATGACCAACTAATGCACCTACTATGAAAAAACTTCCTACCCCTCACACTAGCTCTGTGCCTCTGACACATCAGCATACCTATCTGCTATGCAGGCCTACCTCCTTACATAAGGAAATGTGCCTGAACTACAAAGGGTCACTATGATAAAGTGAACATAGAGGTATAACAGCCCTCTCATTTCCTGTTGACCTTAGAAAAGTAGGAATTGAACCCACACAAGAGAAATCAAAATTCTCCATACTTCCCTTATATTATTTTCTAGTAGAGTCAGCTAATCAAGCTATCGGGCCCATACCCCGAAAATGATGGTTTAACCCCCTCCTCTACTAATGAACCCTTACGCGACCCCAATCATAACCTTCAGCCTCATCTTGGGCACCACAATCACAATTTCCAGCAACCACTGAGTTCTGGCCTGGACAGGACTGGAGATCAACGCACTAGCCATCATTCCCCTAATTGCCAAATCCCACCACCCACGAGCAGTAGAAGCCGCAACGAAATACTTCCTAACCCAAGCAGCTGCTTCCGCCCTGGTCCTATTCTCTAGCATAACTAATGCCTGAGTCACTGGCCAATGAGACATCACACAAATAAACCACCCAACCTCCTGTCTACTACTGACAGCAGCAATCGCTATTAAACTGGGCCTAGTGCCATTTCACTTCTGATTCCCAGAAGTACTACAAGGATCGCCACTAATAACAGCCCTGCTACTCTCGACCCTCATAAAATTCCCCCCACTAACCCTGCTCCTACTAACATCCAAATCCCTCGACCCAGCTCTACTCACCGCCATGGCCCTAGCCTCAACAGCACTAGGAGACTGAATAGGACTGAACCAAACACAAACACGCAAAATCCTAGCCTTCTCGTCCATCTCCCACTTAGGCTGAATCGCCATCATCCTAGTTTACAGCCCCAAATTGGCCTTACTTACCTTCTACCTATACTAGGATGGCCTCTAGCAGGATTTACTCACTGATTCCCACTACTCACTGGGTTTACCCTACACCAAACATGAGCAAAAGCCCACTTCGGGGTAATATTTACAGGAGTAAACCTAACGTTCTTCCCCCAGCACTTCCTAGGCCTAGCAGGAATACCCCGACGATACTCGGACTATCCCGACGCCTACACACTATGAAACACCATTTCCTCCATCGGCTCCCTAATCTCAATAGTAGCCGTAATCATACTAATATTCATCATCTGAGAAGCCTTTCCGGCCAAACGAAAAGTCCTACAACCAGAACTAACTACCACAAACGTTGAATGAATCCACGGCTGCCCTCCCCCATACCATACTTTCGAGGAACCGGCCTTCGTCCAAGTACAAGAAAGGAAGGAATCGAACCCTCACATGCTGGTTTCAAGCCAACTGCATTAACCGCTCATGCTTCTTTCTTATGAGACGTTAGTAAACCAATTACATAGCCTTGTCAAGACTAAATCACAGGTAAAAATCCTGTACATCTCATGTGGCCAACCACTCCCAACTAGGATTCCAAGACGCCTCATCACCCATCATAGAAGAACTCGTTGAATTCCACGACCACGCCCTAATCGTTGCCCTAGCTATCTGCAGCCTAGTTCTCTACCTTTTAGCCCACATACTAACAGAAAAACTCTCGTCCAATGCTGTAGACGCCCAAGAAGTAGAGCTGATCTGGACAATCCTACCTGCTATCGTCCTGGTACTCCTCGCCCTCCCATCCCTACAAATCCTCTACATAATGGACAAAATCGATGAACCAGACCTCACCCTAAAAGCCATCGGCCACCAATGATACTGAAGC
Organism: Anser brachyrhynchus; assembly: GCF_964034855.1. Taxonomy (NCBI): domain Eukaryota; kingdom Metazoa; phylum Chordata; class Aves; order Anseriformes; family Anatidae; genus Anser; species Anser brachyrhynchus. The sequence goes on from NC_137701.1 coordinate 1,306,449, forward strand.
TACGAATACACAGACTTCAAAGACCTATCATTCGACTCCTACATAGTGCCCACCCCAGACTTACCCAACGGCCACTTCCGACTGCTAGAAGTTGACCACCGCGTAGTTATCCCAATAGAATCCCCCATCCGCGTGATCATTACTGCAGGAGACGTACTCCACTCCTGAGCAGTCCCAACGCTCGGAGTTAAAACAGACGCAATCCCAGGCCGACTAAACCAAACTTCATTCATTACCACCCGGCCTGGGATTTTTTACGGACAATGCTCAGAAATTTGTGGGGCTAATCACAGCTACATACCCATTGTAGTAGAATCAACCCCACTCCCACATTTCGAGGCCTGATCGTCCCTTCTATCATCATCCTAATCATTAAGAAGCTATGCAACAGCACTAGCCTTTTAAGCTAGCCAAAGAGGGACTTCCCCCTCCTTAATGATATGCCACAGCTTAACCCCGCACCATGATTTTCAATCATAATTATAACCTGATTAACCCTAGCACTCCTCATCCAACCAAAACTACTAGCCTTCACCACAACCAACCCCCCATCAAATAAGACCTCCCTCACTACCAAACCCACACCATGATCCTGACCATGAACCTAAGCTTCTTTGACCAATTTTCCAGCCCCAATCTATTTGGCATCCCCTTAATCCTACTATCCCTACTCTTCCCAGCCCTACTATTCCCGTCCCCAAACAACCGATGAATCAACAACCGCCTTTCTACTATCCAAACATGACTCCTTCACCTAATCACAAAACAACTAATAGTCCCACTCAACAAAAATGGCCACAAATGAGCCATAATATTTACATCCCTAATAATCATACTTCTTACAATCAACCTTCTAGGCCTCCTTCCATATACATTCACCCCAACCACCCAACTATCTATGAACATAGCCCTAGCCTTCCCACTATGGCTCGCCACACTACTAACAGGCCTACGAAACCAACCATCAGCCTCTTTAGCCCACCTATTACCCGAAGGTACCCCTACACCCCTAATCCCCGCACTAATCCTGATCGAAACAACCAGCCTACTAATCCGCCCCCTAGCCCTCGGAGTCCGCCTTACAGCCAACCTTACAGCAGGACACTTACTCATCCAACTCATCTCTACAGCCTCCATTGCATTAATACCCACCCTTCCTGCAGTATCCATCCTAACAATAATCATCCTACTACTCCTAACCATCCTAGAAGTAGCAGTAGCCATAATCCAGGCCTACGTCTTCGTGCTCCTTCTAAGCCTATACTTACAAGAAAACATCTAATGGCACACCAAGCACACTCATACCACATAGTTGACCCAAGCCCTTGACCAATCTTCGGGGCAGCCGCCGCCCTACTCACAACCTCAGGATTAATCATGTGATTCCACTACAACTCATCCATACTACTAACCCTAGGCCTCATCTCAATACTCCTAGTAATACTCCAATGATGACGAGACATTGTACGAGAAAGCACCTTCCAAGGCCATCACACTCCCACAGTCCAAAAAGGCCTACGATACGGCATAATCCTTTTCATCACATCCGAAGCATTCTTCTTCTTAGGGTTCTTCTGAGCGTTCTTCCACTCGAGCCTGGCCCCAACCCCAGAACTAGGAGGCCAATGACCCCCAACAGGAATTAAACCACTCAACCCGATAGAAGTCCCCCTACTAAACACAGCCATCCTACTAGCCTCAGGCGTTACCGTAACGTGAGCCCATCACAGCATCACAGAAGGAAACCGAAAACACGCCATCCACGCCCTAACCCTAACGATCCTCCTGGGATTCTACTTCACAGCCCTACAAGCAATAGAATACCACGAAGCCCCATTCTCAATCGCCGATAGCGTCTACGGATCTACCTTCTTCGTTGCCACTGGATTCCACGGACTCCACGTAATCATCGGATCCTCCTTCCTGACCGTCTGCCTCTTCCGACTGATCAAGTTCCACTTTACATCAGACCACCACTTCGGATTCGAGGCAGCAGCCTGATACTGACACTTCGTAGACGTCATCTGACTATTCCTCTACATAACCATCTACTGATGAGGATCTTGCTCTTCTAGTATATTAATTACAATTGACTTCCAATCTCTAGAATCTGGTATAAACCCAGAGGAGAGCAATGAACGCACTCATGTTCATATTCGCCCTATCATCAATCCTAAGCGCCGCCCTAACCGCATTAAACTTCTGACTCGCCCAAATAAACCCCGACTCAGAGAAACTCTCACCGTACGAATGTGGATTCGACCCACTTGGATCTGCTCGATTACCATTCTCAGTCCGATTCTTCCTCAGTAGCCATCCTGTTCGTCCTATTCGACCTAGAAATCGCCCTCCTACTCCCCCTGCCATGAGCCGTCCAACTCCAATCCCCCCTAATGACCCTCACCTGAACTGTAGTGATCCTCCTTCTCCTAACACTCGGACTGGCCTACGAGTGAATTCAAGGGGGCCTAGAATGAGCAGAATAACAGAAAGTTAGTCTAACCAAAAAGATAGCTGGTTTCGACCCAGCAGATTACAGCCAACCCTGTAACTTTCTTATGTCGCCCCTACATTTAAGCTTCTACTCAGCCTTCATTTTCAGCGGACTAGGACTAGCCTTCCACCGAACCCACCTAGTATCCGCCCTACTATGCCTTGAAAGCATAATATTATCGATATTCGTAGGCCTATCAATATGATCCATCGAAAACCAAGTCTCCTCATTCACCATGGTACCAATTCTCATGCTAACCTTCTCAGCGTGTGAGGCGGGCACAGGCCTGGCCATCCTAGTAGCCTCCACCCGCACACATGGCTCCGACCATCTACACAACCTAAACCTCCTGCAATGCTAAAAATCATCCTACCCACAATCATACTTCTTCCAACAGCCCTGCTGTCTCCACCAAAATTTCTATGGACTAACACCACCTTATACAGCCTCCTAATCGCTGCCCTAAGCCTACAGTGATTAATCCCAACCTACTACCCCTACAAATTTTTATCCAACTGAACAGGAATTGACCAAATCTCATCCCCCCTCCTAGTACTATCCTGCTGACTACTCCCACTCATAATCATAGCAAGCCAAAACCACCTGCAACAAGAACCCCTACAACGCAAACGAATCTTTATCTCAACCTTAGTCGCAGTCCAGCCATTCATCCTACTAGCCTTTTCCACCACAGAACTAGCACTATTTTACATCTCATTTGAAGCAACCCTCATTCCCACCCTAATCTTAATCACCCGATGGGGGAACCAACCAGAACGCCTAAGCGCTGGCATCTACCTGCTATTCTACACGCTAGTAAGCTCTCTACCCCTGCTAATCACAATCATACACCTATACGTGAAAATTGGCACCCTGCACCTGCCAACCCTACAACTAACCCACCCAACCCTATCCACCTCATGGACAGGAATACTATCAGGTCTAGCACTGCTCATAGCATTCATAGTAAAAGCCCCACTATACGGCCTACACCTCTGACTGCCAAAAGCCCACGTAGAAGCACCCATCGCAGGCTCAATACTCCTCGCCGCCCTACTACTAAAGCTAGGAGGATACGGAATTATACGAGTCACTCTATTTATGGGCCCACTGTCCAACCTCCTGCACTACCCCTTCCTAACCCTGGCCCTATGAGGCGCCCTAATGACTAGCTCAATCTGCCTACGACAGACAGACCTAAAATCACTAATCGCTTATTCATCCGTTAGCCACATAGGCCTAGTTATCGCCGCAGGAATAATCCAAACCCACTGATCATTCTCAGGGGCAATGATCCTAATAATTTCCCATGGACTAACTTCCTCCATACTATTCTGCCTAGCCAACACAAACTATGAACGTACGCACAGCCGAATTCTACTACTCACACGAGGCCTACAACCTCTCCTACCACTCATAGCTACCTGATGATTGCTGGCCAATCTAACAAACATAGCCTTACCCCCAACAACAAACCTCATAGCAGAGCTAACCATTATAATCACCTTATTCAACTGATCTGCCTTCACGATCATCCTAACAGGAATCGCAACCCTACTAACCGCCTCCTACACCTTATTCATACTACTAATGACCCAACGAGGCTCAATCCCCTCCCACATCACATCTATGCAAAACTCAACCACGCGAGAACACCTGCTCATAACACTCCACATTATCCCAATATTCCTCCTAATCCTCAAACCCGAACTGATCTCCGGAATCCCCTCATGCAAGTATAGTTTAAACCAAACATTAGACTGTGATTCTAAGAATAGAAGTTCAAACCTTCTTACCTGCCGAGGGGAGGGTTTAACCAACAAGAGCTGCTAACTCTTACATCTGAGCCTAAAACCTCAGCCCCCTTACTTTTAAAGGATAACAGCAATCCACTGGTCTTAGGAACCACCCATCTTGGTGCAAATCCAAGTAAAAGTAGTGAACCCCACACTACTAATCAACTCCCTCACACTACTCACGCTGACAATCCTCCTAACCCCAATCATCCTGCCATTTCTATTTAAAAACTTTAAAAACACCCCACAAGCCACCACCCGCGCTGTTAAAACCGCATTCCTAATTAGCCTAGCCCCTACAACCGCATTCATCTACTCGGGAGTAGAATCTGTCACCTGCCACTGGGAGTGAAAATTCATTATAAACTTTAAAATCCCCCTGAGCCTAAAAATAGACCAATACTCAATAACATTTCTTCCAATCGCCCTATTTGTAACATGATCAATCCTACAATTCGCCATATGATACATGGCCTCAGAGCCATACGTAACAAAATTTTTCACCTACCTACTGACATTCCTAGTCGCCATACTCCTCCTAACAACCGCAAACAACATATTCCTCCTATTCGTAGGCTGGGAAGGAGTACGAATCATGTCCTTCCTTCTCATCGGCTGATGACAAGGCCGAGCAGATGCCAACACCGCCGCCCTACAAGCCGTAATCTACAACCGAATCGGAGACATCGGACTGATCCTGAGCATAGCATGACTAGCTTCAACATTCAACACCTGAGAGATCCAACAAGCCGTACACCCCCACCAAACCCCAATCCTCCCCCTCATAGGATTAATCCTCGCAGCCGCAGGAAAATCCGCCCAATTTGGACTCCACCCATGACTGCCCGCAGCAATAGAAGGCCCCACCCCAGTATCAGCCCTACTGCACTCCAGTACCATAGTAGTAGCCGGAATCTTCCTGCTCATCCGCATGCACCCCCTGCTAGCCACCAACCAGACAGCCCTAACTGCCTGCCTATGCCTAGGTGCTCTATCAACCCTATTTGCTGCCACATGCGCCCTAACCCAAAATGACATCAAAAAAATCATTGCTTTCTCAACATCCAGCCAACTAGGACTAATAATAGTCACTATCGGACTAAACCTCCCACAACTAGCCTTCCTACACATCTCAACCCATGCCTTCTTTAAAGCCATACTATTCCTATGCTCAGGGTCTATCATCCACAACCTAAACGGAGAACAAGATATCCGAAAGATAGGAGGCCTACAGAAAATACTCCCAGTCACTACTTCCTGCCTAACCATCGGAAACCTGGCGCTGATAGGAACCCCATTCCTAGCCGGATTCTACTCAAAAGACCTCATCATCGAAAGCTTAAACACATCATACCTAAATACTTGAGCCCTACTCCTAACCCTTATAGCCACAGCATTCACCGCAACCTACAGCATCCGCATAACCATCCTAGTCCAAGCTGGACAAACCCGAATCCCCCCAATAGTATCAATAAACGAAAACAACCCACTAATCACCGCCCCCCTAACCCGACTCGCCCTAGGCAGCATTACAGCAGGAATAATCATTACCTCTTTCATCACACCAACCAAAACCCCCCCAATAACCATACCCCTTATCACCAAAACCGCTGCCATCCTCATAACAATCCTAGGAATCATCCTAGCCCTAGAACTATCGAACATAACACACACCCTCACTCACCCCAAACCAAACCCCCTCATAAACTTCTCCTCTGCATTAGGGTACTTCAACCCCCTAGTACACCGATTCTTCTCCAAAAACCTACTAGAAAAGGGACAAAACATTGCCCTACACTTGATCGACCTCTCCTGACTCAAAAAAATAGGGCCAGAGGGCCTTGCTGAACTACAAGTAGCCGCAAGCAAAGCCGCAACCTCAATACACACAGGGCTAATTAAGGCCTACCTAGGATCCTTCGCCCTCTCCATCCTGGTAATAATCCTAATAACACACAGACTCACTAATGGCCCCTAACATCCGCAAATCCCATCCCCTACTAAAAATAATCAACAACTCCCTAATCGACCTACCCGCCCCCTCCAACATCTCTGCCTGATGAAACTTCGGCTCCCTTCTAGCCATCTGCTTAGCCACACAAATCCTAACAGGCCTGCTACTAGCCATACACTACACCGCAGACACTTCACTCGCCTTCTCCTCAGTAGCTCACACATGCCGAGACGTCCAGTACGGATGGCTCATCCGCAACCTCCACGCCAACGGTGCTTCGCTCTTCTTTATCTGCATCTACTTACACATCGGACGAGGCCTCTACTACGGCTCCTACCTATACAAAGAAACCTGAAACACAGGAGTAATCCTCCTACTCACCCTAATAGCAACTGCCTTCGTAGGGTATGTCCTACCATGAGGACAAATGTCATTCCGAGGGGCCACCGTAATCACCAACCTATTCTCAGCCATCCCGTACATTGGGCAAACTCTAGTAGAATGAGCCTGAGGAGGATTCTCAGTAGACAATCCAACCTTAACCCGATTCTTCGCCATCCACTTCCTACTGCCCTTCCTAATTGCAGGAATCACCCTAGTCCACCTAACCTTCCTACACGAATCAGGCTCAAATAACCCACTAGGAATCGTATCAGACTGCGACAAAATCCCATTCCACCCATACTTCTCCATTAAAGACAGCTTAGGGCTTACCCTAATAATCACCCCTCTAATAGCACTAGCCCTATTTTCACCGAACCTCCTGGTTCTTGGAATCCTAGTTGGGAGTGGTTGGCCACATGAGATGTACAGGATTTTTACCTGTGATTTAGTCTTGACAAGGCTATGTAGTTGGTTTACTAACGTCTCATAAGAAAGAAGCATGAGCGGTTAATGCAGTTGGCTTGAAACCCATCCCCAGTGGTGCAAGTGCACTCTCTGAACTCACTGCACTGCATCCCCAGTGGTGCCAGTGCAATCTCTGGACTCACTGCAGAGCATCCCCAGTGGTGCCAGTGCACTCTGTGGACTCACTGTAGTGCATCCCCAGTGGTGCCAGTGCACTCTCTGGACTCACTGCACTGCATCCCCAGTGGTGTCAGTGCAATCTCTGGACTCACTGCAGTGCATCCCAAGTGGTGCCAGTGCACTCTCTGGACTCACTGCACTGCAGCCCCAGTGGTGCCAGTGCATTCTCTGGACTCACCGCACTGCACCCTGAGTGGTGCCATTGCACTCTCTGGACTCACTGCAGTGCATCCCCAGTGGTGCCAGTGCACTCTCTGGACTCACTGTACTGCATCACCAGTGTTGCCAGTGCACTCTCTGGAGTAACTGCAGTGCATCCCCAGTGGTGCCAAAGCACTCTCTGGACTCCCGGCACCGCATCCCCAGTGGTGCCAGTGCACTCTCTGGGCTCACTGCAGTGCATCCCCAGTGGTGCCAGTGCACTCTTGACTCACTGCACTGCATCCCCAGTGGTGCCAGTGTACTCACTGGACTCACTGCACTGCATTCCCCAGTGGTGCTAGTGCACTCTCTGGACTCACTGCAGTGCAACCCCAGTGGTGCCAGTGCACTCTCTGGACTCACTGAAGTGCATTCTCAGTGGTTCCAGTGCACTCTGTGGACTCACTGCAGGGCATCCCCAGTGGTGCCAGTGCGCTCTCTGGAGTCACTGCAGTGCATCCCCAGTGGTGCCAGTGCACTCTCTGTACTCACTGCACTGCATCCCCAGTGCTGCCAGTGCACTCTCTGGACACACTGCACTGCATCCCCAGTGGTGCCAGTGCACTCTCTGGACTCACTGCAGTGCATCCCCAGTGGTGCCAGTGCACTCTCTGGACTCACTGCACTGCATCCCCAGTGGTGCCACTGCACTCTCTGGACTCACTGCAGTGCATCCCCAGTGGTGCCAGTGCACTCTCTGGACTCACTGCACTGCATCCCCACTGCTGCCAGTGCACTCTCTGGACTCACAGCAGTGCATCCCCAGTGGTGCCAGTGCACTCTCTGGACTCACTGCACTGCATCCCCAGTGGTGCCAATGCACTCTCTGGACTCACTGCACTGCATCCCCAGTGGTGCCAGTGCACTCTCTGGACTCACTGCACTGCATCCCAAGTGGTGCCAGTGCACTCTGTGGACTCACTGCACTGCATCCCCAGTGGTGCCAGTGCACTCTCTCGAGTCACTGCACTGCATCCCCAGTGGTGCCAGTGCGCTCACTGGACTCACTGTACTGCATCATCAGTGGTGCCAGTGCACTCTCTGGAGTGACTGCAGTGCATCCCCAGTGGTGCCAGTGCACTCTCTGGACTCACTGCACTGCATCCCCAGTGGTGCCAATGCACTCTCTGGACTCACTGCACTGCATCCCCAGTGGTGCCAGTGCACTCACTGGACTCACTGCACTGCATCCCAAGTGGTACCAGTGCACTCTCTGGACTCACTGCACTGCATCCCCAGTGGTGCCAGTGCACTCTCTCGAGTCACTGCATTACATCCCCAGTGGTCCCAGTGCACTCACTGGACTCACTGTACTGCATTCCCAGTGGTGCTAGTGCACTCTCTGGACTCACTGCAGTGCATCCCCAGTGGTGCCAGTGCACTCTTTGGACTCACTGAAGTGCATTCTCAGTGGTGCCAGTGCACTCTCTGGACTCACTGCACTGCATCCCCAGTGGTGCCAGTGCACTCTCTGGACTCACTGAAGTGCATTCTCAGTGGTGCCAGTGCACTCTCTGGACTCACTGCAGTGCATCCCCAGTGGTGCCAGTACACTCACTGGACTCACTGCACTGCATCCCCAGTGGTGCCAGTGCACTCTCTGGACTCACTGCACTGCATCCCCAGTGGTGCCAGTGCACTCTCTGGACTCACTGCACTGCATCCCCAGTGGTGCCTGTGCACTCTCTGGACTCACTGCACTGCATCCCCAGTGGTGTCACTGCACTCTCTGGACTCACTGCACTGCATCCCCAGTTGTGCCAGTGCACTCTCTGCACTCACTGCACTGCATAACCAGTGGTGCCAGTGCACTCACTGGACTCACTGCAGTGCATTCCCAGTCGTGCCAGTGCACACTCTGGACTCACTGCACTGCATCCCGAGTGGTGCCAGTGCACTCTCTGGACTCACTGCACTGCAACCCCAGTGTTGCCAGTGCACTCTCTGGACTCACTGCACTGCATCCCCAGTGGTGCCAGTGCACTCTCTGGACTCACTTCAGTGCATCCCCAGTGGTGCCAGAGCACTCTCTGGACTCACTGCACTGCATCCCCAGTGGTGCCAGTGCACTCTCTGGACTCACTGCACTGCATCCCCAGTGGTGCCAGTGCAGTCTCTGGACTCACTGCACTGCATCCCCAGTATTGCCAGTGCACTCTCTGGACTCACTGCACTGCATCCGCAGTTGTGCCAGTGCACTCTCTGGACTAACTGCACTGCATCCTCAGTGGTGCCAGTGCACTCTCTGCACTCACTGCAGTGCATTCCCTCTGGTGCCAGAGCACTCTCTGGACTCACTGCACTGCATCCCCAGTGGTGCCAGTGCACTCTCTGGACTCACTGCACTGCATCCCTAGTGGTGCCACTGCACTCTCTGGACTCACTGCAGTGCATCCCAAGTGGTGCCAGTGCACTCTCTGGACTCACTGCAGTGCATTCCCTCTGGTGCCAGAGCACTCTCTGGACTCACTGCACTGCATCCCCAGTGGTGCCAGTGCACTCTCTGGACTCACTGCAGTGCATCCCCAGTGGTACCAGTGCACTCTCTGGACTCACTGCAGTGCATCCCCAGTGGTGCCAGTGCACTCTCTGGTCTCACTGCACTGCATCCCCAGTGGTGCCAGTGCACTCTCTGGACTCACTGCACTGCATCCCCAGTGGTGCCAGTGCACTGTCTGGACTCACTGCAGTGCATCCGCAGTGGTGTCAGTGCACTCTCTGGACTCACTGTACTGCACCCCCAGTGGTGCCAGTGCACTCACTGGACTGACTGCACTGCATCCCCAGTGGTGCCAGTGCGCTCTCTGGAGTCACAGCACTGCATCCCCAGTGGTGCCAGTGCACTCACTGGACTCACTGCACTGCATCACAGGTGGTGCCAGTGCACTCTCTGGACTCACTGCAGTGAATCCCTGGTGGTGCCAGTGTACTCTCTGCAGTCACTGCACTGCATCCCCAGTGGTGCCAGTGCACTCACTGGACTGCATCCCCAGTGGTGCCAGTGAACTCTCTGGACTCACTGCACTGCATCTCCAGTGGTGCCAGTGTACTCTCTGGACTCACTGCAGTGCATCCCCAGTGGTGCCAGAGCACTCTCTGGACTCACTGCACTGCATCCCCAGTGGTGCCAGTGCACTCTCTGGACTCACTGCAGTGCATCCCCAGTGGTGTCAGTGCACTCTCTGGACTCACAGCAGTGCATCCCCAGTTGTGCCAGTGCACTCTCTGGACTCAATGCACTGCATCCCCAGTGGTGCCAGTGCACTCTCTGGACTCAGTGCACTGCATCCCCAGTGGTGCCAGTGCAATCTCTGGACTCACTGTAGTGCATCCCCAGTGGTGCCAGTGCACTCTCTGGACTCACTGCAGTGCATCCCCAGTGGTGCCAGTGCACTCTCTGGACTCACTGTACTGCATCACCAGTGGTGCCAGTGCACTCTCTGGACTCACTGCAGTGCATCCGCAGTGGTGCCAGTGCACTCTCTGGACTCACTGCACTGCAGCCCCGGTGGTGCCAGTGCAATCTCTGGACTCACTGCACTGCATCCCCAGTGGTGCCAGTGCACTCTCTGGACTCACTGCACTGCATCTCCAGTTTTGCCAGTGAAGTCTTTGGACTCACTGCAGTGCATCCCCAGTGGTGCCAGTGCACTCTCTGGAGTCACTGAAGTGCATCCCCAGTGGTGCCAGTGCACTCTCTGGACTCACTGCACTGCATGCCCAGTGGTGCCACTGCACTCTCTGGACTCACTGTACTGCATCCCCACTGGTACCAGTGCACTCTCTGGACTCACTGTACTGCATCCCCAGTGGTGACAGTGCACTCTCTGGACTCACTGCACTGCATCCCCAGTGGTGCCAGTGCACTCTCTGGACTCACTGCAGTGCATCCCCAGTGGTGCCAGTGCACTCTCTGGACTCACTGCACTGCATCCCCAGTGGTGCCAGTGCACTCTCTGGACTCACTGCAGTGCATCCACAGTGGTGCCAGTGCACTCACTGGACTCACTGCAGTGCATTCCCTCTGGTGCCAGTGCACTCTCTGGACTCACTGCACTGCATCCCCAGTGGTGCCAGTGCACTCTCTGGACTCACTGCACTGCATCCCCAGTGGTGCCAGTGCATTCTCTGGACTCACAGCACTGCATCACCAGTGGTGCCAGTGCACTCTCTGGACTCACTGAGGTGCATCCCCAGTGGTGCCAGTGCAATCTCTGGACTCACTGCAGTGCATCCCCAGTGGTGCCAGTGCACACTCTGGACTCACTGCACTGCATCCCCAGTGGTGCCAGTGCACTCTCTGGACTCACTGCACTGCATCCCCAGTGTTCACAGTGCACTCTCTGCACTCACTACACTGCATCCCCAGTGGTGCCAGTGCACTCTCTGGACTCACTGCACTGCATCCCCAGTGGTGCCAGTGCACTCTGTGGACTCACTGCACTGCATCCCCAGTGGTGTCAGTGCACTCTCTGGACTCACTGAAGTGCATCCCCAGTGGTGCCAGTGCACTCTCTGGACTCACTGCACTGCATCCCCAGTGGTGCCAGTGCACTCTCTGGACTCACTGCAGTGCATCCCCAGTGGTGCCAGTGCACTCTCTGGACTCACTCAAGTGCATTCTCAGTGGTGCCAGTGCACTCTCTGGACTCACTGCACTGCATCCCCAGTGGTGCCAGTACACTCACAGGACTGACTGCAGTGCATCCCCAGTGGAGCCAGTGAGCTCTCTGGACTCACTGCACTGCATCCCCATTGGTGCCAGTGCATTCTCTGGACTCACCGCACTGCACCCTGAGTGGTGCCATTGCACTCTCTGGACTCACTGCAGTGCATCCCCAGTGGTGCCACTGCACTCTCTGGACTCACTGTACTGCATCCCCAGTGTTGCCAGTGCACTCTCTGGAGTAACTGCAGTGCATCCCCAGTGGTGCCAAAGCACTCTCTGGACTCCCGGCACCGCATCCCCAGTGGTGCCAGTGCACTCTCTGGGCTCACTGCAGTGCATCCCCAGTGGTGCCAGTGCACTCTTGACTCACTGCACTGCATCCCCAGTGGTGCCAGTGTACTCACTGGACTCACTGCACTGCATTCCCCAGTGGTGCTAGTGCACTCTCTGGACTCACTGCAGTGCATCCCCAGTGGTGCCAGTGCACTCTCTGGACTCACTGAAGTGCATTCTCAGTGGTTCCAGTGCACTCTCTGGACTCACTGCAGTGCATCCCCAGTGGTGCCAGTGCGCTCTCTGGAGTCACTGCAGTGCATCCCCAGTGGTGCCAGTGCACTCTCTGTACTCACTGCACTGCATCCCCAGTGCTGCCAGTGCACTCTCTGGACACACTGCACTGCATCCCCAGTGGTGCCAGTGCACTCTCTGGACTCACTGCAGTGCATCCCCAGTGGTGCCAGTGCACTCTCTGGACTCACTGCACTGCATCCCCAGTGGTGCCACTGCACTCTCTGGACTCACTGCACTGCATCCCCAGTGGTGCCAGTGCACTCTCTGGACTCACTGCAGTGCATCCCCACTGCTGCCAGTGCACTCTCTGGACTCACAGCAGTGCATCCCCAGTGGTGCCAGTGCACTCTCTGGACTCACTGCACTGCATCCCCAGTGGTTCCAATGCACTCTCTGGACTCACTGCACTGCATCCCCAGTGGTGCCAGTGCACTCTCTGGACTCACTGCACTGCATCCCAAGTGGTGCCAGTGCACTCTGTGGACTCACTGCACTGCATCCCCAGTGGTGCCAGTGCACTCTCTCGAGTCACTGCACTACATCCCCAGTGGTGCCAGTGCGCTCACTGGACTCACTGTACTGCATCATCAGTGGTGCCAGTGCACTCTCTGGAGTGACTGCAGTGCATCCCCAGTGGTGCCAGTGCACTCTCTGGACTCACTGCACTGCATCCCCAGTGGTGCCAATGCACTCTCTGGACTCACTGCACTGCATCCCCAGTGGTGCCAGTGCACTCACTGGACTCACTGCACTGCATCCCAAGTGGTACCAGTGCACTCTCTGGACTCACTGCACTGCATCCCCAGTGGTGCCAGTGCACTCTCTCGAGTCACTGCATTACATCCCCAGTGGTGCCAGTGCACTCACTGGACTCACTGTACTGCATTCCCAATGGTGCTAGTGCACTCTCTGGACTCACTGCAGTGCATCCCCAGTGGTGCCAGTGCACTCTTTGGACTCACTGAAGTGCATTCTCAGTGGTGCCAGTGCACTCTCTGGACTCACTGCACTGCATCCCCAGTGGTGCCAGTGCACTCTCTGGACTCACTGAAGTGCATTCTCAGTGGTGCCAGTGCACTCTCTGGACTCACTGCAGTGCATCCCCAGTGGTGCCAGTACACTCACTGGACTCACTGCACTGCATCCCCAGTGGTGCCAGTGCACTCTCTGGACTCACTGCACTGCATTCCCAGTGGTGCCAGTGCACTCTCTGGACTCACTGCACTGCATCCCCAGTGGTGCCTGTGCACTCTCTGGACTCACTGCACTGCATCCCCAGTGGTGTCACTGCACTCTCTGGACTCACTGCACTGCATCCCCAGTTGTGCCAGTGCACTCTCTGCACTCACTGCACTGCATACCCAGTGGTGCCAGTGCACTCACTGGACTCACTGCAGTGCATTCCCTCTGGTGCCAGTGCACTCTCTGGACTCACTGCAGTGCATCCCCAGTGGTGCCAGTGCACTCTCTGGACTCACTGCACTGCATCCCCAGTGGTGCCAGTGCACTCTCTGGACTCACTGCAGTGCATCACCTGTGGTGCCAGTGCACTCTCTGGACTCACTGAAGTGCATCCCCAGTGGTGCCAGTGCAATCTCTGGACTCACTGCACTGCATTCCCAGTCGTGCCAGTGCACACTCTGGACTCACTGCACTGCATCCCGAGTGGTGCCAGTGCACTCTCTGGACTCACTGCACTGCAACCCCAGTGTTGCCAGTGCACTCTCTGGACTCACTGCACTGCATCCCCAGTGGTGCCAGTGCACTCTCTGGACTCACTTCAGTGCATCCCGAGTGGTGCCAGAGCACTCTCTGGACTCACTGCACTGCATCCCCAGTGGTGCCAGTGCACTCTCTGGACTCACTGCACTGCATCCCCAGTGGTGCCAGTGCAGTCTCTGGACTCACTGCACTGCATCCCCAGTATTGCCAGTGCACTCTCTGGACTCACTGCACTACATCCGCAGTCGTGCCAGTGCACTCTCTGGACTAACTGCACTGCATCCTCAGTGGTGCCAGTGCACTCTCTGGACTCACTGCAGTGCATTCCCTCTGGTGCCAGAGCACTCTCTGGACTCACTGCACTGCATCCCCAGTGGTGCCAGTGCACTCTCTGGACTCACTGCACTGCATCCCTAGTGGTGCCACTGCACTCTCTGGACTCACTGCACTGCTTCCCCAGTGGTGACAGTGCACTCTCTGGACTCATTGCAGTGCATTCCCTCTGGTGCCAGAGCACTCTCTGGACTCACTGCACTGCATCCCCAGTGGTGCCAGTGCACTCTCTGGACTCACTGCAGTGCATCCCCAGTGGTACCAGTGCACTCTCTGGACTCACTGAAGTGCATTCTCAGTGGTGCCAGTGCACTCTGTGGACTCACTGCAGTGCATCCCCAGTGGTGCCAGTGCGCTCTCTGGACTCACTGCAGTGCATCCCCAGTGGTGCCAGTGCACTCTCTGGACTCACTGCACTGCATCCCCAGTGCTGCCAGTGCACTCTCTGGACTCACTGCACTGCATCCCCAGTGGTGCCAGTGCACTCTCTGGACTCACTGCACTGCATCCCAAGTGGTGCCAGTGCACTCTCTGGAGTCACTGCACTGCATCCCCAGTGGTGCCAGTGCACTCTCTCGAGTCACTGCACTACATCCCCAGTGGTGCCAGTGCACTCACTGGACTCACTGTACTGCATCATCAGTGGTGCCAGTGCACTCTCTGGACTCACTGCAGTGCATCCCCAGTGGTGCCAGTGCACTCTCTGGACTCACTGCACTGCATCCCCAGTGGTGCCAGTGCACTCACTGGACTCACTATACTGCATCACCAGTGGTGCCAGTGCACTCTCTGGACTCACTGCACTGCATCCCCAGTGTTGCCAGTGCATTCACTGGACTCACTGTACTGCATCTCCAGTGGTGCCAGTGCACTCTCGGGACTC
Organism: Anser brachyrhynchus; assembly: GCF_964034855.1. Taxonomy (NCBI): domain Eukaryota; kingdom Metazoa; phylum Chordata; class Aves; order Anseriformes; family Anatidae; genus Anser; species Anser brachyrhynchus. Next base: position 1,322,100 of record NC_137701.1, read on the forward strand.
ACTGCAGTGCATCCCCACTGGTGCCAGTGCACTCACTGGATTCACTGCACTACATTCCCAGTGGTGCTAGTGCACTCTCTGGACTCACTGCAGTGCATCCCCAGTGGTGCCAGTGCACTCTTTGGACTCACTGAAGTGCATTCTCAGTGGTGCCAGTGCACTCTCTGGACTCACTGCACTGCATCCCCAGTGGTGCCAGTGCTCTCTCTGGACTCAGTGAAGTGCATTCTCAGGGGTGCCAGTGCACTCTCTGGACTCACTGCAGTGCATCCCCAGTGGTGCCAGTAACCTCTCTGGACTCACTGCACTGCATCCCCAGTGGTGCTAGTGCACTCTGTGGACTCACTGCAGTGCATCCCCAGTGGTGCCAGTGCACTCTCTGGACTCACTTAAGGGCATTCTCAGTGGTGCCAGTGCACTCTCTGGACTCACTGCAGTGCATCACCAGTGGTGCCAGTGCACTCTCTGGACTCACCGCACCGCATCCCCAGTGGTGCCAGTGCACTCTCTGGAGTAACTGCAGTGCATCCCCAGTGGTGCCAGTGCACTCTCTGGACTCACTGCACTGCATCCCCAGTGGTGCCAGAGCACTCTCTGGACTCACTGCACTGCATCCCCAGTGCTGCCTGTGCACTCTCTGGACTCACTGCACTGCATCCCCAGTGGTGCCACTGCACTCTCTGGACTCACTGCACTGCACCCCCAGTGGTGCCAGTGCACTCCCTGCACTCACTGCACTGCATCCCCAGTGGTGACAGTGCACTCTCTGGAGTCACTGCAGTTCATCCCCAGTGGTGCCAGTGCACTCTCTGGACTCACTGAAGTGCATCCCCCGTGGTGCCAGTGCGATCTCTGGACTCACTGCACTGCATTCCCAGTGGTGCCAGTGCACACTCTGGACTCACTGCACTGCATCCCCAGTGGTGCCAGTGCACTCTCTGGACTCACTGCAGTGCATCCGCAGTGGTGCCAGTGCACTCTTTGGACTCACTGAAGTGCATTCTCAGTGGTGCCAGTGCACTCTCTGGACTCACTGCACTGCATCCCCAGTGGTGCCAGTGCTCTCTCTGGACTCAGTGAAGTGCATTCTCAGGGGTGCCAGTGCACTCTCTGGACTCACTGCAGTGCATCCCCAGTGGTGCCAGTAACCTCTCTGGACTCACTGCACTGCATCCCCAGTGGTGCTAGTGCACTCTGTGGACTCACTGCAGTGCATCACCAGTGGTGCCAGTGCACTCTCTGGACTCACCGCACCGCATCCCCAGTGGTGCCAGTGCACTCTCTGGAGTAACTGCAGTGCATCCCCAGTGGTGCCAGTGCACTCTGTGGACTCACTGCACTGCATCCCCAGTGGTGCCAGAGCACTCTCTGGACTCACTGCACTGCATCCCCAGTGCTGCCTGTGCACTCTCTGGACTCACTGCACTGCATCCCCAGTGGTGCCACTGCACTCTCTGGACTCACTGCACTGCATCCCCAGTGGTGCCAGTGCACTCCCTGCACTCACTGCACTGCATCCCCAGTGGTGACAGTGCACTCTCTGGACTCACTGCAGTTCATCCCCAGTGGTGCCAGTGCACTCTCTGGACTCACTGAAGTGCATCCCCCGTGGTGCCAGTGCGATCTCTGGACTCACTGCACTGCATTCCCAGTGGTGCCAGTGCACACTCTGGACTCACTGCACTGCATCCCCAGTGGTGCCAGTGCACTCTCTGGACTCACTGCAGTGCATCCCCAGTGTTGCCAGTGCACTCTCTGGACTCACTGCACTGCATCCCCAGTGGTGCCAGTGCACTCTCTGGACTCACTGCACTGCATCCCCAGTGGTGCCAGAGCACTCTCTGGACTCACTGCAATGCATGCCCAGTGGAGCCAGTGCACTCTCTGGACTCACTGCACTGCATCCCCAGTGGTGCCAGTGCACTCTGTGGACTCACTGCAGTGCATCCCCAGTGGAGACCGTGCACTCTCTGGACTCACTGAAGTGCATCCCCAGTGGTGCCAGTGCACTCTCTGGACTCACTGCACTGCATCCCCAGTGGTGCCAGTGCACTCTGTGGACTCACTGCAGTGCAGCCCCAGTGGTGCCAGTGCACTCTCTGGACTCACTGATGTGCATTCTCAGTGGTGCCAGTGCACTCTCTGGACTCACTGCACTGCATCCCCAGTGGTGCCAGTACACTCACTGGACTGACTGCACTGCATCCCCAGTGGTGCTAGTGCACTCTCTGGACTCACTGCACTGCATCCCAAGTGGTGCAAGAGCACTCTCTGGACTCACTGCAGTGCATCCCCAGTGGTGCCAGTGCACTCTCTGGACTCACTGCAGTGCATCCCCAGTGGTGCCAGTGCACTCTGAGGACTCACTGCTGTGCATCCCCATTGGTGCCAGTGCACTCTCTGGACTCACTGCACTGCATCCCCAGTGGTGCCAGTGCACTCTCTGGACTCACTGCTCTGCATCACCAGTGGTGCAAGTGCACTCTCTGGACTCACTGCAGTGCATCCCCAGTGGTGCCAGTACACTCACTGGACTCACTGCACTGCATCCCCAGTGGTGCCAGTGCAGTCTCTGCTCTCACTGAAGTGCATCCCCAGTGGTGCCAGTGAACTCTCTGGACTCACTGCAGTGCATCCCCAGTGGTGCCAGTGCACTCTCTGGACTCACTGCACTGCATCCCCAGTGGTGCCAGTGCACTCTCTGGACTCACTGCACTGCATCCCCAGTGGTGCAAGTGCACTCTCTGGACTCACTGCAGTGCATCCCAAGTGGTGCCAATGCACTCTCTGGACTCACTGCAGTGCATCCCCAGTGGTGCCAGTACACTCACTGGACTCACTGCACTGCATCCCCAGTGGTGCCAGTGCAGTCTCTGCACTCACTGAAGTGCATCTCCAGTGGTGCCAGTGCACTCTCTGGACTCACTGCAGTGCATCCCCAGTGGTGCCAGTGCACTCTCTGGACTCACTGCACTGCATCTCCAGTGGTGCCAGTGCACTCTCTGGACTCACTGCACTGCATCCCCAGTGGTGACAGTGCACTCTCTGGACTCACTGCACTGCATCTCCAATGGTGCCAGTGCACTCTCTGGACTCACTGCACTGCATCCCCAGTGGTGCCAGTGCACTCTCAGGACTCACTGTACTGCATCCCCAGTGGTGCCAGTGCACTCTCTGGACTCACTGCACTGCATCCCCATTGGTGCCAGTGCACTCTCTGGACTCACTGCACTGCATCCCCAGTGGTGCCAGTGCACTCTCTGGTCTTGCTGCACTGCATCCCCAGTGGTGCCAGTGCACTCTCTGGACTCACTACACTGCATCCCCAGTGTTGCCAGTGCACTCTCTGGACTCACTGCACTGCATCCCCAGTGGAGCCCGTGCACTCTCTGGACTCACTAAACTGCATCACCAGTGGTGCCACTGCACTCTCTGGACTCACTGCAGTGCATGCCGAGTGGTGCCAGTGCACTCTTTGGACTCACTGAAGTGCATTCTCAGTGGTGCAAGTGCACTCTCTGGACTCACTGCACTGCATCCCCAGTGGTGCCAGTGCGCTCTCTGGACTCACTGAAGTGCATCCCCAGTGGTGCCAGTACACTCTCTGGACTCACTGAAGGGCATTCTCAGTGGTGCCAGTGCACTCTCTGGACTCACTGCAGTGCATCCCCAGTGGTGCCAGTGCACTCTCTGGACTCACCGCACCGCATCCCCAGTGGTGCCAGTGCACTCTCTGGAGTAACTGCAGTGCATCACCAGTGGTGCCACTGCACTCTCTGGACTCACTGCACAGCATTCCCAGTGGTGCCAGAGCACTCTCTGGACTCACTGCACTGCATCCCCAGTGGTGCCAGTGCACTCTCTGGACTCACTGCACTGCATCCCCAGTGGTGCCAGAGCACTCTCTGGACTCACTGCACTGCATCCCCAGTGGAGCCAGTACGATCTCTGGACTCACTGCACTGCATCCCCAGTGGTGCCAGTGCACTCTGTGGTCTCACTGCAGTGCATCCCCAGTGGAGCCCGTGCACTCTGTGGACTCACTGCAGTGCATCCCCAGTGGTGCCAGTGCACTCTCTGGACTCACTGAAGGGCATCCCCAGTGGTGCCAGTACACTCACTGGACTGACTGCACTGCATCCCCAGTGGTGCTAGTGCACTCTCTGGACTCACTGCACTGCATCCCCAGTGGTGCCAGTGCACTCTGTGGACTCACTGCACTGCATCCCCAGTGGTGCCAGTGCACTCTGCGGACTCACTGCAGTGCATCCCAAGTGGTGCCAATGCACTCTCTGGACTCACTGCAGTGCATCCCCAGTGGTGCCAGTACACTCACTGGACTCACTGCACTGCATCCCCAGTGGTGCCAGTGAACTCTCTGGACTTGCTGCACTGCATCCCCAGTGGTGCCAGTGCACTCTCTGGACTCACTGATGTGCATCCCCAGTGGTGCCTGTGCACTCTCTGGAGTAACTGCAGTGCATCCCCAGCGGTGCGAAAGCACTCTCTGGACTCCCGGCACCGCATCCCCAGTGGTGCCAGTGCACTCTCTGGGCTCACTGCAGTGCATCCCCAGTGGTGCCAATGCACTCTCTGGACCTCCGGCACCGCATCCCCAGTGGAGCCAGTGCACTCTCTGGACTCGCGGCATTGCATCCCCAGTGGTTCCAGTGCACTCTCTCGAGTCACTGCACTACATCCCCAGTTGTGCCAGTGCACTCACTGGACTCACTGTACTGCATCATTAGTGGTGCCAGTGCACTCTCTGGACTCACTGCACTGCATCCGCAGTGGTGCCAGTGCACTCTCTGGACTCACTGCACTGCATCCCCAGTGGTGCCAGTGCTATCCCTGGACTCACTGTAATGCATCCCCAGTGGTGCCAGTGCACTCTCTGGACTCACTGCAGTGCATCCCCAGTGGTGCCAGTGCACTCTCTGGACTCACTGAAGTGCATTCTCTGTGGTGCCAGTGCACTCTCTGGACTCACTGCAGTGCATCCCCAGTGGTGCCAGTGCACTCACTGGACTCACTGCACTGCATCCCCAGTGGTGCCAGTGCACTCTCTGGGCTCACTGCAGGGCATCCCCAGTGGTGCCAGAGCACTCTCTGGACTCACTGCACTGCATCCCCAGTGGTGCCAGTGCACTCTCTGGACTCACTGCAGGGCATCCCCAGTGGTGCCAGTGCACTCTCTGGACTCACTGCGCTGCATCCCTAGTGGTGCCAGTGCACTCTCTGGACTCACTGCACTGCATCCCCAGTGCTGCCAGTGCACTCTCTGGACTCACTGCAGGGCATCCCCGGTGGAGCCAGTGTACTCTCAGGACTCACTGGAGTGCATCCCCAGTGGTGCCAGTGCACTCTCTGGACTCACTGCACTGCATCCCCAGTGGTGCCAGTGCACTCTCTGGCGTCACTGCACTGCATCCCCCGTGGTGCAAGTGCACTCTCTGGACTCACTGGAGTGCATCACCTGTGGTGCCAGTGCACTCTCTGGACTCACTGCACTGCATCCCCAGTGCTGCCAGTGCACTCTCTGGACTCACTGCACTGCATCACCTGTGGTGCCAGTGCACTCTCTGGACTCACTGCACCGCATCCGCAGTGGTGCCAGTGCACTCTCTAGAGTCACTGCGCTGCATCCCCAGTTGTGCCAGTGCACTCTCTGGACTCACTGCAGTGCATCCCCAGTCGTGCCAGTGCACTCTCTGGAGTGACTGCAGTGCATCCCCAGTGGTGCCAGTGCACTCTCTGGACTCGCGTCACTGCATCCCCAGTGGTGCCAGTGCACTCTCTGGACTCGCGTCACTGCATCCCCAGTGGTGCCAGTGCACTCTCTGGACTCACTGAAGTGCATCCCCAGTGCACTCTCTGGACTCACTGCAGTGCATCCCCAGTGGTGCCAGTGCACTCTCTGGACTCACTGCACTGCATCCCCAGTGGTGCCAGTGCTATCCCTGGACTCACTGCAGTGCATCCCCAGTGGTGCCAGTGCACTCTCTGGACTCACTGAAGTGCATTCTCAGTGGTGCCAGTGCACTCTCTGGGCTCACTGCAGGGCATCCCCAGTGGTGACAGTGCACTCTCTGGACTCACTGCAGTGTATCCCCAGTGTTGCCAGTGCACTCTCTGGACTCACTGCACTGCATCCCCAGTGGTGCCAGTGCACTCTCTGGACTCACTGCACTGCATCCCCAGTGGTGCCAGAGCACTCTCTGGACTCACTGCAATGCATGCCCAGTGGAGCCAGTGCACTCTCTGGACTCACTGCACTGCATCCCCAGTGTTGCCAGTGCACTCTGTGGACTCACTGCAGTGCATCCCCAGTGGAGCCCGTGCACTCTCTGGACTCACTGAAGTGCATCCCCAGTGGTGCCAGTGCACTCTCTGGACTCACTGCACTGCATCCCCAGTGGTGCCAGTGCACTCTGTGGACTCACTGCAGTGCAGCCCCAGTGGTGCCAGTGCACTCTCTGGACTCACTGAAGTGCATTCTCAGTGGTGCCAGTGCACTCTCTGGACTCACTGCAGTGCATCCCCAGTGGTGCCAGTACACTCACTGGACTGACTGCACTGCATCCCCAGTGGTGCTAGTGCACTCTCTGGACTCACTGCACTGCATCCCAAGTGGTGCAAGAGCACTCTCTGGACTCACTGCAGTGCATCCCCAGTGGTGCCAGTGCACTCTCTGGACTCACTGCAGTGCATCCCCAGTGGTGCCAGTGCACTCTGAGGACTCACTGCTGTGCATCCCCATTGGTGCCAGTGCACTCTCTGGACTCACTGCACTGCATCCCCAGTGGTGCCAGTGCACTCTCTGGACTCACTGCACTGCATCACCAGTGGTGCCAGTGCACTCTCTGGACTCACTGCAGTGCATCCCCAGTGGTGCCAGTACACTCACTGGACTCACTGCACTGCATCCCCAGTGGTGCCAGTGCAGTCTCTGCTCTCACTGAAGTGCATCCCCAGTGGTGCCAGTGAACTCTCTGGACTCACTGCAGTGCATCCCCAGTGGTGCCAGTGCACTCTCTGGACTCACTGCACTGCATCCCCAGTGGTGCCAGTGCACTCTCTGGACTCACTGCACTGCATCCCCAGTGGTGCAAGTGCACTCTCTGGACTCACTGCAGTGCATCCCAAGTGGTGCCAATGCACTCTCTGGACTCACTGCAGTGCATCCCCAGTGGTGCCAGTACACTCACTGGACTCACTGCACTGCATCCCCAGTGGTGCCAGTGCAGTCTCTGCACTCACTGAAGTGCATCTCCAGTGGTGCCAGTGCACTCTCTGGACTCACTGCAGTGCATCCCCAGTGGTGCCAGTGCACTCTCTGGAGTAACTGCAGTGCATCACCAGTGGTGCCACTGCACTCTCTGGACTCACTGCACAGCATTCCCAGTGGTGCCAGAGCACTCTCTGGACTCACTGCACTGCATCCCCAGTGGTGCCAGTGCACTCTCTGGACTCACTGCACTGCATCCCCAGTGGTGCCAGAGCACTCTCTGGACTCACTGCACTGCATCCCCAGTGGAGCCAGTACGATCTCTGGACTCACTGCACTGCATCCCCAGTGGTGCCAGTGCACTCTGTGGTCTCACTGCAGTGCATCCCCAGTGGAGCCCGTGCACTCTGTGGACTCACTGCAGTGCATCCCCAGTGGTGCCAGTGCACTCTCTGGACTCACTGAAGGGCATCCCCAGTGGTGCCAGTACACTCACTGGACTGACTGCACTGCATCCCCAGTGGTGCTAGTGCACTCTCTGGACTCACTGCACTGCATCCCCAGTGGTGCCACTGCACTCTGTGGACTCACTGCACTGCATCCCCAGTGGTGCCAGTGCACTCTCAGGACTCACTGCACTGCATCCCAAGTGGTGCCAATGCACTCTCTGGACTCACTGCAGTGCATCCCCAGTGGTGCCAGTACACTCACTGGACTCACTGCACTGCATCCCCAGTGGTGCCAGTGAACTCTCTGGACTTGCTGCACTGCATCCCCAGTGGTGCCAGTGCACTCTCTGGACTCACTGATGTGCATCCCCAGTGGTGCCTGTGCACTCTCTGGAGTAACTGCAGTGCATCCCCAGCGGTGCGAAAGCTCTCTCTGGACTCCCGGCACCGCATCCCCAGTGGTGCCAGTGCACTCTCTGGGCTCACTGCAGTGCATCCCCAGTGTTGCCAATGCACTCTCTGGACCTCCGGCACCGCATCCCCAGTGGAGCCAGTGCACTCTCTGGACTCGCGGCATTGCATCCCCAGTGGTTCCAGTGCACTCTCTCGAGTCACTGCACTACATCCCCAGTTGTGCCAGTGCACTCACTGGACTCACTGTACTGCATCATTAGTGGTGCCAGTGCACTCTCTGGACTCACTGCACTGCATCCGCAGTGGTGCCAGTGCACTCTCTGGACTCACTGCACTGCATCCCCAGTGGTGCCAGTGCTATCCCTGGACTCACTGTAATGCATCCCCAGTGGTGCCAGTGCACTCTCTGGACTCACTGCAGTGCATCCCCAGTGGTGCCAGTGCACTCTCTGGACTCACTGAAGTGCATTCTCTGTGCTGCCAGTGCACTCTCTGGACTCACTGCACTGCATCCCCAGTGGTGCCAGTGCACTCACTGGACTCACTGCACTGCATCCCCAGTGGTGCCAGTGCACTCTCTGGGCTCACTGCAGGGCATCCGCAGTGGTGCCAGTGCACTCTCTAGAGTCACTGCGCTGCATCCCCAGTTGTGCCAGTGCACTCTCTGGACTCACTGCAGTGCATCCCCAGTCGTGCCAGTGCACTCTCTGGAGTGACTGCAGTGCATCCCCAGTGGTGCCAGTGCACTCTCTGGACTCACTGCAGGGCATCCCCAGTGGTGCCAGTGCACTCTCTGGACTCACTGCGCTGCATCCCTAGTAGTGCCAGTGCACTCTCTGGACTCACTGCACTGCATCCCCAGTGCTGCCAGTGCACTCTCTGGACTCACTGCAGGGCATCCCCGGTGGAGCCAGTGTACTCTCAGGACTCACTGGAGTGCATCCCCAGTGGTGCCAGTGCACTCTCTGGACTCACTGCACTGCATCCCCAGTGGTGCCAGTGCACTCTCTGGCGTCACTGCACTGCATCCCCCGTGGTGCAAGTGCACTCTCTGGACTCACTGGAGTGCATCACCTGTGGTGCCAGTGCACTCTCTGGACTCACTGCACTGCATCCCCAGTGCTGCCAGTGCACTCTCTGGACTCACTGCACTGCATCACCTGTGGTGCCAGTGCACTCTCTGGACTCACTGCACCGCATCCGCAGTGGTGCCAGTGCACTCTCTAGAGTCACTGCGCTGCATCCCCAGTTGTGCCAGTGCACTCTCTGGACTCACTGCAGTGCATCCCCAGTCGTGCCAGTGCACTCTCTGGAGTGACTGCAGTGCATCCCCAGTGGTGCCAGTGCACTCTCTGGACTCGCGTCACTGCATCCCCAGTGGTGCCAGTGCACTCTCTGGACTCGCGTCACTGCATCCCCAGTGGTGCCAGTGCACTCTCTGGACTCACTGAAGTGCATCCCCAGTGCACTCTCTGGACTCACTGCAGTGCATTCCCGGTGGTGCCAGTGCACTCTCTGGACTCACTGCAGTGCATCCCCAGTGGTGCTAGTGCACTCTGGACTCACTGCAGTGCATCCCCAGTGGTGCCAGTGCACTCTCTGGACTCACTGCAGTGCATTCCCGGTGGTGCCAGTGCACTCTCTGGACTCACTGCAGTGCATCCCCAGTGGTGCTAGTGCACTCTGGACTCACTGCAGTGCATCCCCAGTGGTGCCAGTGCACTCTCTGGACTCACTGCACTGCATCCCATGTGGTGCCAGTGCACTCTCTGGACTCACTGTACTGCATCCCCAGTGGTGCCAGTGCACTCTCTGGACTCACCGCACTGCACCCTGAGTGGTGCCAGTGCACTCTCTGGACTCACTGCACCGCATCCCCAGTGGTGCCAGGGCACTCTCTAGAGTCACTGCGCTGCATTCCCAGTGCTGCCACTGCACTTTCTGGACTCACTGTACTGCATCCCCAGTGGTGCAAAAGCACTCTCTGGACTCCCGCCACCGCATCCCCAGTGGTTCCTGTGCACTCTCTGGACTCACTGCACTGCATCCCCAGTGGTGCCAGTGCACTCTCTGGACTCAATGCACCGCATCCCCAGTGGTGCCAGTGCACTCTCTGGAGTGACTGCAGTGCATCCCCAGTGGTGCCAGTGCACTCTGGACTCGCGTCAATGCATCCCCAGTGGTGCTAATGCACTCTCTGGACTCACTGCACTGCATCCCGAGTGGTGCCAGTGCACTCTCTGGACTCACTGCAGTGCATCCCCAGTGGTGCCAGTGCACTCTCTGGACTCACTGCAGTGCATCCCTAGTGGTGCCAGTGCACTCTCTGGACTCACTGCACTGCATCCCCAGTGCTGCCAGTGCTCTCTCTAGACTCACTGCACTGCATCCACAGTGGTGCCAGTGCACTCTCTGGACTCACTGCAGTGCATCACCAGTGGTGCCAGTGCACTCTCTGGACACACTGAAGTGCATTCTCATTGGTGCCAGTGCACTCTCTGGACTCACTGCACTGCATCCCTAGTGGTGCCAGGGCACTCTCTGCAGACACTGCAGTGCATCCCCAAAGGTGACAGTGCACTCTCTGGACTCACTGCACTGCATCCCCAGTGGTGCCAGTGCACTCTCTGGACTCACTGCACTACTCCAGCCGCGGCAGTCGCTCCAGCCGCGGTAGCCCTCCAGCCGCGGCAGCCGCTCCGTCCGCGGCATACGCGGCAGCCGCTCCAAACGCGGCAGGCGCTCCAACCGCGGCAACCGCTCCAGCCGTGGCAGCCGCTCCTCTCGGTAGCGGCTGGAGCGGCTGCCGCGGCGTGAGCGGCTGGAGCGGCTGCCGCGGCTGGAGCTCCTGCCGCGTTTGGAGCGGTTACCGCGGCTGGAGCGGCTGGAGCGGCTGCCGCGGCTGGAGCGGCTGCCGCGGCTGGAGGGGCTAACGCGGCTGGAGAGGCTGACGCGGTTGGAGCGTCTAGAGCGTCTGCCGCGGCTGGAGGGGCTATCGCGGCTGGTGCGGTTGACGCGGATGGAGCGGAAACCGAGGCTGGAGCGCCACTCTCTGGACTCACTGCACTGCATCACCAGTGGTGCCAGTGCACTCTCTGGACTCACTGCAGTGCATCCCCAGTGGTGCCAGTGCACTCTCTGGACTCACTGCACTGCATCCCCAGTGGCGCTAGTGCACTCTATGGACTCACTGCAGTGCATCCCCAGTGGTGCCAGTGCACTCTCTGGACACACTGAAGTGCATTTTCAGTGGTGCCAGTGCACTCTCTGGACTCACTGCAGTGCATCCCCAGTGGTGCCAGTGCACTCTCTGGACTCACTGCACTGCATCCCCAGTGGTGCCAGTGCACTCTCTGGACTCACTGCACTGCATCCCCAGTGGTGCCAGTGCACTCTCTGGACTCACTGCACTGCATCCCTAGTGGTGCCAGTGCAGTCTCTGGACTCACTGCAGTGCATCCCCAGTGGTGCCAGTGCGCTCTCTGGACTCACTGCAGTGCATCCCCCGTGGTGCAAGTGCACTCTCTGGACTCACTGGAGTGCATCACCTGTGGTGCCAGTGCACTCTCTGGACTCACTGCACTGCATCCCCAGTGCTGCCAGTGCACTCTCTGGACTCACTGCACTGCATCCCCAGTGGTGCCAGTGCACTCTCTGGACTCACTGCAGGGCATCCCCAGTGTTGCCAGTGCACTCTCTGGACTCACTGCACTGCATCCCCGGTCCTGCCAGTGCACTCTCTTGACTCACTGCAGTGCATCCCCAGTGGTGCCAGTGCACTCTCTGGACTCACTGCACTGCATCCCCAGTCCTGCCAGTGCACTCTCTTGACTCACTGCACTGCATCCCCAGTGGTGCCAGTGCTATCCCTGGACTCACTGCAGTGCATCCCCAGTGGTGCCAGTGCACTCTCTGGACTCACTGAAGTGCATTCTCAGTGGTGCCAGTGCACTCTCTGGGCTCACTGCAGGGCATCCCCAGTGGTGCCAGTGCACTCTCTGGACTCACTGCACTGCATCCCCAGTGGTGCCAGTGCTATCCCTGGACTCACTGTAGTGCATCCCCAGTGGTGCCAGTGCACTCTCTGGACTCACTGCAGGGCATCCCCAGTGGTGCCAGTGCACTCTCTGCACTCACTTCACTGCATCGCCAGTGGTGCCAGTGCACTCTCTGGACTCACTGCACTGCATTCCCAGTGGTGACAGTGAAGTCTTTGGACTCACTGCACTCCATCCCCACTGGTGCCTTTGCACTCCCTGGACTCACTGCACTGCTCCAGCCGCGGCAGCCGCTCCAGCCGCGGTAGCCCTCCAGCCGTGGCAGCCGCTCCACTCGGTAGCGGCTGGAGCGGCTGCCGCGGCTGGAGCGGCTGCCGCGGCTGCCGCGGCTGGAGCGGCTGCCGCGGTTGGAGCGGCTGCCGCGACTGGAGCGGCTGGAGCGGATGCCGCGGCTGGAGCGGCTGGAGCGGCTGGAGGAGCTACCGCGGCTGGAGCGGTTAACGCGGCTGGAGCGGAAGCCGAGGCTGGTGCGGCTGGAGAGGCTGCCGCGGCTGGAGCAGTGCAGTGAGTCCAGAGAGTGCACTGGCACCTTGGGGATGCAGTGCAGTGAGTAAAGAGAGTGCACTGGCACCATTGGGGATGCAGTGCAGTGAGTCCAGAGAGTGCACTGGCACCACTGGGGATGCAGTGCAGTGAGTCCAGAGAGTGCACTGGCACCACTGGGCATGCAGTGCTGTGAGTCCAGAGAGTGCCCCGGCAACACTGGGAATGCACTGCAGTTAGTCCAGAGAGTGCACTGGCACCACTGGGGATGCAGTGCCGTGAGTCCAGAGAATGCACTGGCACCACTGGGGATACGGTGCCGGGAGTCCAGAGAGTGCACTGACACCACTGGGGATGCGGTGCCTGGAGTCCAGAGAGTGCTTTGGCACCACTGGGGATGCAGTGCAGTGAGTCCACAGACTGCACTGACACCAGTGGGAATGCGGTGCAGTGAGTCCAGAGAGTGCAATGGCACCACTGGGGATGCACTGCAGTGAGTCCAGAGTGCACTAGCACCACTGGGGATGCAGAGCAGTGAGTCCAGAGAGTGCACTGGCACCACTGAGAATGCATTTCAGTGAGTCCAGAGAGTGCCGCTCCAGCCTCGGCATCCGCTCCAGCCGAGTCAACCCCGCGGTAGCCCCTCCAGCCGCGGCAGACGCTCCAGCCGCGGCAGCCGCTCCAGCCGCTCCAGCCGCGGCAGCCGCTCCAGCCCCTCCAGCCGCGCCAGACTCTCCATTCGCGGCAGCCGCTCCAGCCGCGGCAGCCGCTCCAGCCGCTCCAGCCGCGGCAGCCGCTCCAGCCGCTACCGAGTGGAGCGGCTGCCACGGCTGGACGGCTACCGCGGCTGGAGCGGCTGCCGCGGGTGTAGCAGTGCAGTGAGTCCAGGGAGTGCACTGGCACCACTGGGGATGCAGCGCAGTGACTCCACAGAGTGCACTGACACCACTGGGGATGCACTTCAGTCAGTCCAGAGAGTGTACTGGCACCACTGGGGATGCACTGCAGTGAGTCCAGAGAGTGCACTGGCTCCACTGAGAATGCACTTCAGTGAGTCCAGAGAGTGCACTGGCACCACTGGGGATGCAGTGCAGTGAGTCAAGAGAGTGCACTGGCAGGACTGGGGATGCAGTGCAGTGAGTCCAGAGAGTGCAGTGGCACCACTGGGGATGCCCTGCAGTGAGTCCAGAGAGCGCACAGGCACCACTGGGGATGCCCTGCAGTGAGTCCAGAGAGTGCACTGGCACCACTGGGGATGAAGTGCAGTGAGTCCAGAGAGTGCACTGGCAGCACTGGGGATGCAGTGCAGTGAGTCCAGAGAGTGCACTGGCACCACGGGGGATGCACTGCAGTGAGTCCAGAGAGCGCACTGGCACCACTGGGGATGCAGTTCAGTGAGTCCAGAGAGTGCACTGGCACCACTGGGGATGCAGTGCAGTGAGTCCAGAGAGTACACTGGCACCACTGGGGCTTCAGTGCAGTGAGTCCAGAGAGTGCACTGGCACCACTGGGGATGCAGTGCAGTGAGTCCAGAGAGTGCACTGGCACCACTGTGGATGCACTGCAGTGAGTCCAGAGAGTGCACTGGCACCACCGGGGATGCCCTGCAGTGAGTCCAGAGAGTGCACTGGCGATGCAGTGCAGTGAGTCCAGAGAGTGCACTGGCACCACTGGGGATGCAGTGCAGTGAGTCCACAGAGTGCACTGGCCCCACTGGGGATGCACTGCAGTGAGTCCAGAGAGTGCACTGTCACTACTGGGGATGCAGTGCAGTGAGTCCAGAGAGTGCACTGGCACCACTGATAATGCACTTCAGTGAGTCCAGAGAGTGCACTGGCACCACTGGGGATGCAGTGCAGTGAGTCCAGAGAGTGCACTGGCACCACTGAGAATGCACTGCAGTGAGCCCAGAGAATGCACTGCCACCACTGGGGATGCAGTGCAGTCAGTCCAGAGATTGCACTGGCACCACTGGGGATGCAGTGCTGTGACTCCAGAGAGCGCACTGGCACCACTGGGGATGCACTGCAGTGAGTCCAGAGAGTGCACTGGCACCACAGGGGATGCACTGCAGTGAGTCCACAGAGTGCACTAGCACCACTGGGGATGCACTGCAGTGACTCGAAAGAGTGCACTGGCACCACTGGGGAAGCAGTGCAGTGAGTCCAGAGAGTGCACTGGCACCACTGGGGATGCAGTGCAGTGAGTCCAGAGAGTGCACTGTCACTACTGGGGATGCAGTGCAGTGAGTCCAGAGAGTGCACTGGCACCACTGGGGATGCACTGCAGTGAGTCCAGAGATTACACTGGCACCACTGGGGATGCAGTGCAGTGAGTCCACAGAGTGCAATGGCACCACTGGGGATGCACTGCAGTGACTCGAAAGAGTGCACTGGCACCACTGGGGAAGCAGTGCAGTGAGTCCACACAGTGCACTAGCACCACTGGGGATGCAGTGCAGTGAGTCCAGAGAGTGCACTGGCACCACTGGGGATGCAGTGCAGTGAGTCCACAGACTGCACTGACACCAGTGGGAATGCGGTGCAGTGAGTCCAGAGAGTGCAATGGCACCACTGGGGATGCACTGCAGTTAGTCCAGAGTGCACTAGCACCACTGGGGATGCAGAGCAGTGAGTCCAGAGAGTGCACTGGCACCACTGAGAATGCATTTCAGTGAGTCCAGAGAGTGCCGCTCCAGCCTCGGCATCCGCTCCAGCCGAGTCAACCCCGCGGTAGCCCCTCCAGCCGCGGCAGACGCTCCAGCCGCGGCAGCCGCTCCAGCCGCTCCAGCCGCGGCAGCCGCTCCAGCCCCTCCAGCCGCGCCAGACTCTCCATTCGCGGCAGCCGCTCCAGCCGCGGCAGCCGCTCCAGCCGCTCCAGCCGCGGCAGCCGCTCCAGCCGCTACCGAGTGGAGCGGCTGCCACGGCTGGACGGCTACCGCGGCTGGAGCGGCTGCCGCGGGTGTAGCAGTGCAGTGAGTCCAGGGAGTGCACTGGCACCACTGGGGATGCAGCGCAGTGACTCCACAGAGTGCACTGACACCACTGGGGATGCACTTCAGTCAGTCCAGAGAGTGTACTGGCACCACTGGGGATGCACTGCAGTGAGTCCAGAGAGTGCACTGGCTCCACTGAGAATGCACTTCAGTGAGTCCAGAGAGTACACTGGCACCACTGGGGATGCAGTGCAGTGAGTCAAGAGAGTGCACTGGCAGGACTGGGGATGCAGTGCAGTGAGTCCAGAGAGTGCAGTGGCACCACTGGGGATGCCCTGCAGTGAGTCCAGAGAGCGCACAGGCACCACTGGGGATGCCCTGCAGTGAGTCCAGAGAGTGCACTGGCACCAGTGGGGATGAAGTGCAGTGAGTCCAGAGAGTGCACTGGCAGCACTGGGGATGCAGTGCAGTGAGTCCAGAGAGTGCACTGGCACCACGGGGGATGCACTGCAGTGAGTCCAGAGAGCGCACTGGCACCACTGGGGATGCAGTTCAGTGAGTCCAGAGAGTGCACTGGCACCACTGGGGATGCAGTGCAGTGAGTCCAGAGAGTACACTGGCACCACTGGGGCTTCAGTGCAGTGAGTCCAGAGAGTGCACTGGCACCACTGGGGATGCAGTGCAGTGAGTCCAGAGAGTGCACTGCCACCACTGTGGATGCAGTGCAGTGAGTCCAGAGAGTGCACTGGCACCACTGGAGATGCACTGCAGTGAGTCCAGAGAGTGCACTGGCACCACCGGGGATGCCCTGCAGTGAGTCCAGAGAGTGCACTGGCGATGCAGTGCAGTGAGTCCAGAGAGTGCACTGGCACCACTGGGGATGCAGTGCAGTGAGTCCACAGAGTGCACTGGCCCCACTGGGGATGCACTGCAGTGAGTCCAGAGAGTGCACTGTCACTACTGGGGATGCAGTGCAGTGAGTCCAGAGAGTGCACTGGCACCACTGATAATGCACTTCAGTGAGTCCAGAGAGTGCACTGGCACCACTGGGGATGCAGTGCAGTGAGTCCAGAGAGTGCACTGGCACCACTGAGAATGCACTTCAGTGAGTCCAGAGAATGCACTGCCACCACTGGGGATGCAGTGCAGTCAGTCCAGAGATTGCACTGGCACCACTGGGGATGCAGTGCTGTGACTCCAGAGAGCGCACTGGCACCACTGGGGATGCACTGCAGTGAGTCCAGAGAGTGCAGTGGCACCACTGGGGATGCCCTGCAGTGAGTCCAGAGAGCGCACAGGCACCACTGGGGATGCCCTGCAGTGAGTCCAGAGAGTGCACTGGCACCACTGGGGATGAAGTGCAGTGAGTCCAGAGAGTGCACTGGCAGCACTGGGGATGCAGTGCAGTGAGTCCAGAGAGTGCACTGGCACCACGGGGGATGCACTGCAGTGAGTCCAGAGAGCGCACTGGCACCACTGGGGATGCAGTTCAGTGAGTCCAGAGAGTGCACTGGCACCACTGGGGATGCAGTGCAGTGAGTCCAGAGAGTACACTGGCACCACTGGGGCTTCAGTGCAGTGAGTCCAGAGAGTGCACTGGCACCACTGGGGATGCAGTGCAGTGAGTCCAGAGAGTGCACTGGCACCACTGTGGATGCAGTGCAGTGAGTCCAGAGAGTGCACTGGCACCACTGGAGATGCACTGCAGTGAGTCCAGAGAGTGCACTGGCACCACCGGGGATGCCCTGCAGTGAGTCCAGAGAGTGCACTGGCGATGCAGTGCAGTGAGTCCAGAGAGTGCACTGGCACCACTGGGGATGCAGTGCAGTGAGTCCACAGAGTGCACTGGCCCCACTGGGGATGCACTGCAGTGAGTCCAGAGAGTGCACTGTCACTACTGGGGATGCAGTGCAGTGAGTCCAGAGAGTGCACTGGCACCACTGATAATGCACTTCAGTGAGTCCAGAGAGTGCACTGGCACCACTGGGGATGCAGTGCAGTGAGTCCAGAGAGTGCACTGGCACCACTGAGAATGCACTTCAGTGAGTCCAGAGAATGCACTGCCACCACTGGGGATGCAGTGCAGTCAGTCCAGAGATTGCACTGGCACCACTGGGGATGCAGTGCTGTGACTCCAGAGAGCGCACTGGCACCACTGGGGATGCACTGCAGTGAGTCCAGAGAGTGCACTGGCACCACAGGGGATGCACTGCAGTGAGTCCACAGAGTGCACTAGCACCACTGGGGATGCACTGCAGTGACTCGAAAGAGTGCACTGGCACCACTGGGGAAGCAGTGCAGTGAGTCCAGAGAGTGCACTGGCACCACTGGGGATGCACTGCAGTGAGTCCAGAGAGTGCACTGTCACTACTGGGGATGCAGTGCAGTGAGTCCAGAGAGTGCACTGGCACCACTGGGGATGCACTGCAGTGAGTCCAGAGAGTGCACTGTCACTACTGGGGATGCAGTGCAGTGAGTCCAGAGATTACACTGGCACCACTGGGGATGCAGTGCAGTGAGTCCACAGAGTGCAATGGCACCACTGGGGATGCACTGCAGTGACTCGAAAGAGTGCACTGGCACCACTGGGGAAGCAGTGCAGTGAGTCCACACAGTGCACTAGCACCACTGGGGATGCAGTGCAGTGAGTCCAGAGAGTGCACTGGCACCACTGGGGATGCAGTGCAGTGAGTCCACAGACTGCACTGACACCAGTGGGAATGCGGTGCAGTGAGTCCAGAGAGTGCAATGGCACCACTGGGGATGCACTGCAGTTAGTCCAGAGTGCACTAGCACCACTGGGGATGCAGAGCAGTGAGTCCAGAGAGTGCACTGGCACCACTGAGAATGCATTTCAGTGAGTCCAGAGAGTGCCGCTCCAGCCTCGGCATCCGCTCCAGCCGAGTCAACCCCGCGGTAGCCCCTCCAGCCGCGGCAGACGCTCCAGCCGCGGCAGCCGCTCCAGCCGCTCCAGCCGCGGCAGCCGCTCCAGCCCCTCCAGCCGCGCCAGACTCTCCATTCGCGGCAGCCGCTCCAGCCGCGGCAGCCGCTCCAGCCGCTCCAGCCGCGGCAGCCGCTCCAGCCGCTACCGAGTGGAGCGGCTGCCACGGCTGGACGGCTACCGCGGCTGGAGCGGCTGCCGCGGGTGTAGCAGTGCAGTGAGTCCAGGGAGTGCACTGGCACCACTGGGGATGCAGCGCAGTGACTCCACAGAGTGCACTGACACCACTGGGGATGCACTTCAGTCAGTCCAGAGAGTGTACTGGCACCACTGGGGATGCACTGCAGTGAGTCCAGAGAGTGCACTGGCTCCACTGAGAATGCACTTCAGTGAGTCCAGAGAGTGCACTGGCACCACTGGGGATGCAGTGCAGTGAGTCAAGAGAGTGCACTGGCAGGACTGGGGATGCAGTGCAGTGAGTCCAGAGAGTGCAGTGGCACCACTGGGGATGCCCTGCAGTGAGTCCAGAGAGCGCACAGGCACCACTGGGGATGCCCTGCAGTGAGTCCAGAGAGTGCACTGGCACCACTGGGGATGAAGTGCAGTGAGTCCAGAGAGTGCACTGGCAGCACTGGGGATGCAGTGCAGTGAGTCCAGAGAGTGCACTGGCACCACGGGGGATGCACTGCAGTGAGTCCAGAGAGCGCACTGGCACCACTGGGGATGCAGTTCAGTGAGTCCAGAGAGTGCACTGGCACCACTGGGGATGCAGTGCAGTGAGTCCAGAGAGTACACTGGCACCACTGGGGCTTCAGTGCAGTGAGTCCAGAGAGTGCACTGGCACCACTGGGGATGCAGTGCAGTGAGTCCAGAGAGTGCACTGCCACCACTGTGGATGCAGTGCAGTGAGTCCAGAGAGTGCACTGGCACCACTGGAGATGCACTGCAGTGAGTCCAGAGAGTGCACTGGCACCACCGGGGATGCCCTGCAGTGAGTCCAGAGAGTGCACTGGCGATGCAGTGCAGTGAGTCCAGAGAGTGCACTGGCACCACTGGGGATGCAGTGCAGTGAGTCCACAGAGTGCACTGGCCCCACTGGGGATGCACTGCAGTGAGTCCAGAGAGTGCACTGTCACTACTGGGGATGCAGTGCAGTGAGTCCAGAGAGTGCACTGGCACCACTGATAATGCACTTCAGTGAGTCCAGAGAGTGCACTGGCACCACTGGGGATGCAGTGCAGTGAGTCCAGAGAGTGCACTGGCACCACTGAGAATGCACTTCAGTGAGTCCAGAGAATGCACTGCCACCACTGGGGATGCAGTGCAGTCAGTCCAGAGATTGCACTGGCACCACTGGGGATGCAGTGCTGTGACTCCAGAGAGCGCACTGGCACCACTGGGGATGCACTGCAGTGAGTCCAGAGAGTGCACTGGCACCACAGGGGATGCACTGCAGTGAGTCCACAGAGTGCACTAGCACCACTGGGGATGCACTGCAGTGACTCGAAAGAGTGCACTGGCACCACTGGGGAAGCAGTGCAGTGAGTCCAGAGAGTGCACTGGCACCACTGGGGATGCACTGCAGTGAGTCCAGAGAGTGCACTGTCACTACTGGGGATGCAGTGCAGTGAGTCCAGAGAGTGCACTGGCACCACTGGGGATGCACTGCAGTGAGTCCAGAGATTACACTGGCACCACTGGGGATGCAGTGCAGTGAGTCCACAGAGTGCAATGGCACCACTGGGGATGCACTGCAGTGACTCGAAAGAGTGCACTGGCACCACTGGGGAAGCAGTGCAGTGAGTCCAGAGAGTGCACTGGCACCACTGGGGATGCAGTGCAGTGAGTCCAGAGAGTGCACTGGCACCACTGGTGATGCACTGCTGTGAGTCCAGAGAGTGCTCTTGCACCACAGGGGATGCAGTGCAGTGAGTCCAGAGAGTGCACTGGCACCACTGGGGATGCAGTGCAGTGAGTCCACAGAGTGCAATGGCACCACTGCGGATGCACTGCAGTGAGTCCAGAGAGTGCACTGGCTCCACTGGGGATGCACTGCAGTGAGTCCACAGAGTGCACTGGCACCACTGGGGATGCACTGCAGTGAGTCCACAGAGTGCACTAGCCCTACTGGGGATGCAGTGCAGTGAGTCCAGAGAGTGCGCTGGAACCACTGGGGATGCAGTGCAGTGAGTCCAGAGAGTGCACTGGCACCACTGGGGATGCAGTGCAGTGACTCCAGAGAGTGCACTGGCACCAGTGGGGATGCACTGCAGTGAGTCCAGTGAGTGCACTTGCACCACTGGGGATGCAGTGCAGTGAGTCCAGAGAGTGCACTGGCACCACTGGGGAAGCAGTGCAGTGAGTCCAGAGAGTGCAGTGGCACCACTGGGGATGCAGTGCAGTGAGTCCAGAGAGTGCACTGGCAGCACTGGGGATGCAGTGCAGTGAGTCCAGAGAGTGCACTGGCACCACTGGGGATGCAGTGCAGTGAGTCCAGAGAGTGCACTGGCACCACTGGGGATGCAGTGCAGTGAGTCCAGAGAGTGCACTGGCACCACTGAGAATGCAGTGCTGTGACTCCAGAGAGCGCACAGGCACCACTGGGGATGCAGTGCAGTGAGTCCAGAAAGTGCACTGGCACCACTGGGGATGCACTGCAGTGAGCCCAGAGAGTGCACTGGCACCAGTGGGGATGCACTGCAGTCAGTCCAGTGAGTGCACTGGCACCACTGGGGTAGCAGTGCAGTGAGTCCAGAGAGTGCAGTGGCACCACTGGTGATGCAGTTTAGTGAGTCCAGAGAGTGCACTGGCACCACTGGGGATGCAGTGCAGTGAGTCCAGTGAGTGTACTGGCACCACTGGGGATGCACTGCAGTGAGTCCAGAGAGTGCACTGGCACCACTGAGAATGCACTTCAGTGAGTCCAGAGAGGGCACTGGCACCACTGGGGATGCACTGCAGTGAGTCCAGAGAGTGCACTGGCACCACTGGGGATGCAGTGCAGTGAGTCCAGAGAGTGCACTGGCACCACTGGGGATGCAGTGCAGTGACTCGAGAGAGTGCACTGGCACCACTGGGGATGCGGTGCTGGGAGTCCAGAGAGTGCTTTGGCACCAGTGGGGATGCAGTGCAGTTACTCCAGAGAGTGCACTGGCACCACCGGGGATGCAGTGCAGTGAGTCCAGAGATTGCACTGGCACCACTGGGGATGCAGTGCTGTGACTCCAGAGAGCGCACTGGCACCACTGGGGATGCAGTGCAGTGAGTCCAGAGAGTGCACTGGCACCACTGGGGATGCACTGCAGTGAGCCCAGAGAGTGCACTGGCACCAGTGGGGATGCGCTGCAGTGAGTCCGGTGAGTGCACTGGCACCACTGGGGAAGCAGTGCAGTGAGTCCAGAGAGTGCAGTCGCACCACTGGGGATGCAGTTTAGTGAGTCCAGAGATTGCACTGGCACCACTGGGGATGCAGTGCTGTGACTCCAGAGAGCGCACAGGCACCACTGGGGATGCAGTGCAGTGAGTCCAGAGAGTGCACTGGCACCACTGGGGATGCACTGCAGTGAGCCCAGAGAGTGCACTGTCACCACTGGGGATGCACTGCAGTGAGTCCAGAGAGTGCAGTGGCACCACTGGGGATGCACTGCAGTGAGTCCAGAGAGTGCTTTGGCACCAGTGGGGATGCACTGCAGTTACTCCAGAGACTGCACTGGCACCACTGGGGATGCACTGCAGTGAGTCCGGAGAGTGCACTGGCACCAGTGGGGATGCACTGCAGTGAGTCCAGAGAGTGCACTGGCACCACTGGGGATGCACTGCAGTGAGTCCAGAGAGTGCACTGGCACCACTGGGGATGCAGTACAGTGAGTCCACAGAGTTCACTGGAACCACTGGGGATGCAGTGCAGTGAGTCCAGAGAGTGCACTGTCACCACTTGGGATGCAGTGCAGTGAATCCAGTGAGTGCACTGGCACCACTGGGGATGCAGTGCAGTGAGTCCAGAGAGTGCACTGGCACCACTGGGGATGCAGTGCAGTGAGTCCAGAGAGTGCACTGGCACCACTGGTGATGCACTGCTGTGAGTCCAGAGAGTGCTCTTGCACCACAGGGGATGCAGTGCAGTGACTCAAGAGAGTGCACTGGCAGCAATGGGGATGCAGTGCAGTGAGTCCAGAGAGTGCACTGGCACCACTGGAGATGCAGTGCAGTGAGTCCAGAGAGTGCAATGGCACCACTGCGGATGCACTGCAGTGAGTCCAGAGAGTGCACTGGCTCCAGTGGGGATGCACTGCAGTGAGTCCAGAGAGTGTACTGGCACCTCTGGGGATGGACTGAAGTTAGTCCAGAGAGTGCACTGGCACCACTGAGAATGCACTTCAGTGAGTGCAGAGAGTGCACTGGCACCACTGGGGATGCACTGCAGTGAGTCCACAGAGTGCGCTGGAACCACTGGGGATGCACTGCAGTGAGTCCAGAGAGTGCACTGGCACCACTGGGGATGCACTGCAGTGAGTCCACAGAGTGCACTAGCACCGCTGGGGATGCAGTGCAGTGAGTCCAGAGAGTGCGCTGGCACCACTGGGGATGCAGTGCAGTGAGTCCAGAGAGTGCACTGGCACCACTGGGGATGCAGTGCAGTGAGTCCAGAGAGTGCACTGGCACCACTGGGGATGCACTGCAGTGAGTCCAGTGAGTGCACTGGCACCACTGGGGATGCAGTGCAGTGAGTCCAGAGAGTGCACTGGCACCACTGGGGATGCAGTGCAGTGACTCCAGAGAGTGCACTGGCACCACTAGGCATGCAGTGCAGTGATTCCAGAGAGTGCACTGGCAGCACTGGGGATGCAGTGCAGGGAGTCCAGAGAGTGCACTGGCACCACTGGGGATGCAGTGCAGTGAGTCCAGAGAGTGCTCTGGCACCACTGGGGATGCACTGCAGTGAGTCCAGAGAGTACACTGGCACCACTGAGAATGCACTTCAATGAGTCCAGAGTGTGCACTGGCACCACTGGGGATGCACTGCAGTGAGTCCAGAGAGTGCAGTGGCACCACTGGGGATGCACTGCAGTGAGTCCAGAGAGTGCTTTGGCACCAGTGGGGATGCACTGCCGTGAGTCCAGAGAGTGCACTGGCACCACTGGGGATGCACTGCAGTGAGTCCAGAGAGTGCACTGTCATCACTGGGGATGCAGTACAGTGAGTCCACAGAGTGCACTGGCACCAGTGGGGATACAGTGCAGTGAGTCCAGAGAGTGCACTGGCACCACTGGGGATGCAGTGCAGTGAATCCAGTGAGTGCACTGGCACCACTGGGGATGCAGTACAGTGAATCCAGTGAGTGCACTGGCACCACTGGGGATGCAGTGCAGTGAGTCCAGAGAGTGCACTGGCACTACTGGGGATGCAGTGCAGTGAGTCCAGAGAGTGCACTGGCACCACTGGGGATGCACTGCAGTGAGTCCAGAGAGTGCACTGTCACTACTGGGGATGCAGTGCAGTGAGTCCAGAGAGTGCACTGGCACCACTGGGGATGCAGTGCAGTGAGTCCTGAGAGTGCACTGGCACCACTGGGGATGCACTGCAGTGAGTCCAGAGAGTGCACTGGCACCACTGGGGATGCAGTGCAGTGAGTCCAGAGAGTGCACTGGCACCACTGGGGATGCACTGCTGTGAGTCCAGAGAGTGCTCTTGCACCACAGGGGATGCAGTGCAGTGACTCAAGAGAGTGCACTGGCAGCACTGGGGATGCACTGCAGTGAGTCCAGAGAGTGCAATGGCACCACTGCGGATGCACTGCAGTGAGTCCAGAGAGTGCACTGGCTCCACTGGGGATGCACTGCAGTGAGTCCAGAGAGTGCACTGGCACCACTGGGGATGCACTGCAGTGAGTCCAGAGAGTGTACTGGCACCACTGGGGATGCATGAAGTGAGTCCAGAGAGTGCACTGGCACAACTGAGAATGCACTTCAGTGAGTCCAGAGAGTGCCCTGGCACCACTGGGGATGCACTGCAGTGAGTCCACAGAGTGCGCTGGAACCACTGGGGATGCAGTGCAGTGAGTCCAGAGAGTGCACTGGCACCACTGGGGATGCAGTGCAGTGAGTCCAGAGAGTGCACTGGCACAACTGAGAATGCACTTCAGTGAGTCCAGAGAGTGCCCTGGCACCACTGGGGATGCACTGCAGTGAGTCCACAGAGTGCGCTGGAACCACTGGGGATGCAGTGCAGTGAGTCCAGAGAGTGCACTGGCACCACTGGGGATGCAGTGCAGTGAGTCCAGAGAGTGCAGAGGCACCACTGGTGATGCAGTTTCGTAAGTCCAGAGAGTGCACTGGCACCACTGGGGATGCAGTGCAGTGAGTCCAGTGAGTGTACTGGCACCACTGGGGATGCAGTGCAGTGAGTCCAGAGAGTGCAGTGGCACCACTGGTGATGCAGTTTAGTGAGTCCAGAGAGTGCACTGGCACTACTGGGGATGCAGTGCAGTGAGTCCAGTGAGTGTACTGGCACCACTGGGGATGCACTGCAGTGAGTCCAGAGAGTGCACTGGCACCACTGAGAATGCACTTCAGTGAGTCCAGAGAGTGCACTGGCACCACTGGGGATGCACTGCAGTGAGTCCAGAGAGTGCAGTGGCACCACTGGGGATGCAGTGCAGTGAGTCCAGAGAGTGCACTGGCACCACTGGGGATGCAGTGCAGTGAGTCCAGAGAGTGCACTGGCACCACTGGGGATGCAGTGCAGTGACTCGAGAGAGTGCACTGGCACCACTGGGGATGCGGTGCTGGGAGTGCAGAGAGTGCTTTGGCACCAGTGGGGATGCAGTGCAGTTACTCCAGAGACTGCACTGGCACCACGGGGGATGCAGTGCAGTGAGTCCAGAGATTGCACTGGCACCACTGGGGATGCAGTGCTGTGACTCCAGAGAGCGCACTGGCACCACTGGGGATGCAGTGCAGTGAGTCCAGAGAGTGCACTGGCACCACTGGGGATGCACTGCAGTGAGCCCAGAGAGTGCACTGGCACCAGTGGGGATGCGCTGCAGTGAGTCCAGTGAGTGCACTGGCACCACTGGGGAAGCAGTGCAGTGAGTCCAGAGAGTGCAGTGGCACCACTGAGAATGCACTTCAATGAGTCCAGAGAGTGCACTGGCACCACTGGGGATGCACTGCAGTGATTCCAGAGAGTGCAGTGGCACCACTGGGGATGCACTGCAGTGAGTCCAGAGAGTGCTTTGGCACCAGTGGGGATGCACTGCAGTGAGTCCAGTGAGTGCACTGGCACCACTGGGGATGCAGTGCAGTGAGTCCAGAGAGTGCACTGGCACCACTGGGGAAGCAGTGAAGTGAGTCCAGAGAGTGCAGTGGCACCACTAGGGATGCAGTGCAGTGAGTCCAGAGAGTGCACTGGCAGCACTGGGGATGCAGTGCAGGGAGTCCAGAGAGTGCACTGGCACCACTGAGGATGCAGTGCAGTGAGTCCAGTGAGTGTACTGGCACCACTGGGGATGCACTGCAGTGAGTCCAGAGAGTACACTGGCACCACTGAGAATGCACTTCAATGAGTCCAGAGAGTGCACTGGCACCACTGGGGATGCACTGCAGTGAGTCCAGAGAGTGCAGTGGCACCACTGGGGATGCACTGCAGTGAGTCCAGAGAGTGCTTTGGCACCAGTGGGTATGCACTGCAGTTACTCCAGAGACTGCACTGGCACCACTGGGGATGCACTGCAGTGACTCCAGAGAGTGCACTGGCACCAGTGGGGATGCACTGCAGTGAGTCCAGAGAGTGCACTGGCACCACTGGGGATGCACTGCAGTGAGTCCAGAGAGTGCACTGTCACCACTGGGGATGCAGTACAGTGAGTCCACAGAGTGCACTGGCACCACTGGGGATGCAGTGCAGTGAGTCCAGAGAGTGCACTGGCACCACTGGGGATGCAGTGCAGTGAATCCAGTGAGTGCACTGGCACCACTGGGGATGCAGTGCAGTGAGTCCAGAGAGTGCACTGGCACTACTGGGGATGCAGTGCAGTGAGTCCAGAGAGTGCACTGGCACCACTGGGGATGCACTGCAGTGAGTCCAGAGAGTGCACTGTCACTACTGGGGATGCAGTGCAGTGAGTCCAGAGAGTGCACTGGCACCACTGGGGATGCAGTGCAGTGAGTCCTGAGAGTGCACTGGCACCACTGGGGATGCACTGCAGTGAGTCCAGAGATTGCACTGGCACCACTGGGGATGCAGTACAGTGAGTCCACACAGTGCACTAGCACCACTGGGGATGCAGTGCAGTGAGTCCAGAGAGTGCACTGGCACCACTGGGGAAGCAGTGCAGTGAGTCCAGAGAGTGCACTGGCACCACTGGTGATGCACTGCTGTGAGTCCAGAGAGTGCTCTTGCACCACAGGGGATGCAGTGCAGTGACTCAAGAGAGTGCACTGGCAGCACTGGGGATGCACTGCAGTGAGTCCAGAGAGTGCACTGGCACCACTGGAGATGCAGTGCAGTGAGTCCAGAGAGTGCAATGGCACCACTGCGGATGCACTGCAGTGAGTCCAGAGAGTGCACTGGCTCCACTGGGGATGCACTGCAGTGAGTCCAGAGAGTGCACTGGCACCACTGGGGATGCACTGCAGTGAGTCCAGAGAGTGTACTGGCACCACTGGGGATGCATGAAGTGAGTCCAGAGAGTGCACTGGCACAACTGAGAATGCACTTCAGTGAGTCCAGAGAGTGCCCTGGCACCACTGGGGATGCACTGCAGTGAGTCCACAGAGTGCGCTGGCACCAGTGGGGATGCAGTGCAGTGAGTCCAGAGAGTGCACTGGCACCACTGGGGATGCAGTGCAGTGAGTCCAGAGAGTGCACTGGCACCGGTGGGGATGCACTGCAGTGAGTCCAGTGAGTGCACTGGCACCACTGGGGATGCAGTGCAGTGAGTCCAGAGAGTGCACTGGCACCACTGGGGAAGCAGTGCAGTGAGTCCAGAGAGTGCAGTGGCACCACTAGGGATGCAGTGCAGTGAGTCCAGAGAGTGCACTGGCAGCACTGGGGATGCAGTGCAGTGAGTCCAGAGAGTGCAATGGCACCACTGGGCATGCAGTGCAGTGAGTCCAGAGAGTGCACTGGCACCACTGGGGATGCAGTGCTGGGAGTCCAGAGAGTGCACTGGCACCACTGAGAATGCACTTCAGTGAGTCCAGAGAGTGCACTGGCACCACTGGGGATGCAGTGCAGTGAGTCCAGAGATTGCACTGGCACCGCTGGGGATGCAGTGCTGTGACTCCAGAGAGCGCACAGGCACCACTGGGGATGCAGTGCAGTGAGTCCAGAGAGTGCACTGGCACCACTGGGGATGCACTGCAGTGAGCCCAGAGAGTGCACTGGCACCAGTGGGGATGCACTGCAGTGAGTCCACAGAGTGCACTGGCACCACTGGGGAAGCAGTGCAGTGAGCCCAGAGAGTGCACTGGCACCAGTGGGGATGCACTGCAGTGAGTCCACAGAGTGCACTGGCACCACTGGGGAAGCAGTGCAGTGAGTCCAGTGAGTGTACTGGCACCACTGGGGATGCAGTGCAGTGAGTCCAGAGAGTGCACTGACACCACTGAGAATGCACTTCAGTGAGTCCAGAGAGTGCACTGGCACCACTGGGGATGCACTTCAGTGAGTCCAGAGAGTGCACTGGCACCACTGGGGATGCACTGCAGTGAGTCCAGAGAGTGCACTGGCACCACTGGGGATGCACTGCAGTGAGTCCAGAGAGTGCAGTGGCACCACTGGGGATGCAGTGCAGTGAGTCCAGAGAGTGCACTGGCACCACTGGGGATGCAGTGCTGTGAGTCCAGAGAGTGCACTGGTACCACTGAGGATGCACTGCAGTGAGTCCAGAGAGTGCACTTGCACCACTGGGGATGCAGTGCAGTGACTCCAGAGAGTGCACTGGTACCACTTGGGATGCAGTGCAGTGAGTACAGAGAGTGCACTGGAACCACTGGGGATGCAGAACAGTGAGTCCAGAGAGAGCACTGGCACCACTGGGGATGCAGTGCAGTGAGTCCAGAGAGTGCAGTGGCACCACTGGGGATGCAGTGCAGTGAGTCCAGAAAGTGCACTGGCACCACTGGGGATGCAGTGCAGTGACTCCAGAGAGTTCACTGGCACCACTTGGGATGCAGTGCAGTGAGTCCAGAGAGTGCACTGGCACCACTGGGGATGCAGTGCAGTGAGTCCAGAGAGTGCACTGGCACCAGTGGGGATGCACTGCAGTGACTCCAGAGAGTGCACTGGCACCGCTTGTGATGCAGTGCAGTGAGTCCAGTGAGTGCACTGGCACCAGTGGGGATGCACTGCAGTGTTTCCAGAGAGTTCACTGGCACCAGTGGGGATGCACTGCAGTGAGTCCAGAGAGTGCACTGTCATCACTGGGGATGCACTGCAGTGAGCCCAGAGAGTACACTGGCACCACTGGGGATACAATGCAGTGAGTCCAGGGAGTGCACTGGCACCACTGGGGATGCAGTGCAGTGAGTCCAGAGAGTGCACTGGCACCACTGGGAATGCAGTGCAGTGAGTCCAGGTAGTGCACTGGCACCACTGGGGATGCACTGCAGTGGCTCCAGAGAGTGCACTGGCACCACTGGGGATGGAGTGCAGTGAGTCCAGAGAGTGCACTGGCACCATTGGGGGTGCACCCCGGTGACTCCAGGGAGTGCACTGGCACCACTGGGGATGCACTGCAGTGAGTCCAGAGAGTGCACTGGCTCCACTGGGGATGCAATGCAGTGAGTCCAGAGAGTGCACTGGCACCACTGGGGATGCACTGCAATGATTCCAGAGAGTGCACTGGCACCACTGGAGATGCAGTGCAGTGAGTCCTGAGAGTGCACTGGCACCACTGGGGATGCAGTGCAGTGAGTCCAGATAGTTAACTGGCACCACTGGGGATGCAGTGCAGTGAGTCCAGAGAGTGCACTGGCACCACTGGGGATGCAGTGCAGTGAGTACAGAGAGTGCACTGGCACCACTGGGGATGCACTGCAGTGAGTCCAGAGAGTGCACTGGCACCACTGGGGATGCAGTGCAGTGAGTCCAGAGAGTGCGCTGGCACCACTGGGGATGCACTGCAGTGAGTTCAGAGAGTACACTGGCACCACTGTAGATGCAGTGCAGTGAGTCCAGAGAGTGCATGGCACCACTGGGGATGCAGTGCAGTGAGTCCAGAGAGTGCACTGGCACCACTGGGGATGCACTGCAGTGAGTCCAGAGAGTGCACTGGCACCACTGGGGATGCAGTGCAGTGAGTCCACAGAGTGCACTGGCACCACAGGGAATGTACTGCAGTGAGTCCAGAGAGTGCACTGGCACCACTGGGGATGCAGTGCAGTGAGACCAGAGAATGCACTGGCACCACTGGGGATGCAGTGCAGTGAGTCCACAGAGTGCACTGGCACAACAGGGAATGCACTGCAGTGAGTCCAGAGAGTGCACTGGCACCACTGGGGATGCAGTGCAGTGAGACCAGAGACTGCACTGGCACCACTGGGGATGCAGTGCAGTGAGTCCAGAGAGTGCACTGGCACCACTTTTGATGCACCCCGGGTAGTCCATAGAGTGCACTGGCACCACTTTTAATGCACCCCGGGTAGTCCAGAGACTACACTGGCACCACTGGGGATGCAGTGCAGTGAGTCCAGAGAGTGCAGTGGCACCACTGGGGATGCAGTGCAGTGAGTCCAGAAAGTGCACTGGCACCACTGGGGATGCAGTGCAGTGACTCCAGAGAGTGCACTGGCACCACTTGGGATGCAGTGCAGTGAGTCCAGAGAGTGCACTGGCACCACTGGGGATGCAGTGCAGTGAGTCCAGAGAGTGCACTGGCACCAGTGGGGATGCACTGCAGTGAGTTCAGAGAGTGCACTGGCACCGCTTGTGATGCAGTGCAGTGAGTCCAGTGAGTGCACTGGCACCAGTGGGGATGCAATGCAGTGTTTCCAGAGAGTTCACTGGCACCAGTGGGGATGCACTGCAGTGAGTCCAGAGAGTGCACTGTCATCACTGGGGATGCACTGCAGTGAGCCCAGAGAGTACACTGGCACCACTGGGGATACAATGCAGTGAGTCCAGAGAGTGCACTGGCACCACTGGGGATGCAGTGCAGTGAGTCCATAGAGTGCACTGGCACCACTGGGAATGCAGTGCAGTGAGTCCAGAGAGTGCACTGGCACCACTGGGGATGCACTGCAGTGGCTCCAGAGAGTGCACTGGCACCACTGGGGATGGAGTGCAGTGAGTCCAGAGAGTGCACTGGCACCATTGGGGGTGCACCCCGGTGACTCCAGGGAGTGCACTGGCACCACTGGGGATGCACTGCAGTGAGTCCAGAGAGTGCACTGGCTCCACTGGGGATGCAATGCAGTGAGTCCAGAGAGTGCACTGGCACCACTGGGGATGCACTGCAATGATTCCAGAGAGTGCACTGGCACCACTGGGGATGCAGTGCAGTGAGTCCTGAGAGTGCACTGGCACCACTGGGGATGCACTGCAGTGAGTCCAGATAGTTAACTGGCACCACTGGGGATGCAGTGCAGTGAGTCCAGAGACTGCACTGGCACCACTGGGGATGCAGTGCAGTGAGTACAGAGAGTGCACTGGCACCACTGGGGATGCAGTGCAGTGAGTCCAGAGAGTGCACTGGTACCACTGGGGATGCAGTGCAGTGAGTCCAGAGAGTGCACTGGCACCACTGGGGATGCAGTGCAGTGAGTCCAGAGAGTGCACTGGCACCACTGGGGATGCACTGCAGTGAGTTCAGAGAGTACACTGGCACCACTGGAGATGCACTGCAGTGAGTCCAGAGAGTGCACTGGCACCACTGGGGATGCAGTGCAGTGAGTCCAGAGAGTGCACTGGCACCACTGGGGAAGCAGTGCAGTGAGTCCAGAGAGTGCAGTGGCACCACTAGGGATGCAGTGCAGTGAGTCCAGAGAGTGCACTGGCAGCACTGGGGATGCAGTGCAGGGAGTCCAGAGAGTGCACTGGCACCACTGGGGATGCAGTGCAGTGAGTCCAGTGAGTGTACTGGCACCACTGGGGATGCACTGCAGTGAGTCCAGAGAGTACACTGGCACCACTGAGAATGCACTTCAATGAGTCCAGAGAGTGCACTGGCACCACTGGGGATGCACTGCAGTGAGTCCAGAGAGTGCAGTGGCACCACTGGGGATGCACTGCAGTGAGTCCAGAGAGTGCTTTGGCACCAGTGGGTATGCACTGCAGTTACTCCAGAGACTGCACTGGCACCACTGGGGATGCACTGCAGTGACTCCAGAGAGTGCACTGGCACCACTGGGGATGCACTGCAGTGAGTCCAGAGAGTGCACTGGCACCACTGGGGATGCACTGCAGTGAGTCCAGAGAGTGCACTGTCACCACTGGGGATGCAGTACAGTGAGTCCACAGAGTGCACTGGCACCACTGGGGATGCAGTGCAGTGAATCCAGTGAGTGCACTGGCACCACTGGGGATGCAGTGCAGTGAATCCAGTGAGTGCACTGGCACCACTGGGGATGCAGTGCAGTGAGTCCAGAGAGTGCACTGGCACTACTGGGGATGCAGTGCAGTGAGTCCAGAGAGTGCACTGGCACCACTGGGGATGCACTGCAGTGAGTCCAGAGAGTGCACTGTCACTACTGGGGATGCAGTGCAGTGAGTCCAGAGAGTGCACTGGCACCACTGGGGATGCAGTGCAGTGAGTCCTGAGAGTGCACTGGCACCACTGGGGATGCACTGCAGTGAGTCCAGAGATTGCACTGGCACCACTGGGGATGCAGTACAGTGAGTCCACACAGTGCACTAGCACCACTGGGGATGCAGTGCAGTGAGTCCAGAGAGTGCACTGGCACCACTGGGGATGCACTGCAGTGAGTCCAGAGAGTGCACTGGCACCACTGGGGATGCACTGCTGTGAGTCCAGAGAGTGCTCTTGCACCACAGGGGATGCAGTGCAGTGACTCAAGAGAGTGCACTGGCAGCACTGGGGATGCACTGCAGTGAGTCCAGAGAGTGCACTGGCACCACTGGAGATGCAGTGCAGTGAGTCCAGAGAGTGCAATGGCACCACTGCGGATGCACTGCAGTGAGTCCAGAGAGTGCACTGGCTCCACTGGGGATGCACTGCAGTGAGTCCAGAGAGTGCACTGGCACCACTGGGGATGCACTGCAGTGAGTCCAGAGAGTGTACTGGCACCACTGGGGATGCATGAAGTGAGTCCAGAGAGTGCACTGGCACAACTGAGAATGCACTTCAGTGAGTCCAGAGAGTGCCCTGGCACCACTGGGGATGCACTGCAGTGAGTCCACAGAGTGCGCTGGAACCACTGGGGATGCAGTGCAGTGAGTCCAGAGAGTGCACTGGCACCACTGGGGATGCAGTGCAGTGAGTCCAGAGAGTGCACTGGCACCAGTGGGGATGCACTGCAGTGAGTCCAGTGAGTGCACTGGCACCACTGGGGATGCAGTGCAGTGAGTCCAGAGAGTGCACTGGCACCACTGGGGAAGCAGTGCAGTGAGTCCAGAGAGTGCAGTGGCACCACTAGGGATGCAGTGCAGTGAGTCCAGAGAGTGCACTGGCAGCACTGGGGATGCAGTGCAGTGAGTCCAGAGAGTGCAATGGCACCACTGGGGATGCAGTGCAGTGGGTCCAGAGAGTGCACTGGCACCACTGGGGATGCAGTGCAGTGAGTCCAGAGAGTGCACTGGCACCACTGAGAATGCACTTCAGTGAGTCCAGAGAGTGCACTGGCACCACTGGGGATGCAGTGCAGTGAGTCCAGAGATTGCACTGGCACCGCTGGGGATGCAGTGCTGTGACTCCAGAGAGCGCACAGGCACCACTGGGGATGCAGTGCAGTGAGTCCAGAGAGTGCACTGGCACCACTGGGGATGCACTGCAGTGAGCCCAGAGAGTGCACTGGCACCACTGGGGATGCACTGCAGTGAGTCCACAGAGTGCACTGGCACCACTGGGGAAGCAGTGCAGTGAGTCCAGAGAGTGCAGAGGCACCACTGGTGATGCAGTTTAGTGAGTCCAGAGAGTGCACTGGCACCACTGGGGATGCAGTGCAGTGAGTCCAGTGAGTGTACTGGCACCACTGGGGATGCAGTGCAGTGAGTCCAGAGAGTGCACTGACACCACTGAGAATGCACTTCAGTGAGTCCAGAGAGTGCACTGGCACCACTGGGGATGCACTTCAGTGAGTCCAGAGAGTGCACTGGCACCACTGGGGATGCACTGCAGTGAGTCCAGAGAGTGCACTGGCACCACTGGGGATGCACTGCAGTGAGTCCAGAGAGTGCAGTGGCACCACTGGGGATGCAGTGCAGTGAGTCCAGAGAGTGTACTGGCACCACTGGGGATGCAGTGCTGTGAGTCCAGAGAGTGCACTGGTACCACTGAGGATGCACTGCAGTGAGTCCAGAGAGTGCACTTGCACCACTGGGGATGCAGTGCAGTGACTCCAGAGAGTGCACTGGTACCACTTGGGATGCAGTGCAGTGAGTACAGAGAGTGCACTGGAACCACTGGGGATGCAGAACAGTGAGTCCAGAGAGAGCACTGGCACCACTGGGGATGCAGTGCAGTGAGTCCAGAGAGTGCACTGGCACCAGTGGGGATGCACTGCAGTGACTCCAGAGAGTGCACTGGCACCGCTTGTGATGCAGTGCAGTGAGTCCAGTGAGTGCACTGGCACCACTGAGAATGCACTTCAGTGAGTCCAGAGAGTGCACTGGCACCACTGGGGATGCAGTGCAGTGAGTCCAGAGATTGCACTGGCACCGCTGGGGATGCAGTGCTGTGACTCCAGAGAGCGCACAGGCACCACTGGGGATGCAGTGCAGTGAGTCCAGAGAGTGCACTGGCACCACTGGGGATGCACTGCAGTGAGCCCAGAGAGTGCACTGGCACCAGTGGGGATGCACTGCAGTGAGTCCACAGAGTGCACTGGCACCACTGGGGAAGCAGTGCAGTGAGTCCAGAGAGTGCAGAGGCACCACTGGTGATGCAGTTTAGTGAGTCCAGAGAGTGCACTGGCACCACTGGGGATGCAGTGCAGTGAGTCCAGTGAGTGTACTGGCACCACTGGGGATGCAGTGCAGTGAGTCCAGAGAGTGCACTGACACCACTGAGAATGCACTTCAGTGAGTCCAGAGAGTGCACTGGCACCACTGGGGATGCACTTCAGTGAGTCCAGAGAGTGCACTGGCACCACTGGGGATGCACTGCAGTGAGTCCAGAGAGTGCACTGGCACCACTGGGGATGCACTGCAGTGAGTCCAGAGAGTGCAGTGGCACCACTGGGGATGCAGTGCAGTGAGTCCAGAGAGTGTACTGGCACCACTGGGGATGCAGTGCTGTGAGTCCAGAGAGTGCACTGGTACCACTGAGGATGCACTGCAGTGAGTCCAGAGAGTGCACTTGCACCACTGGGGATGCAGTGCAGTGACTCCAGAGAGTGCACTGGTACCACTTGGGATGCAGTGCAGTGAGTACAGAGAGTGCACTGGAACCACTGGGGATGCAGAACAGTGAGTCCAGAGAGAGCACTGGCACCACTGGGGATGCAGTGCAGTGAGTCCAGAGAGTGCACTGGCACCAGTGGGGATGCACTGCAGTGACTCCAGAGAGTGCACTGGCACCGCTTGTGATGCAGTGCAGTGAGTCCAGTGAGTGCACTGGCACCAGTGGGGATGCACTGCAGTGTTTCCAGAGAGTTCACTGGCACCAGTGGGGATGCACTGCAGTGAGTCCAGAGAGTGCACTGTCATCACTGGGGATGCACTGCAGTGAGCCCAGAGAGTACACTGGCACCACTGGGGATACAATGCAGTGAGTCCAGGGAGTGCACTGGCACCACTGGGGATGCAGTGCAGTGAGTCCAGAGAGTGCACTGGCACCACTGGGAATGCAGTGCAGTGAGTCCAGATAGTGCACTGGCACCACTGGGGATGCACTGCAGTGGCTCCAGAGAGTGCACTGGCACCACTGGGGATGGAGTGCAGTGAGTCCAGAGAGTGCACTGGCACCATTGGGGGTGCACCCCGGTGACTCCAGGGAGTGCACTGGCACCACTGGGGATGCACTGCAGTGAGTCCAGAGAGTGCACTGGCTCCACTGGGGATGCAATGCAGTGAGTCCAGAGAGTGCACTGGCACCACTGGGGATGCACTGCAATGATTCCAGAGAGTGCACTGGCACCACTGGGGATGCAGTGCAGTGAGTCCTGAGAGTGCACTGGCACCACTGGGGATGCAGTGCAGTGAGTCCAGATAGTTAACTGGCACCACTGGGGATGCAGTGCAGTGAGTCCAGAGAGTGCACTGGCACCACTGGGGATGCAGTGCAGTGAGTACAGAGAGTGCACTGGCACCACTGGGGATGCACTGCAGTGAGTCCAGAGAGTGCACTGGCACCACTGGGGATGCAGTGCAGTGAGTCCAGAGAGTGCACTGGCACCACTGGGGATGCACTGCAGTGAGTTCAGAGAGTACACTGGCACCACTGTAGATGCAGTGCAGTGAGTCCAGAGAGTGCACTGGCACCACTGGGGATGCAGTGCAGTGAGTCCAGAGAGTGCACTGGCACCACTGGGGATGCACTGCAGTGAGTCCAGAGAGTGCACTGGCACCACTGGGGATGCAGTGCAGTGAGACCAGAGAATGCACTGGCACCACTGGGGATGCAGTGCAGTGAGTCCACAGAGTGCACTGGCACAACAGGGAATGCACTGCAGTGAGTCCAGAGAGTGCACTGGCACCACTGGGGATGCAGTGCAGTGAGACCAGAGAGTGCTTTGGCACCAGTGGGGATGCAGTGCAGTGAGTCCAGAGAGTGCACTGGCACCACTGGGGATGCAGTGCAGTGAGTCCAGAGAGTGCACTGGCACCACTTTTGATGCACCCCGGGTAGTCCAGAGAGTGCACTGGCACCACTGGGGATGCAGTGCAGTGAGTCCAGAGAGTGCAGTGGCTCCACTGGGCATGCAGTGCAGTGAGTCCAGAAAGTGCACTGGCACCACTGGGGATGCAGTGCAGTGACTCCAGAGAGTGCACTGGCACCACTGGGGATGCAGTGCAGTGAGTCCAGAGAGTGCACTGGCACCACTGGGGATGCAGTGCAGTGAGTCCAGAGAGTGCACTGGCACCAGTGGGGATGCACTGCAGTGACTCCAGAGAGTGCACTGGCACCGCTTGTGATGCAGTGCAGTGAGTCCAGTGAGTGCACTGGCACCAGTGGGGATGCACTGCAGTGTTTCCAGAGAGTTCACTGGCACCAGTGGGGATGCACTGCAGTGAGTCCAGAGAGTGCACTGTCATCACTGGGGATGCACTGCAGTGAGCCCAGAGAGTACACTGGCACCACTGGGGATACAATGCAGTGAGTCCAGAGAGTGCACTGGCACCACTGGGAATGCAGTGCAGTGCGTCCAGAGAGTGCACTGGCACCACTGGGGATGCACTGCAGTGGCTCCAGAGAGTGCACTGGCACCACTGGGGATGGAGTGAAGTGAGTCCAGAGAGTGCACTGGCACCATTGGGGGTGCACCCCGGTGACTCCAGGGAGTGCACTGGCTCCTCTGGGGATGCAATGCAGTGAGTCCAGAGAGTGCACTGGCACCACTGGGGATGCACTGCAATGATTCCAGAGAGTGCACTGGCACCACTGGGGATGCAGTGCAGTGAGTCCTGAGAGTGCACTGGCACCACTGGGGATGCACTGCAGTGAGTCCAGATAGTTAACTGGCACCACTGGTGATGCAGTGCAGTGAGTACAGAGAGTGCACTGGCACCACTGGGGATGCAGTGCAGTGAGTACAGAGAGTGCACTGGCACCACTGGGGATGCAGTGCAGTGAGTCCAGAGAGTGCACTGGTACCACTGGGGATGCAGTGCAGTGAGTCCAGAGAGTGCACTGGCACCACTGGGGATGCAGTGCAGTGAGTCCAGAGAGTGCACTGGCACCACTGGGGATGCACTGCAGTGAGTTCAGAGAGTACACTGGCACCACTGGAGATGCACTGCAGTGAGTCCAGAGAGTGCACTGGCACCACTGGGGATGCAGTGCAGTGAGTCCAGAGACTGCACTGGCACCACTGGGGATGCACTGCAGTGAGTCCAGAGAGTGCACTGGCACCACTGGGGATGCAGTGCAGTGAGTCCACAGAGTGCACTGGCACCACAGGGAATGTACTGCAGTGAGTCCAGAGACTGCACTGGCACCACTGGGGATGCAGTGCAGTGAGACCACAGAATGCACTGGCACCACTGGGGATGCAGTGCAGGGAGTCCACAGAGTGCACTGGCACAACAGGGAATGCACTGCAGTGAGTCCAGAGAGTGCACTGGCACCACTGGGGATGCAGTGCAGTGAGACCAGAGACTGCACTGGCACCACTGGTGATGCAGTGCAGTGAGTCCAGAGAGTGCACTGGCACCACTGGGGATGCAGTGCAGTGAGTCCAGAGAGTGCACTGGCACCACTTTTGATGCACCCCGGGTAGTCCAGAGAGTGCACTGGCACCACTTTTGATGCACCCCGGGTAGTCCAGAGACTACACTGGCACCACTGGGGATGCAGTGCAGTGAGTCCAGAGAGTGTACTGGCACCACTGGGGATGCACTGCAGTGGCTCCAGAGAGTGCACTGGCACCACTGGGGATGCACCCCGGTGAGTCCAGAGAGTGCACTGGCACACTTTTGATGCACCCCGGGTAGTCCAGAGAGTGCACTTGCACCACTGGGGTGCACTGCAGTGAGTCCAGAGACTACACTGGCACCACTGGGGATGCACTGCAGTGAGTCCAGAGAGAGCACTGGCACCACTGGGGATGCAGTGCAGTGAGTCCAGAGAGTGTACTGGCACCACTGGGGATGCACTGCAGTGGCTCCAGAGAGTGCACTGGCACCACTGGGGATGCACCCCGGTGAGTCCAGAGAGTGCACTGGCACCACTGGGGATGCAGTGCAGTGACTCCAGACAGTGCACTGGCACCACTGGGGATGCAGTGCAGTGAGTCCAGAGAGTGCACTGGCACCACTGGGGATGCAATGCAGTGACTCCAGAGAGTGCACTGTCACCACTGAGGATGCACTGCAGTGATTCCAGAGAGTGCACTGGCACCACTGGGGATGCAGTGCAGTGACTCCAGAGAGTTCACTGGCACCACTTGGGATGCACCCCGGGTAGTCCAGAGAGTGCACTGGCACCACTGGGGATGCACTGCAGTGAGTCCAGAGAGTGCACTGGCACCACTGGGGATGCAGTGCACTGAGTCCAGAGAGTGCACTAGCACCACTGGGGATGCAGTGCAGTGAGTCCTGAGAGTGCACTGGCACCACTGGGGATGCAGTGCAGTGAGTCCAGAGAGTGCACTGGCACCACTGGGGATGCAGTGCAGTGAGTCCAGAGAGTGCACTGGCACCACTGGGGATGCAGTGCAGTGAGTCCAGAGAGTGCACTGGCACCACTGGGGATGCAGTGCAGTGAGTCCAGAGAGTGCACTGGCTCCACTGGGGATGCAGTGCAGTGACTCCAGAGAGTGCACTGGTACCACTTGGGATGCAGTGCAGTGAGTCCAGAGAGTGCACTAGAACCACTGGGGATGCAGAACAGTAAGTCCAGAGAGTGCACTGGCACCACTGGGGATGCACTGCAGAGAGTCCAGAGAGTGCACAGGCACCACTGGGGATGCAGTGCAGTGAGTCCTGAGAGTGCACTGGCACCACTGGGGATGCAGTGCAGTGAGTCCACAGAGTGCAGTGGCACCACTGGGGATGCAGTGCAGTGAGTCCAGAGAGTGCACTGGCACCACTGGGGATGCAGTGCAGTGACTCCAGAGAGTTCACTGGCACCACTGGGGATGCACCCCGGGTAGTCCAGAGAGTGCACTGGCACGACTGGGGATGCAGTGCAGTGAGTCCAGAGAGTGCACTGGCACCACTGGGGATGCAGTGCAGTGACTCCAGAGAGTGCACTAGCACCACTGGGGATGCAGTGCCGTGAATCTAGAGAGTGCACTGGCACCACTGGGGATGCAGCGCAGTGAGTCCAGAGAGTTCACTGGCACCACTGGGGATGCACTGCAGTGAGTCCAGAGAGTGCACTGGCACCACTGGGGATGCAGTGCAGTGAGTCCAGAGGGTGCAGTGGCACCAATGGGGATGCACTGCAGTGAGTCCAGAGAGTGCACTGGCACCACTGGGGATGCAGTGCAGTTAGTCCAGAGAGTGCACTGGCACCACTGGGGATGCACTGCAGTGAGTCCAGAGAGTGCACTGGCACCACTGGGGATGCAGTGCAGTGAGTCCAGAGAGTGCACTGGTACCACTTGGGATGCAGTGCAGTGAGTCCAGAGAGTGCACTAGAACCACTGGGGATGCAGAACAGTAAGTCCAGAGAGTGCACTGGCACCACTGGGGATGCAGTGCAGTGAGTCCAGAGAGTGCACTGGCACCACTGGGGATGCAGTGCAGTGACTCCAGAGAGTTCACTGGTACCACTTGGGATGCACCCCGGGTAGTCCAGAGAGTGCACTGGCACGACTGGGGACGCAGTGCAGTGAGTCCAGAGAGTGTACTGGCACCACTGGGGATGCACTGCAGTAGCTCCAGAAAGTGCACTGGCACTACTGGGGATGCACCCCGGTGAGTCCAGAGAGTGCACTGGCACCACTGGGGATGCAGTGCAGTGAGACCAGAGACTGCACTGGCGCCACTGGGGATGCAGTGCAGTGAGTCCAGAGAGTGCACTGGCACCACAGGGAATGCACTGCAGTGAGTCCAGAGAGTGCACTGGCACCACTGGGGATGCAGTGCAGTGAGACCAGAGACTGCACAGGCACCACTGGTGATGCAGTGCAGTGAGTCCAGAGAGTGCACTGGCACCACTGGGGATGCACTGCAGTGAGTCCAGAGAGTGCACTGGCACCACTTGGGATGCACCCCGGGTAGTCCAGATAGTGCACTGGCATCACTGGGGATGCAGTGCAGGGAGTCCAGAGAGTGTACTGGCAACACTGGGGTGCACTACAGTGAGTCCAGAGAGTGCACTGGCACCACTGGGGATGCACTGCAGTGAGTCCAGAGAGAGCACTGGCACCACTGGGGATGCAGTGCAGTTAGTCCAGAGACTGTACTGGCACCACAGGGGATGCACTGCAGTGGCTCCAGAGAGTGCACTGGCACCACTGGGGATGCACCCCGGTGACTCCAGAGAGTGCACTGGCACCACTGGGGATGCAGTGCAGTGAGTCCAGAGAGTGCACTGGTACCACTTGGGATGCAGTGCAGTGAGTCCAGAGAGTGCACTAGAACCACTGGGGATGCAGAACAGTAAGTCCAGAGAGTGCACTGGCACCACTGGGGATGCAGTGCAGTGAGTCCAGAGAGTACACTGGCACCACTGGGGATGCAGTGCAGTGAGTCCTGAGAGTGCACTGGCACCACTGGGGATGCAGTGCAGTGAGTCCACAGAGTGCACTGGCACCACTG
Organism: Anser brachyrhynchus; assembly: GCF_964034855.1. NCBI lineage: Eukaryota > Metazoa > Chordata > Aves > Anseriformes > Anatidae > Anser > Anser brachyrhynchus. The sequence goes on from NC_137701.1 coordinate 1,363,156, forward strand.
GGGATGCAGTGCAGTGAGTCCAGAGAGTGCACTGGCACCACTGGGGATGCAGTGCAGTGACTCCAGAGAGTTCACTGGCACCGCTGGGGATGCACCCCGGCTAGTCCAGAGAGTGCACTGGCACCACTGGGGATGCAGTACAGGGAGTCCAGAGAGTGTACTGGCACCACTGGGGTGCACTACAGTGAGTCCAGAGAGTGCACTGTCACCACTGGGGATGCACTGCAGTGAGTCCAGAGAGAGCACTGGCACCACTGGGGATGCAGTGCAGTGACTCCAGAGAGTGTACTGGCACCACTGGGGATGCACTGCAGTGGCTCCAGAGAGTGCAGTGGCACCACTGGGGATGCAGTGCAGTGAGTCCAGAGAGTGCACTGGCACCACTGGGCATGCAGTGCAGTGACTCCAGAGAGTGCACTGGGACCACTTGGGATGCAGTGCAGTGAGTCCTGAGAGTGCACTGGCACCACTGGGGATGCAGTGCAGTGACTCCAGAGAGTGCACTGGCACCACTGGGGATGCAGTGCAGTGAGTCCTGAGAGTGCACTGGCACCACTGGGGATGCAGTGCAGTGAGTCCAGAGAGTGCACTAGAACCACTGGGGATGCAGAACAGTAAGTCCACAGAGTGCACTGGCACCACTGGGGATGCACTGCAGTGAGTCCAGAGAGTGCACTGGCACCACTGAGGATGCAGTGCAGTGAGTCCTGAGAGTGCACTGGCACCACTGGGGATGCAGTGCAGTGAGTCCACAGAGTGCACTGGCACCACTGGGGATGCAGTGCAGTGAGTCCTGAGAGTGCACTGGCACCACTGGGGATGCAGTGCAGTGACTCCAGAGAGTGCACTAGAACCACTGGGGATGCAGAACAGTAAGTCCACAGAGTGCACTGGCACCACTGGGGATGCACTGCAGTGAGTCCAGAGAGTGCACTGACACCACTGAGGATGCAGTGCAGTGAGTCCTGAGAGTGCACTGGCACCACTGGGGATGCACTGCAGTGAGTCCACAGAGTGCACTGGCACCACTGGGGATGCAGTGCAGTGAGTCCAGAGAGTGCACTGGCACCACTGGGGATGCAGTGCAGTGACTCCAGAGAGTTCACTGGCACCACTGGGGATGCACCCCGGGTAGTCCAGAGAGTGCACTGGCACGACTGGGGATGCAGTGCAGTGAGTCCAGAGAGTGCACTGGCACCACTGGGGATGCAGTGCAGTGAGTCCAGAGAGTGCCCTGGCACCACTGGGGATGCAGTGCAGTGACTCCAGAGAGTGCACTGGCACCACTGGGGATGCAGTGCCGTGAATCTAGAGAGTGCACTGGCACCACTGGGGATGCACTGCAGTGACTCCAGAGAGTGCACTGGCACCACTGGGGATGCAGTGCAGTGAGTCCAGCGAGTTCACTGGCACCACTGGGGATGCACTTCAGTGAGTCCAGAGAGTGCACTGGAACCACTGGGAATGCAGTGCCGTGAGTCCAGAGAGTGCAGTGGCACCACTGGGGATGCACTGCAGTGAGTGCAGAGAGTGCACTGGCACCATTGGGGGTGCACCCCTGTGACTCCAGAGAGTGCACTGGCACCACTGGGGATGCAGTGCAGTGAGTCCAGAGAGTGCAGTGGCACCACTGGGGATGCACTGCAGTGAGTGCAGAGAGTGCACTGGCACCATTGGGGGTGCACCCCTGTGACTCCAGAGAGTGCACTGGCACCACTTGGGATGCACCCCGCGTAGTCCAGAGAGTGCACTGGCACCACTGGGGATGCAGTGCAGTGAGTCCAGAGAGTGTACTGGCACCACTGGGGATGCAGTGCAGTGAGTCCAGAGAGAGCACTGGCACCACTGGGGACGCAGTGCAGTGAGTCCAGAGACTGTACTGGCACCACTGGGGATGCACTGCAGTGGCTCCAGAAAGTGCACTGGCACTACTGGGGATGTAACCCGGTGAGTCCAGAGAGTGCACTGGCACCACTGGGGATGCAGTGCAGTGACTCCAGAGAGTGCACTGGCACCACTGGGGATGCAGTGCAGTGACTCCAGAGAGCGCACTGGCACCACTTGGGATGCACTGCAGTGAGTCCAGTGAGTGCACTGGCACCAGTGGGGATGCACTGCAGTGTTTCCAGAGAGTTCACTGGCACCACTGGGGATGTTCTGCAGTGAGTCCAGAGAGTGCACTGTCATCACTGGGGATGCACTGCAGTGAGCCCAGAGAGTGCACTGGCACCACTTGGGATGCACTGCATTGAGTCCAGAGAGTGCACTGGCACCACTGGGGATGCAGTGCAGTGAGTTCAGAGAGTGCACTGGCGCTACTGGAGATGCAGTGCAGTGACTCCAGAGAGTACACTAGCACCACTGAAGATGCACTGCTGTGTTTTCAGAGAGTTCACTGGCACCACTGGGGATGCACTGCAGTGAGTCCAGAGAGTGCACTGGCACCACTGGGGATGCAGTGCAGTGAGACCAGAGACTGCACTGGCACCACTGGGGATGCAGTGCAGTGAGTCCTGAGAGTGCACTGGCACCACTGGCGATGCAGTGCAGTGAGTCCAGAGAGTGCACTGGCACCACTGGGGATGCAGTGCAGTGAGTCCAGAGAGTGCACTGGCACCACTGGGGATGCACTGCAGTGTGTCCAGAGAGTGCACTGGCACCACTTGGGATGCACCCCGGGTAGTCCAGAGAGTGCACTGGCACCACTGGGGATTCAGTGCAGTGACTCCAGAGAGTGTACTGGCACCACTGGGGTGCACTGCAGTGAGTCCAGAGAGTGCACTGGCACCACTGGGGATGCACTGCAGTGAGTCCAGAGAGAGCACTGGCACCACTGGGGATGCAGTGCAGTGAGTCCAAAGAGTGTACTGGCACCACTGGGGATGCACTGCAGTGGCTCCAGAGAGTGCACTGGGACCACTGGGGATGCACCCGGGTGAGTCCAGAGAGTGCACTGGCACCACTGGGGATGCAGTGCAGTGAGTCCTGAGAGTGCACTGGCACCACTGGCGATGCAGTGCAGTGAGTCCAGAGAGTGCACTGGCACCACTGGGTATGCAGTGCAGTGACTCCAGAGAGTGCACTGGCACCACTGGGGATGCAGTGCAGTGAGTCCAGTGAGTGCACTGGCACCACTGAGGATGCAGTGCAGTTAGTCCAGAGAGTGCACTGGCACCACTGGGGATGCACTGCAGTGAGTCCAGAGAGTGCACTGGCACCACTGGGGATGCAGTGCAGTGACTCCAGAGAGTGTACTGGCACCACTGGGGATGCACTGCAGTGGCTCCAGAGAGTGCAGTGGCACCACTGGGGATGCAGTGCAGTGAGTCCAGAGAGTGCACTGGCACCACTGGGCATGCAGTGCAGTGACTCCAGAGAGTGCACTGGGACCACTTGGGATGCAGTGCAGTGAGTCCTGAGAGTGCACTGGCACCACTGGGGATGCAGTGCAGTGAGTCCACAGAGTGCACTGGCACCACTGGGGATGCAGTGCAGTGAGTCCTGAGAGTGCACTGGCACCACTGGGGATGCAGTGCAGTGAGTCCAGAGAGTGCACTAGAACCACTGGGGATGCAGAACAGTAAGTCCACAGAGTGCACTGGCACCACTGGGGATGCACTGCAGTGAGTCCAGAGAGTGCACTGGCACCACTGAGGATGCAGTGCAGTGAGTCCTGAGAGTGCACTGGCACCACTGGGGATGCAGTGCAGTGAGTCCACAGAGTGCACTGGCACCACTGGGGATGCAGTGCAGTGAGTCCTGAGAGTGCACTGGCACCACTGGGGATGCAGTGCAGTGACTCCAGAGAGTGCACTAGAACCACTGGGGATGCAGAACAGTAAGTCCACAGAGTGCACTGGCACCACTGGGGATGCACTGCAGTGAGTCCAGAGAGTGCACTGACACCACTGAGGATGCAGTGCAGTGAGTCCTGAGAGTGCACTGGCACCACTGGGGATGCACTGCAGTGAGTCCACAGAGTGCACTGGCACCACTGGGGATGCAGTGCAGTGAGTCCAGAGAGTGCACTGGCACCACTGGGGATGCAGTGCAGTGACTCCAGAGAGTTCACTGGCACCACTGGGGATGCACCCCGGGTAGTCCAGAGAGTGCACTGGCACGACTGGGGATGCAGTGCAGTGAGTCCAGAGAGTGCACTGGCACCACTGGGGATGCAGTGCAGTGAGTCCAGAGAGTGCCCTGGCACCACTGGGGATGCAGTGCAGTGACTCCAGAGAGTGCACTGGCACCACTGGGGATGCAGTGCCGTGAATCTAGAGAGTGCACTGGCACCACTGGGGATGCACTGCAGTGACTCCAGAGAGTGCACTGGCACCACTGGGGATGCAGTGCAGTGAGTCCAGCGAGTTCACTGGCACCACTGGGGATGCACTTCAGTGAGTCCAGAGAGTGCACTGGAACCACTGGGAATGCAGTGCCGTGAGTCCAGAGAGTGCAGTGGCACCACTGGGGATGCACTGCAGTGAGTGCAGAGAGTGCACTGGCACCATTGGGGGTGCACCCCTGTGACTCCAGAGAGTGCACTGGCACCACTGGGGATGCAGTGCAGTGAGTCCAGAGAGTGCAGTGGCACCACTGGGGATGCACTGCAGTGAGTGCAGAGAGTGCACTGGCACCATTGGGGGTGCACCCCTGTGACTCCAGAGAGTGCACTGGCACCACTTGGGATGCACCCCGCGTAGTCCAGAGAGTGCACTGGCACCACTGGGGATGCAGTGCAGTGAGTCCAGAGAGTGTACTGGCACCACTGGGGATGCAGTGCAGTGAGTCCAGAGAGAGCACTGGCACCACTGGGGACGCAGTGCAGTGAGTCCAGAGACTGTACTGGCACCACTGGGGATGCACTGCAGTGGCTCCAGAAAGTGCACTGGCACTACTGGGGATGTAACCCGGTGAGTCCAGAGAGTGCACTGGCACCACTGGGGATGCAGTGCAGTGACTCCAGAGAGTGCACTGGCACCACTGGGGATGCAGTGCAGTGACTCCAGAGAGCGCACTGGCACCACTTGGGATGCACTGCAGTGAGTCCAGTGAGTGCACTGGCACCAGTGGGGATGCACTGCAGTGTTTCCAGAGAGTTCACTGGCACCACTGGGGATGTTCTGCAGTGAGTCCAGAGAGTGCACTGTCATCACTGGGGATGCACTGCAGTGAGCCCAGAGAGTGCACTGGCACCACTTGGGATGCACTGCATTGAGTCCAGAGAGTGCACTGGCACCACTGGGGATGCAGTGCAGTGAGTTCAGAGAGTGCACTGGCGCTACTGGAGATGCAGTGCAGTGACTCCAGAGAGTACACTAGCACCACTGAAGATGCACTGCTGTGTTTTCAGAGAGTTCACTGGCACCACTGGGGATGCACTGCAGTGAGTCCAGAGAGTGCACTGGCACCACTGGGGATGCAGTGCAGTGAGACCAGAGACTGCACTGGCACCACTGGGGATGCAGTGCAGTGAGTCCTGAGAGTGCACTGGCACCACTGGCGATGCAGTGCAGTGAGTCCAGAGAGTGCACTGGCACCACTGGGGATGCAGTGCAGTGAGTCCAGAGAGTGCACTGGCACCACTGGGGATGCACTGCAGTGTGTCCAGAGAGTGCACTGGCACCACTTGGGATGCACCCCGGGTAGTCCAGAGAGTGCACTGGCACCACTGGGGATTCAGTGCAGTGACTCCAGAGAGTGTACTGGCACCACTGGGGTGCACTGCAGTGAGTCCAGAGAGTGCACTGGCACCACTGGGGATGCACTGCAGTGAGTCCAGAGAGAGCACTGGCACCACTGGGGATGCAGTGCAGTGAGTCCAAAGAGTGTACTGGCACCACTGGGGATGCACTGCAGTGGCTCCAGAGAGTGCACTGGGACCACTGGGGATGCACCCGGGTGAGTCCAGAGAGTGCACTGGCACCACTGGGGATGCAGTGCAGTGAGTCCTGAGAGTGCACTGGCACCACTGGCGATGCAGTGCAGTGAGTCCAGAGAGTGCACTGGCACCACTGGGTATGCAGTGCAGTGACTCCAGAGAGTGCACTGGCACCACTGGGGATGCAGTGCAGTGAGTCCAGTGAGTGCACTGGCACCACTGAGGATGCAGTGCAGTTAGTCCAGAGAGTGCACTGGCACCACTGGGGATGCACTGCAGTGAGTCCAGAGAGTGCACTGGCACCACTGGGGATGCAGTGCAGTAACTCCAGAGAGTGCACTGGTACCACTTGGGATGCAGTGCAGTGAGTCCAGAGAGTGCACTAGAACCACTGGGGATGCAGAACAGTAAGTCCAGAGAGTGCACTGGCACCACTGGGGATGCACTGCAGTGAGTCCAGAGAGTGCAGTGGCACCACTGGGGATGCAGTGCAGTGACTTCCAGAGAGTTCACTGGTACCACTTGGGATGCACCCCGGGTAGTCCAGAGAGTGCACTGGCACGACTGGGGATGCAGTGCAGTGAGTCCAGAGAGTGCACTGGCACCACTGGGGATGCAGTGCAGTGAGTCCAGAGAGTGCACTGGCACCACTGGGGATGCAGTGCAGTGAGTCCAGAGAGTGCACTGGCACTACTGGGGATGTACCCCGGTGAGTCCAGAGAGTGCACTGGCACCACTGGGGATGCAGTGCAGTGAGTCCAGAGAGTGCACTGGCACCACTGGGGATGCAGTGCAGTGACTCCAGAGAGCGCACTGGCACCACTTGTGATGCAGTGCTGTGAGTCCAGTGAGTGCACTGGCACCAGTGGGGATGCACTGCAGTGTTTCCAGAGAGTTCACAGGCACCACTGGGGATGTTCTGCAGTGAGTCCAGAGAGTGCACTGTCATCACTGGGGATGCACTGCAGTGAGCCCAGAGAGTGCACTGGCACCACTTGGGATGCACTGCATTGAGTCAAGAGAGTGCACTGGCACCACTGGGGATGCAGTGCAGTGAGTTCAGAGAGTGCACTGGCGCTACTGGAGATGCAGTGCAGTGACTCCAGAGAGTGCACTGGCACCACTGGGAATGCAGTGCAGTGAGTCCAGAGAGTGCACTAGCACCACTGAGGATGCACTGCTGTGTTTTCAGAGAGTTCACTGGCACCACTGGGGATGCACTGCAGTGAGTCCAGAGAGTGCACTGGCACCACTGGGGATGCAGTGCAGTGAGACCAGAGACTGCACTGGCACAACTGGGGATGCAGTGCAGTGAGTCCTGAGAGTGCACTGGCACCACTGGGGATGCAGTGCAGTGAGTCCAGAGAGTGCACTGGCACCACTGGGGATGCAGTGCAGTGAGTCCAGAGAGTGCACTGGCACCACTGAGGATGCAGTGCAGTGAGACCAGAGAGTGCAGTGGCACCACTGGGGATGCAGTGCAGTGAGTCCAGAGAGTGCACTGGCACCACTTGGGATGCACCCCGGGTAGTCCAGAGAGTGCACTGGCACCACTGGGGATTCAGTGCAGTGACTCCAGAGAGTGTACTGGCACCACTGGGGTGCACTGCAGTGAGTCCAGAGAGTGCACTGGCACCACTGGGGATGCACTGCAGTGAGTCCAGAGAGTGCACTGGCACCACTGGGGATGCAGTGCAGTGAGTCCAGAGAGTGTACTGGCACCACTGGGGATGCACTGCAGTAGCTCCAGAGAGTGCACTGGCACCACTGGGGATGCACCCGGGTGAGTCCAGAGAGTGCACTGGCACCACTGGGGATGCAGTGCAGTGACTCCAGAGAGTGCACTGGCACCACTGGGGATGCAGTGCAGTGAGTCCAGTGAGTGCACTGGCACCACTGAGGATGCAGTGCAGTTAGTCCAGAGAGTGCACTGGCACCACTGGGGATGCACTGCAGTGAGTCCAGAGAGTGCACTGGCACCACTGGGGATGCAGTGCAGTGACTCCAGAGAGTGCACTGGTACCACTTGGGATGCAGTGCAGTGAGTCCAGAGAGTGCACTAGAACCACTGGGGATGCAGAACAGTAAGTCCAGAGAGTGCACTGGCACCACTGGGGATGCAGTGCAGTGAGTCCAGAGAGTGCACTGGCACCACTGGGGATGCAGTGCAGTGACTCCAGAGAGTTCACTGGTACCACTTGGGATGCACCCCGGGTAGTCCAGAGAGTGCACTGGCACGACTGGGGATGCAGTGCAGTGAGTCCAGAGAGTGCACTGGCACCACTGGGGATGCAGTGCAGTGAGTCCAGAGAGTGCACTGGCACCACTGGGGATGCAGTGCCGTTAATCTAGAGAGTGCACTGGCACCACTTGGGATGCAGTGCAGTGACTCCAGAGAGTGCACTGGCACCACTGGGGATGCAGTGCAGTGAGTCCAGCGAGTTCACTGGCACCACTGAGGATGCACTGCTGTGTTTTCAGAGAGTTCACTGGCACCACTGGGGATGCACTGCAGTGAGTCCAGAGAGTGCACTGTCATCACTGGGGATGCACTGCAGTGAGCCCAGAGAGTGCACTGGCACCAGTGGGGATGCACTGCAGTCAGTCCAGTGAGTGCACTGGCACCACTGGGGTAGCAGTGCAGTGAGTTCAGAGAGTGCACTGGCGCTACTGGAGATGCAGTGCAGTGACTCCAGAGAGTGCACTGGCACCACTGGGAATGCAGTGCAGTGAGTCCAGAGAGTGCACTAGCACCACTGAGGATGCACTGCTGTGTTTTCAGAGAGTTCACTGGCACCACTGGGGATGCACTGCAGTGAGTCCAGAGAGTGCACTGGCACCACTGGGGATGCAGTGCAGTGAGTCCAGAGAGTGCACTGGCACCACTGAGGATGCAGTGCAGTGAGACCAGAGAGTGCACTGGCACCACTGGGGATGCAGTGCAGTGAGTCCAGAGAGTGCACTGGCACCACTGGGGATGCACCCCGGGTAGTCCAGAGAGTGCACTGGCACCACTGGGGATTCAGTGCAGTGACTCCAGAGAGTGTACTGGCACCACTGGGGTGCACTGCAGTGAGTCCAGAGAGTGCACTGGCACCACTGGGGATGCACTGCAGTGAGTCCAGAGAGTGCACTGGCACCACTGGGGATGCAGTGCAGTGAGTCCAGAGAGTGTACTGGCACCACTGGGGATGCACTGCAGTAGCTCCAGAGAGTGCACTGGCACCACTGGGGATGCACCCGGGTGAGTCCAGAGAGTGCACTGGCACCACTGGGGATGCAGTGCAGTGACTCCAGAGAGTGCACTGGCACCACTGGGGATGCAGTGCAGTGAGTCCAGTGAGTGCACTGGCACCATTGAGGATGCAGTGCAGTTAGTCCAGAGAGTGCACTGGCACCACTGGGGATGCACTGCAGTGAGTCCAGAGAGTGCACTGGCACCACTGGGGATGCAGTGCAGTGACTCCAGAGAGTGCACTGGTACCACTTGGGATGCAGTGCAGTGAGTCCAGAGAGTGCACTAGAACCACTGGGGATGCAGAACAGTAAGTCCAGAGAGTGCACTGGCACCACTGGGGATGCAGTGCAGTGAGTCCAGAGAGTGCACTGGCACCACTGGGGATGCAGTGCAGTGACTCCAGAGAGTTCACTGGTACCACTTGGGATGCACCCCGGGTAGTCCAGAGAGTGCACTGGCACCACTGGGGATGCACTGCAGTGAGTCCAGAGAGTGCACTGGCACCACTGGGGATGCAGTGCAGTGAGTCCAGAGAGTGCACTGGCACCACTGGGGATGCAGTGCCGTTAATCTAGAGAGTGCACTGGCACCACTTGGGATGCAGTGCAGTGACTCCAGAGAGTGCACTGGCACCACTGGGGATGCAGTGCAGTGAGTCCAGCGAGTTCACTGGCACCACTGAGGATGCACTGCTGTGTTTTCAGAGAGTTCACTGGCACCACTGGGGATGCACTGCAGTGAGTCCAGAGAGTGCACTGTCATCACTGGGGATGCACTGCAATGAGCCCAGAGAGTGCACTGGCACCACTGTTAATGCAGTGCAGTGAGTCCAGAGAGTGCACTGGCACCACTGGGGATGCAGTGCAGTGAGTCCAGAGAGTGCACTGGCACCACTGGGGATGCAGTGCAGTGAGTCCAGAGAGTGCACTGGCACCACTCGGGATGCACTGCAGTGACTCCAGAGAGTGCACTGGCACCACTGGGGATGCACTGCAGTGAGGCCAGAGAGTGCACTGGCACCAATGGGGATGCAGTGCAGTGAGTCCCGAGAGTGCACTGGCACGACTGGGGATGCAGTGCAGTGAGTCCAGAGAGTGCACTGGCACCACTGGGGATGCAGTGCAGTGAGTCCAGAGAGTGCACTGGCACCACTGGGGATGCTCTGCAGTGAGTCCAGAGAGTGCACTGGCACCACTGGGGATGCAGTGCAGTGAGTCCAGAGAGTGCACTGGCACCACTGGGGATGCAGTGCAGTGAGTACAGAGAGTGCACTGGCACCACTGGGGATGCAGTGCAGTGAGTCCAGAGAGTGCACTGGCACCACTGGGGATGCAGTGCAGTGAGTCCAGTGAGTGCACTGGTACCACTGAGGATGCAGTGCAGTGAGTCCAGAGAGTGCACTTGCACCACTGGGGATGCAGTGCAGTGACTCCAGAGAGTGCACTGGTACCACTTGGGATGCAGTGCAGTGAGTCCAGAGAGTGCACTGGCACCACTGGGGATGCAGTGCAGTGAGTCCAGAGAGTGCACTGGCACCACTGGGGATGCAGTGCAGTGAGTCCAGAGAGTGCACTGGCACCACTTGGGATGCAGTGCAGTGAGTCCAGAGAGTGCACTGGCACCACTGGGGATGCAGTGCAGTGAGTCCAGAGAGTGCACTGGCACCACTGGGGATGCAGTGCAGTGAGTCCAGAGAGTGCACTGGCACCACTGGGAATGCACCCCGGTGAGTCCAGAGAGTGCACTGGCACCACTGGGGATGCAGTGCAGTGAGTCCAGAGAGTGCACTGGCACCATTGGGGATGCAGTGCAGTGAGTCCAGTGAGTGCACTGGCACCAGTGGGGATGCACTGCAGTGTTTCCAGAGAGTTCACTGGCACCACTGGGGATGCACTGCAGTGAGCCCAGAGAGTGCACTGGCACCAATGGGGATGCAATGCAGTGTGTCCAGAGAGTGCAGTGGCACCACTGGGGATGCAGTGCAGTGAGTCCAGAGAGTGCACTGGCACCACTGGGAATGCAGTGCAGTGAGTCCAGAGAGTGCACTGGCACCACTGGGGATGCACTGCAGTGGCTCCAGAGAGTGCACTGGCACCACTGGGGATGCACTGCAGTGAGTCCAGAGACTTCACTGGCTCCACTGGGGATGCACTGCAGTGAGTCCAGAGAGTGCACTGTCATCACTGGGGATGCACTGCAGTGAGCCCAGAGAGTGCACTGGCACTACTGGGGATGCAGTGCAGTGAGTCCAGAGAGTGCACTGGCACCACTGGGCTGCACTGCAGTGAGTCCAGAGAGTGCACTGGCACCACTAGGGATGCAGTGCAGTGAGTCCAGAGAGTGCACTGGCGCCATTGGGAATGCAGTATAGTGAGTCCAGAGAGTGCACTTGTACCACTGGGGATGCAGTGCAGTAACTCCAGAGAGTGCACTGGCACCACTGGGGATGCAGTGCTGTGAGTCCAGAGAGTGCACTGGTACCACTGAGGATGCACTGCAGTGAGTCCAGAGAGTTCACTGGCACCACTGAGGATGCACTGCTGTGTTTTCAGAGAGTTCACTGGCACCACTGGGGATGCACTGCAGTGACTCCAGAGAGTGCACTGGCACCACTGGGGATGCACTGCAGTGAGTCCAGAGAGTGCACTGGCACCACTGGGGATGCAGTGCAGTGAGTCCAGAGAGTGCACTGGCACCACTGGGGATGCAGTGCAGTGAGTCCAGTGAGTGCACTGGTACCACTGAGGATGCAGTGCAGTGAGTCCAGAGAGTGCACTTGCACCACTGGGGATGCAGTGCAGTGACTCCAGAGAGTGCACTGGTACCACTTGGGATGCAGTGCAGTGAGTACAGAGAGTGCACTGGAACCACTGGGGATGCAGAACAGTGAGTCCAGAGAGTGCACTGGCACCACTGGGGATGCAGTGCAGTGAGTCCAGAGAGTGCACTGGCACCACTGGGGATGCAGTGCAGTGACTCCAGAGAGTGCACTGGCACCACTTGGGATGCAGAGCAGTGAGTCCAGAGAGTGCACTGGCACGACTGGGGATGCAGTGCAGTGAGTCCAGAGAGTGCACTGGCACCACTGGGGATGCAGTGCAGTGAGTCCAGAGAGTGCACTGGCACCACTGGGAATGCACCCCGGGTAGTCCAGAGAGTGTACTGGCACCACTGGGGATGCACTGCAGTGGCTCCAGAGAGTGCACTGGCACCACTGGGGATGCACCCCGGTGAGTCCAGAGAGTGCACTGGCACCACTGGGGATGCAGTGCAGTGAGTCCAGAGAGTGCACTGGCACCATTGGGGATGCAGTGCAGTGACTCCAGAGAGTGCACTGGCACCGCTTGTGATGCAGTGCAGTGAGTCCAGTGAGTGCACTGGCACCACTGGGGATGCACTGCAGTGTTTCCAGAGAGTTCACTGGCACCACTGGGGATGCACTGCAGTGAGCCCAGAGAGTGCACTGGTACCAATGGGGATGCAATGCAGTGAGTCCAGAGAGTGCAGTGGCACCACTGGGGATGCAGTGCAGTGAGTCCAGAGAGTGCACTGGCACCACTGGGGATGCACTGCAGTGAGTCCAGAGAGTGCACTGGCACCACTGGGGATGCAGTGCAGTGAGTCCAGAGAGTGCACTGGCACCACTGGGGATGCACTGCATTGTTTCCAGAGAGTGCACTGGCACCACTGGGGATGCACTGCAGTGAGTCCAGAGAGTGCACTGTCATCACTGGGGATGCACTGCAGTGAGCCCAGAGAGTGCACTGGCACTACTGGCGATGCAGTGCAGTAACTCCAGAGAGTGCACTGGCACCACTGGGGTGCACTGCATTGTTTCCAGAGACTTCACTGGCTCCACTGGGGATTCACTGCAGTGAGTCCAGAGAGTGCACTGGCACCATTGGGAATGCAGTATAGTGAGTCCAGAGAGTGCACTGGCACTACTGGGGATGCAGTGCAGTGAGTCCAGAGAGTGCACTGGCACCACTGAGGATGCACTGCTGTGCTTTCAGAGAGTTCACTGGCACCACTGGGGATGCACTGCAGTGAGTCCAGAGAGTGCACTGTCATCACTGGGGATGCACTGCAGTGAGCCCAGAGAGTGCACTGGCACCACTGGGGATGCACTGCAGTGAGTCCAGAGAGTGCACTGGCACCACTGGGGATGCAGTGCAGTGAGTCCAGAGAGTGCACTGGCACCACTGGGGATGCAGTGCAGTGAGTCCAGAGAGTGCACTGGCACCGCTTGTGATGCAGTGCAGTGAGTCCAGCGAGTGCACTGGCACCAGTGGGGATGCACTGCAGTGTTTCCAGAGAGTTCACTGGCACCACTGGGGATGCACTGCAGTGAGCCCAGAGAGTGCACTGGCACCAATGGGGATGCACTGCAGTGAGTCCAGAGAGTGCAGTGGCACCACTGGGGATGCAGTGCAGTGAGTCCAGAGAGTGCACTGGCAGCACTGGGAATGCAGTGCAGTGAGTCCAGAGAGTGCACTGGCACCACTGGGGATGCACTGCAGTGGCTCCAGAGAGTGCACTGGCACCACTGGGGATGCACTGCATTGTTTCCAGAGACTTCACTGGCTCCACTGGGGATGCACTGCAGTGAGTCCAGAGAGTGCACTGTCATCACTGGGGATGCACTGCAGTGAGCCCAGAGAGTGCACTGGCACTACTGGGGATGCAGTGCAGTGACTCCAGAGAGTGCACTGGCACCACAGGGGTGCACTGCAGTGAGTCCAGAGAGTGCACTGGCACCACTGGGGATGCAGTGCAGTGAGTCCAGAGAGTGCACTTGTACCACTGGGGATGCAGTGCAGTGAGTCCAGAGAGTGCACTGGCACCACTGGGGATGCAGTGCAGTGAGTCCAGAGAGTGCACTGGTACCACTGAGGATGCAGTGCAGTGAGTCCAGAGAGTGCGCTGGCACCACTGGGGATGCAGTGCAGTGAGTACAGAGAGTGCACTGGCACCACTGGGGATTCACTGCAGTGAGTCCAGAGAGTGCATTGTCACCACTGGGGATGCAGTGCAGTGAGTCCAGGGAGTGCACTGGCACCACTGGGGATGCACCCCGGTGAGTCCAGAGAGTGCACTGGCACCACTGGGGATGCAGTGCAGTGAGTCCAGAGAGTGTACTGGCACCACTGGGGATGCAGTGCAGTGAGTCCAGAGAGTGCACTGGCACCACTGGGGATGCTGTGCAGTGAGTCCAGAGAGTGCACTGGCACCACTGGGGATGCAGTGCAGTGAGTCCAGAGAGTGCACTGGCACCACTGGGGATGCACTGCAGTGAGTCCAGAGAGTGCACTGCCACCACTGGTGATGCACTACAGTGAGTCCAGAGAGTGCACTGGCACCACTGGGGATGCAGTGCAGTGAGTCCAGAGAGTGCACTGGCACCACTGGGGATGCAGTGCAGTGAGTCCACAGAGTGCACTGGCACCACTGGGGATGCACTGCAGTGAGTTCAGAGAGTACACTGACACCACTGGGGATGCAGTGCAGTGAGTCCAGAGAGTGCACTGGCACCACTGGGGATGCAGCGCAGTGAGTCCAGAGACTGCACTGGCACCACTGGGGATGCACTGCAGTGAGTCCAGAGAGTGCACTGGCACCACTGGGGATGCAGTGCAGTGAGTCCACAGAGTGCACTGGCACCACAGGGAATGTACTGCAGTGAGTCCAGAGAGTGCACTGGCACCACTGGGGATGCAGTGCAGTGAGTCCAGAGAATGCACTGGCACCACTGGGGATGCAGTGCAGTGAGTCCACAGAGTGCACTGGCACCACAGGGAATGCACTGCAGTGAGTCCAGAGAGTGCACTGGCACCACTGGGGATGCAGTGCAGTGAGACCAGAGACTGCACTGGCACCACTGGTGATGCAGTGCAGTGAGTCCAGAGAGTGCACTGGCACCACTGGTGATGCACTGCAGTGAGTCCAGAGAGTGCACTGGCACCACTATTGATGCACCCCGGGTAGTCCAGAGAGTGCACTGGCACCACTGGGGATGCAGTACAGGGAGTCCAGAGAGTGTACTGGCACCACTGGGGTGCACTGCAGTGAGTCCAGAGAGAGCACTGGCACCACTGGGGATGCAGTGCAGTGAGTCCAGAGAGTGTACTGGCACCACTGGGGATGCACTGCAGTGGCTCCAGAGAGTGCACTGGCACCACTGGGGATGCACCCCGGTGAGTCCAGAGAGTGCACTGGCACCACTGGGGATGCAGTGCAGTGACTCCAGATAGTGCACTGGCACCACTGGGGATGCAGTGCAGTGAGTCTAGTGAGTGCACTGGCACCACTGAGGATGCAGTGCAGTTACTCCAGAGAGTGCACTGGTACCACTTGGGATGCAGTGCAGTGAGTCCAGAGAGTGCACTAGAACCACTGGGGATGCAGAACAGTAAGTCCAGAGAGTGCACTGGCACCACAGGGGATGCAGTGCAGTGAGTCCTGAGAGTGCACTGGCACCACTGGGGATGCAGTGCAGTGAGTCCACAGAGTGCACTGGCACCACTGAGGATGCACTGCTGTGCTTTCAGAGAGTTCACTGGCACCACTGGGGATGCACTGCAGTGAGTCCAGAGAGTGCACTGTCATCACTGGGGATGCACTGCAGTGAGCCCAGAGAGTGCACTGGCACCACTGGGGATGCACTGCAGTGAGTCCAGAGAGTGCACTGGCACCACTGGGGATGCAGTGCAGTGAGTCCAGAGAGTGCACTGGCACCACTGGGGATGCAGTGCAGTGAGTCCAGAGAGTGCACTGGCACCGCTTGTGATGCAGTGCAGTGAGTCCAGCGAGTGCACTGGCACCAGTGGGGATGCACTGCAGTGTTTCCAGAGAGTTCACTGGCACCACTGGGGATGCACTGCAGTGAGCCCAGAGAGTGCACTGGCACCAATGGGGATGCACTGCAGTGAGTCCAGAGAGTGCAGTGGCACCACTGGGGATGCAGTGCAGTGAGTCCAGAGAGTGCACTGGCAGCACTGGGAATGCAGTGCAGTGAGTCCAGAGAGTGCACTGGCACCACTGGGGATGCACTGCAGTGGCTCCAGAGAGTGCACTGGCACCACTGGGGATGCACTGCATTGTTTCCAGAGACTTCACTGGCTCCACTGGGGATGCACTGCAGTGAGTCCAGAGAGTGCACTGTCATCACTGGGGATGCACTGCAGTGAGCCCAGAGAGTGCACTGGCACTACTGGGGATGCAGTGCAGTGACTCCAGAGAGTGCACTGGCACCACAGGGGTGCACTGCAGTGAGTCCAGAGAGTGCACTGGCACCACTGGGGATGCAGTGCAGTGAGTCCAGAGAGTGCACTGGCACCATTGGGAATGCAGTATAGTGAGTCCAGAGAGTGCACTTGTACCACTGGGGATGCAGTGCAGTGAGTCCAGAGAGTGCACTGGCACCACTGGGGATGCAGTGCAGTGAGTCCAGAGAGTGCACTGGTACCACTGAGGATGCAGTGCAGTGAGTCCAGAGAGTGCACTGGCACCACTGGGGATGCAGTGCAGTGAGTACAGAGAGTGCACTGGCACCACTGGGGATTCACTGCAGTGAGTCCAGAGAGTGCATTGTCACCACTGGGGATGCAGTGCAGTGAGTCCAGGGAGTGCACTGGCACCACTGGGGATGCACCCCGGTGAGTCCAGAGAGTGCACTGGCACCACTGGGGATGCAGTGCAGTGAGTCCAGAGAGTGTACTGGCACCACTGGGGATGCAGTGCAGTGAGTCCAGAGAGTGCACTGGCACCACTGGGGATGCTGTGCAGTGAGTCCAGAGAGTGCACTGGCACCACTGGGGATGCAGTGCAGTGAGTCCAGAGAGTGCACTGGCACCACTGGGGATGCACTGCAGTGAGTCCAGAGAGTGCACTGCCACCACTGGTGATGCACTACAGTGAGTCCAGAGAGTGCACTGGCACCACTGGGGATGCAGTGCAGTGAGTCCAGAGAGTGCACTGGCACCACTGGGGATGCAGTGCAGTGAGTCCACAGAGTGCACTGGCACCACTGGGGATGCACTGCAGTGAGTTCAGAGAGTACACTGACACCACTGGGGATGCAGTGCAGTGAGTCCAGAGAGTGCACTGGCACCACTGGGGATGCAGCGCAGTGAGTCCAG
Organism: Anser brachyrhynchus; assembly: GCF_964034855.1. Lineage (NCBI taxonomy): Eukaryota > Metazoa > Chordata > Aves > Anseriformes > Anatidae > Anser > Anser brachyrhynchus. The sequence continues at coordinate 1,380,413 of NC_137701.1, forward strand.
AGACTGCACTGGCACCACTGGGGATGCACTGCAGTGAGTCCAGAGAGTGCACTGGCACCACTGGGGATGCAGTGCAGTGAGTCCACAGAGTGCACTGGCACCACAGGGAATGTACTGCAGTGAGTCCAGAGAGTGCACTGGCACCACTGGGGATGCAGTGCAGTGAGTCCAGAGAATGCACTGGCACCACTGGGGATGCAGTGCAGTGAGTCCACAGAGTGCACTGGCACCACAGGGAATGCACTGCAGTGAGTCCAGAGAGTGCACTGGCACCACTGGGGATGCAGTGCAGTGAGACCAGAGACTGCACTGGCACCACTGGTGATGCAGTGCAGTGAGTCCAGAGAGTGCACTGGCACCACTGGTGATGCACTGCAGTGAGTCCAGAGAGTGCACTGGCACCACTATTGATGCACCCCGGGTAGTCCAGAGAGTGCACTGGCACCACTGGGGATGCAGTACAGGGAGTCCAGAGAGTGTACTGGCACCACTGGGGTGCACTGCAGTGAGTCCAGAGAGAGCACTGGCACCACTGGGGATGCAGTGCAGTGAGTCCAGAGAGTGTACTGGCACCACTGGGGATGCACTGCAGTGGCTCCAGAGAGTGCACTGGCACCACTGGGGATGCACCCCGGTGAGTCCAGAGAGTGCACTGGCACCACTGGGGATGCAGTGCAGTGACTCCAGATAGTGCACTGGCACCACTGGGGATGCAGTGCAGTGAGTCTAGTGAGTGCACTGGCACCACTGAGGATGCAGTGCAGTTACTCCAGAGAGTGCACTGGTACCACTTGGGATGCAGTGCAGTGAGTCCAGAGAGTGCACTAGAACCACTGGGGATGCAGAACAGTAAGTCCAGAGAGTGCACTGGCACCACAGGGGATGCAGTGCAGTGAGTCCTGAGAGTGCACTGGCACCACTGGGGATGCAGTGCAGTGAGTCCACAGAGTGCACTGGCACCACTGGGGATGCAGTGCAGTGAGTCCAGAGAGTGCACTAGAACCACTGGGGATGCAGAACAGTAAGTCCAGAGAGTGCACTGGCACCACTGGGGATGCACTGCAGTGAGTCCAGAGAGTGCACTGGCACCACTGGGGATGCAGTGCAGTGAGTCCTGAGAGTGCACTGGCACCACTGGAGATGCAGTGCAGTGAGTCCACAGAGTGCACTGGCACCACTGGGGATGCAGTGCAGTGAGTCCAGAGAGTGCACTGGCACCACTGGGGATGCAGTGCAGTGAGTCCAGAGACTGCACTGGCACCACTTGGGATGCACCCCGGGTAGTCCAGAGAGTGCACTGGCACGACTGGGGATGCAGTGCAGTGAGTCCAGAGAGTGCACTGGCACCACTGGGGATGCAGTGCAGTGAGTCCAGAGAGTGCACTAGCACCACTGGGGATGCAGTGCAGTGAGTCCTGAGAGTGCACTGGCACCACTGGGGATGCAGTGCAGTGAGTCCAGAGAGTGCACTGGCACCACTGAGGATGCAGTGCAGTGAGTCCAGAGGGTGCACTGGCACCACTGGGGATGCACTGCAGTGAGTCCAGAGAGTGCACTGGCACCAATGGGGATGCAGTGCAGTGAGTCCAGAGAGTGCACTGGCACCACAGGAAATGCAGTGCAGTGTGTCCAGAGAGTGCACTGGCATCACTGGGGATGCAGTGCAGTGAGTCCAGAGAGTGCACTGGCACCACTGGGGATGCAGTGCAGGGAGTCCAGAGAGTGCACTGGCACCACTGGGGATGCAGTGCTGTGAGTCCAGAGAGTGCACTGGCACCACTGAGGATGCAGTGCAGTGAGTCCAGAGAGTGCACTGGCACCACTGGGGATGCACTGCAGTGAGTTCAGAGAGTACACTGGCACCACTGGGGATGCAGTGCAGTGAATCCAGAGAGTGCACTGGTACCACTTGGGATGCAGTGCAGTGAGTCCAGAGAGTGCACTAGAACCACTGGGGATGCAGAACAGTGAGTCCAGAGAGTGCACTGGCACCACTGGGGATGCAGTGCAGTGAGTCCACAGAGTGCACTGGCACCACTGGGGATGCAGTGCAGTGAGTCCAGAGAGTGCACTGGCACCACTGGGGATGCAGTGCAGTGAGTCCAGAGAGTGCAGTGGCACCACTGGGGATGCAGTGCAGTGAGTCCAGAGAGTGCACTGGCACCACTGGGGATGCAGTGCAGTGACTCCAGAGAGTGTACTGGCACCACTGGGGATGCACCACGGGTAGTCCAGAGAGTGCACTGGCACGACTGGGGATGCAGTGCAGTGAGTCCAGAGAGTGCACTGGCACCACTGGGGATGCAGTGCAGTGAGTCCAGAGAGTGCACTGGCACCACTGGGGATGCAGTGCAGTGACTCCAGAGAGTGCACTGGCACCACTGGGGATGCAGTGCCGTGAATCTAGAGAGTGCACTGGCACCACTGGGGATGCAGTGCAGTGAGTCCAGAGAGTTCACTGGCACCACTGGGGATGCACTGCAGTGAGTCCAGAGAGTGCACTGGCACCACTGGGGATGCAGTGCAGTGAGTCCAGAGGGTGCAGTGGCACCAATGGGGATGCACTGCAGTGAGTCCAGAGAGTGCACTGGCACCATTGGGGGTGCACCCCTGTGACTCCAGAGAGTGCACTGGCACCACTGGGGATGCAGTGCAGTGAGTCCAGACAGTGCACTGGCACCACTGGGGGTGCAGTGCAGTGAGTCCAGAGAGTGCACTGGCACCACTGGGGATGCAATGCAGTGACTCCAGAGAGTGCACTGGCACCACTGAGGATGCAGTGCAGTGATTCCAGAGAGTGCACTGGCACCACTTGGGATGCACCCCGGGTAGTCCATAGAGTGCACTGGCACCACTGGGGATGCACTGCAGTGAGCCCAGAGAGTGCACTGGCACCACTGGGGATGCAATGCAGTGAGTCCAGAGAGTGTAGTGGCACCACTGGGGATGCAGTGCAGTGAGTCCAGAGAGTGCACTGGCACCACTGGGAATGCAGTGCAGTGAGTCCAAAGAGTGCACTGGCACCACTGGGGATGCACTGCAGTGGCTCCAGAGAGTGCACTGGCACCACTGGGGATTCACTGCATTGTTTCCAGAGACTTCACTGGCTCCACTGGGGATGCACTGCAGTGAGTCCAGAGAGTGCACTGTCATCACTGGGGATGCACTGCAGTGAGCCCAGAGAGTGCACTGGCACCACTTGGGATGCAGTGCAGTGAGTCCACAGAGTGCACTGGCACCGTTGGGAATGCAGTATAGTGAGTCCAGAGAGTGCACTTGTACCACTGGGGATGCAGTGCAGTGAGTCCAGAGAGTGCACTGGCACCACTGGGGATGCAGTGCAGTGAGTCCAGAGAGTGCACTGGTACCACTGAGGATGCAGTGCAGTGAGTCCAGAGAGTGCACTGGCACCACTGGGGATGCACTGCAGTGAGTACAGAGAGTGCACTGGCACCAGTGGGGATTCACTGCAGTGAGTCCAGAGAGTGCATTGTCACCACTGGGGATGCAGTGCAGTGAGTCCAGGGAGTGCACTGGCACCACTGGGGATGCACCCCGGTGAGTCCAGAGAGTGCACTGGCACCACTGGGGATGCAGTGCAGTGAGTCCAGAGAGTGTACTGGCACCACTGGGGATGCAGTGCAGTGAGTCCAGAGAGTGCACTGGCACCACTGGGGATGCAGTGCAGTGAGTCCAGAGAGTGCACTGGCACCACTGGGGATGCAGTGCAGTGAGTCCAGAGAGTGCACTGGCACCACTGGGGATGCAGTGCAGTGAGTCCAGAGAGTGCACTGGCACCACTGGGGATGCAGTGCAGTGGCTCCAGAGAGTGCACTGGCACCACTGGGGATGCAGTGCAGTGAGTCCAGAGAGTGCACTGGCACCACTGGGGATGCAGTGCAGTGAGTCCAGAGAGTGCACTGGCACCACTGGGGATGCACTGCAGTGAGTCCTGTTGTGGTTTAACCCGGCTGGCAGCTAAACACCACACAGCCGTTCGCTCACCCTCCCCCCTTCCTCTCTGGGATGGGGGAGAGAAACGGGAAAGTGAAGCCGGTGAGTTGAGATAAAGACAGTTTATTAAGACAGGAATATAATAATAACAATAATAATAGTGATAATGATAATAGTATTAATAATAATAATGTGTAAGAAAACAAGTGATGCACAATGCAATTGCTCACCACCCGCTGACCGATGCCCAGCCTATCCCCGAGCAGCCGGCCCCCCACCCCGGCCAGCCACCCCTATATATTGTTTAGCATGACGTCAGATGGTATGGAATACCACTTTGGCCAATTTGGGTCAGCTGTCCTGGGTCTGTCCCCTCCCAGCTCCTGCTGCACCCTCAGCCTGCTCGCTGGCAGGACAGAGCGAGAAGCCGAAAAGTCCTTGGCCTGGTGTCTACACTGCTCTGCAACAATTAAAACATCAGCATGTTATCAGCGCTCTTCTCACCCTAATCCAAAACATAGCACCCTATCAGCTACTATGAGGGAAAATTAACTCTGTCCTAACTGGAACCAGGACAGATATCCACCCCTTATTCCATACCATTTATGTCATGCTCAGGTTACACTCTTTCCAATACATTCTGATTAATCACCATTTTCATCTATGATATATAGCAATCATGGTAGTGATGACATACAGTATTATATAATAATTAACATACTACAATTCAACTCATAGGCTATTCTCACCCAGTATCAAATCCCCTTGAGGTACACACCGGACCTCCCCATTCTTTTGCATTACCCACCAAGTGCATCCAGGTCCCTGAGCAAAAGCAATTCCACGAATGGGTTTGCCTTTTCCTGAGGCAGGAGTAGCCCAGACTGTTTTACCCAGCATGTTTCTTACGTGCACTACAGGAACTTTATCCCCTTCTACAGTGCGTAACAGGTTTGATTGGGCAGGTCCAGCTCGGTTGGCAGATCCCCTGGTATTGACTAACCAGGTGGCCTTTGCCAAATGTGTATCCCAGTTTTTGAATGTCCCAGCACCCATTGCTTTCAGTGTAGTCTTCAACAGTCCATTGTATCGTTCAACTTTTCCAGAGGCTGGTGCATGATAGGGGATGTGATACACCCACTCAATACCATGTTCTTTGGCCCAAGTGTCTATAAGGTTATTTCGGAAATGAGTCCCGTTGTCTGACTCAATTCTCTCTGGGGTGCCATGTCGCCATAGGACTTGCTTTTCAAGGCCCAGGATAGTGTTCCGGGCGGTGGCATGGGGCACCGGATATGTTTCCAGCCATCCGGTGGTTGCTTCCACCATTGTAAGTACGTGGCGCTTGCCGTTGCGGGTTTGAGGGAGTGTGATGTAATCAATCTGCCAGGCCTCTCCATATTTATATTTCAGCCATCGTCCTCCATACCAAAGAGGTTTTGACCGTTTGGCTTGCTTGATTGCAGCACATGTTTCACAGTCATGAATAACCTGTGCTATAGTGTCCATGGTCAGGTCCACCCCTCGATCACGAGCCCATCTGTAGGTTGCATCTCTACCTTGATGGCCTGAGGTGTCATGGGCCCATCGGGCTATAAATAATTCACCTTTATGTTGCCAGTCCAGGTCCACCTGAGCCACTTCAGTCTTAGCAGCCTGATCCACCTGCTGGTTGTTTTGATGTTCTTCAGTAGCCTGATTCTTGGGCACATGAGCATCTACATGGTGTACCTTTACAACCAGGTTCTCTACCCGGGCAGCAATATCTTGCCACAATGCCGCAGCCCAGATGGGCTTGCCCCTGCGCTGCCAGTTGTTCTGCTTCCATTGCTGTAACCACCCCCACAGGGCATTTGCTACCATCCATGAATCAGTATAGAGATAGAGAACTGGCCACTTTTCTCGTTCAGCAATATCTAAAGCCAGCTGAATGGCTTTCACTTCTGCAAACTGACTCGATTCACCTTCTCCCTCAGCAGCTTCTGCAACTCGTCGTGTAGGACTCCATACAGCAGCTTTCCATCTCCGATGCTTTCCCACAATACGACAGGACCCGTCGGTGAACAAGGCATATTTCTTCTCATTTTCCGGTAGCTTGTTGTACAGTGGGGCTTCTTCAGCACGAACCACCTCCTCCTCTGATGATATCCCAAAGTATTTGCCTTCTGGCCAGTCCATAATCACCTCCAAGATTCCTGGGCGACTGGGGTTTCCTATTCGAGCCCGCTGAGTAATCAGTGCAACCCACTTGCTCCCTGTAGCATCAGTTGCATGATGTGTAGAGGGGACCCTTCCTTTGAACATCCAGCCTAGTACCGGCAGTCGGGGTGCCAGGAGGAGCTGCGCTTCAGTACCGACCACTTCCGAAGCAGATCGAACTCTCCTTCATATGCTGCCAATATCTCCTTTTCAGTTGGAGTATAGCGGGCTTCAGATCCTCTGTATCCCTGACTCCAAAACCCCAGGGGTCGACCTCGAGTTTCCCCAGGTTCTTTCTGCCAGAGGCTCCAGGTAGGACCATTCTCCCCGGCTGCGGTGTAGAGCACATTCTTTACATCTGGTCCTGTTCGGACTGGCCCGAGGGCTACTGCATGAACTATTTCCTGCTTAATTTGTTCAAAGGCTTGTCGTTGCTCAGGGCCCCATTCAAAAGCATTCTTCTTACGGGTTACTTGGTAGAGCGGGTTTACAATCAGACTGTAATTTGGAATATGCATTCTCCAAAACCCCACGACACCTAGGAAAGTTTGTGTTTCTTTTTTGCTAGTTGGTGGAGACATAGCTGTTATCTTGTTGATCACATCCATTGGGATTTGACGACGTCCATCTTGCCATTTTATTCCTAAAAACTGGATCTCTCGTGCAGGTCCTTTAACTTTATTCTGTTTTATGGCAAAACCGGCCTTCAGAAGGATTTGGACTATTTTCTTCCCTTTCTCGAAAACTTCTTCTGCAGTGTCACCCCACACAATGATGTCATCGATGTACTGCACGTGTTCAGGAGCTTCCCCCTGCTCCAGCGCAGACTGGATCAGTCCATGGCAAATGGTAGGGCTGTGTTTCCACCCCTGGGGCAGCCGATTCCAAGTATATTGGACTCCCCTCCAAGTGAAAGCAAACTGTGGCCTGCACTGTGCTGCTAGAGGGATGGAGAAAAATGCATTAGAAAAATGCATTAGCGATATCAATTGTGGCATACCACTTGGCTGCCTTTGATTCCAGTTCATACTGGAGTTCTAGCATGTCTGGCACTGCAGCACTCAGTGGTGGCGTGACTTCGTTCAGGCCACGGTAGCCCACTGTTAGTCTCCACTCACCATTAGACTTTCGCACTGGCCATATGGGACTATTAAAAGGTGAATGAGTCTTGCTGATCACTCCTTGGCTCTCCAGTTGACGAATTAGCTTATGGATGGGACGCAGGGAGTCTCGGTTGGTGCGATATTGCCGCCGGTGCACAGTTGTGGTAGCGATCGGCACTTGCTGTTCTTCAACCCTCAGCAACCCCACAACAGAAGGGTCCTCTGAGAGACCAGGCAAGGTAGACAACTGTTTAATGTCCTCTGTCTCCAAGGCAGCTATGCCAAAAGCCCAGCGGAACCCTTTTGGGTCCTTGAAATATCCTCTTCTAAGATAGTCTATGCCAAGGATGCACGGAGCATCCGGGCCAGTCACAATACGGTGCTTTTGCCACTCATTGCCGGTTAGACTCACTTCAGCCTCCAATACAGTTAACTGCTGGGATCCCCCCGTCACACCATAAATACAGATGGGCTCTGGCCCTGTATAGCTTGATGGCATTAGAGTACATTGTGCACCGGTGTCTACCAAAGCCTTATACTTCTGTGTGTCTGACGTGCCAGGCCATCGAATCCACACAGTCCAATAAACTCGATTGTCCCTTTCCTCCCCCTGGCTGGAGGCAGGGCCCCTCTAGTCCTGGTCAGAATCTTCGTTTCTGTGTCTAAAGGACTGCCTGCTGGAAGTTGGAGCAGCAAACTTTTCAGAGAATTCCTTTTTCCCAATTGTTTTCCTTTGCAATTCACGTACCCGTGCCTCTAGGGTCGCAGTAGATTTTCCATCCCATTTTCTCATGTCCTCTCCATGGTCACGTAGGTAAAACCACAGGGTGGCGCGGTGTGTGTGCCCACCATATTGTCTTCCTTGCATAGATGAACGTTTACCCCTAATAGCTGAGACACTGGTTTGTACAGGTGGGGAGGAAAATAATCTCTCTTCAAGTTGGTGGATCTTTTCAGAAAGTTTCTCCAAAGTATTCTCTTTTAGCTGGTGGACACTGTTTCGTTCAGGTGGAGGGGAAGATAATCTTTCTTCAAGTTGGTGGATCTTTTCAGAAAGTTTCTCCAAAGCATTCTCTTTTAGCTGGTGGACACTGGTTCGTTCAGGTGGAAGGGAAGATAAATTCTCTTTAAGTTGGTGGACCTCTTCAGAGAGTTTCTCCACAGCCGAGACACAGGCCTGTAGGGAAGAGGAGAGATTTCCTTCGTACTGCCGGAGTAATTTAGCCACTTCATTCACTGGGGGATTCTCCTCCGCTTTCCAGGCTATTATTGCCAATGAGCTGGCATATGATGATGGTGCACTCCGTACAAACTTCCGCCACATAGGTGGTGTACACTGGACTGCATCTGGATCTGCGGCTGTTTGTGCGTCGTCTAGGGCCTTATAAATTACTTCCCGTACGGCCAATTCCCTCAGGTACTGAATTCCCTTCTCCATGGTGGTCCATTTGCCTGGTAGACATACAAGTTCTTCCTTGAAGGGATACCTTTCCTGCACAGCTGACAGGAGACGCCTCCAGAGACTGCGAGATCGTGCTCCATCTCCAATTGCTTTGTCAATGCATGCGTTCCTAGCAAGGGATCCCAGCCGCCTGGCTTCCTTGCCCTCTAATTCCACATAATCGGCTCCAGTGTCCCAGCACCGGAGCAGCCAGGTGACAAGCTGCTCACCTATACAGCAACCAAAATCTTTTTGCACATCTCGTAGCTCACGCTGGTATAGAGTCCGGGTAGTTACTGTTGATTTTTTGATATCCCCATCCTCATCTTCAGTCTCCTGCACCTTTGATGGCCCAGCCTCATCTTCACTATGCCCAGACTTAGCAGAAGACTGTTTGCGTTCTAAACGACCTGAGCCTCTATACCATTTCTTCACCTTGTCTACAGGGTCAACTTGCACTGCTACAGCTCATTTCTCTGACCCAGACGCAGGGTCTGCCACAGGGGTTGGAATGCCCTCTGCGGGGTCAACTTGCACTGCTACAGCTCGTTTCTCTGACCCAGACGCAGGGTCTGCCACAGGGGTTGGAATGCCCTCTGCGGGGTCAACGTGCACTGCTACAGCTCGTTTCTCTGACCCAGACGCAGGGTCTGCCACAGGGGTTGGAATGCCCTCTGCGGGGTCAACGTGCACTGCTACAGCTCGTTTCTCTGACCCAGACACAGGAGCTGGAGCGGCTGCCGGAGCTGGAGCGGGAGCGGCTGCCGGAGCTGGAGCGGCTGCCGGAGCGGGAACTGGAATGGCTGCCGGAGCAGGAGCGGCTGCAGGAGCTGCAGCTAGGTTGCTAGTAGCATCAATTGCAGCTCGATAGGCACAAGCCAGACCCCAGCACGCTACAGTGATTTGTGTCACTTTGGAACTGCCAGAGTCATGACACCTTTTTTTCAAGCATTCTGCCAGCTTTTTAGGATTTTGCAGTTGTTCAGGGGTGAATGTCCAAAACACTGGAGGTGACCACTGCTCTAGAAACCTGCCCATATCCTCCCACACTCCCTGCCACTCGCAACTATCCCGCCTCAAGACAGATCTCCGGATGAGATTCCTAAGTAGTTGTTTAACCCTCAACAAAACCTGAAGCGCATTCAGGAGACATAACAACAAGAGCAGGCTGGTCTGAGTATCCCAAGGATATTCAACATCTCGGAGAACCACCGTAACTAGCTCGGGGGATAAGAGGGTGGTGGTGAAGGAGAAAGGGAGAGTGAACAGGTAGGGAAACATGTCTTCCCCTGTCCCCTTCACAGATTGGCTCCCTAACGAAAACAGGCAATAGGTGTAATTGCTAATAGTTTCCGAGATATGGGTTCCAAAGTACAGAGTTGACGTCAGTGCTGAGTACAAATACCAGGTTAAAGTCATGACCAGATATTTCATCATTTCATAAGCCATTGTTACACCGCACAGTACCATAACAATCTTAAACCAGGGCCCGGAAAGGATAAACAGTGCAACAGGGAGCACATACAGAAAGTAACGCACCATAAAACTCAATTTGGAATACAGGTACAGCAGACTGGAGATTAAGGCAATCAACATCGTGACTAGCAACTATTAAGCAGGTCCAATACTTATACCAATTTTAGTTTAACACACTCTGGTCAGATTTGTCGATATCTCAACCCTTCGTGCCCCACGTTGGGCGCCAAAAGGGCTGTTGTGGTTTAACCCGGCTGGCAGCTAAACACCACACAGCCGTTCGCTCACCCTCCCCCCTCCCTCTCTGGGATGGGGGAGAGAAACGGGAAAGTGAAGCCGGTGAGTTGAGATAAAGACAGTTTATTAAGACAGGAATATAATAATAACAATAATAATAGTGATAATGATAATAGTATTAATAATAATAATGTGTAAGAAAACAAGTGATGCACAATGCAATTGCTCACCACCCGCTGACCGATGCCCAGCCTATCCCCGAGCAGCCGGCCCCCCACCCCGGCCAGCCACCCCTATATATTGTTTAGCATGACGTCAGATGGTATGGAATACCCCTTTGGCCAGTTTGGGTCAGCTGTCCTGGGTCTGTCCCCTCCCAGCTCCTGCTGCACCCCTAGCCTGCTCGCTGGCAGGACAGAGCGAGAAGCCGAAAAGTCCTTGGCCTGGTGTAAACACTTCTCTGCAACAATTAAAACATCAGCATGTTATCAGCGCTCTTCTCATCCTAATCCAAAACATAGCACCCTACCAGCTACTATGAGGGAAAATTAACTCTGTCCTAACTGGAACCAGGACACTGGGGAAGGGGAGGGGCAAGAAACAACAAAGTAGAGAGCAGGACAAGCAGCAGCTGTGGTTCTTTTATCTCGTTTTCACCTCAACACCATGCAGAGTGCAGACAAGAGAACTGGGGTGTTTCTAGAAGCAACAATCCCCAGGCTTCTGCTTCAGCTTTGAATATTGAGAGGACAATATGACCAAGCAAGTAACTGATCATCTTCTGCTGGCATTAAACCTTTCCTTTACATAGGAAGGAAAATCTAGGAGCACCACAGATTACACGCCAAAAAAGAAAAACCAATTCCATGAAATAACATCACTCACAGGAAAAATCACACACTTGAGCAGGCTATCTGAAAACCAAAAGGCTATGCTGATGGGTCAGCATTTCAGGAACTGGACCCACTGACGCCCCTCAGGAACATGGCAGGAGATGCACAATGCTGTCACAAGTGCTTGCAAAGCCTGCTGGACAGGCCAAACAGACTAACAATCCACCCACCAACTCAGGGCCCACACTGCCATCCACTCACCCTCGTGCCTCTTTCAAGTTTCCAGCTTAGTCCATGCCCATGACAAGGCCTACAAGAAAGAGAAAGAAGGGCAGGCCCGTGATGGACACGCAAACAGTACAGCTCCTTGCAGAGGTCTCAAGCACAGAGACTAGAGCCAGAAAAGAAACACCCTCAGGTCCACAAAGGCCAAAAGGCCATGAATGCACAGCAGCCCCAGCAGGGGCAATCACAGACTTATCCTCTACAGATGAAAAAGGTGACCCTGCTCAGCCTCTTCCTCATACTGCCCTTATGCAGTCAAGGCCCTTGCCATGCATACTGAGGCTCTTTGGGAATCCTCTGGACAGCTACGCAAATGCCTTGATATATCTAGAGATTAAAATAGAACCCCCAAATAAGGAACCGTACCCCACCATTTCCCAAACACAAGTTAGCCAGCAACCCCTCCCAAACATACCTCTAGTACGTCAATTCCAAGCACTTAACATCTAGAAGGCTGCAAGGTCTAAAGACTCCACAGCCAGCCAAACCACAGGCAAAAGCTCCAGAAATATAACAAACTGCCCCCAACCCTGGAAAAGACTACACCTTACCTGCCTCCTGCTGCTCTTTTCAGATACATGCTTGCACAGAGAGCTTCCATGATCCAGTTCTCCTAAACCCTGCTCCATCACTTTACCACCACAGCTGGAACTTGCATAATATTTGACATACAGGCCAAGACTCACAGGAAGCCCCAATCAAGCTGTCAAAATCCTAAGGGACCTAGAACACACAAGCTAACATTACCACCCTATCTGTAAACACGCTCTAACAATTACTCACCTGAAGAAGAGCTGCATGCAATAAAGGCACCTGCTCCTACTATATAGATAGATTGCTTTCCTCTGACAGATCCTTCTAGCCCTTATCTCAAAGAGATGTGCATTTCCAAGTAGAGACCGGTACGCATCAGTCCATAGACTCCAACCCACCCAAAGAACCCTGCAACTGACAGAAGGAAAAACAAAGCACTTACCCCTAAGAGCAGCCCAGGCAGAATGAGCTCCCTCATGCCTTGCCTGGGGCTCATATACCATTTGGCCCCGCCCAGCACCCAAACCCAATCACCTGGGAAAGGGGAGGGGCAAGAAACAACAAAGTAGACAGAGCAGGACAAAGCAGCAGCTGTGGTTTTTTTTTTCATCTGCATTTTAGCTCAACACCATGCAGAGTGCAGACAAGAGAACTGGGGTGTTTCTAGAAGCAACAATCCCCAGGCTTTTGCTTCAGCTTTGAATATTTAGAGGACAATATGACCAAGCAAACAACTGATCTTTTTCAGCTGGCATTGGCTTAAACCTTTCTTTTGGCATAGGAAGAAAAATCTGAACCTGATCTCCTTCTGTGACCAAGTGACGCGCTTGGTGGATGAGGGGAAGGCTGTGGATGTGATCTACCTTGACTTCAGTAAGGCTTTTGACACCGTTTCCCACAGCATCCTCCTCAAGAAACTGGCTGCTCGTGGCTTGGACTGGCGTACGCTTTGTTGGGTTAAAAAGTGGCTGGATGGCCGGGCCCAAAGAGTAGTGGTGAACGGAGCCAAATCCAGTTGGAGGCCGGTTACTAGTGGAGTCCCCCAGGGCTCAGTGCTGGGGCCAGTCCTCTTTAATGTCTTCATCGATGACCTGGATGAGGGGATCGAGTGCACCCTCAGTAAGTTTGTAGATGACACCAAGTTAGGTGCATGTGTTGATCTGCTCGAGGGAAGGAAGGCTCTGCAGGAGGATCTGGATAGGCTGGACCAATGGGCTGAGGTCAACTGTATGAAGTTCAACAAGGCCAAGTGCCGGGTCCTGCATCTGGGGCACAACAACCCCAAGCAGCGCTACAGGCTGGGAGATGAGTGGCTGGAAAGCTGCCTGGCAGAGAAGGACCTGGGAGTACTGGTTGATAGGCAGCTGAATATGAGCCAGCAGTGTGCTCAGGTGGCCAAGAAGGCCAACAGCATCCTGGCCTGTATAAGAAGCAGTGCGGCCAGCAGGTCGAGGGAGGTGATTGTCCCCCTGTACTCGGCTCTGGTGAGGCCGCACCTCAAGTACTGTGTTCAGTTTTGGGCCCCTCGCCACAAGAAGGACATGGAGATGCTCGAGAGTGTCCAGAGAAGGGCAACGAAGCTGGTGAGGGGTCTGGAGAACAAGTCTTACGAGGAGCAGCTGAGGGAGCTGGGGTTGTTTAGCCTGGAGAAGAGGAGGCACAGGGGTGACCTCATTGTTCTCTATAGGTACCTTAAAGGAGGCTGTAGAGAGGTGGGGGTTGGTCTATTCTCCCACATGCCTGGTGACAGGACAAGGGGGAATGGGCTAAAGTTGTGCCAGGGGAGGTTTAGGTTGGATGTTATGAAGAACTTCTTTACTGAAAGGGTTGTTAGGCATTGGAATGGGCTGCCCAGGGAAGTGGTTGAGTCGCCATCCCTGGAGATCTTTAAAAGACATTTAGATGTAGCCCTTAGTGATATGGTTTAGTGGAGGTCTTGTTAGTGTTAGGACAGAGGTTGGACTAGATGATCTTGGAGGTCTCTTCCAACCTAGACGATTCTGTGATTCAAAGAGATGTGCATGTCCAAGTAGAGACCGGTGCGCATCAGTCCATAGACTCCAACCCACCCAAAGAACCCTGCAACTGACAGAAGGAAAAACAAAGCACTTACCCCTAAGAGCAGCCCAGGCAGAAGGAGCTCCCTCATGCCTTGCCTGGGGCTCATATACCATTTGGCCCCGCCCAACACCCAAACCCAAGCACCTGGGAAAGAGGAGGGGCAAAAAAAACAAAGTACACAGAGCAGGACAAGCAGCAGCTGTGGTTGTTTTTTTTGTTTGTTTTTAATATCATTTTCAGCTAAACACCATACACAGTGCAGACAAGAGAACTGGGGTGTCTCTAGAAGCAGCAATGCCCATGCTTTTGCTTCAGCTTTGCATGTTGAAAGCTTCTCTCCTCTACAACCCCTTTCTCGGGAACCAGGCAGCATTCAAGTGACCTGCTTTGCTCCTATTCTGAAGACTATCACAGTCCACCTTGCCTGTGGCACCTGAGAAACAGAAGAGAAAGCGACCACAGCAGCAAAAGCCACAGCACCCTTAGGTCAGTTACTCTCATCCCCTCCTTTACCTCAGCAGCTTACCTACCCCACAGAGCAGATGCTTCCATCTGTTCTCTTTAGCCACTTACAGCACCTCGAAAAGGCAAACTGGAATTTTACTCTATTTGATGTCGTAAAATAACTGCAGTGACAACCGCACCCCAAAAGCAACTGCTACATCTCTTCATCGCCCACCAGAGTCACTCCAGAGGCAGCTCGGGTCATGACATCCTGTATCGCACACTGCGTTTCCACCTGAACAAAGAAAAACACAGAAGATAAACATTCAGCTGCCACAATTAGCACCCATCCCTCAACAACAGAAGTGACTCCATAGTTCATTTTATCATTTTAAAACAACAGTTCACTTGCCTCTGTACCTGGAAATCAGATCCAAGCTCAAAAGGAGTAGACAGCATCACCCATGCCACCTGGCAACACAAAAGGACAAAATGACCACTGTGCTTGCAAGCAACCACCTGCCACACCGCTCCTCTGGCCCAAACAACCTCACCTCAGACCCTCAGAGGGAAAGACCTGAACGTCTTTCCCTTCGCTTCCGATAAGGGATGACCTCGCTGACACCACTCTCACCTTCCCCCACTGCTCCATGACATGGGGGTTTACCTGTCCAAGACTGCACTAGGCACCTGCAGAGACAAGAGAAAACCACACCCTGAGGCACCTCACAGCCACAGCATACTTGCTGCAATACCTCTCTTCCCAGCTCCTTTACTTCAGCTGCTCGTTAGCTCTGAGATTCATGACCAGGCAGCACTGTGCCAAAATGTGTCCAGGCAGCGCCGCACGAAAACAAGCCCCGGGCAGTGCCACAATCACAGAGTTACCCTTCACAGATGAAAACGGTGACCCTGCTCAGCCTCTTCCTCATACTGCCCTTATGCAGTCAAGGCCCTTGCCATGCATACTGAGGCTCTTTGTGAATCCTCTGCACAGTTACGCAAATGCCTTGATATACCCAGAGACTAAAATAGAACCCCCAAATAAGGAACCGTACCCCACCATTTCCCAAACACAAGTTAGCTAGCAACCCCTCCTAAACATACCTCTAGTACGTCAATTCCAAGCACTTAACATCTAGAAGGCTGCAAGGTCTAAAGACTCCACAGCCAGCCAAACCACAGGCAAAAGCTCCAGAAATATAACAAACTGCCCCCAACCCTGGAAAAGACTACACCTCACCTGCCTCCTGCTGCTCAGGGAGCTTCCACGATCCAGTTCTCCTAAACCCTGCTCCATCACTTTACCACCACAGCTGGAACTTGCATAATATTTGACATACAGGCCAAGACTCACAGGAAGCCCCAATCAAGCTGTCAAAATCCTAAGGGACCCAGAACACACAAGCTAACATTACCACCCTATCCGTAAACACGCTCTAACAATTACTCACCTGAAGAAGAGCTGCATGCAATAAAGGCACCTGCTCCTACTATATAGATAGATTGCTTTCCTCTAACAGATCCTTCAAGGCCTTACCTCAAAGAGATGTGCATTTCCAAGTAGAGACCGGTACGCATCAGTCCATAGACTCCAACCCACCCAAAGAACCCTGCAACTGACAGAAGGAAAAACAAAGCACTTACCCTTAAGAGCAGCCCAGGCAGAAGGAGCTCCCTCATGCCTTGCCTGGGGCTCATATACCATTTGGCCCCGCCCAGCACCCAAACCCAAGCACCTGGGAAAGGGGAGGGGCAAAAAACAACAAAGTACACAGAGCAGGACAAGCAGCAGCTGTGGTTGTTTTTAATATCATTTTCAGCTCAACACCATACACAGTGCAGACAAGAGAACTGGGGTGTCTCTAGAAGCAGCAATGCCCATGCTTTTGCTTCAGCTTTGCATGTTGAAAGCTTCTCTCCTCTACAACCCCTTTCTCGGGAACCAGGCAGCATTCAAGTGACCTGCTTTGCTCCTATTCTGAAGACTATCACAGTCCACCTTGCCTGTGGCACCTGAGAAACAGAAGAGAAAGCGACCACAGCAGCAAAAGCCACAGCACCCTTAGGTCAGTTACTCTCATCCCCTCCTTTACCTCAGCAGCTTACCTACCCCACAGAGCAGATGCTTCCATCTGTTCTCTTTAGCCACTTACAGCACCTCGAAAAGGCAAACTGGAATTTTACTCTATTTGATGTCGTAAAATAACTGCAGTGACAACCGCACCCCAAAAGCAACTGCTACATCTCTTCATCGCCCACCAGAGTCACTCCAGAGGCAGCTCGGGTCATGACATCCTGTATCGCACACTGCGTTTCCACCTGAACAAAGAAAAACACAGAAGATAAACATTCAGCTGCCACCATTAGCACCCATCCCTCAACAACAGAAGTGACTCCATAGTTCATTTTATCATTTTAAAACAGCAGTTCACTTGCCTCTGTACCTGGAAATTAGATCCAAGCTCAAAAGGAGTAGACAGCATCACCCATGCCACCTGGCAACACAAAAGGACAAAATGACCACTGTGCTTGCAAGCAACCACCTGCCACACCGCTCCTCTGGCCCAAACAGCCTCACCTCAGACCCTCAGAGGGAAACACCTGAACGTCTTTCCCTTCGCTTCCGATAAGGGATGACCTCGCTCACAACATTCTCACCTTCCCTCACTGCTCCATGACATGGGGATTTCCCTGTCCAGGACTGCACTAGGCACCTGCAAAGACAAGAGAAAAGCACACCCTGAGGTGAAGGGAATGACGACACGGACTCCAAGATAGTCGAGAAATGGAGACCTTTAATTGCCCCGATGCCAGATCTTACATAGTTCTTCTGGGCCCCTACACGCGCTGCACATGGCTGGCAAACATAGTTACAGGCTTCTGATTGGTGCATTCCTTTTGATCACGCATAGCCCGCTATAGGCCCATCCGAGCCTAACAACTCCTTCTTACTGGTTCCCACTGTCTCTTATTCTAGCCTGGTTACCACTCTATGCCCCTGAGTAACCTTCTTCTTAACCCTTAGTGCATCACCATATCAATCAGCTCCAGTTTGTCACCGAACATGTCACCCATAATTCCCCCTTTCTTTGTTTCTACAAGCCAAATTGTGTGCCACGAACAATTAATCATTTTTTGCAATCGTTGCAGCAGGCATGGTGTAACTATTATAATTGCAACAAACGCAATAAACAAGATCATTATCTTTTCCTTTCTCAAGTACTTAAATTTGTTGCTACAGAACTACAGCATCATGCAAGGAAAGGACAGCTGAACCACATTAAGGGTTTCTTTTTTAAGCTCCAAAGCAGTTAATCAAGGAACTGACTAGCTCTATGCATAGTTAGGTTTTAAAGTGTGCTAAAAGAACTTGAACTCTTTCATTAAGACTGTGCTTGAACAACGCACAGCTCGAAAGGACCAGCCACCATCACCCATGCCACCTGGGAATACTAAAGGACAAAATGACCACTGTATTCGCAAGCAACCACCTGCCACACCGCTCCTCTGGCCCAAACAGCCTCACCTCAGACCCTCAGAGGGAAACACTTGAACGTCTTCCCCTGGGGTAGTTTTACTGGGGTTGGCAACCGAGCTCCACCACAATCACTCTCTCACTCCCCATCCTCAAAGAATAACAGGGAAAAAATATGATGAAAAGGGCTCAAGGGTTAAGATAAGGACGAGGAGAGGAGGTCACACAGTAAATATCGTGACGGGCAAAACACGCTCAGCATAGGAAGATAGTAAGATTTATTGCTTATTACTACACAACCTACAGAAGCGAGAAACGAAGGAAAGCAACCAAAAGCACCTTCCCCCCACAACCACCCTCTTCCACCTTCTCCCCCCCAGCGGTGCAGGTGACCAGTGTTTATGGTCAGCCTATAGCACTTCTTCGCCGCCACTCCTTCTCGGACGCCCTCATCCCCTGTGCTGTGGGGTTCCTCCCACAGGATACAGTCCTTGGTGAACTGATCTGGTGTGGGCTGCCCACAGGCAGCAGCTTTTCAAGAACTGCTCCAGATGTAGGTCCATACCACGGGGTCCATCCCTCAGGAGCAAACTGCTCCAACCTGGATCCCCCACAGGCAGCAGCTCCTGCCAGCTCACCTGCTCCTGCGTGGTCTCCTCTCCACGGTCTACAGGTCCGGCCCGGAATCTGCTCCGGCAGGGGTCTTCCACAGGCCACAGCCTCCATCAGTGCAGGTCCACCTGCTCCACCATGGTCTCCTCCACCGGCTGCAGCGTGGAACCCTGCTCCACCGTGGTACTCCATAGGCTGCAGGGGGACAGCCTGCTTCACCATGGCCCTCGCCACAGGCCGCTGGGGACTTCTGCTCCGGCGCCTGCAGTACCTCTCCCCCTCCTTATTCACTGACCTTGGCGCCTGCAAGGCTGTTCCTCACTCCTCTTGCTCTCCCAGCTGCTGTGTGGCACAGCGTGTGGTTTGTTTTTTTTCCTTTCTTAAATATGCTCTCACAGACACGCAAACATCACCACTTATTGGCTCCGCTCAGCACTGGGGCCCTTACCTAACGTGGGGCAGCTTCTAGACTCTTCCCACAGAAGGCACCCCTAGAGCCCACTGCTACCAAAACCTTGCCACATAAACCCACTACATCCCTTCACTTCGGTTAAGGGACGACCAGGCTGACAACACGCTCACCTTCCCTCACTGCTCCGTGACACGGGGATTTCCCTGTCCAAGACCGCACTAGGCACCTGCAGAGACAACAGAAAAAGCACACCCTGAGGCACCCCACAGCCACAGCGTACCTGCTGCAATACCTTCCTCGCACCAGCTCCTTTACCTCAGCTGCTCGTTAGCTCCATCTGAGACAAATGTGTCCAAGCGGCGCTGCGCGAAAATGCGCCCGGGCAGCGCCGCGATCACAGACTTATCTTTCACGAATGGAAAAGGTGAGCCTGCTCACTCTTGTGGGAATAGAAATGTTTTTGCAGTGTTACATAGTTTAGAAGGAAGGAATGTGGTATTGAGATATGCTTACAGTGATAAGAAAGCTCAGCAGGTGACCTCCTAAAATGCAGACAACCAGACTCCTTAGAGCAATCAGGTAAAAATCACTATGTTAAGTCAAGCCAGATAAGGGGAGGAAACATTACCATCTCAAAAACAGGCCAGAAACTGAAGGCCAGGCATTGCCTGTGAAGCATCAGATAGATTGTGAACCTGGATTACCCACTCCAGTGGGGAAACAGGGGAGGGTCCTGTCATCAAAAAGTATATAAACTGTGTTTTGGAACTAGTAGTAGGTGCGCTCTCCTGCTTGTGGGGCGCCCGCCATTGCAATCGAGAATAAATTACTAAGACAAAAAGAACCAATTAAGGAAACAGCAGTATTTTGGCCAAAATACAGGCCTGATAAAAATTCAGGCTTGAAATTTATGTGTAAACGATAAGATTCCTTTTTTTTGGAGGAGGAGCCAAGTTATGCTCCCTATAATCCTAATATTGCACCGGTGGCAGCAGCAGCCGCTCCAGGAAAGGAGACAGGGACTGCAATTAACACTGTCCCTAGAGAAGAGCGTACTCTAGGCTCTGGCAAGAATTAAAACAAGGTAGAAGAGGTACTGAGAATTTTGCCTTCCGGATACTAACAGTACTAACACTAACTGTGTATCCCCTTAAGTGAACTTCCCCCCCTCCTTACCAGCAGAGAGATTAGGAGTTTCCTAGGACCTAACTTATACTCGGGGGGGTGGAAATTATGTATATAAATATGTTGTTTACAGGGAAAGAAATGGGAATGATCAGGAGGAGAGCTGCTATACAAAAATGGGAAAGAACTCATCCTCCAGGACCAGGGGTAATACCGGCAAGGCAGAAATAACCACTTGCTGATCCTGGCTGGAAGAATAATAGTGTGCAACACAGAAATCATGAGAGACTTGGGGTCAGAATGAGAAAGTACTTGGGGATGAATGCTGAGGACCCGGTATCCCAAGGGCTCTTGAAAGTTCATTTTGTGATTGAAGCCTGGCAAGATACACAGAAAATGCTCCAGAAGGTGGGGGGGGATGTAGTGAACAGTCACTGGGGGGCCCTCCTGTGGGAGGCCCTGAACGTGTGTGTCAAGAGGGGAGATGAGAAGGAAAAGCACAGAGTGAAACTAATGGTATTGACAGTGTAGCAAGTAGTCAGGCAGAGGGCTGGAGAAAGAGGAAGAAAATCTTCAGGGGGAGTCAGGGCCAGGATGGAAAAGAGAGGAAGAGAGATGAAGGAATGGCAGGCAAGGAAAGCTACCCGTGTTGCGGCCTGAATCTTAGCAGGGACAGGCTTTGATGGGATGTTTTAAGTGTGGGCAGGCTGGCCACTTCAGGTAGGAATATCCGGAGTGGAAGAAGGAGGAGAGAAGGAAAATGGGATGAGGGAGAAAGGTATGGAATTAAGTTGGCTAATGACTGAGACTTTGGTGAAAGTACAGGCTGGAGAAAGATAAGAAGAAGTGTTAAAAAGGGTTATTGAAGGTGTTAAAGGTGGGGTATGTAATGTTTGACAGAGCTGTTTTTTTGAATGAGTTGGGAAAGTTGAATGAGCAGGGAAAGAGGATGTAGGCATTATCTAAGTAACAGTCTAGAAGTTTTGGTATATTTGCTGTGGTGTTTGGTCAGGTTCCCAAGTATCGACAAGGGGGGGGGATGGGGGGGGGGCAGCCTGCTCCACCAGGGGCGTCTCCACAGGCCACAGGGGGCTTCGGCTCCGGCACCTGGAGCGCCTCCACCCCCTCCTTCTGTGCTGACTTTGGTGTCTGCGGGGAGGTTTCTCACTCCTCACTCTCCCAGCTGCTGTTGAGCAGCAGGTTTTTGTTTGTTCGTTTGTTTTCATGGATGTGCTCTCACAGAGGCACGGACTGTGTTGCTCATGGCTTGGCTCTGGGCAGCGGTGAGCCCCTCTGGGGCCGGATGAAATTGTCCCTTATCTGCTACGGGGAGGTTTCTGGATTCTCCACGTGGGGGGCTGCCACTGCAGCCCCCCCCCAAACCTTGCCATCAAACCCAATACACTGGGGCAGCTAGGTCATTACCGGCCTGTAAAGTATCAGGGATTAAATTAACTAATGAAACCCTAAAAAGTGATGGGGGTAGATGGGGGCTGGGATAACAGTGCCACCTTTGGGGGATACCAAGCTGAGACTAGGGGATAAAATGATCTCTAGGCAATTATTGTATGTACCCAAGGCAGGGACTAACTTGTTGGGAAGGGATTTGATGATGAAATTGGGCATTCAAATAGTAAATTGTTAGACTGGAATAACAGTGGTATTAATGGAGTGCTCTCGGGCCCTGAGAGCAAAGATATATTCACCTCTGACTGGAAAGACTCTGAAGTGGGGGCGGAAGCAACAATACATATGGACAGTTTTACCTCAGGGGTTTACAGGGCCACCGATTAATTTGGGCAAAGTTCTAGAACAGATTTTGGAGCAATTCCAACCTCCCAAGGAGGAATTTCTGTTACAAAATGTGGATGATCGTTTATTGTCAGAACACGAGAAAACAGTTGTGAAGGAAGCTACTAACAAGCTATTCAACTTTCTGGGAAAGCAGGGCTTGGGAGTATTGAAAAATAAATTACAATATGTAGAAAGAGAAGTCAGGTATTTAAGGCACCTAATGTCTGAGGGAAAACGGAGAATAAATCGAGAGAGGATTCAGGGAATTGTTGAAAACTAAGAAAGAACTAAAAAATTTTAAGAGAGATTTCTTTAAGGAATCAGGAGCCACGAAGTCTGAGGGAAAATGGATACTCCCTGATGGGAGAGAAATGCTGAATAAAGCACCAATGAGGCAAATATGACCGCACTAGGCACCTGCAGAGACAACTCAAAAAGCACACCCTGAGGCACCTCACAGCCACAGCGTACCTGCTGCAATACCTCCCTCGCACCAGCTCCTTTACCTCAGCTGCAGGTTAGCTCGATCTGAGACAAATGTTCCCCGGGCGGCGCCACGATCACAGACTTATCTTTCACGAATGGAAAAGGTGAGCCTGCTCACTCTCTAGGTAATACTGCGCTTATGCAGTCAAGGAACCGTACCACCACCATTTCCCAAACACAAGTTAGCCAGCAACCCCTCCTAAACATACCTCTAGTACGTCAATTCCAAGCACTTAACATCTAGAAGGCTGCAAGGTCTAAAGACTCCACAGCCAGCCAAACCACAGGCAAAAGCTCCAGAAATATAACAAACTGCCCCTAACCCTGGAAAAGACTACACCTTACCTGCCTCCTTCTGCTCTTTTCAGATACATGCTTGCACAGGGAGCTTCCATGAGCCAGTTCTCCTAAACCCTGCTCCATCACTTTACCACCACAGCTGGAACTTGCATAATATTTGACATACAGGCCAAGACTCACAGGAAGCCCCAATCAAGCTGTAAAATTTTAAGGGACCTAGAGCACACAAGCTAACATTACCACCCTATCCGTAAACACGCTCTAACAATTACTCACCTGAAGAAGAGCTGCATGCAATAAATGCACCTGCTCCTACTATATAGATTGCTTTCCTCTAACAGATCCTTCGAACCCTTACCTCAAAGAGATGTGCATTTCCAAGTAGAAACCGGTACGCATCAGTCCATAGACTCCAACCCACCCAAAGAACCCTGCAACTGACAGAAGGAAAAACAAAGCACTTACCCCTAAGAGCAGCCCAGGCAGAAGGAGCTCCCTCATGCCTTGCCTGGGGCTCATATACCATTTGGCCCCGCCCAGCACCCAAACCCAAGCACCTGGGAAAGGGGAGGGGCAAGAAACTACAAAGTAGACAGAGCAGGACAAGCAGCAGCTGTGGTTTCCTTTTTTATTTTTCCATCTGGTTTTCAGCTCAACACCATGCAGAGTGCAGACAAGAGAAGTGGGGTGTTTCTAGAAGCAACAATCCCCAGGCTTTTGCTTCAGCTTTGAATATTGAGAGGACAATATGACCAAGCAAGTAACTGATCATCTTCAGCTGGCATTGGCTTAAACCTTTCTTTTTGCATAGGAAGAAAAATCTAGGAGCACCACAGATGACACGCCAAAAAAGAAAAACCAATTCCATGAAATAACATCACTCACAGGAAAAATCACACACTTGACTAGGCTATCTGAAAACAACAGAACAACAGAAGTGACTCCATAGTTCATTTTATCATTTTAAAACAGCAGTCCACTTGCCTCTGTACCTGGAAATCAGATCCAAGCTCAAAAGGAGTAGACAGCATCACCCATGCCACCTGGCAACACAAAAGGACAAAATGACCACTGTGCTTGCAAGCAACCACCTGCCACACCGCTCCTCTGGCCCAAACAGCCTCACCTCAGACCCTCAGAGGGAAACACCTGAACGTCTTTCCCTTCGCTTCCGATAAGGGATGACCTCGCTCACAACATTCTCACCTTCCCTCACTGCTCCATGACATGGGGATTTCCCTGTCCAAGACTGCACTAGGCACCTGCAGATACAAGAGAAAATCACACCCTGAGGTGAAGGGAATGACGACACGGACTCCAAGATAGTCGAGAAATGGAGACCTTTAATTGCCCCGATGCCAGATCTTACATAGTTCTTCTGGGCCCCTACACGCGCTGCACATGGCTGGCAAACATAGTTACAGGCTTCTGATTGGTGCATTCCTTTTGATCACGCATAGCCCGCTATAGGCCCATCCGAGCCTAACAACTCCTTCTTACTGGTTCCCACTGTCTCTTATTCTAGCCTGGTTACCACTCTATGCCCCTGAGTAACCTTCTTCTTAACCCTTAGTGCATCACCATATCAATCAGCTCCAGTTTGTCACCGAACGCGTCACCCATAATTCCCCCTTTCTTTGTTTCTACAAGCCAAATTGTGTGCCACGAACAATTAATCATTTTTTGCAATCGTTGCAGCAGGCATGGTGTAACTATTATAATTGCAACAAACGCGATAAACAAAATAATCATTATCTTTTCCTTTCTCAAGTACTTAAATTTGTTGCTACAGGACTACAGCATCAAGCAAGGAAAGGACAGCTGAACCACATTAAGGGTTTCTTTTTTAAGCTCCAAAGCAGTTAATCAAGGAACTGACTAGGCCTATGCATAGTTAGGTTTTAAAGTGTGCTAAAAGAACTTGAACTCTTTCATTAAGACTGTGCTTGAACAACGCACAGATTAACCCCCCAGAAAGCCAAATATTCCAACTCTATACATAAGAGGTTTTTTTTTAAAAAAAGTTCTACACACTCTCAAAGAGATTTTGAAATTGATTTAAATACTTTACCTTGCAGCTCTGCTATGGCACAAGACAGCACATGTGAAATTTAAGGCTAATTTTTGGGTGCATACATGTAAAAGCTGGCCTTAAAACAAGAGCTGTTGTATTTACTTAATTCTGAGTCTGTAGTGTGAATTCACATTAAAGTAGAGCTGCCACAGCAATCAACAGAATCACAGACTTCCTTCACCTGAATGAGCCCATCTTCTGTGAATCCAGTCATACCAGTTTTAAACAACCTATCTAAAGCAGTATATCTTAGACTTTGACTTTCTCTGCAACTGTTTCAGAACAAATTAATATCCGCAAAAACTGGAGAAGAACCATCAACTGGTCATATCACGCAAATCTGATGCACAAACCCACTACCTTTAAAACCTTCTCCCCCTCAACAATTTCTTCAGTGTAAATCAGAGCTGTTACTTGAAAACAGAGCTCTCTAGTCCCATCTGCACACATCTCTCTATTTTAATGGGAAGAAAGATAGCAAATCAAATTCTGCTCATTTACTAGTTTAACAGACCTAATATTTTAATACCTCCTGGTACATTTTTCATTTGCTGAACTTTTGCATAATGTTTTAAAGAGGGGCTCAATGCACCCTGAATGCAGGACTTGTAGAGGCCACTGTGATTTACGCTTACTTGCTCAGTAAAGTTTATTGCTATAAGACAGTTATTTACGTGGGACTTACCTGAAACACAAATTTATGATATCAACAAAAAAAGTACACCACAGACTAACACTGCTTTTTAGATACTCTTCAATTTTAAAATTTTCAAACACGTTAACTTGTCTTATTTTGTTTAGGGCTGAGGCTGTTCAGCAAGGTCACATAATTTGAGACTGCTGAAATACTTCAGCAATCCTTTGGTCCCAGTAGCTGTAAAACAGCCAAGTAAAAAGAAATTTCCCTACTAAAAAAAGTGTGTGTGGGGAAAGGGGGGAGAGAATTGTCACCAGAAAAGTGTCTTTTAAACACTATCTGCTACACACCACAAAAGTCTTTGTTATAAAATACACCTTTTCATACAAAAGACATCTTGCAAAACCATTTGATTGCCCCATGATGCTGAACGTTTGTGTGAGCTTCTCTTCTTTTCTAAATATTATTCAGCCCAGGCACTTTCAGCCTGAGTGGCTTTGTCTCACATACATGGAACAGCTTGGCCACGATTATCACGAGGCCACTGTCCAGCAAGATAGGGAGCAGCAAGTGTGTCCAACGAGGAAGTCCGGCGAATAATACTGGAAGGGCTTGATGAAGGTGGTCTTAACTTGTCAGCTCTGCAGCCCGGCGAGCCATGGCTCTTCCTCTCCGGTGAGCTCCTGCCTTGCTCCGGGGACTGCCACTGGTGCTGGACCCTGCCCGCCGCCGTGGTGCTGCCCTCTGGCAGCAGGGAGGAGCAAGGTGAGGGCCCACAGCCCAGCAGCGTTTGTATCCCCCACTTGATGCTGCCTCCCACACTTTCTCCCCCCTTGTTCCCAAGTCTTTACAAGAAACACAGCTGAGACCATCGAGGGGACCCCTTGCTTTTGCAAAAACTTCGATAGTAGCTTTATCTTAAACGGGTCATATTTTACACCCCTTTTTATTAATAATTGCGTTAATAATTTTACTATTGCCTCTTCTGCTGAGATATTGGCTCCCATCGTGAATGCCCAGCCGCTCACCTGTCCTTCAGGCCATGTCCCAGGGTTGAAGCTGCAGTCCAGCTGCAAGCTTGATTCATTCGGCTGGGTTCCCTCCGGATGCCCATACAGCATCTCTCTACCCCTTATCACGACGGGGTTACCATTTGAAGGGAATGACGACACGGACTCCAAGATAGTCGAGAAATGGAGACCTTTAATTGCCCCGATGCCAGATCTTACATAGTTTTTCTGGGCCCCTACACGCGCTGCACATGGCTGGCAAACATAGTTACAGGCTTCTGATTGGTGCATTCCTTTTGATCACGCATAGCCCGCTATAGGCCCATCCGAGCCTAACAACTCCTTCTTACTGGTTCCCACTGTCTCTTATTCTAGCCTGGTTACCACTCTATGCCCCTGAGTAACCTTCTTCTTAACCCTTCGTGCATCACCATATCAATCAGCTCCAGTTTGTCACCGAACGAGTCACCCATACTGAGGCACCTCACAGCCACAGCGTACCTGCGGCAATACCTCTCTCTTCCCAGCTCCTTTACTTCAGCTGCTCACCAGCTCTAACTGAGATTCTTCACTCACGGCGCCACAGCAAACTCTGCCTGGGCCGCACAACACACACTACACAAGCTACATTGTTTAAGACACACCACAGCTGGAACATTCCTGCCCAACAATCAGTCGCATCCCACGTCAGGAAGGATGCCGCACGCTCCTAGAAACCAAACCTACCAGTCCTGAACAGCTCCCCTGCCAGACAACTCCCCACCTCCTCTTGCCAACCACACTCAGCACACAATTTGCCCTTCAAAAAAAAAGTAAGAACATACACACAAAAACAACTGAGCTCCACAAATGCCAAAAAGCCATGCACACACAACAGCCCCAGCAGGGGTAATCACAGACTTACCCTTTACAGATGAAAAAGGTAACTCTGGTATGACCCTGCTCAGTCTCTTGGTAATACTGCGCCTGTGGTCAAGCCTCTTGCAGTGTGTAAACAAGCTCTTTTTAGTCCTCTGGAGAGTTACACAAGAGGTTTGATACATCTCGAGATTAAAATAACCCCAAAACAGAAGCGTAGACCACCGTCCCAAAAACGAGCGAGCTGGCAACCTCTGCTAAATAGCCCTCTAACAAGTGAATTCCAAGCACTTGCAATCTAGAAATCCAGAGACTCTGACCCACCTAAAGAACCCTGCAACTGACAGAAGGAAAAACAAAGCACTTACCCCTAAGAGCAGCCCAGGCAGAAGGAGCTCCCTCATGCCTTGCCTGGGGCCCATATACCATTTGGCCCCACCCAGCACCCAAACCCAAGCACCTGGGAAAGGGGAGGGGCAAGAAACAACAAAGTAGACAGAGCAGGACAAGCAGCAGCTGTGTTTTTTTTTTTTCTTTCATTTGGATTTTAGCTCAACACCATGCAGAGTGCAGACAAGAGAACTGGGGTGTCTCTAGAAGCAGCAATGCCCATGCTTTTGCTTCAGCTTTGAATATTGAAAGCTTCTCTCCTCTACAACCCCTTTCTCGGGAACCAGGCAGCATTCAAGTGACCTGCTTTGCTCCTATTCTGAAGACTATCACAGTCCACCTTGCCTGTGGCACCTGAGAAACAGAAGAGAAAGCAACCACAGCAGCAATAGCCACAGCACCCTTAGGTCAGTTACTCTCATCCCCTCCTTTACCTCAGCAGCTTACCTACCCCACAGAGCAGATGCTTCCATCTGTTCTCTTTAGCCACTTACAGCACCTCGAAAAGGCAAACTGGAATTTTACTCTATTTGATGTCGTAAAATAACTGCAGTGACAACCGCACCCCAAAAGCAACTGCTACATCTCTTCATCGCCCACCAGAGTCACTCCAGAGGCAGCTCGGGTCATGACATCCTGTATCGCACACTGCGTTTCCACCTGAACAAAGAAAAACACAGAAGATAAACATTCAGCTGCCACCATTAGCACCCATCCCTCAACAACAGAAGTGACGCCATAGTTCATTTTATCATTTCAAAACCGCAGTCCACTTGCCTCTGTACCTGGAAATTAGATCCAAGCTCAAAAGGAGTAGACAGCATCACCCATGCCACCTGGCAACACAAAAGGACAAAATGACCACTGTGCTTGCAAGCAACCACCTGCCACACCGCTCCTCTGGCCCAAACAGCCTCACCTCAGACCCTCAGAGGGAAACACCTGAACATCTTCCCTTGTGGTGGTTTTACTGGGGTGGGCGACCGAGCTCCACCACAACAGAGCCTCCCCTCCCCTCCCCTCCCCTCCCCTCCCCTCCCCTCCCCTCCCCTCCCCTCCCCTCCCCTCCCCTCCCCTCCCCTCCCCTCCCCTCCCCTCCCCTCCCCTCCCCTCCCCTCCCCTCCCCTCCCCTCCCCTCCCCTCCCCTCCCCTCCCCTCCCCTCCCCTCCCCTCCCCTCCCCTCCCCTCCCCTCCCCTCCCCTCCCCTCCCCTCCCCTCCCCTCCCCTCCCCTCCCCCAAAGAGCTGCTCGGGTGGAGCTCTCATATGAGCTCTCATATAGGACACCTGCTGCTCATATACCATTAGGCCCCACCCGGCACCCTGTCCCAATCACCTGGGAAGGAGGAGGGGCAAAGCACAGGAAGGGATAAAGAGAGCAGGAGGACCAGTAGCTGCATTTTTTATTTGGCTTAGCTCAATGATGTGTGGAGTGTTACTAGAAGTAACAATTCCTGTGCTTTTGCTTCAGTTCTGATTATTGAAATGACAATATGAGCAAGTAGGTAACTAAAACTTTTTTTGACTGTAATTAGCTGAAACCTTTCTTTACATAGGTAGAAATAATCTAGGAGTGTAACAGATTACAAACCACAAAAAAGCAATTCAATGTAGTAAAATAACTCACAAGCAAAGTAACATACCTTAGTAGACTATCTAAAAAACAAAAGGCTATGCAGATGGGTCCAAAAAAGCCAACCCAATCAAGATCTGAGAAGGGTACAGACATTCTCAAAAGGAGCAGGGGAAAAAATAGTGGCACAGTACAACCTGGAAAAGACACTAAGCAGATTTAAAAGACCTGTAGGACCTCAGGAGGGACCTGAGAAGAGCACATAGGTCCTTGGAAAGTGGGGGGTGGGGGTTAGGCGGGGACTAGGAATACTAAGTAGAGGAGAAAATGAGTGTTGTGAGCCTGAAGTGTGTACAAGCATCGTAAAGAGGGCACCTGAGAGGATGGGGAAACAAAGGGAAAGCTGCTTACCTCTGAGAAGTCGTCCTTGAGCTCCGTGCTACGGACATTTGTCTTGCGGGCTTGGCGCACAAGTTTAGGGGTCCCCATACA
The DNA here is from genome assembly GCF_964034855.1 of Anser brachyrhynchus. NCBI lineage: Eukaryota > Metazoa > Chordata > Aves > Anseriformes > Anatidae > Anser > Anser brachyrhynchus. The sequence continues at coordinate 1,410,219 of NC_137701.1, forward strand.
TTGAAGGCTTCTTACCTCTGAGAAGTCCTACATGGCTCCACCTGCGTTACTGATTTTTTCCGCCAGCAGGTGGTGGCAGAGGGCGCTACCGCCCTCATCCTGAGAACGGCAGACACAGCTTCCCAAACCGTTTTCTCAATAACGTAAGCAGTGCGAACCACGTGGAAAACCACAAATGAAAACGGCAGAAAAACGCACCCCACGTCGTCTCGGGGAGGAAATAACTGCCCTGAGCAATGTGCCCTTCCCAGCTAGGAAGCTGAACAGCAACGTGAAAAACTACGTTTCCCAGCATGCCACGGAAACCAACATGGCCGACAGGAAGCTCGAAACCCAAAGACCACGACTCCCAGCACGCTGTGGGGCAAGACCCTCAGATCACCTGACGCTGCGGATGCCCCGCAGCCAGCCCCCGGCTTCCTGACCTGCAGCCCGACGCCCCTCCCCACCCCCCGCCCGGGGCTTTCCCTGCCCCAGCCGCTCCGCCTGCAGTATTACGTTTCCAGCAGCAGGCGGCGGCATAGGGCGACGCACCACTACTGCACATGCACACCGGCCCCTGCCAGAGGTACTGCTTTTTCACCAGCTGACTCTGCGCATGCGTGGAACCAGGCACGGCTTCTCAAAACGTTTTCTCGTTAACAGAAGCAGTGGGATCCGCACAGAAAACCACACGGAAGCGGCAAAAAGAGGCACCCCGGTCCACTGGTGCGGAGGAAACAACTGCCCTTCCTACCTGTCTCCGTGTTGCTTCCGGCTTGGAAGCCGAGCAGCAACGTGGAACGACATTTCCCAGCATACCGCAGAAGCCAAAGTGGCCGACAGGAAGCTCGGAGCCCAAAGACCACAACTCCCGGCATGCTGCGGGGCACAAAGTTTGGCAATTGCTAAAGCGCATGCGCGTCTCCTCCGCCTGCAGTACCCCCCTTTTGCCAGTAGGTGGGAGCAGAGAGCAACGCGTCACTGCAGCGCCTCTTCGCCTGCAGCACCGCTCGCTGTTCGGCCACCAGGTGACACCAGGCGCCGCCACGCCAGCCTGCTCCATGCATGGGCAGAAGCAGAACGGCAGGCACAGGTTCCCAGGCCATCTGCTCGTTAAGGGAAGCGGCGGGAGCCGCGTGGAACACCACAAGGAAACGGCAAGAAAAGGCACCCCTCTCCACTGGCGCGGAGGAAGTAACTGCCCATCCTAAATGGCACTGTGCCGAGCGGCAACATGAAACTACAGTTCCCGGCGTGCTCTGGAAACCAACATGGCCGACCGGAAGCCCATAGCCCAAAGACCACAACTCCCGGCATGCTCTGGGGCAAGATGCTCCCAGCCACCGCCCCAGAGCAAAATCTGTACTTTCTGACCTGCCGCCTACCCCCCGCAGCTTTCCCTACCCCAGCCGCCGATCGCGCAGGACCCAGCCTCCCCAACACCCTTCCCTCCCCCTCACCAGGGACCCCAGTCCCTCTCTCACCTGCTCCTCCGCAGCAGCCCCAACCCAGGTCACGCTTGCCAATCACTCCCTCCGAGCACACCAGCCCCACCACACCTGGCCCAGGGAGCAAAGACAGCACAGGCCTACCCCCACCATTGCTGTCCTTACTTCCCCCCCACCCCCCAGCCTGCAGCCTCTCCAGCAGGGTGGCCCCCACACCCAGATCGCTTGTCTGTATCCATCAGCTCCCCCATGGACAATGAACACAGGGCCAACCCCCCAGCCCCTGCCCCCTCCACACCCAGGAACCTGCAACCAGCAACACGGCCACTTACAGAGGCCACAAACACAGAGGGCAGCACAAGCCAGAAAGCGAACTTTATTAAACTCTTGCGCAGGACTCCTGGCAGGGAGACTGCAGTGGAACTCCCTGCCCAGACGTTCTCCCCTTCCTCTGGGGGGCTGCGAGGCTCAGGCATCGAGCAGGTCTGTCCATCCGTCTCAGCGTCCATCCTATGGGGAACGGTTGCCTCCTGCGGAAATGGGCTGTGATGCACAGAAGGAGGAAAAAAAAACAAAGGAAAACAGCACAAGTGGGACACAAGCAGCAAGAGAAGAACTGGGTGGACGGACAGCCAGCGGGGCAGAGGGCCAGAAAAACCACCCAGGGGGCAAGGAGCAGGACAGGGGTGATCAACAGGGTTGGACAGAGAGCCCAACAGAGGCACAACTGCGACGGCCAGGATGACCAAGAGTAATAGCAATTTTACTCCTACTGACATCAGAGAGTGTTGGTTTGGGATGAAATCAGAGTTTTGGTTTTTGGATCAGAGATGACTCTGTTGAACAGTCTCTGCCTTTCCAGTATGCGAAAGGGAAAAGCCACAAGGATAAGCACAGAAGTATGAAGCTATTACCAACAGAGATGCTGGAATTATGCTTCTCAATATCACTTTTGGTACTTGTGGAATAATTGCCTGAAGTAACTAGGCAAATTAAACTAATATTCACATTTTAAAGAAAATGTACAGCATTGAAGAAGCTTTCAGGGTGGAGGGTACCTGTGCTACCTAAGCGTTCCCTAGGCCTCCAACTTTACATGCTATTGCACTAGGTGAACTTGGTGTGCTGACTCTAAGGAACAGTACAGAGCGTAGAGTGGAGTGGAGACACCACAGATAGGCTCTGTGATGAGATGGGGAGCCGATGCTCTTGTGCACACCGAGACCGATACGCTGCACATTTGCTACCCTGAGCCAACGACCTGTCATGTTTTTGAAAAAACGCTGTACTCTAGTGAACTTTTGCTCATTATATCATCATTATAATATCAAAACACACCTCCATCCCAAAAGCTCCGTGCCTCCAAGGTGCGACCACCCCTCACTGAGCATGCACTCTGAATTTCTCCTTTAAACAAAAGTGAGATAACTTTTTGCCAATCATAACCAAGATATGCCTGACTAGAGTCACTCAAGGACAGAAAATAATCATAGAATCATAGAATATCCCAAGTTGGAAGGGACCCACATGGATCACCGAGTCCAACTCCTGGCACCACACAGGTCAACCCAAAAATTCAGACCATGTGACTAAGTGCACAGTCCAAACGCTTCTCAAACTCTGACAGGCTTGGTGCAGTGACTGCTTCCCTGGGGAGACTGTTCCAGTGCGCGACAACCCTCTCAGTGAAAAACCTCTTCCTGATGTCTACCCTGAATCTCTCCTGCCGCAGCTTGACACCATTCCTGCGGGTCCTATCACTGGTCACTAAAGAGAATAAATCAGCGGACAATGTAAATTGGCTTAAGTGAAAGGGGATGTTAGGGAAGATAACATCACGAAGGATACCTTTCTGACTTCCGGGATCAGTCGATGGGCTGAGCCTCTCTTCCCCTTGCTGTCGTGGGGTAAGATTTGAACACTTGGTTGTACCAGGTGTCTCCATGGAAACTTAGAAATCTCTAGAGCCTTTGTGCCTTTTAACACATTAATAGCCAGTATGAGTACCTGTGTATCTCATGCATGCTCACTTGCTTTTGCGGACAGTGAATTTATCTCCAGCAATCCAAAGAACCTATGTCCCTGTTGCTGTAATAAATTGCCCTTCATTGCATTGTTCCTAGCCGTGATAGTTCTCATTGAATGCGACTAGATCAAGGATGTGCTACGTTATTGGTGAATCCGTGACCGTGATAGTTCAGTAACCTGAATCCAACCAGACCTGTAACAGTTAGCCAGCTACGCCCCTTAACACGACGGTATTTCATAGGGAAAAACATAAAGCCTAAGATTTCTCATCCCTGAGGCCTTGGGAGGCAGGCAGAGAAGGAACCCGATACTTTTAGTGTCTCCTGACAATCACAGCTTACAGTTACTCCATGTCTTCTGGTCTCACAGGATGAGGCAGAGGTATAATTAATTCCTTCTCCAACTCACTGGAAAGAGCTTTTTTCCTCTCTGTGACAAAGGAAAAAAATGTTATGATCATGGGAGTCATTATACAAAGCCACACTCAGTGAATTCACTATTACAGTTAAGATCGTTTTTAATCAAAAACACCTCGGCAGCAATGTTACCACTGCAAACATAGCGCTGCAAAAAATATTCAACTCAAGATAAAGGAAAGGGTGAGCTAAAAGGACAAATGACGTGACCGAAGGCATCTGCAACAACCATTTGGTAGATGGTTGTCCACAGCCCTCGGATTTCATGGTCGTCTTTCCTGACAAACAAATCCTGGAAGAACAGAAAAGATACACAACGTGTCCACAAAAACTTTTGGGGAGACTACTGAAAAGAAAAACAAAAAAAAATAGAAACAGCAAGCGGCTAGTATGTCAGCTTTGTAAACAGAGTAACATTAACATACTAGGAATTTCCACATTATGTGTAGCCCCAAGGTGGTGCTGGGTACATCCACTGATATTAACGGGGTGGCACAATATAAGAGATAGTTAATAGACCAGGTACACCTGGGGTGCACAGATTGCATATTCCAGGCAACAAAAAAGTCACAGCACTCAGTTTGGATCAGCCTGCACGAGTCTGCTGATAGATGAATATATGCAACAATCAGAGAAGTCTTTTACTCCACAGACTCAGTTTCATTATATATATATATACACACACACATACATATACATATGTATGTATATATATATATATTTATACAGATATACACAAACATTTTGAACTTTATAACCACTTCAGTAATCATCATTAGCTACACCTACGCTTAAAGCCAGGACTACACTTAAGTGATTAAGTAAACATGGAGTCTTATCTGTGAAACGCTGAAAATGCCCCATAACCACTGGGCATCTTATGCACAGCGTACATAGTTTTTGCAGAGACATGCATCTTAATACACAAAGAGGAGGGGCGAGGCAGACAAAGGTTTTAGAGACGTGTCAAGACCAGAACCACTGGGCAACTGCTCAGATGTGCAGAGCTCTGCTAAAACCCGCACGATTCCACTGAAGGAAGGAGGCTACCTACTTGTCTGCTTAAAATAACCTCTACAAAGAACATATTACAAAATCAAAAATGAAACTATCGTCCAGCAAAACAAACATCTGGAATACAAAGGGCTAAAAATGACAGCTGAGGTTTGATTCTTTAGCAATGTCAAAGGTCTTCAGATCCTACCTGACTTCTCGCGGATGGTGGTGTTGCAGCACAGAAATGAGGAGATTGGGAAGATCACAACAGGCCAAACATGGTGCTGAGCTCCTAAAGGAGCTGGTGGGATAGCACTGATGAGAGTGAGACAGGCTGTCAGCCTTCTGCACGAGCTGAAGAAAAGGAGCGCAAGTGTCAGAAGAAGCTGTTTCTTCTCATACTTCATTTAATACACATCTTTAAATCCAGGGCATCTTCTTAGGGAACAGATACAGAGGTAGAGTTAGCAGCTCCAAGGACACTTCAGGTTCTTAATTCTTTTTATAGTTAGCTGCTACCCGTAAAACCGAACCAGTTAAAATAGAGTTATATTAAAAATTCTGGATAATAACAAAAGTATGGGATTAAAAAAAAAAACAAACACAGGTTTGCATGGAAAGGAGGTTAAATTATCTCATTCATTCCATTTCTCATTCATTTCCCAATTCCCCTGCAAACTCCATGCTCAGCTCCTCTTCACTCACTCACTCAAACACAGGGCAGATACATCAGTTCTCATCATTCTTGGTAAAAAGACAACGTTTTCACGCTTGCTGTCAAATACCATCTCTTTCCAGCACACTTTCCTGCAAGCTATGCTAATTCCTCCAGGCTTTTTAATATATGCTAGAAACTTCACTGTTTTATCCTAATAACCATCTCGGTGGGAGTCACCCAGCTGCTATCTTTCATTCTGCTGTCTTCATAAATACAAATAAAACAGTACTTCAGCGATGCTCTATGACAAACTAGGCGATATGTGTATCGACCTCTTACATAAGGAAGGAAAGAATTCGTAGACAACATCCAGAAAGTATTACTTTGTTAGATATCAGAGTGGTGGGGCAGAATGACAACACTACACAAGACTGTACCTACGCTCCTAGGATTGTACACAATTTGCTGGAATACAAAAAAAAAAAGTAAGGTCACTGTGTGGAACAAGTTCACTCACTCCATTATTATTGTGAATGGCAAGAATATTTTAGTAAGCGTTCTTTTAAACCCGTAGAAATTTTCGGATTTATCTCAACTTGGCTTCATGAAAACTGAAACTTGCAGTACAAAGATCATTTATAAAAGCTTTTAGCAGCTGACCTTTTTAGGCATGGATTTGGTCACCTTTCTGGTGGGTAATATTCATCTCTCTCTCCCCCTTCCCCCCCACCACCACCAAAAAAAGAGCTTAAAGGCCACAAACTGGGACTTCTTGGAGGTGTGACTCCATTTTTCACCTTACCTAGTACACACTGTTTCTTCGCTATGCTAAGCTTTCACATGACTGCATAGCAGAGTCTCACTGATATTGTTTCTGTCTGCGAGTTTCACATGACTTCCCCAAATTGAATGAAACGAGCATTTTCCGTTGTGATGGACATCAAAATCAGCGATGTCTATCGTCAGCTGTGGAGTCCTGCTGGCAGTTATCACCAGCTCTCACACAATCCCATCTAGCTTTTGGGGTCCGCCCCATCCATCCTCAGCAGTGGGAAGTTCTTCCAGAAGCAAACAGACTGTTATTCGTTCCTCGGTGGAGCTGAGGCTCTGCAAGGCTTTGTTTTTTCCTTCCCTCACTCCCCCTCTATTTCCAAGCTTAAACTTAACACATAAGCTCGTGGGGCTGCGGCGGGAACCCCCAAATCAAATCCTAGCCCCAGCATCCCACAGTCTCCTACTCTAAGGCCCATCAAGCTACAAATGCACACAATGCTACAGACTGCAGTGGGCAGGTCCTTCAGGGCAGGGATGTCATCATCTTTTCAGGTGATGTTCAGCTCCCTGAAAGGGCTGAAATACCACGCCCATACTCACTTCCCCTACTTGATTCACACAGGTGTAGTCAGGGGAGCAGGGCCACGCCAGCACTCCCTGCTCACAAAGCTGACTGCCTACCTCCAGGTTTGTGTCATTTCCCTGGATTACTGCTACTTCTGACACATTCCTGCTATGAAAGCATAGCTCAGTGGCATTAAGCAACCAAACACGTGGATTGTGCTGTCTGCAGTATTTTGTCCCACACGCTCCTGCCCAGGACAGTTATTTAATCAGCTGGTGAGCCCGTGCCTCGAGCAAGCATCTTGCTGGGTAACCAGCTCCTAGCCTTGAATGGACACGTGAGAACTTCCAACTTTGTTTCCTGGTAATGTTTGAAGTAAAAGCAGTAGGGAAAATCCCTGGAAGAAAAAGTCTTCCTTAAGCTGAAGACCTGCAATATCGCAAAACTGCTATGAAATATTATGAAGGCAGAATGATGGCTGAGTCAGCCCACTCTGACCAAATGTCAGTGACCCCCCAAAGGTCTTTCTGTTTGCAGGAGCCCGTTTTTGAGATACTTTTGTGCTGCTACCCTAGTGCACTCTGTGTGTTTCTCAGGCCACCTAAAATTCCTGAAATGCAACAGTTCTGGTTTTCTCACCTACTTATTATTAGTACCATTCTTTCAAGACAGTCAAAAGAAGTAATTTATGTTTTTATTTGGTAGAGAGTGAAATCACTTTCGCTATTATGCTGTCACTGAAGTCAGCTGGAACTATTACAGAATGATAAATGAGAGATAAAATAATTTTTCTTTCTTGGATAGCGTTTGCTTCAAATACTCATGCCAGGGCCAGTTTAAGGAATCCACGGATTCCAAGGAAGGGAGGCTTGCCAAAACAGATTCTGTCTTTCTGATAATTTCTCAATAGAGCATTTCTCCCTTCGGTATTACTGGGGTAAGGACAATGACTTGGATTTCACAGAAGCAAGGTTTGCAAGGATAGGTAGTATCTTGATGTCCTGGTTTCAGTTAGGACAGAGTTAATTTTCCTCCTAGTAGCTGGTAGGGTGCTATGTTTTGGATTAGGATGAGAAGAGCGCTGATAACATGCTGATGTTTTAATTGTTGCAGAGCAGTGCTTACACCAGGCCAAGGACTTTTCGGCTTCTCGCTCTGTCCTGCCAGCGAGCAGGCTAGGGGTGCAGCAGGAGATGGAAGGGGACAGACCCAGGACAGCTGACCCAAACTGGCCAAAGGGGTATTCCATACCATCTGACGTCATGCTAAACAATATATAGGGGTGGCTGGCCGGGGTGGGGGGGCTGGCTGCTCGGGAATAGGCTGGGCATCGGTCAGCGGGTGGTGAGCAATTGCATTGTGCATCACTTGTTTCGTACACATTATTATTAGTAATACTATCATCATCATCATTATTATTGTTATTATTTTCCCGTCTTAATAAACTGTCCTTATCTCAACCCACAGGCTTCACTTTCCTGTTTCTCTCCCCCATCCCAGAGAGGGAGAGGGGAGGGTGAGCGAACAGCTGTGTGGTGTTTGGCTGCTGGCCAGGTTAAACCACTACACTTGAGATGGATGAGATTTCATGAATACAGCCTCGATACCTACCACAACCTAAATTCCACAATGCTGCTTCTGCAATCTGAGGGACAAACTCTTTTGCCACAGACAGGCAGGGATATCAGACCAGCGCAGAGGATCGCTTCAGGAGTCAGCAGAAGTGGTAACGAGAGAGCTGCATCCCTCTGTGATAGATACCTGTGCCCGAACAAGCTTTCCTTCCGCTCACAGGGGAAAAGACCTGGCGTCCTACAAAAAGTCTCACGTCTACCACTTTGGAGTGTTCTCAGTCAGCTTGTTTGTGCTTCAACTTCCCTTTGAAGGAAGTGGAAAAGTACATAAAAACCTCCTTCCGGTAGCTCGGCACTGATCTGCAAGCCAGCAGCAGGGCTCTGTCACGCTTCAGCCTGGAGAAAAGAAGGCTCTGGGGAGACCTCATTACTACCTTTAAACATGTATAATGGACTCACAAAAAAGACAGGCAAGGACTTTTTACCAGGGCCTGTAGTGACAGGGCAAGGCAACAGCTATAAACTGAAAGAGGACAGATCTAGATCGAACAAAAGGAAGAAATTCTTCACAGTGAGGGTAGTAAGACACTGGAACAGGCTGCCCAGAGAAGTTGTGGAGGCCCCATTACTGGAGGTGCTCAAAGCTGGGCTGGATGGGGCTTTGAGCAACCTGACCTAGTGAAAGATGCCACTGATGGAGGCAAGGGGGATGGACTAGGTGATCTTTAAGTGTCCCTTCCAACCCAAACCACTCTACGATTCTGTGAAAGGAATTGCCTCCCAAGTCTTTCTTGACCAACCACAACTAGCATTCTGGAAAGCCCTGCAAGCACTTGTTCATTATTTCTAGGATAATTCTTAAAGCTGAAGCAGGACAAAGTTTTGTCTACAAAGGCCTTTGGGGAGACTACTGAAAGGAAAACCAAGCCAAACCAAAAAACTAGGAACAGCAAGCGGCTAGTACGTCGGTTTTGTTAACAGAGTAACACTAACGTACTAGAAATTTCCACGTTATTTGCTCTCTAGCTTGAAAAAGTCACCCAATTCTGTCAGTGTTCACCATCTACTTTTTTTTTTTTTAATTTTCACGTGGACATGCAAGAAAAACATTTCAAGTCCCTGTCACTGAGGGAGAAGAGGAGAGGGAAAAAAAAAAGAGGGGGGGAGAAGCGCAGCCATTCCTTTCCTCGGTAACATGAGCAAAAAGCTCCGGCGCTTAGCAACAACGTGCTTTGAAAGATAAAACACAGAAAAAACTACACGTTATTTAATCTCAGCTGTAGAGTCATGTGTATGTGTATCTGCTCATTTGTTTATCCGCCAGTATATTTTGCTACAGACACTACAGAACGTAGATACTGCAAGGTTACTACTACCTTTTGCAACCAATGGGATCTTCGGTAAGAACAGCTATCTGAAAGAGCCAACAAAATCCCCTTCACGCCTCGATTTCACCCGAAGATCGCTACGACATACCTGAACAGTCGGGACAGACGAGCTGCTCTTTCTCCTGGGAAACCTGCAACTGCAGCACACCAGCTGCAGCTTTTCTCGGTTTACCCGGTGTGCCACCTTTGCTCGGCAACAAAACCCACAGGGGTCCTAGCGGTGGGGAGCTGCTTCTGCCCTGGTGAACCGCAGAAAAAGGAAAGAACCGGCTGTCAGAACACAGGGAGAGGAAAACCTCCGAGGCACAGTCCAACGATCAAGCGCAGCGAGGACCCGCGCCTGGCCGCCGCAGCCCCCACCCCTGCCGGCCCGACGCTCCGGGGAAGCGCCCCCGAAGGCTCTCGCTCGCCTCACCGCCGGCAGCCGCGCTCGCAGCCAGCGGCAACCTGCGCCTCCCGGCGCGCACGGCCCGGCCCCGGCTCGGGGAAAGACCGGCCGCGCGCCCCGGAGCCCACGTGGCCGCCCGGCACCACAGAACTACAGCTCCCAGCATGCCTGGGGACAGAGCAGTCCATCCAACCCAGAGCGGAGTCGGCCAGGAACACACAACCCCCCCCCCGCCGCCTTCCGCCGCTCCGCCGCCCTCTCCCCCAGCCCCCCGAAGCCCCGCACAGTGCAGACCCCGCAGCACGCTCGGTCCGCTCCGGTCCGCTCCGGCGCCGCCCCCGCCCCGCAGAAGGGCCTTTTCCGCAGAACCCGCCCACCGCGTGGCGCCCCAACCGCCTTCCCGTCGCCGCGTCGTCCCGTCCCGTCCAGTCCCTTCCCGGAGAGGTACCGCGCCTCGGCGTCCCGTGCCGTGCCGTGCCGGGCGCGGCGCGGCTCCCGTTCCGGAGAAGGGCGCCGCCATTTTGCCGCGGGCAGGGGTCCTGCGGTGCCGCCCGGCTCCCCCTCCTTAGACGAGCCGGCCGGCTCCGCGCATGCGCGGAAGCAGAGCGGCAGTCAGGGCTTCGCGGAGCAGCGCTGATGTGCGAGCTAAAACAAAAAACAAAAACAAGCCGCCACTCACAGCTTTATGCGTTTACACAACCTAGGGCAGAGGTTGCCCCTGTGTTGCCTTTTTTTTTTTTTTTTAACTTTTTTTATTATTATTGTTATTAAGAAGGTCCAGGTATGCTTGGTCCTCTCTCATTGCATATTGCAAGAGGAACACGAACACCTCCTCCAGAGGCTGGAATTGCTCAAAAATTTGTTCTGGAACTTGCCCAAATAAATTCGGTGGCCCTGAGGTAAAACTGTCCATCTCTATCGTTGCTTCTGCCCCATGTCAGGATCTTTCCAAGGCGAGTGTATTTTTGCTCTCAGGGTCTGAGAGCACCCCATTAATAACACTCTTATTCTGCTGGAAGTCAGTCTCAGTTATGCACAAGAACAACCAAGTTCCCGTCTCGTCACAGAGCTTAGCCATGGCACCTCTGCTCCACTCTACACTCCGTACTGCTGTTCCTCTTAGAGTCAGCACGCCAGGTTCCCCCAGTGTGATCAACATCTAAGGCTGGAGGCCTTGGGATCTTTTATGTAGCACAGCTACGCTCCACCCTGGAAGCTTCTTCAGCGCTGTACCTTTTCTTTAAAATGTGAATATCAGTTTAATTTTCAGGTCACCTGAGGCAATTATTCCCCACGGTGGGGACTAGGAATGCTAAGTAGAGGAGAAAATAATTGTTGTGGGCCTCAAGAGTACACAAAGAACGTAAGGAGGGCTCCTGAGAGGACGGGGAAACAAAGGGAAAGCTGCTTACCTCTGAGAAGTCGTCCTCGATCTTCGTGCCACGGACATTTGTCTCGCATGCTTGGCGCATGAGTTAGGGGTCCCCGTACATTTGAAGGCTCCTTACCTCTGAGAAGTCCCCCCGGGCTTTCTTCCACCAGAAAATGGCTTTCCTGGGGACTTGCCACCCCGCACGGAGAGATCCCTGCCCAAGCAGCTAACAGCCTGCAACGCCACACACGTGCAACCATTCTCAGGAAGATGCATGCGTGGCTTTACAGACTGAATGGCAAATGGCAAGCATTTCCTCAGGGCAGGCTTTCCATCATCATCTCCCTCTGTAGGAAAGGGAAAAGTTGCTCTTGTCAGCTGCTCCCCCTCTCTTAACATTCCTAACATCCCCCCTCCTCCCCGATCCCACCTTCCCCTGCTGATTTTGGTCCTCTTGGGTCGCTGCCTGCCTCCACCTTCCAGAGCAGCTCCTTCTCATCGAGTTCTCCTTCCACATCCTGTCCCTGGCTGCTCCCATCCCACGGTGCTCTCGACGGCAACATTAGCTGTCGCTCAGATCTCCTTCCCGCTCGGTACCCACTTTTCAGCTATCCCTATCGTGGGAATGGCAGACAACCCTGCAGGTCGTCTGTATCCAACGGGCTGAAGGATCCATTTACCCAGAAAGTTTTGATGGGAGATTACAGAAAAAGAGTCACACCTCTGCGTAACACATCCCCCTTTCCAGAGAGATGCAAAGATGTCACAGGCAACCTCCCTGTAACTGTTTCAAATTCGGCAACAGTTTGCGGTGAGTATTATGAAAAATAACATTAGAAAGAGAAGACCGGTAGTCCTAAAAAGTTCCTGAAGTCAGGAGAACTTGCCCAATCAACCCCAAACCGTTCACTAGAGTAACTTGTTAGTCCATTTCCTTTTGAAAGCCAAACAAGGAGACATGCGTTCTACTCTTTCCCATTTGTGTTCTCGTTCCAGCTTAACCCGGCAGGTGGCCAGAGCGAATGGCTGAGTGGTGCTTTTCTCCCCACCATGGGAGACTCGGGAAGAAAAAAAAGTCAAAGCTCGTGGGTTCGGATAAAGACAGTTTAATAGGACAAAGACGGCAGGGAAATCGTAACAATGATGAGGGAAGGTTGCAAAGCAAGCAATGCGTGATGCTATTGCTCACCACCTGCTGACTGACGCCCAGCCCTCCCCGAGCAGCGGTCCCCCCTCCGCCTCGCGCCATCCCATTCCCCACCGTTCCACGGGACAGGGGACAGGTTAAGAAAGGGGCCGGGCAGCAGAACACTCACCGCAGCTCCCACTCTGGGTGCCGCTGGGACGATTTCGCGGTTCAGGCGCTTCTCGCTCGCTCTCTCCGCCGGCTTCCTCCTCAGTAAGGATCCGGAGGCTGAGCTGTCACCCCCCCCAGGAGAACACACAGGGGTGTGACACGTCTTACGCGGGCCAAAGCGACAGCGACAACGGGGTGGCTGTGCAGCGACCGAGGCGGCCGCCCTGCAGCGCAGGACTACAGCTCCCAGCATGCCTCGGGACGGAGCAGCCCACCTGACCCCGCGGGGACTCCGGAACGCCCACCCACCGTCCCGGTCCCCGCCTTTCCTCTCCGTGCTGTCTCTCCCTTGTCCGTCCCTTTTCGCCCGGGCTTGCCACTGCCAGACCCCACGGCCCCGCGGAGCACGGGTCCGGCACGGCGCGGCGCAGCCCCCCCGCCGCACAAGGGCCATTTCCCCAGGAACCGCCTACCGCGCGGCGCCCCTGATTCGCGGAAGAACTCTACAACTCAAAAGCAAATGAGTTATAAAGTCGGTATGTAGTTTATTTCGGCGCCGGGCGCATGCGGGATAGCTCCCAAATGCATACGCTACAATTTGCTCACTCGCGTTCTCTTTTATCCCCTAAAATATTACATATGCATTAGGTTTTGCAACACATCTATGCATATTCATTTCCTAGCTCCGCCTAGCCCCGCTTCGTATGCTAATTATCTTATCAGTCCTTCTGCGGTTGCGTAGTGCTCTCTGGTGGTCGTCGGGATGAAGTAAGATGTCTTAATCAGAGTTGAACTTTTCACGTCGTTTCCTTGTGCATGCTCTCTGAGCCCTTGGTCACAGTCCGAACCATAATGATGGTTTGATCCGGTTCTCGGGGTCCGAGGGGCTCCTGTTATCTCGAGGCCTTGCAAGTTTGGCATTCTTTATCTTGTCCTTTTACAAACAGTCCTCTTTATCTCTGAGCTCTTGGTCACAGTCCAAACCATAAGTTTGGTTTGATGTGGTTCTTGGGGTCCCAGGGTCTCCTGTTATCTCGAGGCCTAAGCGCAGCACAACCACAGTACATCGCAAACATAGCACATATTATGCAATGAGTGTTGCCTACATATTCATTCTTAATCAATCACCCTCTAATTTCTAACCCCATGTCTCCGTATCACTGAATTCTAGTATTTTTTCCTCAGTCACACAGGATAGGGAAGACCATCATCAGGACAGGTCATTGCAGCTAGCTTAGTTGTTTTAGAGCTTTATTAGACAACCTAATATACTTTAGCAAAGCTACTTACTAGCATGAAAAATAGGGCATGTAAATCACCTACATTTAGTTCCTCCCTCTTGTTGGAGACATTCAGAACAATGGTTTTCAAACGATTTTCTGTGATTTCATCCTGTCTTCTAGGCTTACTCTGCTTACACCATGCTTGAGGAGGAGGGGATAGGGAAAAGAGAGAGGTAAGGTAAAACTAGGTAATAATTTTTGTAATCTTTTGTTCCTTAGTAGTATCAATTGGAATAAATTATCATCTCTTCAACGGGTATTTATTGCACTGAGAATTTTTTAAGAACTTTATGTAGTACATCAAGTTTATTCTGAGTAAATCACACTTCTCCCTATGCTCATCCATTCAGGCATTCACAAACTCCTATGGTATTGGACCAAGACAGTAAAAAACTCAAGAGCACTGAAGCATTAAGCACATATTCAGGATAATATTACTTAATGTAAATTTTCTGTTGTGACAGGTATTTCATTATTTCATGTAGTGTTAAATACTAGCAAAAAGAAAGGTGGCAGCAAAAAACCTTGTGTTCCATTTCTATGAGTATCAAAACTCCAAAAGTAACCAAGCTATCAATTTGTTTCACTGATCATGAAAACATTTTGTAAATGTATAAGAAAAAAAAATCTCATGGAGCTTAAATACAATATTCCTTGAAAATTTCAAGTCTAATTTCAGCTCTAGTTCATATGCTAGTAACACATTTGGTATGAGTAAAAGTAAATAAACAGGTGCTCTGAGAAATAACAGGTTTATTCTGCTGAGAAGTGTGTCAGTTTGGAATGGAAAGTCCCAACAACTTGCATCTTAACGATACAGATCATGTATGTCAGATTTTGAAAACACTAATTGTATGCAAAAACTTTTTCATAGCACCATATTTCAGATTTCCAGTCGAACACAGTTTTGTTTCCAAGAATTTGCTTTCAGGTGCCAGGTAGTTGAAACCTCCTCAACAATATGATGTTTACACTTTTTTAGATGTTAACTGATGTATTTTGCATTATTCTTTAGAGGAAAGTATCACAGTTTATGAGCAAAACTACAACAAACCTTTCAGTAAACTTATTCAGGGACTAGTTTCAAGTATTTATGGTTATTTTAAAAATTAATATAAGTCACAGTGCCTCTTAATTGCTTTTGTTTGATTTTTTTTTTAATGCAGCAGTTCTAACAGTAAGAATTTTGAGCTTTTTAACTTATAATACTGCATCTCACTTCCTTCTTAAAAGTTACATTAGTACATGAACTGGAACAGTATTTAGAAAAAAGTAATTCTAGTTTTTCCACAGAAAGAAAGATAGCAGCACAGTAACTCAATTGGAATAGTTGGTTGTTTAAATCAGTCTTAAGTTCATTATTAGTATTCAAGTTTATTTTTATAGAGGGATTGCAGGGTACCATTCTTTCAAATGAAGCTTGCAAACACTAGCACTTCAGCTGTATGATATTTTCTGCATTTTTTTTTGAAAGTGTAATAATATTCAGATGTCTGTAATTGAAATATGTACAACTTCATGCATATTTTCACTTGTTTGACTTGGGGTTTATGTATACTGTTACTTAAAAATTACTTGTAGATTCTGTATTTTATTTTAAAAGTTAAAATTCTTAGTGGTTAGGAATTAAGAACCTTAGGGGGTTCATGTAAGACTAACGTCTTCTCTAAAGAGTGCACAAGTTATTAATATTTTTATGACTAACTAGAATAACTTACCCATTTAAATAACTATTTTCTTAACTAGTAGCTGACATAAATATGAAATTTATTTCTTGCAGTAACAATAAGCTGTTAGTATAATTGAACTGTGGTGAAAATAGAAGTACTAGAATTACAGAAACAAATGGAGGCAGATAGGGTAAGTTGATTGAAAGGTTCTTAATTTTAGTTTTACCTATTATGTTTTGAATTATAAGAGCTCTCTTCACAACATAATGAGTAGAATTGATTTTTTTTATTAATACTTCAGTGTGGTCATTTAGAAATTCATGCATCTCAGGCTTGAATTCTGGTCATTTTGCCTTCAAGGCTTTTCACGGAAGCTGCTGGCAAAGCAGAAGTATTCTCAAGACTGGTTGCAGGTAAGCCCAGCTGTGTAAGATTCAAGTACTTAACAGTGGAATGTTGTATAAGTTAAAAACTCAAAATGTGTCCATTCTGTATCTATACACTTTCACTTCTGTCAGAACTAGTCAGTAATAGGTACTTTGGGACAGAACTTTTTCCTAAAATGTAGTGAGGATATATCTTTTTTTTTTTTCAAGACATCAATAAATGCAGATGCAAAAGCACAAATTTGTACTAAAACTGTAGACAAATGCAAGAGTATGAGTCATTTTCAAGTAGTTTCTTTGGACAACATGCAATATTAAAATTGCAGGAAAGACTTGATGGACTGCTAAACGGGCAAGTATTGACAGCATGTCAAGTGAGAAAAATGTCTTCTGGGAGGTGTGAGATTTTTTTTTTTTTTCGTATCATCAGCTAATTTCTGCAGTAGAGGATTCCTCCTTACTATCATATCATTTGGGTGATAATGAAAAGACAAAAAAACGAAGCCTTGCATTCAGAAAGGCAATTGATCTGCAGTAATGTGAGCTAAAAAAAATGCATTATAGACAACAAATAAGAGGGCTCCTGTTGTATTTTTAAAGAAATATTTGGAAAGAGGGAGATAAGAGGTCAGTCATTCTCTATATACAGTTTTCCTTGTGGTCAGAGAAAGTGAGGTGTACTGCACTTCGTGATGCCCAGATGGGATTAAGTTAATGAAATATGGCCACTTCAACTGCATTTTCAAGTATACCTTGTCTAATTGTATTTTAACCATACAAAGTAAAGCAGCAAGTAGAAATCACATTTTCCTTCTTTGAAGCACAGGAGAGGTATGATTGTTTGGTGTCTACTTAGAATTCCCAGTCTGTTTCATGTTGATTTGTAGTAATGCATCCAAGTTCAGTCCCAGCTGCTGCTGAGGGCAGTGCCAAGAGCTCTGATCTACTATTTTGAACAGGAGGCGGTAACAGGGACAGTAGTGAGCTCTGTGTTTGTTTTTTTATCTAGAAAGAAGAAAAGAAACAAAAAAGGACTGCCCATAAATCTGCATAACCTTGTATCTGACCATTAAAAACACATGAAATCATAGAGCCATGTTCTTTCATGTTACAATACTGAAAGCAACAGGAAAAGAGGTTTACCTTTCCTTACTCTAGAGAAAGTTGAATTAGTCTTCCACAACTGATCACATTAGCTATGCAGTTCTTCTGCTTTTAATCAAGAATATTAACCAATTTTCTTATTAGTTAGGCCAACTTATAATAAAATAAAAACTGTTTGAAGCAAATAGGCTGTTACCTGCTGCTTTTTGCTTTCAGCTGATCTAATTATTCCATAATCCAACTCTAAAATTTTGTGACTTATTTAGATTATAGCTGTGTCATTTAATAAAAATTAGTAAACTCACCTGCTTGAAGAACATATGCGAAAGCAAACTGCTTGCTGATGGCCTGGAACACAAAATGAATGATAAAATTACATTTTGAAAAGTTAAATACTGCTTTTGGAAAAGGGGCTAGGTTGACAAATCAGTTTCAGCTGTGTGGTTATTTGTCCATAGAACAAATGTGAAGCATGAGGAAGGCAGCACAGAACTCAAACTCTGTGCCTCAGTTTATAGCAAGGACACTACTAAACAGATCAGTTTACTTTTAGTTTTCTTTTCATTTTTCTGCTTAACAAAGAATTTAATGTCTCATTCAGAAAAGACATCGTACTGAAAACATACTTCAGTTTGTTGTTTTTTCTTGGACAGAGTGCAGGTTTAAAAATTAAACTTGTTGAACCACCATACGAAGTACAGTCATTGTAAGAGATTCAGGCCTGGGGGATGTCAAACAAGCCTGTAAAAGCACAGTTCCGTTACCAGGCATAATAGTTCTTAAAGTACAAGACCAATGTTAAGTGTAGTGTTTTGTAGAGTAATTCTGGTCTGAAATTCCGATTTTAACAGCATTCAACTAATTATTGTATCCTAAACTGTGAGCTATACTTAGTCTAAGACTGAAGTGACAGAAAATTAATTTTTATGAGAATATTACCTTTTCTCGGGATCCTGTTGCAAACAAAGTTCTACCAAGTTGTGGAAGGCAGGGGAAAACGTTTTGGAAAAGGGAATTTTTAGTCTTTCACTGGTCATTGTGCGTGTCATACTCTCACCAATTCCAGAATCAACACCTGATCGGGAATTCTTCATCCTGGATTCCCCATGGGGGAATGTATTTATATCCCAAGGACAATATGCAGGACCTTTCAGTTTTTGCAGCAGCATCTAGTAGAAAGGAACATCATTTAGAAGATTCCAGCACCTATCTAGACCTACACAGGCTATACTATGAAACTTCATAAATTGAAGGATTATTTGATCTAGCAAGAAGCATGCATGTTCGAAATAACTAAAAGCAGACATCATTTCATCAGTAATAGTACTGATTTCTCTCAATAAAACAAAATAATCAGAGTTTTCTGAAGTAGAGATTAGTTCAGCATCATACCTGAGTGCAAGGCATCTCTTGAAATGGAACACGTCCATTGGCTAATTCACATGCTGTGATTCCCACACTGTAAATATCAGACTTCATGTTATACCCAGACAAATCCTGTAAGACGAATAAAACTACTGCATCACTAAAGCTATTGATCAGTACAGACAAAAATACATCTACATATTACAAGATTTTAATATCCTGTAGTCTACATAGGATTGAGGCAATCAACAAATTGTGAAACCTGCGGCTTTTTTCAAAAATCTGAAGAGAATTTTTAGGCTCTGCACTAGTTTTCAGGAAGAAAGTCAGGTGAAGAGATTCAGTTGTACAGCACCACCTTACTAATGGCTTTAAAACCTGTTCTCTTTAGGAAAACTACAAATTCAGCATATCTGTTTTGTTCTGTTTTGAAGCTGCAGTTCAACAGCTTCTATTGCACTTCCACAAGCAGACTTAAGCTAGAAGTTGAGTACTTCCAGTAACTTTGAAATAGGAAGAATGAAGTGTAATTTATACTGACCTGTCTCAGTAGTTCAGGACTCAGCCAAGGAAGTACAGATGTACTAAACTGGGGGAAATCATATACCACCTTTGACTTTTGTCCATTGTTAACTAAACTGTAAAGATTGTTTAAACCAGAGAGAGAAACCAGTCCGTCCCCTGAAATCAGAATGTGGCTAGCTTTAATATTCCTGTAATACAAAGTTGTAAATTTTAGTTACACATTAGTCAAAGCACCACTAAAGTAGAAAGGCTTTCCTATTTCATTAACTTACATTGAGATGTTTACATTCAGTTCTATTTATCAGATTAATTTCATGAAAGGTCTTCACTCAGTATGTCTTTTTTAATACACCCCAAAAGAGAGGAGAAGAGGCTGGCAAGAAAAACTGATTGCCAGAAATTGGAGAAGGACCTTCCTTTCTGGCAAAGGATGTAAAGTAAGGAAGTTACTTCTACAACTCTCATTCTCTTCAGCTTCAAAAACATAAACCCAGACAAATGTATACAATGATTTAAATAAGAGGACTGATGTTACAGAAATACAATTCCTGTACCAGCTGTCTTTAAACAATTTGTGGATATCTGTTCTTGTTAAGCTTCTGCAAACTTGGTTCTGCTATATTATTAAAAAAAATGCTCCTGCACTATGTTTGACATAAGAAGGAATACAGAAAAAGGAAAGGAGACAACACGTGAGATGAAAATGGGTTTTGAAATGAAACTAAATTCTTAATAAACTAGATGCTGTAATGTGATTCTTACCTATGGCACTGACATTCTCCTACCTGTGAATGTAGCCATTCTGGTGCATGTAATTTAATCCTCTGATTGCACCAAACAGAATGTTCCCTATCAAAGCTTCACTCATTCCTTCAGGAAAGTAAGTCTTCAGCAGGTGTCTAGCAGAACCTAGAAGAGGGGGAAAAATCACTAACAACTATCTAAGTCTAACAAGCCTTGTTAAACTATTTGTCTATGCTTGCTTCCTTGCATGCATTCACAAGAGTGGTATTCTTGTTTTTATACTGCCTATGGTACATCAAGAAAACTTACATGGATGCAGCTGATGCATCCATCAAAGATCACAGTCAAGTCATGCTGGGTAACTGAAAGTCTATGCCAAACCTGCACTGAAACCAAACAAGTTTTCTGTTGGCAAAATTAAAAATTCTGTAAAGTCAAATGCATCTCTCAGTTATCATTCCACACATTGTGGCTGTTAGGATTAACTGCAATTTAAGTTCAAATGCCAATCTTTGCTGGGGAGGAAGATGATATACAGAAGGCTTCTCTAAACAATTGGTTTAGGAAGGTGTGCTCCACTCCCTTCTTCTGTACAAGACAGGAGATGCTTAAAAAACACTCATGAACTGTGTGGCATAAACTGTATCAGTCCTTTTTTTGTTACTATTCCTAAACTGCAGTTAACAGTCCTTACCATAGGCCATGAATGGAGAAATGACCCAAAGCCAACTACCAGCTGTAAACACAGTCCAAAACGTCATTATGTTGGGATGCTGGAAAAAGTGGGATAGAACCACCTCATTCTATGGAATTAAATGAAAATGGATATGTTAACCACAAGACATCTGTCTTACTAAGAGCATTAATTATGTCAGTAAGCAGTAGAAAGAACTGTTCCCTGGGGGCATTTATACTGAGTTGCAGGTGATGTGCGTAGCCTGCAATAGAAATCCAAATAGTTTGTGTTTGACTGCGTTTGTCTGAAGTCAAGTCTAGTTTATTCATGGTCTGAAGTTTTGCTGTTAAATGCAGAGTACAAAATGCCTTTCAAAAGAAAAGTTGTACAATTATGAGGATTTCTAAAACATTTGCCAATGGTTTCTTCAGAAAGCAACTCTCAAATTTATACATGCCTCGCGTTGTGCCTTTGAAGTGAAAACGTGACCTAAATGACCCAGTAAAAACACGAAGGCTACCTCTGTTTAGTAAACTCCTGTGTGTTCATCAGTATCTTCACCAAACTGGCACTGAATTGCTGTTGCTTTACCTGTAAGGTTTTCAAATGCTCTTCAGAGCAACTTTCTAGGTCTGTGATCCTTACAGCAACTTGCATGCCTGTAGGTGTATGCCGTGCAAGGTAGACTGAAGTTAAGTTGTTGAATCTCCTTCCTGAAACCAGAAGTGGATACCTTAACAATGGAAAATGTAATAATCTACCACATAATTTTCTTCATATTTAGAGATCACTTTGCAGTTACACTTTACATCACTTTTAGTATCCACATTAGAATAAACACACATGCACAGTGGGATTCAGTGCAGACATCCTTAGGACAATCAACTCAAGTAGCCAAATGGTAAGAGATGAAGTTAATGCTGTATTTATTGTTCACATACCTTATATTAAAAGAGACACTGATGTCCAAATGCACAAACTTCAAAAGAAAATTTCAGATAACTGTTGATTTCTTATATTTTAAAACAAGTGATAACTGAAACATGAGAGCTGTTCTGTACTTCTCTCAACTAAGTAGATACAAGATTAGTTCTAGTAAGCTGATAATACATTTTCCAAACTTAATAAATATTTATTGCAGTTAGCAATAACCTAGCGAGAGAATGCATCTGCAAGAACAAGAAATATTTTAAGGTATGGTTATATTACCTATTTCCACCTGGAGTTCATAGTGAGAGACATTGGAAGAACAAAATATCATTTCATTCCCTCCTGTAGATGGGGGAATCCAGGCTAGTTCAGAATCAGCCTAACAGTGGGGAAAAACACAGTTTTCAGAATTACTGTGTACATTTATTTGTTTAAAGTAAATGCAGAAATACCATTAATCAGAATGTTAAGATCAAATACTCAAGTCAGAATATTCAGGACAGTGCTTTTACCACTATGCTGAGACTTAGATAAATAAGCTGCTGCGTTTTTTTGTGTTTTTTTTTAAACTACTACAAGATTAAGAGTAATACTTAGTCACCTATAGTTCTCTTCTGAAGTGGGAGACCCGAAGTACTGTGGTTATTTTTTTTAAGATGTGCCCCCTAATGAGATAATTTTTCACATGTACAGCTTCATATTTAACTTTGCCAGTTAATTTTTTTTCTTTCTTCTTACCAGGCATTCATGGATGCTGCTCTGAGATTGCTTTTCTGGTCTGAGTGACTCAACTGGTGTACGTAGAATACAGGAACAGTCCTTGAGAACAGAAACAAGCGAGTGTTAGTGGACTTGCTGCAATTTATTAAACATGGCAAGGGGAAAACATCGGAAGTAATCCCTATAAGTTCAGAAAGTTTTCCACTACAAGCAGTTAAGAAACAACACAGAGCATATGGCAGACCCAGAACTAAACAGTCTCCTTTCCCGAAAGTTGATACAACAGCACTGTGGAAATCTCCTCACGTATGACATTTCACCAGAACTTTCTCACTTTCAGGTATGACTGGGTAACTAGGTACAACAGTCAAAGATTCTTAAATACAAACTTACCAAACAAGACATGGAACTGCTTTAGATGAGGGGAAAAGTCATATACACCCATTTATCCTAGAAAAATTAAAGTAGCAACAACATAAGATTGTCCATGAACATGTGACGAACATCAGTCTCTCTTTAAATCAGAGCTGTGAGGCATTCCTGTTATCTCACACACACAAACTTCTGCAGGTTTGGGAAGGCCTGCTTGTATCAAACCTTTAAGCAGCGTGCAACGTACGTTTCAACTAAAGTTTTCCTTTTTAATTCATGGGTTAAGAAATCCTATTACCATTTCTGAACGAGCAATGTAATTACAAGTTAACTGCATAAGTGCAGAGAATAAAGAAGAAATAGATTCATGAATCACTAGCAGTTCATAAGAAAGAAAAAAAAATGTATGTTTTAAAGGAGCACAGCTGTACTAGTCATATTTCAGCTCAGCTGCGTGCAGATGAACTAGCTCACAAAAAGCAAGCCAAAAGCTATTACTCTCAGTTGTGAAACGTAGAGTGCAAATACTACTGTAGGGAACTTGAGTAAGAAAAGGAGGAAAAACAACTAATTTTTTCACATTACTTAGGTTACAGAATCAGCGTTCAAACATCACAGATCAGAGTAGCCACTTTGCAAGTCCCCTAGCAGACTTGCTTTCTGCCTAATGTTTTGAAAGCTTACGTGGGGAGGAGAGAGAGATGACTGTCTAATAAGTATATGAGGTTTCTGAAGTGTAAAGTGAGACTAACTAATTTACTTTAGCTACCTGATGATCTACAGGTGAGTCTTCTACCATGAAGAATCCTACTTGGCAGATGACATAAAATCCACCAAGGGAGGTAATTCCATCTTAACACGTGATTATTGCTTGAAAGTTAACTTTAAAATGGTGAACTACTACATCAGAGACTGATCATTCTGTTTATCAAGGAGATAGGCTTGATTATATCCATCATTTAAATTATGTATGCTGTTTAATCAAGGCAACAGTCTGAAAAGGTAACAAGCACTGACCACCCATCCACTGCCAAATATCTAATCCTTAATATCTTTATCCTAAAAAAATTGCTTGAAGTAATTCCTTTTTAAAGATGAAAAATGGAGACAAAAAGAGATCCTTAATAGGTATTTGGCTTCTTCCAAGGATCAGGACTTGACTTACCCAGCTTCACTGAGAAAGTCTGTGGCAGGGTAGGAAAAAAATGCAAATGCCCCGAGACATTGGCCAGTACTGTAACAGCTATGGTATCCTTCTCCTATTGGAAGAAAGAAATCTCATGCCATCATACAAAATAAGTTACTCTGTTGCTTGGAACATGAATCTGCAAAAGTTAGGCTGAAGAATAAAGTCTTGATAACTAGAACATACTAAAGTGAAATTGAAGAATTTGTTCAAAGGTATGAAAGGGTATGACCAACCATCAGATGTGTCTGTGATTCACATTTTTCAAATAACATCAATAAGGTGTTTTTTCTTTTTTTTCCTTCTGTAGTTTAATATTGCTTCCATTTTCATTATGATTTTGGGTCACGTCCCTACCTAAACCTTTTCTACATTTTTCTTTCTACAACACAGTCTTTCTTTGTACTGTAGATCGTGAGAGCAGCAGCCCACAGCTGAACTGACACATTCATCCTAGCTTGGCCAAAGCTTCAGATGCGGTGAACAGTGCCGGGAGAAAGCAGTTTGATCTATTCACAGGAAAACACAAACTGCAAACTGCGAAGACTCTGCAGCCCAAAGCCCAAGTACCTCAACCGCAGGTCGCGGTTCTGTTCCCGCGGGGCCGCAGCTGGCACTCGAATGCGGGAGCGGCCGCAGCAGCTCCTTGTTACATACCCTGAGGCAGGGTGACCCCGGGAGCCTCCCGCAGCGCCGCTCCCCACTTGCTCTGTTCATCGTGCACCGCGCCTTCCCCGCGGCGCCCCCACCTCCCTCCGGCCCCCCGCGGCGGCCAGGATCGGGCTGCCCCTGCCTATGCCCCTGCCAGCGCGGCAGCAGCGGCCCCCGCTCCCACTTCCCCGGCCCGCCCGGCTTCCTCCGCAGTGGGCCTGGGAGTGCGGCGCTACCGGCCCGGGGCCCCCTCACCCCCAGCACGGCCGTGAAGCCCTGCGGGAAGGAAGCGCCCGTTCCTACCCGCCGCCAGCCCGAGGCCCCGCCTCACTCTTAGCCCAAGCGGAGCCGCAGGGGGCGGTGGAGGCGGCACGGCGTACTGTGGGGCTGACGGTTTGCGCCGGTGGGTGACTCGGCCCTGCCGCGCAGCTTGCTGGGATTTGTAGTTCTGCGGCCGCAGGCGGGCGGAAGCCAGCGCCGCCCTGCCTCAGCCGCCGGCTGATTACGTTGGGGCTGCCGCCTGGCGTCCCCGTCGACCTCGGGTGCCGAGGGCGGGGGGGTGGAGCGCCGGAGCAGGCTCGGGGCGGGTAAGAGGTGTTCGGCGCTGAGCTAGGGTGGCACAGTCGCCCTGGTCTCTTCTCTCTGTCTCGCGTGTTAACCTCTTCAGAGCTGCATTCTCTCCCTTGTCTCTTGGGGCCGTCCCCCGCTGAGCTGTGGTACCGCCGCGCTCTCTGGGTTCTCCCGCAGCAGCCGACATGCTGGGCATGGGGCGCTGCGGGGGGCGCGCCGCGGCTTGGCGTGCCGTGAGAGCACGGGGCTGGTCCCCCACTCGTCTGGCCTTGTGGCTCCGGGCGAGCCGTACCGTCACGTATGGCGTACGCTCCCGGGGAGGGAAGGCAAACAAAGAATTCCTCATCCTTTCCTGTGTTGCAATTGACAGAAATGGTTTGTTTGTTTGTTTGTTTGTTTTCGGGTGGTAATGTAGATACGCATTATGTTAAGGCTTTATCCGTTCAATATATATATGCTTAGACTGCAGTCAGGTGTTAGACCCTTGCTAGTGATGGCTGTGACTGCAGGCACGGCAGACGGTGTGACCTTCAACATGCTCTCTAGTTTCCTGTGTTATGAAAATACGGATTTTAAATCATGTGGGCTCTGCTTGGAAGTTCATGTTTCTGCTCTTAGAAGACAAAGCTTGATGAAATTTTAATTGTGGTCCATCATACATATGGTTTTGAGGGCAAGGAGATTTTGGCTTCCATAAATTTTTTAATTATAGTGTTGCATTCTGATCTTCTGAGTAAACTGTAATAATAGCTTTTTTCCTGTCAGCCACCCTAGTGAAAAAGTGCTATATGGAGTTGCAACCTTTATTTATTTATTTATTAAAAGAATCAATCTATAGGCTGTTGAAAACATACTTTTTTGTTTTTTCAGAGATACTGTTGACTGATTGTGAGAATGCAATGCAAATACCTACTCTACTAGGAAATAACTTTTGACACAATGTGTTACAAGGTAGCATAGCAGGTTAGCTTTCATATACTTGTTATTTTTGTATAAAGGTGTATTTCCAAGTAAAAATTTGTTGACTTCTTAGGATTTTGGTCTTTGGTGTAATGATAACCACTCACTAAAGCCTGCAACTATCTGATTTTATTTAATTACTGATGCTTGGCTGCTAAGAATATTATGTAGGATATACTGAAGTTCATCTGTTATCTTCTTCTTTTCATATATTTTCACCACTAGTCATAGTATAACTAGAATTTAATTTATTTTGTCAGAAGGAGGAAGGAAAAAAGTAGGACAGATATATGGAAAGCTGGATCTCATTAATTCTGTTGTCTAAAGGAGAACCTGTTAGTCTTTTTTCCATCTTTCCAGTTCTCGTCCACAGCTAAGACTACATGACTGGATGCGCAGACTGGGGGTGATGTGATACCTTAGATGTGAAGGTATTTGGCACTCTGTTCGTATTGGTACAGCCAGACATCATCTTGTCTGTTTGGAGGTACACTGGTTTGAAGGACTTGAGGAAACATAAAGGAAATGCACTGTAGACGACTAGTAAATAATGCTTTTCAACCAGATAAGTGTGCTCAATATTCATTTCTACTACTGTGTTTCTTGACTACATTGCCTTTGCTTTGAATCTCTATTTTCTTGCTTTTGGTATATATACATTTCAGGAAAGTTAAGTAGGTTGTTTACCTCATTCTTGTACTGAAAGTGTGCATACTTTTTTGTTTGCTTGCTTGCTTTTAATTGTGCTTTTAATATAGAAGGTAATATGAAAACAATGAATTACTAATAGCTGAAATTTGACAGCTCTTTAGTGATGGTGTCCTCTGTTAGAACTGTATCAGTTTATCAAATTTCTATGATGAGTATTTGAAAATATAACTTAAGGAGTAGAGTGCTGGAAAATCACAGGCTTTTCTGCTGATAGTTTACATCTAATAGAGGCCTTGCTGTGGTGAATATCATGCAGTTGAAAGGCAATATTTTAGGAGGGATAAACGTGATTTGTTGATAGTTTTCCCAGAAGATACAAAAATAACATTTTCATAGAGATGTTTACAAAAGAGATGACAAATCCTTTTATCTAGTTGGATTGCTAGCAGTACTCTGGTGACTGGGTCTTACAGATCAGTCTGGTTTATTTTAATAAATACAGAATTATAACTGTTAAAATGCTGAGCACTAGCTGGGGTATATATTAAGAACTTTAAATCACTTGCTTGACTGAATTCAGCTGTGCATCAACCTGAAAACATTAGTGATTTTAGTGGAAAATGTTACGTTCATTTGAAGTATACTTGTATACTTTATAGACAACAAGATTCAATTTTTAAAGAACCCTCTAACAAACTTTTAATGAAATACTAGCACAGCACTTGCCTCGTGAGTGTATATCACATTTTTATACTCCCTAATCAACAAATACTGGATTCATGACAGTTCTTTTTTTCTTAAAAAAAAAAACAAAATAACTAAAAGAAGAAATAAAGTCTACCTGCAAGAAATAAATGTATATGCGTAGTAATGTTTTGATTGTGCATTTATGGAAAAGAAGTAGTAATTAATAAAACTTGATATGGGTATTTCCTGTAGGTAGCATTCATCGGTTCAGCTGAAGATAGAATTCTATTAAGGATATGTTATTTTTACATTGTGTGGTAACGGTGGTATAGACAACCTCCAAGCATGGAGGACTTGCCAAAAACCTTGCTATCAAACTGTGATATGCAGCAGCATACATGTACACATATGCATAAAGCTTATATACCTGTACTTAAGTTGTTTGTTTGTTTGTTTGTTTTTGTTCCCCCCCCCCCCAATGGAAATTGCATATTATTGCAAATGGCTGACAAGGAGAAAAAGTCACAGAATCACAGAATCATCTAGGTTGGAAGAGACCTCCAAGATCACCTAGTCCAACCTCTGACCTAACACTAACAAGTGATCCACTAAACCATATCATTAAGCTCTAAATCTAAATGTCTTTTAAAGACCTCCAGGGATGGCGACTCAACCACTTCCCTGGGCAGCCCATTCCAATGCCTAACAACCCCTTCAGTAAAGAAGTACTTCCTAATATCCAACCTAAACCTCCCCTGGCACAACTTTAGGCTGTTCCCCTCGTCCTGTCACCAGGCACATCCTGTCACCAGGCACGTGGGAAAATAGACCAACCCCCACCTCGCTACAGCTTCCTTTCAGGTACCTGTAGAGTGCAATAAGGGCACCCCTGAGCCTCCTCCAGACTGAACAATCCCAGCTCCCTCAGCCGCTCCTCATAAGGTTCTCCAGAACCCTCACCAGCTTCGTTGCCCTTCTGTGGGCTCGCTCGAGCACCTTGATGTCCTTGTAGCGAGGGGCCCAAAACTGAACACAGTACTCGAGGTGCGGCCTCACCAGAGCCGAGTACAGGGGGACAATCACCTCCCTAGACCTGCTGGCCACACTGCTTCTTATACAAGCCAGGATGCTGTTGGCCTTCTTGGCCACGTGAGCACACTGCTGGCTCATATTCAGCCGACTATCAACCAATACTCCCAGGTCCTTCTCGGCCAGGCTTCTTTCCAACCACTGACCTCCCAGCCTGTAGCGCTGCTTAGGGTTGTTGTGCCCTAGGTGCAGGACCCGGCACTTGGCCTTGTTGAACTTCATACAGTTAAAGTGAGTCTGTCTTGGCTGAAGTCTGGATGAAAAGCCTGAGAGAACTGTTGTGGCCAGCTTCGTGACCCTCTTGATATTCGTCATTTTCCAAGATGTGTTCTCCAGCTTTCACTCTGAACCCTTATCCCACCCCAAATTCAAAAAAATCCAGGACATGCACAGGGTTCTATTTTTATTCTGTTTTCTTAGAGTTCTTTTCATATATCAGTTTCTTGAGGTTATTACTGTGTATAGTTGAGGTTTGCTTGTGATTATTTAGTAGTATGTTATTAGGACTGTGTTTGCTTACTCTTTAAAAGGATTTTTTTTTTTTCCTTACATGAGAGAAAAACAAACATTTAGGTTTCTATAGGGACAGTAATGGCTGAAAGCAACATTGGTGTTAGGAATGCAGCAAGTGTTAGTTGTGATAGAAAAAGTTCACACAGACTTGTTTTTCAGTATACATTACTTTGTCTTCCATCTCTTGCTATGTACTGTTGGAGGATTTGGTCTCTGCCTCTGAGCAGCAGTCCCAGGAATGTTTTTGGCAGCAATTCAGTGTGGTCATGTTTGCTGTAAGAATAGAACTGTTTCATTAACCTTGAAATGCAAAATATTTTTCTTGTTACTAGCTGACTTGACAACATTTCAATTGTAGTAATAAAAAGTAGTGTGTTTAATGACTCGATAAAATTGTTTTTATATTATATATTAACCTAACAGTAAAATTCAGAATTCTAGAGTAATTGACTCATTCATTTGGCATCCTTTTGGAAAATTAATTTAGAATCTTCTTCATTGTTGAAATTTTATTTGTGTTAGTTGTGGCCTGTTGTCTCGTATCCTATAATTGCACAGAGGAACAAATCTAGTTTAGTCTTTCCAGGTGATGGTGAGTATTCAATTGCTCTCAAATGGAAAACAGAGGAAATAAGAGTATATTTATATTTCAGTTTGGATGATGTCAAAAAAGATGACATATTTTGAATATGTTTTGAAGTTTTTATGCATGAAGAAATGTACACATACATTTGTTTGTCTAGTATTTCCAATTGGAAAAGCAACTCATCTCAGCTTTCAGTTAATTCAAATTTGAGCTCTCTGTTGATAGAAAGTCTTCTGAGTTATGTTGCATAATAACAAACTTAAACAGTTATGAAAAAACAACCATAGTACACATGGTATAGCATTTTTTTGTTTGTTTTCTTTATAGACTGTCAAGGTTTTGGTTTAAAAAAATACAGAGGAAATATTTTGTAATGTGATTAACCAAATATAAATAAAACATTGACTTGGATTAATATCATCCACTGTCACGTGGTTATAAAATGGAAATAATTTTTAGAATACAGTTTGTGAAATGTATTGCTGTACTAGATCAAATTTCTTCTGTGACACTTAAGAAATCTTTGAAACTCGAGGCAGACTAGTTATAAATACACATATAAGTAAATATGACAGTAAGACTATAGGAAATGTTGAAAATAGTAGCTGATAAAATGTCAGAGTAAGACTGCATACTTTCATATTATTTCCAGTTTGCTTATTTAGAAGAAGTTGTAAGTCCGCATGTGAAAATTTTCATCAGCTTGTACCTATGACTATACCTGTAGAATATGGATGACTAATTCTGTTTGATTTTACAAAAACACTTGCACCGGTATTTGGACTGTGTCTTACACATATAGATAGTAACTTAACTATATATAGCGCAAATTGGATATGACTCAATTGTTTTTTGTTTTGAGTTTACATTACTTGCATAGATCAAAAAAAAATTAATGAAATCTTCATGCAAAAGCAGTCATTCCTTATGTTCTTGCTATTACTGAAAATAATATTTTTATATTGTTTTAGAGAAATACTTGCATTTATTATAAGTATGCAAGAATAGTAACTTTCATCAAGTAGAACAGGAATTTTCAGCTTTATAAATTTTGCTATTGATTCATCATTTTGGAAAGTCAGTCTAAGCACAGACAGTAGATAAGTGATTTTTTTTGCTGTTCAGAATTTTGGCCTTATATACGTGCACTTGGAAACTTCCAAGTATTTCAGCCACTTGTGTCTCAGTAGTCTCCATCATTTCTGATGTCACTTAAATGCAGAGATAATGTCTTTGCTAATGACAGTCTTTAAATTCTCAGGTAAATCTGTTTCAAGTCATATGACTATTTAAGGTAGACAAAATCAATAAAAGCTTGAGTGTCAATTGATAAGAAATATTGTGCTCATGTTGACCATTCCTCTGATTTTCCCTTGCCTTCCTAGAAATATTGTGCTCATGTTGACCATTCCTCTGATTTTCCCTTGCCTTCCTAGAAAGCTGCAGAAGTGACAGATTAAAGAAGGATTCTGCCTTGCATTGGATAATTGTTTTTAAAATTGGACAAGAGTATAAATTTTGTGAGGGAGAAAAAAGCAAGAAAAATCAGGTATTAGTTACAAATTTCCTCACTTTCATGTGTCTGGAATATTAATCAGGGTTGACTTGTATAGAATATTTACAGTTATTTATTAAATAAGTAATTTGATCTTTTAGTCCAGACAGGACTTTCTTAAGTTTGGAGATTACAGTCACTAATAATGAACAATAAAGTAAGCTCTGGACTCTAATAATTTTTATCAAAAGTGTGCTGCTTTGATGCTTAAGTGGCATAGTTACTACTGGTAGGTGGCACAGCCCAATGCATCTACCTTATCAGACACAGACAACTCTGGTGTTACAATGCTTCCATGAGATTTCTGTGCAAAACGAGTATAGGATTAAGGTATTTATTGTAGAATTGTAGCTTCTGTGCTGCATGAAGCGTTCTGCTTAGAAATAGAACTGATTTTGTGTGTCCTGTGGTGATTTTCTGGGATGTCTTCCATCTCTTTGTACTGCTTTTAATTAATACCTTTTGTAATTGCACTTTATACATTAATAACACTACAAAGGTAATGTAGGTGGAAACCATACATATGGATGCTGACATATCTCATCTGTGGGGCAGGATTGCCATTGCAAACGTTTATTACCGGCCTCAGGCTCTGACTAGTCACAACTGCTATAATGCTGCATTGTCTTGTAACTGTATGCTGTCTTTCTTCCTTTAATGTGATTTGGATTTGTTTAATTGGCAGCTTTTGAATATGGTTTAGGGTAGAGGTCATAACCATAGTTCATACAACAGCATAACAGTCTTGAGATTAAAGCTTGAATAACCAAAAGAAACAGTAATTTTGCATTTTTATTCAGTTTATTTAGTAAGGCCACTTGCAAGCTTCTCCCTGTTAATATTATGTTACCTATCTAACTGCTTGTTAAACAGTTGTCTCTTAAATTTTTGTTCTTCCTTCTGATCAACATTTGATACTGTATTGAAGTCCCTCAATACCATACTTGCAAAGTAAGGAATGTAATCTTGGCATGTCTGATGGAGAAAAAAAAAAGAGACCCAAACCACCTTGCCTTGTGAGGTGGTTTTTCCTTATGTCAAATGTGGTTTACATCACAAACACAGTAAGAACTGCTGTGAGTACTTTTAAGTACTTGTTTAACTGAGAAATAAATCTTGTTTAAGCGGAGCCACACAGAGCTGCTTGCCCAGGACCATCTCCAGATGGCTTTTGAATATCTCCAAAGGTGGTGACTCCACAACCTATCTGGGCAACCTTTTCCAGTGCTCAGTCACCCTCATTTTTTTTTATTATTTTTTTTTTTTTTAAAGTGCTTCTTCAGTTCAGTCAGGATGTCCTGCATTTCAGATTTTGGCATTTCCTCTTGTTCAACAAAGATAAATGCAAAGTCCTGCACCTGGGGATGAATAAACTTGTGTACCAGTACATGCTGGGGGCTAACAGTCTGGATAGCAGCTTTGCAGAAAAGGACCTGGGGATCATTGACAGAAATACATAATATAATGCAAGAGGAATGTCAATATAAAAATTGAATAAATGGTCTTACATCACTAAGAATCAAAGTCCCATAACAAATTAACTTTCAAATAACAAATGTATCTGAAATCTCAGTCCTACAGTTCTTAGTAAGTGTCTAATATAGATAATAATTAAAACAGGTAAATAAAATACAAAGGAAGAAGGTATTGTTCATAAGTATAAGCTGACTTTAATGGAAGAAAATTCTTTCTTGATCTCCTGCTAAACTGTACAAGCAGATGAACAGGCAGGCTCTTGGCTTTCTTTAAAAAGCTCCTGCACTGTCCATTTTGAGCTTGTCAAATGAAAGATTACTACAGATGACAAGACAAATTTGTGTTTGTGCTTGGGGAAACTCTTAAGAGCAAATTTGAAATTAATGTAAGCTTTAAAGAGAATCATGTGTTTACTGAATGTAGAAGGAGGGAAAATGAGACCTTGTTCTCTTGCATTTTTTGTTTTTCTGTGTAGGATTACTCTTACATTTTACATGGAAGATCATCAGTCTGTAATAAGATCGTAAATTTCTGATAGATCCAAATCTTAATCAGTGGACTTCTAAAGTGGAAGAGATTGAAGACAACAGTCCAGTAAAATTTCTTTATGCCAATCTAATGTTCAGAATGATGATTTTGAAATCCTGCCTTTAAAACCCGTTGCTTTAAATGCACTTAGTAGCCTGAAGAAAATTTATCTTTAGTTGGAGCTGCTGTCCTTCAGTGTTGAAGGAAAGTGCCTCACTACAGTAAATGAGCCTGTAGTATACTAAATATTATATGGAAGAGGAGGAATAGTATAAACAAACAGTAATTGACGAAGTCAGTGGTGAAGGTGAGATGTCATGTTTGCAGGGAAAAGGCGTATTTTTAATGACACATTTAATATATAATGTAATGTTTAAACTAAGGATTATTTTTTTTTAATCTTTTAATTTATTTTTATTTTGGGGGTTAAACAGTAGTACAGGGTGGAAACTCAGTCTGAAAGAAATGAGGTCATGTTAATCGACTGGTCTCATTTGAAAGCGTGAAATCTGTTAAGCTCTGGTGTTCTTGTTTTATTTCTAGGTGATGGCTGAGCTGAGAAGCTTGTGAAGCTTATATGAAATATCCTATAGATATTTCTGCTGATGAGTAGTAAGTCAGATGAAAGAAATGAGCATGTCCTAAGACAGCAATAGATCTGGAGTATGAATCCGTGTACAGAAGTGAGTTGATGCCAGATTTGTTAACATCTCAGTAGCTTGATGGCTGTCCCTTATTCTGTAAATCAAACCCATCTTTCTGCCAAAGCAATAAGGGGACAGTGCACAATCTGACTACAGAATGTTACTTCTAAAGAAGTGAACTGTGAAGAAAAGACTCATGAATTTTGATCATAAGGTCTTGGAGAGCGTCTCTGGTAAGTTGGAGAAATAATTCTGTTACAAGTCCTGAATGTATCTAATATTTTAAATAATACCAACCTGAAAACTGCCTTGAATTTGATATTCTTTGTATTGCTTACCTGATATTGCAAATCAACAAAAATGGTGAGTCCTTTAATTAGCTTGTAAAATCAGTTTCCATTGTAAGATGTTTTTGATTCAGTGTTAATTGTCAATATTGGCATTTCTTCCATTGAAAGATACTGAAGACAGTCTTCATCTTTGGTGGAAATGTTCAAAAGATAATCATTGTATACCCTTGATGTGCAGTACTTTAGCAACTTAATGTTCCTTTTTTGCAATAATCTCAAAGAGACTAAGGGGGAAAAACAGGAAGAGCTAAATTTTACTGTTTAGAAGTTTGGGTACCATGTTCACATAAAGGATGATTCCATATGGATGATAATAGAATTTAGTATTTAAGTTGCCTGATTTTAAGGTAGTATTCCGTTGATATTTTTATTTACTTTATTCAAGCCTATGTTAATTACCAAACAAAACAATAAACAGAAGACAAAGAAGTATGTGAATTTCATTCAGGAAATCAACTGAATTTCCTTCAGGAAATCAACTGCTGCTAAAATGTAGGTCTGTGTTTTAGTTCAATAAGCAGGGAAAGATACAAATTGAAGCTCATTAAATGCACTGTATTTAAGAAGTCAGATGGAGCCATGGCTAGAACAGCTTTGCAGGAAGTTACGGAATCACTTGGGGATGAGGAATTTGCAAATACTACAATATCAATCAGTTTTCTGGTAATTTGTCCAGTACAGAAGAATTTTTTCAAACCTACTGAAAGTTTATAAAAGTATTTTATAGTATGTAGAATCTATACTGCTGTAGCATATAATAAATATATGGCATATTCAATAGTAATGTACTGTTAGTGGCATTTACTCACTTTTAGATGTCTGCTCCACTGAGGACCTCCCTGAGGTAGAATTGGTGAGCATGCTAGAAGAACAGTTGCCAGATTACAAGTTACGAGTGGACTCTCTGTATCTGTATGAAAATCAAGACTGGATTCAGTCGAACTGCCATGGTCATCTTCCCAAAATCTCTTCTCCAGTTCACAATGAGGAGACTTTCCATTACATGAGTGAGTATACCTGGGCCTAAGAATTATTTTTTTTTTGGCATTGACATTTATTGAAGAGCAAAATGTAAATATAAACTGGTTAATGTTTAAGTGTAGTGTTCAAATCTGGACATTTTTGCAGAGGTGGAATGAAAAGCTGAGTACAGAGGAAGTGCTTGTAGTTCAGCTCTGCCATTCTAAGAGCTGAGCTAGCATGTCCCATGGCTGCCTAATCATTAGATTTCACTTAGAAATAAGAGTGGAAACATCTGATAGTGAAAAAGAGGAAGGAACCTAGAATTGTGCTAGATTAGTTGTGATACGAGAGGTATGGAGTATACAGCAGTTCTGTTTTTATGAACATTAACAATGCTATGGTTCTTTTGATGGTATTTGTTCTGATGTTGTGTGTCAATGTTGCTTTTGAAATGCTATTAATGGTTTCTTCTGGAGATACAAATTGTGTGAATGTCCTGTAGGTGGGCACTATGTGGATGTTGATCACTGTCTTCAGGTTCTGAAAATACTAAGTAACTTTTTGCTACCAGTCAGTTGTGATTACAGCAGTCCTTAAAGCTAGCAGATCATTAAGAAGAAAATGAACGGCATCGTATCATGTGAAGAAACCTTCTATACCGTTTGATTTTAAACATATATAAAGGTTGCCAGAAGAACTAAACAGTAATTTGCCTGAAATTTCAAGTGTTTTCATGTGAAAAGAGGGGAACGTTGTAAACAGTTTAGAGAAATGGCTACGTCCTGTTTCCTCCCTCTATTGGAAGGAACCACTTCGGAGAATTAACTTGGTATTTAGGTTCAACTTACTATTTCTCTGTAATCAATGCCTCTCTGACGTATGTGTCACCTCTGCACAGGGATTTTTTGTTGTTTGTATTTTCAGCCTCCACCCAGGGCGTATAGCAAATGATTAAGTAAAAGTAACATATTACCTTTTACACATGCAGCAATCCCTGATTTAAAGCAAGCTTGTTTTTGATTGAACTTTCATGCCTGAATTTTTTTTTTTAACTGTGGAAAGCATTTTGAAAGCCACTTAATGATTATTGCTTGGTCTGTTTCTGATAATAATACTGTAAACAAATAATTTTATATTGAGTGACCACTTTTATAGTTCAATTGAAGTGATTATGTGTAGTCAGTGGGGTGTGTACTTATCTCTAAGCTTTAATTAGAAAGAATTGGGTTCAAAGTCTGTCAGTGCTGATAGCAACTTTACATCAAATGTGTCTCTGGTCAGTGCCTGCATTTCCAGTGTAATGAAGCACATTGCTCCAAGAGAAGACACTTCAGTCAGCGTGAGCTTGCATTTTCAAGCAGTGAGAGGTGGCAGGGGTTTTAAGTCATGATTATTTGGCTGTCAAAATACTACAGAAACTGGTGTCTTCCTCTTTCACCCAGCAAGAAGTTCTTTGCAACTACAGGAATTTCTCCTGTGAAAATAGTGAACTGCTTGTGAGAGGTGTTGTTTTTTTTTTTAAACAGTTTTCTTAGTTTTCTTGATATTCTTAAAAATGCACTGTAACTATCATTGTAAATGTCTGTCCAGAAGTGAATCTTTAGAATGAGTCTGTCTTAGAATTTTAGGATAACATAGATGCTTCTATATGTGAGATTAAAATTTGGCTGCCCAACTTGGATGTGAAATACATCACGTTAATTTAAAAGATCACTGTTAGGTATAACTAACTCTGTCAACACTGTTGTAACTGTTGAGTCATATAAATTCAAGAGAAATATGCTTTTTTGTTTCCCCTAGAAATTGGCTAGACAAAGAGAAGGAATGTAACTGTTATCATCTGAGCCTAGTAACTTACAGGAGAATACTGGGAAGGTCCCGGACAGATAGAAATAAAAATCAGTATTTAGTTATAGTCACTGCTAAATAGCTTGTTAGCTGAAGTTTATATCTTTCTTAGTATTGACTGGAATTGGGAATAAATGTGACAATCATAGTTGTGAAGCATAACTTGGGAGTTTTATGCATCTCTCTCTCCCTCTATATACAAATGGAAATTTTTTGCAACTTTTGCTGAAAAGAATGGTGAACTTATCATTTGACTCAATTTGTATTTGACATCTAGGGGGAAAATAGCAATGCAATACTTGCTGCACTTGCTCCTCCTCTTTTTATAGCTGCTGCTGCCTATTAGAAGGTGGATCTAATTAGCGATCCACTTAGTGTGAGTTCCTACTGGTACTCACCTAGTCTTCTGTGAGGTGGAAAAATATTTTCTCCTTCAACTTTGGTAGAATAAGAAACCTCAAATTACAAAACATCTGTCTTTAGAACTACTTTGTATATGTGAATAAAGGAACATGGCACAACATAACAAGAATATTAACCAAAATGAAGAGTTGCTTGCAGCCTTCCCATGGCGAGGTGAGTAAGCAGAAATTGCACGTGTTCACAGTAGAGAGTTATAACAACTATGTATAATTTTTTTCTGTAGTGTAAGAAAGTAACAAAAGTTGTATGGAGCTAAGTTTCAAAGCTGTTCTGAGATTTCATTTACCAGAGCAGATATACTTGTTTGTGTTTTTAGGAACCTACCTATCAGAGTAACCATGTATGTAACTAACATAGATCTTTATTAAACTGACTTAGCACTGGATAGAAACTTCTACTTGAAATCATCTGGTGGGAATACTTACCACAGGAGAGCTGGCTATAATATTCTGCCTGCTAAGGGCTGGAGGTTATTGGGCAGTGAATTTTCAAAATATTAGTAAGATGAGTGCCCTCTCGGCAAACGATGTCAAAGTGGCACAGTATAACTGACCTCCAAAATGCAAATACAAGTACTTTAAATTTTGTAAGGATGGTTTTCTATTTTTGTACCACTTGGAAATAGAGTTAGCAAATGGCAGTGCTTTAAATTCAACACTCCTTAATAGCATGTGTTTGATTTTTATGCCTACTAATCTACTTGGTAAAAAGTATTTGATTTGTTAGTTTCATTTTTCTTCCCTGTTAAACTGCTTGAGGTTTACTGAACTGTTTCTCTTTCTTCTGTATTGTTCTTTCTTTTCTCCTGTCTTTCAAGACTATATAAGTTTTCTTCTATACTAAAATGCAACTTATTTTTGTTCCTAACGTATAGCCTCAGTGTTATGTTATGCAAGGTTATCTGTGGGCATTACCTACATAAAGGATATACATAGCTTACATAACACGCGTATATAAAGTTAGTGTGCACTTCAGCTTAGCACTTCTCTATCTCATAACCACATCAGCAGCCCTCAATAAGAACAAAGACAAAAAAACAACAACAAACAGAACCAATACTACTATGTACTCAGAGCATGAATCAAGTCTCAACAAGGCAGAAAAATCTCAGAAATAGATTTAGACCAAATCCCATTATAATCTCATAATAATTTTACAATGCAGAGATGATAGAATTAGTTTCAAAACAGGTTAACTTATGTCTTCAATTGAAGTAGATACTTTCATATTTATTCAACTTATCTTGCTGCCTTCTTTGCTTTCATGGTCCTGAGTCCCTAAAGCAAAAATAGCAAATTTAAGGCCACACAGAAATAAAGGGAGAAAACAATTATTTTCTACTTGCTGTCAGCAAGCAATGTTTTGCCATGTCTTGGGAAGCAAGGCCTCAATACACATAGTGGTTGCTCAGGAAGACAGATGACAAGAGTCATAACAAGAGTCCCCCCCCTTCTCTTTCCTCTGGCTCAGCTTTTATTGCTGAGCATGCTGTCATATGGTATGGAAAATCCCTTTAGTTTGTTTAGGTCACTGGGGGGGGGTGTGTGTTAAGACAGTCTTGCTGTCAGTGCTGTTCTAGCTACAAGTGCAGAGCACCACACTATATGGGCTGCTATGGGGAAAGTTAACTCCATCCCAGCCAGACCCAGTTGACTATTTCCTTGAATTTTAATTTTTTCTCCTTTTTATTCTTTCTTCCCCGTCTTTCCTTTTCTGGTACTGTAGCTCTTATTGAACTTCCTCCCTCCTCCTTTGCTGGATCTCACAAATTTGGACAAGGTAATTCAGATTTCTTCTTTACTAGCATATTCTGTTTCTCAGGACAGTGTTTTTATATTGTAGCTCCAAGTTTTGTTCAGAGTTGTGACAAATTCTTTTTGCTCTTCATTTCTTCTTGACTTAGTCCTGTTTTTGAAATACTACTTGTTCTCAATAAAGTCTGCAGGTGTTTTCAGCTATATATGGATATACATTACTTCTCTCTCTCCCCAGCAGGCTGGATGATTTAATAGCTTATCTGTATTCAAAAAGTTGATCTAAAGAGATTCTTCTCCTTTTTCTAAATTTGAAGGATGTGCAAGCACCTCAACTTCTTTCTGCTAAAAGCTGTAAATGCTCAATAGTTTGGATCAATCTCTTAAATGAACATCGTTTCATACTTCTGAAGTTAAGATGCATTTTGATAACCTCTGCTAGTTTCCACAACTAGTTGCTGTATTTGAGCATGTATAAACAATGTCCTCTGTGTTTTAGTTCTCTCCCTTCCAAGCAGTCTTCTTGTACTTAAGCAACTTCAGTAAGTATGCTTTTTTCTTCTCAGTTTTAGGCACAGATAATGTGGAGCAGAAAACCTACAGTGACACTGACGTGGTCAAACATCTGCTAGCTGAGGTATGCTCATCTCTGTAATATAATTGTGTTAATACATATGAGGACATGTATTTGAGGAAATTATTCAGCTCCTGGAATTTTTGCTTCAGTTATCTTCAGGAGCTGCTTATCAAACATATGGCTTCACAAGAAGCTGTCCAGTCATTTGCACCACCTCAGAAACAAAATTTAGCAATACTATGGATACCTCATAGGAGCTAGCATGTAATGAGAAAGAAAGAGATTTCTTCTGCTTTCCCAGTGCCACTTGGCTTTTACCTTCTCATCACTATTCCAATTAAGCAGTCTGTTTCTGGAGAATCTGTCACTTGAAAGACAACAGGCCTAAGTGTACACGACTTCTTGGAATGACACAATAGAGCCCATATAACTTCACCAGTGCTGTACCCAGGTTAGGTGCCCTCCCCCTGTTACTGACAATGACTGTGGAAGAGAAGCATAGTGATGGATGTGTTTTGGATCCAAAGGATGAAACATTAATTATTGTTTTATCAATGTTGCAGAAGCAATCCATTTGAGAGTGAGTAGGGATCTCAGAGTGCTGTGTTAAACAGTAGCTATGAAAATCTAAAATTACTCTGTATTTAAACTTTATCTGATTAAAAGTAGACACTTGTACACTTTTTATGAGCAGAAGGACCGGGACCTGGAACTGGCAGCTCGAATTGGACAAGCCCTGCTTAAGCGAAACCAGCTGTTGACAGAACAGAATGAAGCACTAGAAGAACAGTTAGGACAAACTCTAGATCAAGTGAGTGAATATTTTTTTCATTTTTTTTCCATCTCTTTATGATGATGAGAAGAGAATTAATAAAAACATATTATTTCATTGTGAAAACAGTTGATTTCTGCTTTCAAACTACGTAAGTATACTTAGAAAACATTCTCCTAATTACCATAGTTCAGTCAGCTTTCATGGTCCAAGAACTGACAAGCTGGTGATCTTCTTTTGTGCTAGGTTAACCAGCTGCAGCATGAACTATCAAAGAAGGATGACCTACTTCGTATTGTTTCAATTGCTTCTGAGGAAAGTGAAACAGATTCCAGCTGTTCTACACCACTTCGTTTCAATGAGTCTTTCAGTGTATCACAAGGTCTTTTGCAGCTGGATATCTTGCAAGATAAACTCAGGGAGCTGGAAGAGGAGAACCTTGCTCTCCGATCGAAGGTATAGCTGACTTACAGTGTGTACCTTATCTACTGGATATGAGATAAATTGGGATTGTTAAAAAAAATGCAGCATCTAGGCTTCTCTCAGAATATATAACTATTTTGTTTCACTGTATGCAAATCATATCCAAACACTTTTCCTCCACGTCCTTCCGTTTCCTTTACTACTATTCATTATTTTCTGAGTCCTCTGGTACTCCTTTCTCAATACCTTTGTGGTATATGATGAAATAGGGGAACCTATGTGAGCACCCAGCAAAAGTAGTTGGACCCATCAGGTCCTCAAGTTTGTGCGACCAGTTCTGGTGTAAACCTGACTGCAATTAGTAGCAGTCTTTTGTGAATTCAAACTTTGAGTTGACAGTACATCTTTGTCAATGTATATTCAGTCTTAAGGATTAATAAGCTTTCATTCAAATCCTCTTAGAGACTCAGTAAGTTCTGACTATGTTATTAGTTTCCATATTTTAATTGGTCTCTTTCATGTATAAAACATTAATATAGGTAAGTGTTCCTTTACAAGCATAGGGACTAAATGGCTAGACAAAACAAATGGCTATAGAACTCATGAAACCAATGGTCACAAGATTTGAAATCTGCAGATGCACAATGTCTCTTGTTTGGAGGTGGAAAGTGGAAAATTTGTAAAACAGGAAATCGGTCAAGTGTGTGTTTGTTTGTTTTCTCCTTTTAAGAAAGTTTGGGTGTCCTTTGTAAGAAAGCTGGGTGATTTGTTTGTTTGTTGTTTTTTGAGCTTGTTACAACAATACAGTGAGAACTAGAATTCTTTAATGTGAAAAGATACACTCTTCTCCTTGATTTGTCTCCAAAATATTCAGAATGAGATGCACATATTCCCTAAAACTCTTAGGAGCAAATGGATAGTTCAGTAGTGCTGAATAGAAAAGAAAGAGGGAAAGGTCAGATTTATTTTATTATGCTCCTAACCCCATATATGATTACAGAACT
Organism: Anser brachyrhynchus; assembly: GCF_964034855.1. Classification (NCBI taxonomy): domain Eukaryota; kingdom Metazoa; phylum Chordata; class Aves; order Anseriformes; family Anatidae; genus Anser; species Anser brachyrhynchus. The sequence goes on from NC_137701.1 coordinate 1,452,090, forward strand.
TTATGGACCAGGGGTGAATTCAATCTATCTTAGTGGGGGAAAGAATGGAATTAAAAAGAGACTGCTATCATTCTGTGATATAACATAACCTTCACTGACTTGAAGTAGCCTCAATCATATTGAGCCTGTATTTGCACGTTTTTATTTTTGTGTAACAGCTTTATATAAAGAAGTGTGTTTATCTACACTTGTGTAGCTGTACTTCTGCTTGTTTGGACAATCTTTAAACACCATTACTAAGTACTAGGGTGAGTCAAATGCAGTCCTGTGAACTTGCATGCTTATGTGTGCAAAGTTTAATATCAGGAATCATCCTGACAGTCCAAATGGAGATGGGAATTTACTATGATCGATGTTGTTTAGACCTGTTGTGATGCAGTCTCTGGCCCAGAAAATTTCCGGTCTAAGTAAAACAGTTGAGGAATAAGGGGAAAAGCTGTTCTATTGAGAGCTTTTCAGCACTGTCATGGAGTTGGCTAAAAATTTAGTTTTCAAAGTTTCATTGCCTTAAGAAGCTCAAAAGCAAATTCAGTTGTTTACTTCTGATTACTGTGTTGGTTTACATTTCCATACCAAATTACATATTTCTGCAATATTTTTTATTTTAGTAGAGGCATGAGAGAGATCAGGTTTTGCTCATGTGTCTGTGGGTGGATGTCTGTTATTCAAAAGTCATACAATTCAGGGAAACAGACTATGGTGGAAAAAAATGGTTAGTAAGGACAGAGAGATGCATAGAAATCAGAGAGAGAGGAGAAATTCTTCCGTTGTAACAATATCCAAAATAAAAACATGTAACATTAATATATGTATGGATAAACTGAAATTGGAAAACCAATAATTTTTTTTGAAGGCTTGCCATCTGAAGACAGAAACCATTACGTATGAAGAGAAGGAACAGCAGCTAGTCAGTGACTGTGTCAAAGAGCTCCGTGAGTATCCAAGCTGTTTCTCACAAAAGCAAAATAGTATTTGAACATCTAGTGCCTAAACCTTCTCTTAGTTATCCCTGAAAAATGAGCTTCAGTAATTTCAGTCTTATAGTAAATCTATGAGGTACAAAAACCGCTATCAATGAAAGGGTATATTTAGCTAATTTACAGTATTTTAAAAAATAAATATTTAGCACTGTTAGAGAATCATTTTTCTAACTCAGTTGGTTAGCACTGATGGAAGATTTTTTCTTGTTTAGAAATAAATAAGATAGATACTTTGTTGCTTAAAGGTTATGCTTCTAAATATGTAGTCCCATCTTTATGCAAAATCGATCAGACTTTACTATGACTTTGCTATCCTTTCAGGTCAAGTGCACAAGAAACTCCAACTGTATAAAAATATTTCAGCTTTCTGAGGTGCTTTGTCACCTTAGTTCATGAGATGTTCAAAGGAAAAAAAAAAAAAAAACTGAAAACTCTATGCAGTGGGACTTTGGGGAATAGATAGTCACCAAAATCAAAAGCTAAGTAGGTGTATGTTATGTTGAGAAGGTATGACAAAATCTCTTTGGTTACAGAGAATGGTAGTTAATAACAAGATCAACTCAGAACCTGACTTCATCATATTCCAATAAGTCTGGCCCTGCTCATGAGGCCCTATGTCATTTAAAATAATTTATAGCAGCTTGCTTTGGATTATGTTATGGTCATTACACGTATCTGTGCTATGTATGTCAGGTTCTGCATACTCAACTCTTAATATATTACACCTGCATTTGAAGTTAACTCTCTTTCTCTTCCTACCTATCCCTTCTCTTTTTGATTTCCTTGTGCATATTCTAAGGCTCCTACTCATATGTACTCTGAATTAACTTCCTAAGAATATCAGCTATTTTGCAGATTGTTGTTGACTTTCTGGTTGATCTTTTCTGGTGTGTGTGGTTTCTTTTGTTTGTTTTTTTTTGGGGGGGGGGGGGTGAGCCTTTGTTTGTTTTGGGGAGGATATTTTTTGTTTCAGTTAGTTGGGGGGAGCGAGTTGTTTCCCTTTCTGTTTCCTTTTCCTTTCTTCTAAGTTGCTTTTAATTTTGTAGGGCAAACAAATGCTCAAATTTCCAGAATAACAGAGGAGTTGTCAGAGAAGAGTGAGGAGCTGGTTCGCTACCAGGAAGAGATCTCATCCCTTCTGTCTCAGATTGTTGATCTTCAGCATAAACTCAAAGAAGTAAGGGAGTGCTGATGGAGGGTGTGTGTGTATGTGCGTACCTTTCACGTACATATGTGCATGCTTATAGTGGATAAAAATTTACTTGCAGACCAGGGGTTATATCACAAGAAAGTGGCTGTTTCAGGAAAGTATGGCAGAGGATCGACTTCCTTAGGGGAATTGGCTAAGAAAATAATTAGCGCTTTTTTGTGCTTTCAGCATGTGATTGAAAAGGAAGAGCTGAAACTTCACTTACAAGCTTCCAAAGATGCTCAGAGACAACTGACAGCAGAGGTACTTAAGGCTTTTGTGGGTGGATGGGTAGATGGATGGATGGATGGTTGGGCGAGTAAAGAGAATACAAGAGGAAAAAAAACTAAATGACTATTGTGGTTTAACTTGTCAGGCAGCTAAGCACTGCATTTTGTTCAATCACTCCCATCACCACACTCCCCCAGTGGGATAGGGAAGAGAATTGGAGAAAAAAAAAAAAAAAGGGGTTAGAAAAACCTTGTAGATTGAGATAAAACTTGAGTAAGATAGAAAAGGAAGGAAAAATAATAATAATGATAAAAGAACATACAAGGCAAGTGACGGACAGTGCAATTGCTCACCACCAGTTGACCAATGTCCAGCCAGACCGCAAGCAGCAGCACACCCCTCCGCCAGCCAACACCCCACCATATTTATTGTTCATCACGATGCCATATGTTACGGAATACCCCATTGATAGTCTGGGTCAACTGTCTTTGTTCTGTCCCCTCCCAGCTCCTCAAGCACAGCCAGCCTCCTTGCTGGCTGGGCAGCACAACAAGCTGAAAAGTCTTTGACTTAGTGTAAGCACTGCTCTGCAACAACTGTAACATCAGGGTGTTATCAGTGTTATTCTCATCCTAAATAGAAAACACAGCACCATGCGAGCTACTAGGAAGAAAATTAACTTTATCCCAGCTGAAACCAGCATAAAAGCAGCAAGAACTTTTAATTATTTAAAACTTATGTTTTTTCATTGTGGTTGGAGTCAAATGATGGGGGAAAAGAATAACTATGTTTAGTTAAGTCTACACAAATATTTTTGTAGTTCACAGGAGTCTGAAAGGCATACAAGGTGTTCAGACTAGGTAAATTTTGTTGTTATTAGTAGTTATGAGAAACGGAGTGCTTTCATGTGAATATTGCTGCTTATATCAATACTGTAGCTCACTAGATCTTAAGGAAATTCTCTTTTGCTTCTTTTGCATCAATATTTGCGGAGTTTTTCAAGGTATTTTACTTTGAATTGTATACTCTTGAGTATATATGTGTCACAACTAAAATTGGTATGGGTGATATGCTGAGCATTGTCTATTACTGCTTCCAATTCCAGATGTTGGTGTGTGCTGTGCAATGGGAGAAATATTATAGTCCCATCTATATTGGTTTCTGTAGGAGTTACTCAGCTTTACTGTGTATTTTATTTGCTTCTGTTGAAGTTTAATGGTATCACATATACTTTTTTTCTTTCAGCTACATGAGCTGCAAGATCGGAACGCAGAGTGTCTAGGGATATTGCACGAATCACAAGAAGAAGTGAAGTTGCTGCGCAGCAGAGCCCGCTCTGTTGCTTGTCTCTGCCATCCCCAGTTACATGGAGCATTTCCTGTGGTAATAAATACTGCTAGCATGTTGTATACCTACTGGCACATATAGGGCCTGTAATAGCGTAGAACTGTAAGAGTAAAACAGCTGTTACAGGAGCTGCAGTGGAAGCGATTTTGTAATAGGCAAAGGAGCTGAGCTAACAGTTTTTCATTTCTTTAATGTGTACGCTTCTGATAATTTAATGTTTAGTAAACTAATCATTCATTTACCATTTTGTGATATTAAAATGTTTTTTCCTTTTTATATGACTTTTCTGTTAAGTACAGGAATTGGTATGATCAATAGCTAGTGCTCCATTATGCCAGTATATGTGTATTAAATTTTATAACTTGACAGCATTTCTTTAAGAAACAAACCTTTTTTTGAGAGAGAGTTCAAACTGTATTTTTCTTTCTTTATGTAGTTTATGATGTAATTTTATCTCCTCAGCTCCTTATCTTGTGAGATTAAATTTTAAGCATAATCAGAAATATATAACCTTAGGCTAATTGCTGAAGATAACTAAACCAATGGAAAAAAAAGCATTTATTTTCCTCTTCTTCTAAGTGTCAGGTATATTCTGAGTAGTGTACTCACAAATTTCTGGGCTGTGCTGGGACTTTGTCAGGCTTTCGTTGATCATTCTGCATATACAGAATCCTTCATGTATGTTTTTGACCTTGTAAGAAGTGCTCTTACAGTTGTAGCTTAACTTTAGAAATTAACTTTAGAAGTACCAAAAAAGAACAGATTTTTAAAATGAAAACTGAACCCAAACCAGTTATATTTAGGTGTAATTATGGTGTAAAAATTCTCCTGCTTGCCACCCCCTTCAAAGACTTACAGGTTTGTGTATTACACACAGCGTGAAACATAATAATGAGGGAAAAAAAAAAAAAGAAATTTTAGAGTATTTTAAAAAGATATTTTCTGCTAAAATTGTTAGGAAGAAGATTTCTATTAACATGTCAACTCTTCTGGTTCCCATTTTTCTCTAGGATTCCCTTGCAGCAGAAATTGAAGGGACAATGCGGAAGGAATTGAGTCAGGGTGATGAATCTCTTCTATCCAAGCAGAAGTATGTTTTTAGATCTCTGTGTGTCATTTCAATACTTTTTCATGTGCTTGTATTAAGTAAGGTGAAACTGATTTCTGGAAATCTATAAATGTGAATGTTCACTCTATGATAAATTTTCTACTTTTTTTTTGTAGTATTTGTAACTTCTTTGCAGTATTTGTAACTTTTCAACTTCAAAACCTGCTATTATTTGATTCCATTGAGGAAGTTGGGAATTTGCTAAAATGTTAATTCATTCTTCAGTTTCTGGGATTTTTGATGCAGATGCTCTGGTACGCAGCACTAGTTTTATTGCTTTTACTGCTTATATAAAAATCTCTGGCAAATGAAATTATAGCTGAAAGACTGCTAACAGTTTATAAAGCTGAAGACATTCCTGAAGACTTTACTTTTGAGCAAGAGTTAAATATAAGCTCCTGAAATTTATCAGGTGGTTATCAATAGACTGTTTTGTTCTTTCAGGTCAAAGTGAGTGGTAATTCAGATACTTATTAGAGCAGTACTCCCTAAAACATGGGTGTGTTAGGCAATCCTGTTCTTCTGGGCTTAAATCTTTTTAGTCCAGTGTCTGCCATCTTTTGCAAATCTGTTGCTCAAAACTTTGTTATCCTTTAAAAAGTGTTTCTGAAACTCATGTTTGTTTCCTTGATTTTTCCTGCAGGGGTCAACATAAACGAGTATTCAACACTGTCAAGGTTGCTAATGTCACTCGTGGACGCTCGTCTTCCTTTTCTGTCCCATTACCGATTCCTGGTTCTAATAGGTCAAGTGTTGTTATGACAGCAAAGCCTTTTCAGTCTGGCTTACATTCGGAGGGCCAAACACAGATGACCCAGAGGAGCAGCTCTGAGAAGAATTTGAAGTAGGAAACACAGTCTGTTGTCTTTCTAAACTAAGTGACTTAAAACTAAATCCACACTGGACCTCTGCCATGCAAAAGAGAGAAATATTTAATTTGGCAGTCTTAATATCTATTATTATTTCATGTTTCTCACAGGGGCACGCATAAGTGTGGCCAGCCAGGAACCCCTGGAGACAATGACTTAGTCACAGCTCTGCACAGGCTCTCCCTCCGTCATCAGAACTACCTGAGTGAGAAGCAGTTCTTTGAGGAGGAATGTGAGCGAAAAATGCATTTGCTGGCTGAGCAGAAAGAAGGGGCAAGTGGTAGTAATACACCAACAGAAAGCTGTTTTTCCTTGGGTACAAACTCAGAATTCACTGATTTCTCTGCCAGCTCTAGTAACCTCCGTGTCCTCCTACCAGAAAAATTGCAAATTGTCAAGCCCATCGAAGGTAAGAGGATGATCTTCCTTCTCCTAGAAAAAGATTTCACATTAATTTGCCAACTAAATTATTGTTGGTGTGTGTACAGGTAGATGTGATATGTAATAAGAGGAAGAAGTAGCATTTGCTGGCTATGTACCAGCTAGCTCACCAGAGTGTTGCTTTGTACTTGGCTTTCTTATAAAGGTGCTAAGTGTTAGGCTTTTTCTTGTGCTTGGCATTGCCATCCAAGCGCACTATGTGTATCAATGTCCGCACCAGTTGGCTGAAATTTTTATAACAAGCATTCTTGTAACTCAGTGTAATTTTAAGTAATGGCTCTCAGGAACTCTTCTTTTGACACACCAGGATCTCAGACCCTGTTTCACTGGCAGCAGCTTGCTCGACCCAACCTAGGCACCATTCTGGACCCAAGACCAGGTGTTGTTACAAAAGGTTTTACCCCTCTGACTGATGATGGTGTGTACCACATCTCTGACTTGGAGGAGGATGATGAGGAAGAAGGTGAAGGAGGTATAACATTTCAAGTGCAACCATCCTTTCCAGAGAAAAAGAAGTGTGCAGTGTCAAAGCAAGAGTCAGGGATTTTCCTGTCACCTATTACTTCAGTAGCAGTACCACTCACTGGTAAGAAGCATAGTTAGTAGTTTTTCCTCCTTTTGCATGCCAATTTCTGCTTGTTTTTTTTGCAAGGACTTCATCACTGTTTATTTGCTGAGTTGTCTGATTACAGTGTGGGATTTCAGACTGGAATTTCTTTTCAGGACTTTTTTTTTTTCAGGACGTTGTTAACATTTATTTTGGTTTAGGAATTTGCCTCCAAGAACTTAGTTTTATGCAGTTCCATACTACAGTAATTCAAAGTGCTAGCTCAAATACAATTTAATACAGGTGGTACAGTTGCTTCCAGTTCTCTTCATCTTCAGAGCATTTTGCAAGGTTAGAAGCCTGTGTCTGTGCAGAATGATCCTTGCTTTTAGGTTCAGGTTGGATGTTAGTGGTTCTTGTAGTGCTAGTTGGCTTCTGTTGTTATTAATGTTACTAACGTTTGAAGAGTGTAGTTTCAGCTCATCTTAAATTGGGAAAAAAAGCATAAAGCAAGTAACTAAATGGATTTTAAAATAAACTGATTGTAGTATCTTTTTCTCAATGGAAAATATTTGGCCTTGGGGTAATGATGTCTTTGTTGTGTTTGTTCTTTACTTCAAAACAAAAAACAACAACAACAAAAAGATTAGCAATGCTAATAGCATCATCTTAAACTTTGCTTTCATTAGTACTAATCAGTCTTACGGGATGTAAATTCTCTACATTGCAGCCTCAAATCCTGGAAAATGTCTATCTTCAACAAATTCCACATTTACCTTTACTACATGTAGAATCCTTCACCCATCTGATATCACCCAAGTTACTCCCAGGTATGATAACATCCTAAGAATTGCTGCGTGGGATTGAACAATTGTGTTCTGTCTTCTGATATATGAACAAGTTTTAAAAAATACCAAGACAGTTAGGCAGCACATAAAAAGTTACACATAAAAATGGTTGTATTTACAAAGGGGAAACTAGAAATTCTCCACAGTGAGAGTTAGAATAGGTTAAGGTAACTTAAAGGAAGCAAATTTATACTCTTAAAATAGCAAATTCCTTGTATCATATACCTGTTGTATTAAAACAAAAATAACAACAACAAAACCCTGACATAATATGTTTTATTCTGTCCTTTTTAAAAACTAAGTTATTGCTGGATGTCGATGTTCTATCTAATACACTGTAGTTGAGCACAGTTTATATTTCTGGTTGTGTAAAATTAAAAAAAAGTGACTATAGTATTAAGGTTTTCATGACAATTGGCTGAATACATTGTGGCTTGGCTGGTTGTGCTCTTTAAAGCAGAATACCAGTTTAAGTGGGTCAAGTGTCCAATTCAAATTGCAAATCCTGATTTAACTTGTTTGCATTTTTTAAGTTATTAATCTCCTCTATTAAGAGTCCCCTAAGTATGTCCAACGTCCAGTATCCATCAAGAAATGTCCTTTCAGAAAACATAATTATACTCAGTGTTTCAGGAAGCATCATCTTGAATTAATATAGAGCAGAAGAGATTGCAGCGTTTGTACATGGGAAATAAAGATTAGTATTTGTGTGATACACTACAGCTAGTATCATTCAACAGGGTCTTTCATCCAAATGTGCCACTTGTTAGAGTTTTATCATAGGTAGCTTTGGGTATTCAGGTTTCATTGTCTGGAAATTTAGCAATTCAACTAATGTGTTCTTCAGCGAAGTTTCTCGATGTTTTGTCATCTTAAATGCCTTTGTAATTGTTTTATGAAACGTTCACCTAAAAGCTCTGAACTGACAGCTGGTCTTGAAAAGTTTTATGCTATCATATCTAACCTTAACTTCAAAAATTAAGTTTTGTTCTAAACAGAAGGTAAAACACAACAATGAACTTGATTATAGAACACTTGGCGTAATCTTGTCATAACAATTTATTTTTCTTTCATAGAACCGTAGAATGGCTATGGTTGGAAGGGACCTTAAAGGTCACGTAGTTCCAATCCCTGCCATGGGAAGGGACACCTTCCACCAGACCAGGCTGCCCAAAGCCCTATCCAACCTGGCCTTGAGCACCTCCAGGGATGGGGCATCCACAGCTTCTCTGGGCAACCTGTGCCAGTGCCTCACCACCCTCATAGTAAAGAATTTCTTCCTAATACCTAATCTAAATCTACCCTTTTTTAGTTTAAAAACATTACTCCCTGTCCTATCAGAAGTTTTTCCTCTCCATGGCCAGACATTAAAAATTATGTATGAAAAATAAATTCTTTGGTACTTACACCAAAACCTCTCTGTCAACCAATTTCGTCTAGATATTTTGCAGAACACAAATAGTGAAACTACTAAAGCTGAAGTTACCAGAATAAGTAACAAGAGTTTTCTTTTTCTTGTTTCTTTCATACACTAAAAGGCACATACAGAGTCAAGCAGGTATGAAGATGTCTAATGTGTGTATTTTCTCTGTTTCATTTTTATTTTATTTCAGCTCCACGTGTGCCCCATTTTCACTTGGAAATAGTGGCAGCAGCACTGGAAATCCAGTAGTGAGCACTCCAGCCATGTCTTACAGGCTTAATATTGGAGAATTTCTCACCAACAGAGGAGATTCAACTACTACCCTCAGCAGCACCAGCAGTCTGGCACAGCTTTTGCAAGAACGAGGCATCTCTGCCAAGGTTTATGATAGCCCCCTATTAGAAAAACTGCCTTTGCTACAGCCCCCTCAAACAGTCCCTTTTCCTTCTACTCCACCCAATTCTCCCTCACATTCACCTTGTCCTTCCCTTTCACCATTTGAGCCTCGAGTGCATCACTCAGAAAATTTCCTGGCTTCCCGACCAGCAGAAACATTCTTGCAGGAAATGTATGGCCTAAAGCCCTCCCGCAACGCTCCAGACATAGGCCAGCTGAAGATGAACCTAGTGGACAGGCTGAAGAGGCTGGGTATTGCCAGGGTGGTTAAGCCCCCTGAGACAGAGGACCACAGGAAGAATCAGGGGCCAGAGGTTAGCTTGCGGAGGCAGGACTCAGCTGTGTTTTTAAATGCTGGTAGCAACTTAATGGCAGGACTGAGAAGAAACCAGAGTCTTCCAGCCATGATTGGAGCACTGGGAGCTCCAATCTGCACACAGTCGTCAAAAATGGATATCCTAAAGGAGGATTGACTGGTATGGACTTCTAGCATAGTAAATAATATTTGAGGGATAAACATCCAGTATGGGCATGGTTAGGTGTGTTACAGAAGAGTTGAAGAAGGCATGTGCATGTTAAAAGATGGGGGGGGAGAGAAGTGTTGGGATCAAGGAGAAAAGAACAATGCTTAGGTTTGAGGAAGAAGGCTTTGGTGGAAGATAAGAAAAGAAATAAGCCAAAGCTTAGTTTTGTGATCCCTTCAGCATCTGTCTTAGCTTAAATAAAAGACCATTGTAGACATTCTCAGTATTTTAACCTTTTAAACTGTATTTGTAAAACCATCTTGCAGGTGCTGTTCTATTTTTTCTGTCATATGACCATAGGATTTTACTATTTGTTAGCAGTCAGACCATATCATTTAAATACAATATTAAAATAATGATCATTCTGACGAGCATCATTGGTCCAAGTTTTCTGTAACAAACAAATGCAAAAACTTGGGACATTTTTGATTCTTGTATTTTCTAGTTCAGAAACCATACTCTTTTGAACTCCCCACATTGAGAATCAGGTGAGAGAACCTTTAATTCTATGTAAGAAAACAGTACTTATACTTATGAACACCAAAATATGTGGTCAGCATTTGTTTTTTAAGAGTGCAATTGTGCTACTGAGGTATTAACAGAAGTTAATTTCTTTCCAGAGCTTCTGAAGCATACAGTGGAAGGTGCAAAGAATAAGAATTACGAAGCAGAAAAGTATATATTAGGTGAAAATTTCAAGCTAAGAAATCTTTCCAAAGTGTCCCATGCATCTTTTTAAATGAGGGTATTTTTGCACATGCAATAAAATCTCAGGCACATTCTTATTTCCTTTTGCAACACTGAAACTAGGTTCTCAATTCAATTATTTCAATTCTATTTGAAATACACAGAGAGCATTTACTTAAGTGCTTGAAAATTCCGTAATCTGACTCTTCTCTTGACAGGTAGACATTCTATACATTTTAGAGTTTTGCAGTAAACATCATGCCTTTCAGTCAGGTATTTCTGATTTTAGGCAGGATTTTGTTTAAAAGATTTCCTTCAGAGCAAAATTTACCATTCTATATTCAGAAACGAGGTGAAAGCTAGTATTCTTTGTAGCATTTTATGAACACATATTTTATTTGTACACGTATTTTGAACACGTATTTTATGATACACATTATGAACATTTTATCTGTTGGAATCCGGTGTTCCAATGATGGAGAATGGTTCCGAATCTGCTTTTGAACAGAACTAAGGCAGGCTTTCTGTCCCAAAAGAAAAATCATTTGGAGAAATCTGATTTCTGAGTGGTATTCAGCGAAGTGTTATTGTCCATGCTGCTTTTTGGTTTCCTTTCTGTTCAAGCTTTTAGTTATAACTGAATAATCTACAATAGATTTGTAAGGTAACTTAAAGAAGAAGAAGTTTTTGCCCCAAGTTCTTTGGAGGAATAGGCTAGTGACCAGAGTGGAAAGGGATTCTTAATCTGTATGTGATTTTTCACTGTACTTATCAACATATTTAAATTATTTTAAAGTTTGTTTCCATACAATTAGATAAAACAGTCAACATTTACCTTGGCTGTTGTAGTGTATGTGGAACATAATGGCTGGTATCTTTTTGGGTGCGTGGTGTGAAGCATTGGTATAATTACACTGATTTGCATTTGGCATATGGCACAACAAAATAATCAGCACCATTTTTGCTTCAGGGTTGAGTGGAATAGGGTAGGAAAACAAAGCTTCTTCAACTGATTTATATGTGGCCCTTCTGCTTGTACATCCCTATAGATCTTATGATGACTCTTTGATATAGCAGTCTTTTTTTTTTTTTTTTTTTTTTTTTTTTTTTTTTTTTGTAAAATTAAAACGAGTAACCACCTCAAACTTGCACAGGGATTCTCAACAGAAACTTGTCTGTCAGCAGCGCACAGAAATATTCAGGAATTCCTGGAGTTGCCTTTTGATATCTAAGCAAAAACTTAAACTTATAAAAGGTGAATTTTATTTAAAATACTATATATGGGTTAATATTTTTTTAATGAAAAATATTTACTTCTTTTGTGTAAGTATTTGTTTGTACTTCCTTAACTGTGCACAGGGTCTTACCTAGCTAAATAAGGTAAGAATGAAAGGGCTGGGAGGAGGTAATGTTGCTCTCCAGTGAACTAAGGAATGAGTTGACAAAAGGTTAGACAGTTTTGGTATAAACAGAGAAGTATATAATGTGTCAAAAGTATGTCCATTTTATGTACATTTATTATAGGAATACATGTAAGTAAGTGACAGACAATTTCTAAAGGTATATCACTGTGTTTCTAACTAGCTTCATTAGTTAACACACTGATCGAATGGCTGGAGTTATCAATATAAACAGCAAATCAATTAAATCAGAATTCCTTTGGCAGACCAGGTTTCCATTAAAATTTATATAACAGCACATTAATTAAATGCATGTTTCTCTTTGGGACACTTCCATATTCCATAGCCTAGCAATATAAACTGGTTCAGTTCAAACTGTGTTATGGATATGTTGCAAGGTTGTTTGTTTGTCTGTTTTCTGTAGGATAATGTATTCTCAGATACTTTACACAAGGCAGGAAGATGATGAAAGAATTTGTATACTGTTGCATTTATCCAGTTTTTGATGCTGTGGCACAGTGCTATTGAAATTCTGTTGTGCTTTTTGTATGCATGTGTCTGGCTTGCAGCAACAGGGAAAGATTTACCACTTCTTCCAAGTTTACTGCTTTGTGCCAAAACCTAGAAGACAAACTTTTTTTGAATAACATACATGTTTCTGACAATATATTAAAGTTGCCATTGTTCTAGGAACTGATTTGGCTTGTTGCCTCTTACAAGAGATGAAATGAACTCGCGTGACTAAGATGACTGAGCTCCTGCATAAGATCATTTTGTCCTGTGCAAATGTGATTTGGTTGAGTGAATTAATGGAGAATTGATGGAGAAATGCACTTGGCAAAGGTTCTGTTACCTTGCAGGTTTGAGACAAAAATAGGTGTTACAAAGAAAGAAATTACCCATGTTTGTGAAAGTTTCAAGACACTGGGAGAGAAATTCTTGTAGTTTTTACCTTTACTCAGATTGGCTTAAACCAAGTACAAATATATAGCTTTCTAGTTTTATAGACATACAGCTCAAGTTTCAGTGTGTTTGATAAACTTGGAGATAACTGCACACTTCAAATACCTGTGGTTGATGAAGCCAAAAGTCTACTTTAAGTTAAAGAGCAGCAGAGAGGGAAGGAGAATGTTAGGTTTGGGCCTTCTTTGACTGTTACACAAGAGGATTACACACAATGTTTTTGAATGGTCTAGGAACTTTTGTTGTTGTTGTTTTGTTTTTATTTTCATCAGCTTATTGCACTTACTGTTGTTTTACAGTGGAATGTAAATTTCATAATAAACATGTATAACATGTCATTTTTCAATATATTGGTCATCTTGTGTGGTTTAGTCCAGGTATCGTCTCCTATACTGCAACGTTCTTTAATAAAACTAAAATTAGACCTTTTTAAAAATCGGCTGGAATTTAGTGAGTGGTGCACAAGCTTGGTGAGCTGATATCTGCACAAGCACTGTCTGTAAAAGCTATCTGACAAATGGATTCAAAAATTTTATCAGGCTGTGCTAGGCTGTTTGCTGTTGTGTTTATACCTAAGCAATTAAAGGTAGTATAGATGTGCAATACAAGCTGCAGTTAGACTTTGATTGCAATGTAAAAGTGTGATAGTTAAATCTAGAAAAAAAAAAGAAAAAACACACTTAAAGAGTACCTTCTGCTGCATTTTGAAAAGCATTTTACGTAATGAAAAACTTCACAGAAATTCACGAATAGCTCATCAATTTCTAGACAGAATGTGAGCCTCAATTTAAATGAATGTCCTCGTGTTTTCTGTTACTCTTGTAGTTGTTTTTCTCTCCTATCATTTTACAGCACATAATGTGTTCTAGCATTATGGTGTCAACTAGCAAAAAATAGAAAAGAGATTGGACTTCTTTGCTAGACTTAAGTATCCATTAGGCTGGGGAGGGGTTCTGCATTTATGGTCTCCTGTTTGGAAGTATATATTCTTCCCTCGTTTTCTTCAGGCCTTCAAGGGAGGATTGAGTCTTTTTACACAGAAGTGTGTGATCAATGCTGTTGTTTTTCTGTCTTAGTAGCTGATGTTATGTCAGCCCTCCTCTATATTTGTCATAAAATGGGAGAAGAGATTGAAACCAAGCTACTTACCCTTGAGGAGTACTGCCTTTGTGCAGGTATCACTGAAGTTCCCTTTGCACATTGGTGCCAAATTTTTGTCTGTTATGTCAGCCTCCAGTTGTGCATACTTCCAGTGCACACTTCTGCAGGTGCTTTTCTGGCTGAAAGGCTCTTATCATTTTCCCCAAAACACTTGGTTCCTTCCATGGTACAGAATGGAAGCAGCATTGATTTGCAACTAACGGGTTCTTACTCTGGTTCACCGAACTTAATTACTGGCAGTGGTTCCTCTAGTAGTCTGTGTGTCGAACATTTCAAGGAACTGGGAATCACCACTATCCTACAGTATATATCCTGTATTTATTTAGCTTTCTTTCTTTTCTAACATGAGACTTGCACCCTTGTCAAACTGAAGCTGACTTTTCAGCTCAACATTTCATATGCTGAAGCCTGAGTTGGATGTCTTGAGGGTTGAACTGGTCATGACGCAGTCTCTGATAGCTGCACATCCTTATAATAGGCCACCACAACAAACTTGGGACACTTTCTGTGCTGTGCTGTGTTACACCATTTGCTAGACAGATAAAAGTTCCTATTATTGCCATACATGTCATACATACATAACATGGTGATGTTAAAAAAGCATACATATATAAATACTGATTTGATGATGTTTATGTATTTTAGTCATTCTCTCCTTAAGGTTTGGGCTTCCTAGCTTCTCAGCTGCTGACATAACGTGTCTGTGTATCCTTCAGAAAGCCCAGTAAAACATTGCATGTACTCTTTAAAGTTCTTCTCCAGTTTCCAGGGGGATGAGGGATTCCGCTGCCACTGGAGAGAAAGGTGAGTTTGGGGGAAGAAGGCCCTGAAAAGCAGCCACTCTTTTCTGTTGATTTCATCTGTCCTGAAACACCTGAGCCCAACGGCTCAGCCAGCCGAGCCCAGCCAGCTTTGTTCTAAGCCGGTACACTCTCAGGTTTAAGAGTCTGTGGACTTTTTTTTTTTTTTTCTTATTCTCTAGCACTTCAGATGTAATAAGGGGAAAGGTCTGATGCTGTTGGGCTTCTGGGGAGTGAGTTAAATTGAAGCCATTAGAGTTCAGTTACAAAAGTTCTTTGATTCAGCAGGGCAGGATTTAGTGAGGACCCTGTGGGACTCTTGCTGGGAGTTACCCTCACTCTTTCTGGTATTATATTAATAGTTGGAAGGACAGACTTTTCTTCTGCTTGCTCAGCACCTGTAGATCTTGCTAATCTCTTAATGCATGTTTAGTAGCTCTTGTCAGGTGACAGCTGGGGGGAATTGAGTAGGCTTTACTGCTTTTATTAAGTTGAATTGCCATTTTAGTGTGTTTTTTTTTTTAAATCAGTTGAAGCTCATGTTCAAAGAAGGGTATTAAAATATGTGTGATCATTTTCACTTTTATTTGGTGTATATATAAAGTCGATCTGTACTCTCAATCCGTTATCTGTATTGATATAAGTAGCTAATTCTGCTGAAAGTAGGCATCTGCCTGCAGAGCCTGTAAAACACTCGATACATTCATGCCTACCATTACCTATGTGACCAAACTGGGTATATTGCAAGTTGTTTACAGAAAAGACTAGTCTCTAGTACTTGTGCACAAGCCCAAAACATGGTATTAGATCCATTCCTCTATGAACAAATTTTGAAGAAATATTACTGGACACACAGCAGTTGCTGCTCAAACAAGATTTACAGATGTGTATGCAATAACTGACTTTTGACCTTCAGTAACATACCTGCTGTGGCAACATGAGGCTTTCTAAGAAAATGGAGGAAGGTGCACTAAATGAATAACAACAGATCTAATACTGAATCCTCCTCGCTTCTCTTTCAGTATTTTTAACAGCATTCCTAGTAGGTAGTCATGACTCAGACTCCGTCTGCGTACAGTGTTTACCAGAATCCTTGCAACAAAAGTGGTAAGAGATTTAGTAAGTCTCTGCTAGACTTGGGCAAGGTAAGCAAGAAATGTGAGTAGGAGTAAAGATGACTTTAAGTTCTTAACATCTGCTGTTCTCAGAATGCTCTCTCTCTCTCAGCTCTGTTCAGTTTGGGATTTGAGTTTTTTTTTCTATATGGTAGCATTATAATTCAACAAATAATGATATGCCTACGTGTTAAGATTCTTGTAGACGTTCTAAATAGTTGCATATCATAGAGCATACATGCTGATGTGAAGTATTGTATATAAAAAATGTAAAAAAGTTAGGCTAATACCTTTTACCTCACGATTGGGGCATGCTAAGAGAGCACTAACAGATTATCTTAGCAGCTCCATGATGGACAGCAATTTATGCCTTTTTAACATCATTGCATAGGATCAACTATCTGAGTCCATATTAATGTGTACAGGTTATAATAGATGAAAGAACCTACATAATTTTAAACAAAAACAATTAAAAGATTTGTCAGTGTAAAGCTGGGAAACAGTACATGGTATTTTTGTTGTTGTTGTTTTTCCTGTGAATTGTGGCTTATCTATAGCATAAATAATTCTAACTATTTCTTATTTTAAAGTCAGGTCCCTTTTACTAAGGACCTTAGAAAGCCAAAATAACTTCCTGCTTTATGCAGAACCTTCCAGGATGTCCAAGTTAGTATCTGCTTAAAAGAGGAGAGATCTCAATATAAAAGATTAAATGCTTTCCCACATGGAAAAAGGTGAAGTTTATACCCTGCCCTCAACCCCTAAAAATATAATTCCCTAAAAGCTTTGGCTGCCCATAGTAACTGGAACCTTGCTTTAACTAGAGGTGCCTTGTGGAAGTGCCGCAGCTCTTCAACCTAGGGCTCTTGCCTCAATACCCAGTAAGAGTTGTAACCCCTTTGAAGCTGCAGAAAAAGAGCTAGAACTAAACAGAAAGCTTAGGTGTGTCTCAGTAATGTGCAGTAAGGGCAGCACAAGGCTGGCCAGCTCCAGCCTCCTAGGTGGCTCCCGCTAACTGGTTAAGACCCCTCTTAAAGCCCTTTCTTTCATATTGATGTCTTAGAAAATACCAAACAAAAATATGCCTTTGTCAAACTTTCTTTACACTATAGTTTAATATAACAAATATAACAAATTCATACAGCCCTTCTTGAACTGTATTATTTTAGTATTGGTCTTATATCTGACTTAGAAAATTACTGTTACGTTGTTGTGTTTTTTTCCGTATGATATTTATGACTTCCTTGTACTAACATTTCAGCCTTCAATGTTTATCCGAGTTTTAGACAGCCAGCAAGAGTTAACTCTGTCACTTGCTTCTGTCCATATTGTTGGGTATCCATATTATAGGGAAGGATTCTGAAAAGGAATCCAAATTCTTCTGACAAGATCCTTCCCCCCGCTCCTCCTCCCCGAGATATTAGCGTATTGTCTTTCTTTTTACTCATTCAGAATTATATCTGAAAGAACTAGTTCTGGCATTTGTATGTAATAAACAAATATGTAAAGAGAAAAAGAAAGCAAAATACAGGTTTCTGTTATAGACTCTGAAACGTAAGCAGCCAACCATGAGTCTCCTAAATGACCACAATAGTGTGCTAGGCACACTGTGGCACTGAAGATTTGCATGCCATTCTATGGCTGAACGATCAGCCCCCTCCCCTCCTAACCTCAAAAGTTTGTCCTTGTTTCCTAATGATCATTCAGCCAGTGACCAGAGAAACAGTGCTGACACTACTGATGTTGTACTAGAGCTGGTCTGATCAGCAAAATGAAATGATTTCCTCATTCCAGACACTCAAATTTCTTGACGTTCTAGTTATTTTGGAGTTTTGCCTTTTTACCTTATCTTAATGTTGACAGTCTTTTGAAGCTGTAAGGTGTTAAATGATCTTTGCTTAGTTCTTGCTCACTGCTGGCCCAAAACTCCACATTTAATTACTAAAATAACAGAAAGTATGCCCCTAGTACCTTGCAAAGCTCCTCCGTTATAGCTGGTCACACCAACCCTGCAGCACAGGAGGGTTTTGTTTTAGCAATACAGTTGTGGTTCTGATGACTGAAACATGTAAGGATGCTAAGTAACTTTTGACTGCAGCTCTGAACCCTTTTCATTTGCAGAGGTATGCTCCCATCCAGGAGACTGTTGGAAGCAAAGCAGGAAGCACCCTCATGTGAGTACAAGGGCACGAAGTAGTCTGCTCCAGAAGGAAAAAATACTCTTACCTGAAGATGTAAGTCAGATTTCCTGCTTCTGATCACTATCCAAACTTACTGCAGTTTTGAGGGTCCCAACTTCCTGTTCTTTGTATAATGTACTGAACGGGTTATTTCTGGAACTAAAGCCTGTGGTTTTTTTCTGAGGCCTGATGTGGACCTAAAACTGAAAGCTGTTTTTAATCAGGCAATCATACAGGAGGTGGGACCTACATTAAATAATTGAATTGCAGCCTTTGATTTTACTTTCTTCTCTTGTGAACAGGATATGCTCTTACTGCCTAGTTAAAATGGATAGTGTCCTCTTGATGCAAACTGTTAACCTGTTTCAAGCTTGCACTTTAAAAAAATTCAAGTGTTACCCCTCCAGGACCTATTGAGATTTGATGATTGGCTTTATAGAGCATTACAGGACACAGGCATCCCTGTGTCTCTTCTATTACTTTCTGAGCTCCCAAAGTCCTGTCCCAGACAAAATCAGTCTTTGTTCAAATGTGCCTTATTTCTCTGGAAGTAGGCTCTTTTGTGATTTTTGTTTGTTTGTTTCTTTTACTTTAGAGCCACCTGCCTTAAGTTTTAATGTCCTGAATGCTCACTTTCCTTTTTGTGCTTGTGTGAGTTGTGCATAGTGTGTCAGGAATCCATACCAGGGGTGGAAAACAGTCAACATCTTTGCATCCTGGCTGCTAAGTTCACAGAATTCAGTATTATTATGAAAAATCCTCTGCAGTTCCAGATTGAGTCATTAAATTAATAATGTTGATTTCCTTCTGGCTTATCAAGCAGGGTGTAAGTTATGTTAATGTTAGAGTGGTTGTTGATAAGGGTCATGCTGTTTTAGGGAATTTTCTCATTTAAAGAAAATGAGGTGCTTAGCATCGGCCCCACAGGCAGGACTGTTGCTCTCTGTCTCCTGGTGCTAACAGTGTTACAATTTGCTTTAGTAACGCAGGCTGAAAGATCCGTCAGTTCTCATTGATTGGCTATCATCAAGGCTCACTTGCAGTAATGAACTCTCTGCCTGGAGGATGTATGTATGAAAGTCTGCACATGTGGGTTATGGCTCCAGCTGCAGCTCCAATTGGCAATATATAGATTGATATACATATAGATTGCATCAGTACCCTATTTTGTTTCTCAGTTGAGTGACATCTTGTGGTAACTCTAAGCTCTTGATCTGTTCTGCATTATTTAGGAGTGTGCCATAGTCTTAGCTGGATCATGGAAGATGATTGCTAGCCGACTTGTGCTGTTGGACTTGTGGCTTATTTATCACTTGGGTCAGTGACAAATTGTTTTTGTTCAAGAACTGCCACTCTCAAAATTCGTCTCTTGGCTGTCAGTAAGGGCTGATATTTGGACACCTAGTCAGTCAGTCAGCAATTTGACACCTGCTTTTGCTTTTTGCTTTGTGATTGACAACTTTTGTCAATTTTACTTCTCTCATGCTTCACAATTGTTCTATGTATTGATATAGTAGAAGAATACAGTTTAATTGGTGTTTGAGGGAGAAGTGTTTCTGATTCATCGCCCCAAACTGACATGCCACCATATAATCAATATATCCCATCTCACATCCTTCCGTAGAAAATGTGAAGGAGAAGCAGGCAAATCTACCAAGCAACTATTTCCATGGCTTAGGAATTCAGCATGTAATAGGCTGAATCTTGTACAAAATACTTCATTTTGCTGAGATACATGCTGGTCTTGTCTTGGGGCCTGCTATTATGGCATAGAAATCTTTTTAACGTCACATGGGTGCAATTCCTGAGAAGGATCGTAGGTTGGTTTATGTTGGTTTATTTGGTTGGTTTTGAGGGCTTAGATGTGATTAAAGGTTTAAATTCACCTTAAGGGCTAAATGTTATGTTTCCATATCCACATCCCCATTGTTAGAGTAAATATTATTATCCAGAATCAGGAACAAAAATGATGAATTATGAGTATTTCCTCTCTGGGTTCCCCAGGCTGCTGTAAAGGCTTTGGAAATTGCATCTGGCTACCAGCTCCTATAGGATAAAAAGCATCTCTCTGTAATCTTCCTGAAGGGTGTCTCATTGTTCTGTGGTAGCTCTGTACTGCTGGCTGCTCTTCGACACAAATTCACTGAAATTTGGGGATGAAATCATATTTCATACCTGCATTTCATTCAGAGGTTTCCTCCAAGGTTTGAAAGGTTGGTGCTGGAAGAGCGACTGATCTGTACATCCTGCCCTAGTCTGACTGTTGTGGGGCATGACTTGCTAGTGCTTCCCCCTAGCTGGTGCTCCAGGAGGGAGGGGGTTGTGCACACTCAGCAATTGTTTCCTTCCCCACTGTTCAAGAGAGGTATTAAAGCTGTGTTCTCTCACTAGAGACACTGCAAGGATGACAAATGGAGCAGTATTGATTCATCTTTTTTCCTCCCACTCACAAATGCTATTCTAAGGACACTGCCAAGGCACTACAAATTAGTCCTCTGTTGCCTTCACAACTGGTTCTCTTATTTATTTCTGGCAAGAGTATTTTCTCTCCCTTTTCATTATGCCAGTGTCTCAATGACTCAGACTCTGATGTTTTGCCTTACAGTCCTAGGGAGTGCAGAAAGTGTCAAATACCATCTGTATTTGCTGTTATACACAGCTAGAATACCTTAAATAACTTGTTTTTTACTATATATATATGTGTGTGTGTGTGTGCGTGTGGTGGTTTTTCTTGCATCTCATAGCACACTTCAGGCAGGAATAATGAGCACAAGCTTTACACGCATTTTTTTTTCTTTTTCTCCAGGTATTTCTGAAACACCATGAGCAAGACACTTGGAGAAAACAGAAGAGCTGCAGAAGTCCAGAAGGCAACTTTGGCTCTAGAAGCAGTAAGAAAACCTGTGTGGTCTGGATGTGTGAGTGGCACACCTTTACTAATTGGCTAGGGGGGGTATTTGACATAAAGCTTGTAGGGAGCGTGCCTTCCAGCCTGAAGGGCAGGGAGGCTGGGCAAGGTGTCCCAGAGCTTTTGGCACACACACACCTTAGAAAGCAACCATAGGCCAAAAATGATTTTTTGCTTAAATGGATTTCTTTGTGTCTACCTTAAGTATGAGTCATCTTCAAACACTTCATGTTGCAGCTTGGTCAGGTCCCTCACCACGTGCTGCTGTAATTAAGTAATTTGGTGTTACTTGGTTTAAAACATCTCTTCATAACAGAAAAAAAATAAAAACAAACATTTTCCCCTAAAACATTAGAGCACCTGTAATTATAATCTTCAGCTGCATTATTTTGGCTGCATAAAGGCTGACACCAGCTGGCCAGCCTGAGGAACATACAACATACTTAGGTCTTCTGAAGGATACAGTAGTTTAGTGGAACTCTTCAGCAGGCAGGATCCATTCCTGTAACTTGAAGCTGGACTTGTCTAGTCAGTTAGTAAAAGGGAGAGCAGTCTCATGGCACAGCCTCCAGGAAGGGCTGTCTCCGCAAGTCAGTCTCCGCGAGTCAGCCACTGCGATCCAAGACATTAGCCTTTGCTGTGCTGAGTGAGAAGGTAATCATGCTGGAAGCTATGTATTATTTCTGCATTGCTGAGTTAGCCAAGGAGACGTGTGCTGTTAGGAATGGGAGTTAATCCATACTGTAAGGGGCTTGGGCACAAGGCTCTGGTACCTGCAGTGTAACTCCATGGGCCCCAAGGGTTCATTGGGGAGAGCAGAAGAAGAGTGGGTAGGGCTATAAGACAGAGTGGTGAGGTATGTGCTTTCATCCTATGACACTGTGTGATTTGCTGGAGACAGATCTCAAGGAAAAAGAAGAGGAACTTGAAGCTGTGGGACCATGCTGCAGGATGGCCAGAATGAGCTTCAAAGAAAGGTAGGAGAAGCATGTGAGATAACACTGTAGCACTCACCAAAGGTGCAAATAAGACATCTGCAGAGGTTCTACTCCCTTGTCTGGCCTGTGAGGGAAGTTAATGCAATGCAGCCCTTGTCATACTTTCAAATTTCATAAAATATTTTTCCTCTCAGTAGCAAGACGAATGCCGGCAACTGACACCTGTAAATCATAGTTCCATTTATAGCATATATCAGTTTTGATGCTTTTTGACTAAGCCAGTGCCTAGGTTCATGACCACTCTGGTAAGACCAGGCTAAAACAGGAATTGGCTAGTACTGGTAAGGTTAGCAAAGAGTCAAGGCAGGTCATAGTCTTGGTCTGTCGCACGCTGTCTTGGCACGTGATACAGCATGGCCCATAGTCCAAGGAAGATGTTAGCCCCTAAAACTGAAAAAATAGAAGAAGGGAATGCTGCAGAGCTGAGGAGGGGGGTGGGAGAAGGCAGTAACAGGGATTCTTCAAACGAATACACTTGGAAAATACTAGCATTGCTATGGTAGGCTTTGTTTTATTTTTTCAGCTCGCTCCCTCCAGGAATTCCCTTTAAACTGAAGCACCTAAGCTGCAATACTTGTTTCTCTTTCACTAGCATCAACACTTCTAGGATGTACTGGGGAATGGGTCTCAAATGTCCTAAGCAGGAATCCATGGAGCTAGGAAACATACCTGAAGGGGTGGAGTCACATCTTTTAAGGGAAAGGGTGATTGTGTTGATTGATGTCTGGTACATGTCTGCTGTGTATTTTAAGGCGCCCTACTCTTTCACCTCTAAGTTACTACTCTTTAAGAATGATAATCTGGGCACTCCCCTGCTGTGGAGGCTGCAGATACTACAGCATTCAGCGTAAGGACAGCCTAAAAATCCTGGGAGCTGTTGCAGTGTGGATGTTTGCTTATTCTGTATGTGCAAGAAAGGCTCTGCATTTCACTGTCCCACTCTTTTTCTCTTTCAATTTACAGCAAATTTAGCTTATTGCTAATCAACTCACTTCCCTGAGGAAATCCTGCTTAAGAGAGGATATGCTGGCAGCCTGCAATAGTGCCCTGTCCATTAGCTGTTAGGAAGCTGTATGTTGGTGTAAAAGATCATGGTGGTCTACTTAGGGCTGTACTGCCAGAGTGTTACCTGCAAATGCATACAAGGGGGAATAAAGGGAAGTCCTCACTCTCTGAGATTTAGGCTATTTTAGACTATTTCTGGGTGACAGTTCTAACAATCTGCTCCTTTAAAATAAAATAAATAAATAATAGTAATTAAAAAAAAAGTGACTAGGGAAGCAAGGAGGGAGTCAAAGTAACTGTGTTTGTTATTTGTTAATACGTGTTTGTCACAAATCAAGTTAACCATTTGCTGCTGTTTGTATTTACCAATTGTGATGTTGCTCAAATTTATAAAGAAAAAAACCTGCTTTTTTCCCTTCCTTTTCCACAAAGAAAGCAAAATATCTACTGCAGAAGAGAAGCATCAAGCAGAACATTACATCAGTTGAAGAAAAACACCAGATAACTGCTCCTTGATGAAAATGTTATCCTGAGGCAAGTACAGAATTAGTGAGCAGAGACCTACGATAGTTAGCATGAAGTTAAAATACTCTAAAATCTGTAAATGTTTATTTTGCTGTGCGTGCTCTGGCCTATCAATGGCTGTACACTTGTCACTGCCTGGTGTGCCATCACAGTGGCAGGAGTGCCTCTAAGACCACACAATGTGTGTGCCTCAGCAACATGCACAGGCCCTTTGAAGCCTGTCCAGTGGTTGTCATGTAGCTTTACGTATTTACTACCATACCAGAAGCATTAGAAGTAGAGGTGATTTCCTTTTTCCTTCACGTGAGTAAGTGTAGTGAATAATTAGTCTGTGGAGCTGCAAGGATTCGTCGTGAATTAGCTAGATGGCAGTTGCTTTATAGCAGGAGACTAATTGTGGAAAAGATTGAAAACTTACAGACTTGACTTCTAAGTGAAGAATTGCTAACTGGATTCATTACTCGTTACATGAGGAGATTCATAGTAAGACCTTGGTTATGGCACGCATTAATCTTGCTGGAAATTTCACCCCTATTTTTACACCATGAAATCCTGAGTAACTATCTCCCTCAGCATAGCCAACTGTTTGCATTTGCTGTATCTTTTCCTTTTGATTCCCAAGGAAAAAGTTTCCTTTGTGAGCATGCTGTCAGTCAGACTCCTGAATTCAGAATCTCTTGGCTCACTTAAATTTTGTCCATATGTATAATCCATAGGACTAAAGAAGATCCAGCTTCACCTCTAAGGGAAAGGGAACAGTGTGAGTTCAGTAATTTGACTGTACCTGATCCCCACTGGGCTGATCTACAGTGTGACAAGCAGGGTAGTTAGAGTAGCAGGGGAGGTAGGGAGTCCAGGGTTCCAGCACAGAACTGGAAGTTGCTGAAGAACACAGGCATGATGAAGAGCACAGGTAAAGTGCTGAAAAGTACATGTGGATGAAAATCCACATTAACCAGGTCACATTAATTATTTTGCTAACAGAATAATATGCTTGTTTGCTTATAGTTTCTATTCAAGAAAAATAATTTGTTGGCTTCTCTTGGATTACATCTTTTTAGACATTTCCAAATAGCTTGTATGTAGAAGCTCGTCTATTAGTCCTTGCTTCAGCACAACTTTCAAGGGTTTCATGATGACTCCCTAAACAAGTATTAACAAGTATCTGGGAAAATTACTCCCAGAATTTGGAAGTTACTCCCAAATTTTCCTGCTTCTGTAACTGCTTGCTGCATTTGCCATTTAAGGTTCTCATTTTTATCAGTCAAGTATCACTCTACCCTTATCCTTACAGACACAAACTGTTAGCAAAGAACGAAGAAATATTCAGTACAGGAGACCAGGGAAGGACTTAGGCTCCTAAAATAGTCCCACTGAAGAGTTATCTGTTCAGCTAAATCATCACCTACGTTGATACAATTACTAACACTGAAATCTGTAACAAGGATGTAACTGAATGAACATCTCATGTGAAAAAAAAGTCAAAATCCGACAAAATAAAAGGAGTAAAAAAGCTTTAGCTTTTACTCAAAGCTTGTGAAAAATCCCTGTTCTGTGCACATACTAATCACAGAGGTAATATAGGCAATATAATGTTTCTAAAGAGCTGTTCACTTATCTAGTAAATTCTTCTTTTTCTACGCCTACAACTGTGACTCAAAGGTCAGCAAGGTAAGTGAACATCTTCAAGCATAAAGCTGCACCTGTGTAATTGATTTGAATGTAAAGATGTTAGGGGTAGAGAATACTCTGAAATGCAGGTCACAACTATGAACTGCTAAGTATGCTGGAGGACAAGTTCTTGACTTTTTCTTAAGGAATACCAAGACTCTAAACGATTTAAAGGGGGGGGAAGAAAGTAACAAAACACACTGATGTGTGTATCCTGTAGAATCAGCAGCCCCCCCTTTTATTTTAGGAAAGTCAGTATAAAATACACAAGGCTTTATAACTGTTGTCTTCTTAAACTTGCATTTGCAATATATCTTAATAAAGAAACAGCAATTGTGGTACAGCTGAAAGGACCCTGAGTGTATTTTATGCTAGCTAACTACAAATTCAAGACCAGGTGAGATGCTCTCAGGTATAAAGTGTCATACAAATTAATACTAAGTTCTTAAGACTTTTGCTCCTTGTCTATTATCAATAAAAACATTTGCATTTGTGCTACCAGTAGACACTGAAAGTCTGTTATATTTAACCAAATTCTTAGCTGATACCACCTGTTTAAGGCTGCTGCAGCTCCTCTTGCTCTGCTGTTCTTTCTCAATTTAGTTGACAGGAAAGATGAGCTTTTTCCTCAGAGTGAAACTGGGCTGTGGCATCTGCTTCGCTGCATTCTGTTTGTCAATCTTTCTGCTCACCTCTTGATTCACGGCTGTCAGGATGGTGAGAATATCTTCTCCTCTGCAAAAATACATATTGTATTATAGCAGCATTTAACATCAGAAAACATACTGCATTCTCATATATCATAACCTATGCGAGTGCTAACAGCTTCAGTTTTAAAGAGGCTTCAAAGCAGTTAGGTAAGCCGCTTCAAACAATATAAATGGTGTTACTCTGTTCTAAATTGCTGTTGTCACTCTGAGCAAGCACTGCCACTGCATATCATCTACCACTGCACTCAAATCAAACTCTTGTAATTCAGAATTTAAAAAAATACAGTGTTGCCACAAAGTAGTTTATGGAAATACAGTTACCGAGGACAGCTGTTCTCCAAGTGCTGGCATAGTGACTGTATGTACCAGCTCCCCTGGCTTGAGCTTCTGTAGGAAACATAGTCTTGCAAGGTAGCCATGCCCAAGAGGAAGTCTGCCTCCGAGGGGATGCACTCGAGCTGAAATCTTGCATCTGTTTCTAGAGAAGAATCTTGCTCTCCAGAATCTGTTTCAATGGTTACACCTTTCTGGCGAGCATCACCTTGGCATGCCTGAACAAAGAAGACTTTTGGTTTTCCAGCAAGTGAGTGGCAATTCTGCCCAGTGAAAGAAGTGGTCAGTTCCTGGATAGGTACTTCCTGTCCATCAACACCATATATAATGCCTTTTTTTCCATGAGAGAGAACACAGCAAACAAAACAGTCTTTGTCATTGTGATCTTTGCACCGGTAGATGTTCATAATCTTACGGATTTCTTCTGCAGTGAGGTCTTTATATTCTTCTATCTTAAAATGAAGGGTGCTGAAGACTTTGCTCAGAGCAGCTAGAAAGTAAACAGAAGGGTGATTAAAGCAGTCTTATAAAAACTGGACTCTTTTTGCAAATTATGTTTCTAGAGGAAGCCATTTATTTTAAATCCTGCTATACTACTATCCAGGTAGTTATACTCCTGCTCTGAAAATAATCTAGAAGTCTAATCACTAATCATATTTGTATCAAATTCCCTTAGCCCTCATTACAAGCCTTCCTTGTGATTTTGCTGTTTAGTATTGTCTTTGTATGGAAAAGTGCAGAACTAGCTGTTATCTCCCCAGCCAACTTTCAAAGCTAGTTTTTTCCTCTCACAACAGGTGTCAAACATTGCTATTGCTTTCCCCGAGAGTGGAGGCATTACATTTTTGGGTAATACCTGTGTCACAGAAGATTACTTGCACTCTGACTCTTGAATTAAGTTAAGAGTTCAATTCTATCAGCGAAGTCCTGCTGATGGATTTTATCTCTTGGTCTAGATAGCGCAAATATGCCCATTTCGAGGATCCTAGGACCTGCAATGAGCTACGCTACTCTTGCAGGACAGCCTGCTAAAATCAGGGCCACTGAATAGTGACATAAAAGAGTCCCTAAACTCCATGCCACCCACAAAACTTTTTTGTTTCCCTTTAAGCTGGATGTTAACTGAAATCCAAATTCTGGTTCTGCAGATTTTAGAAGTAGTATGCAACTCAGTCACTACAAGAAAAGTAGACTAGAAATGGAAGCTTGAACTTCAAACACCTAGTGCAGAATACGAAGTATTTCCTATTTTTAAGTCAGTCTACTCTCCCTGAAGTGAAGATATGCAAAGTCATCTTTTAATGTTCACTGTACCTGCATCCACATCTGTCCCATTCCGATCATTCATCTTTTTGAGTTCTGGGACTTCTTTCCTGGCTTTTGCAAAATTGTGATTATTCAGGATCAGGCATACTCCACGGGGTCGGCTGGTCATTTTGTAAGCTTCAAGCTGTTGGAAAGAGACTGCTTATGACTGCTTCTCAGCCCTTGCTTGTGGCACAGAGGGGTAAGGAGGCAACTGGCCTCACTGGGCAGCTCTCCCTGCACAGCTTTGCTCCCAGGATGTGGCAATTTGCTGCTCCACCGCCTCTGGGAGTCTTTGGTGCTGCACAACAGCACCCTGTCCCTCCAAGCCTTCATCATCATGCTCGGCCCACAAAGGGTGCTGCATTCACCCACTTTTCCAGGCCCAGTCATCCACCTACTGCATACATCCTGGTATAACAAACTTGGCTTACCTTGCTACTTTACAAATGTTTTTTTTGTTGTTGTTTTAACACTGCAGCAGGTTCTGCCCATGACTTAGTATCAAAATAAGGGACACTACAGAGTGCATTTTTATTTTTCTAGACTGCGCCTTTAACAGGCTGTGCATATAAGAACTGTTTGCCTCCCAAAGGAATGATCTCTTCTGAGACAAAATTATGACATTTTTAAGACACGTACTGACTTACCTGGGAAAACTGATCACAACTGCCAGGAGAATCGTGTGCCACACATGACGCCCGCAATCTGGGACAGGCTGAATACACATAAAGAAAGTATGCGTAAGTAGAGAACATAACATTAGAGAAATAATTGAATCTCTGTTCCTATTCTCTATTCACAAGTACTTCCAAGAGTTAAACTGTTCTCTGAAAATACTGAACTGTGGTTGAATGACTGTTCTTGTTAGCTATAAACCACACCAAGAAAAATCACCTAAAAGGGAGTTAAAAGTACTGTGATGAGTTAGTAAACAGTTGCATATCTGATCACTTTTCCGAGAGGCACATGTGTAAAGAAGTGAGATGCAAGTGATGTAGAGGGTCCAAAAGCTAGAGAAAAGCAGAAGATTCGTTTTGGAAGGAGTTTCACTTACCTTCAGGGACTCCTGGGCTGCTCCTCTGTCCTTCTGTTACAAGCATCTCTTCTTCACCTGAAAAGCATTCATTATTAGTCCTGTAAGATACCTACGTGTCACTTCAAGAATAAAACTTGTGGGAAAGAGGCCTTGTTTTGTTTTGATTTAGTTTACCAAATTGGTTTAATTCATATTCTTCAATTTTCTTCAACAGGCTCTTGTCAATTTTTTCACAAAGAGTCTTCAGGACAGTAAGGTTGTCTTCTCCCAAAATCCCCTTCTTCTCCATCTCAGTGAAAACGTCGAGCATTGTCTGGGCAATCAGAAAGGTAGTTTGCTCTTAGGGCACATCCATGCTGCTACTGGGAAGGAAGCTGCAGCATGTGCATGTGCACCCAAGCCAGCCTGAATAAAAGCATCTTTTCAACATGCGTATTTCCCTCACACTGCTCAGAAATGCTGAGATCTAATCCAGGAGAGCTAATGGTGATCACACAGGAGGAAAAAAAAGTATCACTTTTATGACACCTTTCATTCAGCTGACTTACAGTGGCAATTTTTTGCACTCAGCTGAAACACAAGCATCACGCTAGTGACCAACTTCAGGCAGTGGCAACAATGGGTATAACCATGCAAGTACGGTATAAAGAGTTCTCTGAAGCAAGAGGGAACCTAAGGGACAGGAGCTCTTGCCTAACAGTGAGTGGCAGAGCACAGTGGTCACCCCATGGATTTACTATAACAGCTAACCACTCATTGGTCACAGTTTTTACTCTAAGAAAGAGGTAAGATTTTAAAAGAGTTGTCATTAGGCAGTCAGAATTGCAGGCTGATATAGTGTAACAGCAGCTGGATCTCTGTAAGTTAACTCCAAGCTCTTGGGTCTTAGCTCAGACAAGGATCTGCTGCCTAGATCTGTATTTTGAGTTTGGAAATAAACAGAACCAAAACATGAAGTAATAGCCACAGTGGGTGATTCTCTATGTTTGATACTGGCTTAGAAAGCAGCCAAAACAAAATCAGTCGGAAAAGATTAGTGAATGAGCTCAGCAGCCTTCTACGGATCAAAGCCACTGAGTCTCCCAGTCCCACGTGGAGCCTGGGCATGAAGGTGTCAAGCCTGTCCCAGGGCTGGCCCATGTCCTCTGGGCTGTAGGACTACTGCTAGAGCTACACGTTAATACTAGCACAGAACAAAAAGGGTCACCCTTTTCCTTATGGTCTTTTCAGTTTTAGTGACACTCATTCCCCACAGAGCAACCCAAATGCTACAATGCATTATAGTAATAATTTAAAAAAAAAAAAAAAAGAAAAGGATTAAAGCAATTCTTACAGTTTCAGGGCTTAGCTTGCATTTTGGTAATTCTTTCCCCAAAAGAAATTTGAAACACTTCATCTCCTCTTTTGTGATGTTTTCTGACAGCTGATAGAGCAGGTACCTAGAAAGAGCAGTGGAGGACATTGTTTCACCATGTTCCCTAGCACGCTCCTTAGCGCAATTTGGCACGGTACTGTTCAACTGTCCCCTTAGTCTCCTCTGTGCTGCCTTCTCAAGCACATGGGCCCCTTTCTTCCTTTTTAGCGTGAGGGGATCTCAGTAACAGAACAGCCAAAAATCAAACCATTTCCAGCTGTAATTAAAAAGATCTGTGTTTTCCTAAAATCAAAACTGCACTGAGACTTTCTAGTACTGAGTACAGAGACAGTCACAGCCAGTCACTTACTACAGCCCACAGCCCTTGGGGGGGTAGGGGGGGGAAAGACCGTGATAAGCTGTGAACTATTTCAGAAAGGTGCAGCTTCGTTTTCTCCCTTCTAGGGGATAGAAATTTCTATTTTCTCTACTGCTTATACCTGCTTTCCCCTGGAAAGACGCAGGAGCTTGTGTATTTCCAAACCTTAGCCTGGTGTTCAACTCATCTGTAAAAAACTTACACTGACCCACCTGAGGTCAGTGGATCCCAGAGAGCAAGCTCCAGGGCCAGGCTCAGCCCACCACCACCCCAGGCCACCCGGTGAACCCATGCCACTAGCCACTCACCTGAACGGTGACACCCGTGCCCTGCCTGGGATCTGAAGCTCCCTCTCCATCACCTCTCGGCTGGAGCCCAGCTGGGCAGCCAAGAGGTCCATCCGATTGATCCGGTAGAGCAGCTCCCGCAGGAAGGCCAGGTCCCCTGCCTCGATCATGCCTTTCTCCAGCAGCGCCTGGAAGAAGGCCTTGGGCTCCTCAATGGCTTCCTGCTTCCTCACAGGGACGTGCTCCAAGCTGAGAAACTTCATAGCCGCCAGCTCAGCCCTGTCCAGCGCCTCGCTGATAGCATAGAGCTGTCTGGAGAACTCCATGGCCCAGTCAGGCCCAGGCCACAACCACTTCCTCACCACCGGCCTTCTCACCACTGCTGCTGTGCTTCCGTCTGCCACCGGGCATGGGAGGGAGGTGGCGCGTGGGCCACTGGGAGCTGTAGTTCTTTCTGGATTCCTAACTAGAAACTCCCCAGTTTAACTTAAAAGCTGTGTGCCTGCCAGAGAGGAGCTCTCTCAGACACACCTGAGGCCCACTCTGTTTGCAGTTATGGAGCACTATTTAAAAAGATAGAAACATTCTGAGGAAGCAGAAAATCCCTACCATACACTTGGCACAACTAGGTGGAGAGCGCAGGGTCTGGTTACCATCCACCAGAACTGACCTCCCATGAGCTCATCTCCTTGGGTGTCACTGCTGGGCAAGCTCTTCCCTTCAGCCTGGGAGCCACCATACCTCAGATTTCTTTTTCTTCCGTTGTCACGAAATACTAATACATCCCTCTTTACTGTTAGAAAACAAACAAAAACAAAAAACCAATACCAAATAGGTCTTCTTTTTCCAGCAGAAAAAGGATGTTTTCATACAACTTCAAACGTGTACTACTGACAGGAAAAGTGACTTTTACATAGCATGACTGATTTCATACTACATGCATAACACAACATGCTGCACACTGTTTCATATTAAAGCTGCCCCCTGCTTGTTTGAATTCTTCTCTTTTTGCTTCATAGAATTCATACATCCTCTCAGTGAAATCAGTAAGTGGAAATTGGTGGGGGAAGCAAATGAGAGCTCTACCTGCATTTTCAAGTACTTCATAAAAAAATACATGTTGAGCCCACTTGAAAACTAATTGCAGGAGTGACACTTCAGTGGTTAAAAATACAAAGATGAGTTTGCCAATAAAATATTTTCCCAAGCCATGCCATTATCTTCACATGTCTGAAGATATTTCTGAGATGAAAGAGTACATTCTTGAAAAAAAAAAATGAACTTGTGCAGGTCAGAAGCTCCCTCTGCCTGGGCATTTGCTGCAATCATACCTCTCTAATTTAAGGGCACTAACAATTCATCACCATTTTAACATGAACAGAAAGAAGCTCAGAATGCCACAAATGAACTTTCTCTTCACGAGCTGTTCCTAGGACACTGACAGGAAATACACACACACAGTTCAGGTGGTCAACTCTATACCCTAACAGGCACTGGCTGTTGAACCAGCTTCCCTCCGAGCCCTGAGGACTTTTAGCAACACACTTATAGGAGCACAGCACGATGGGGTGAGACCTTAAAATGCTACATAACCTCTGTTACATCTTCTGTAGCGTAGAGGGTATTTCGCAACAACGGAAGGGAGGAGATTTTATTAGATGGATTTTCATCCTTCTGAAATTGAACATTAACACCTTATCAGGAGAGCCACCCTCAAGCATCCACAGTCCCCAAAGAAATAAACAAGGTGTCAAACAAGATATGCACTGATTTAAAAACAGACAGACACCACACCACCCCACTCCCCCTAAAAAAAGGAAAAACATGTTTGGCAATATATTAAGCAGAAATATTTACATTATTATCGTAGAAGTCATTTATCAATGTACAAAGCACTACGCAAGATACTTGATTACAATATGTGTACAAGTTGGGTCACAGGTGGAAGTAACCTGAATGCAGCAAGATATTTTTATAACAGCCTATGAGCTAACATGCCCTCAAGTCATGTTAAAACAAGCTCTTTCTAGTAAATAGACTACAGGAGGTATGGATCCTTCTCTTTGCACTGATATGCCAGAACAAAGCAGGCCTAAACACAAAGTGGCTAGAGGAATATAAAACTAATGTAAAAGACCTAAGCCAAGCTCAGAAGCAATGTCCAGAATAACTTTCCATCTAGCTAGAAACGTATGACAGTTTGGAACCACAAAGCCCAGTCACATCAGGGGGCTGGGGAATTCCTGTAGCTGTCAATAATAGAACAGACAGAGCAATAAGTAAAGGCACGACTACAGAAAGGAAATACAGAAATGAGTATCTGGGAATTCCCAAAGATCTTAACTATATTTTTTAGCACACTGCACAAAAGCCACTTCAAACTAAACATGCTGTTATCTGTTCATAATTTGACACATCTCGAGCTGAAAAAAAAAGGCAGATCTGAGTAATTCCAGAGAACGTGTTCCCAAATTAGTTAGTAGGTCAGAATTAAAAAAGGCAGCAAGCACAGGCTGAACACTGAACATTTCCTGAGAAAAATCTAGCTCTGAACTCTCAGCTGCACAGCTGGATCTCCTAAATGTTGTGGATTTTATTTCCACTTCTCCTTAGACTTCAAGTCCCTGATCTTACGGACAACAGACACAGACAGCAGTTAAATCTAAAACAAAACAATCAAAACTCCCCAGTAGATTAACTAACTTTACACCACTTTGAAAACTTAAGAGCAAACCTTTATAGAGGTAGTGGGAAAACACATACTTACAGAAGCCCATGCAGTGGTAGAAAGCAGGCCATGATCTGAACACAGGCAGGCTCCGCACACGTACCACTAACCCATCCCAATAGTGGCAGATTACCAGGTGACCCTAAAATCTTTACAGCAGAGACAATGATAAACTTCCCATGGAAGGGGGGTGTACACAGCTCTCTGGGAAACTGATGTTAAACTGAACAAATAGGTAAGGAGATGCAAATTAAGAGGGCAGAGATTCATGCCTCCGAATAACATAGTTTCCGCATTCTGTCGTCTCCTACTCTTCTAAGCATTTCCCCTTTCAAACAACGTCACTCTGATCTTGCCTGCTTGCAACTTAAGCCTACAGGGTTTTAACTCATCAGCCTTGCTTTCCTGCCAACCTTCTGAGCCCACTTCCTGGTGTTAACGCTTCTACTGGCTGAAAGCAAAATACAGAGTTGTGTGTCAGTATTGTTTCAGCACAAAAGTCTGCCTCCCAGACAGGAGGTGAAGAAAAGGGAGGACAGACTGAATAATTATAGCTGAGTGCCTTCAGAAAGGAGACGTAATTGCCCCTCACCATTCTCCAAGTTGTGCTACAGAGGAAAAACAGTCAGAAAGCTGCAGAGCCTTCAAATTTCCTTCTTACCTTTCAGTTCGGGGGGGGGGGACAACAAATACATAGAAGAACATATCATCCACCCGGCTGCAGGCCTGTATGAGCATATTTTGCTCAACCCAAGAAGGAAAGTAGTTTTGTTGATCAGTGCATGAGTCACATAAAAATTCACAGCATAGCTGCTTCCTGAAATTACTTGTAACAATAATTGACAGACAGCCTCACCACAAACATGGCAAAGGAATTAACTAGATTATATCTGAGCCACAATCCAAGGATGGTATGAATCAAGGCTCCTAATTCTTCTTGCTGGGCCTGGATAGTGTGTCCAAGAACAGACAACGACCATTATTCTCTGCCACTACTCCTCATCTGTTTGTCCACGGTCACTTCTTTTCCCACTATCAATACATTAGTTTCCAACACATTTCCCCCCCCCCTTCATCCCGACCTCACTGCCCTTGCCCCTTCCCTGTTTAGAAAAAACATTGCAACAGTCTGTAGCACAAGCCAATGTTAAAAAAACATAGTTACACTTAAGTCTTCATTGCAATTATGTTTTTTGTACAAGCTAGTATTTATATGGTAAAGAAAGCTGAACTTACCTCAACACTGCGGAGACTGAAGGGTATCCTCAGTTTTAGAGGAGACAGCTGCACCAGTGAGTCATCAGGTTGCCTGAGACAAAGAACAATGTCTTCCTGAGCTAGCCAGACTAGCATAGAGAGGGGATTGTATGCGGCTAAGCCCAACACAAAGTATAAAAACTGCACAAGTGATTAAACAAACTGAAGAGAACAATGGGATTGAGTTGGTTCAAGCCACATATTCCTTCCTATCAACTAGAGACAGCCAGTGTCATAGCAGTGAGCATGTGGAGACTGGTGATGAGAATCTCACATTTGTATTGTATTCAACTTCAACTGTATAGTGCAACTGCTGTGTTATTTTCATGTTGTGATTTCAGTATATTGTTGTATCATTCAAAAAACCCATGTAACACCAAATATAACAAATAGGTAAATTTGATATTAGACATTAAACCCTCCTCATGTGGAGAGGGTTATTTTTTCACAGAAAAATATGAAGAAATGGAAATACCATGGATTCACAACTTAACTAACACCAGTGATATTTTCTCTCAATTGTACTGGAACAGCTGCCACCTTCCAGCAAGTTTCTCCCAGAGGAAGCAGTGATTTTATTTAAACAACATTTCCATGTCATAAAACAGCATTTACAAACTAACTTCATATTAAGGTCTCATTTATGAAAATGCTATAAAAATGTAATTAAATTGTTGCTGCATTTTTCCTAGATGGTTAACCAAATGTCATCCGTAGAGCTGTATCATAACATCTTCTATTAGCATTTGCCACAAACAGCACTCTCATTTACGTTGTGCTAGTAACGCCTATTTATGAAGCCTGTATGAACAGAGCTTTGACTCGAAGAACTGACATTCTCCCTTTTACTTGGAAGGTGAAAACCGGTAACTGAAGCAAAATGCACCACATATTCTGTGGAATTAGAAATAAATAAAATTCTCACTTCTGGAAGACAAGCAGTAACGAATAAAGAACCATTGCATTACGTTTAAACACAGATCTCCAAAAAACACAAACTAAAAAAAAGCAGAAGTTACATATTGCCTCATATCCATCCTTTACCTTGTTACAAAGCTTAGAAGGGATGTGGCTGTTAGACTCCTGGGCAGCTCCCACACACCATGTACACATTGCTGAAGATGCAAGGTAAGCATATGGCATCAGCTGCCATTATCATGAATGTCCTGAATTTAATTTACTCTTTTCTACCATCTTTAATGAAAGGATAATGAAAGGATATCAATATGCCACACTCTCAGGGTGGCTGCCATTGCATGAGAGCAAAAGTAACTTCTTCAGCTGAAGAAGTTTGTTGTGTTTGTTGCACTGACTGTCCCTCAGTCAGCTCCTCTAAGAGAGAAACACACCACAACCAAGGGTGATGTGACAACCATCAGTATTTATTCCAACAGAGATTAAGAGCCCACAGGAAGTACAGACAGTTGCCAGGAGGGGACAGCATCTCAGAACTGTGCATCTAATGGAGTGGCACCTTCCTTCC
Source organism: Anser brachyrhynchus (assembly GCF_964034855.1). Classification (NCBI taxonomy): domain Eukaryota; kingdom Metazoa; phylum Chordata; class Aves; order Anseriformes; family Anatidae; genus Anser; species Anser brachyrhynchus. The sequence goes on from NC_137701.1 coordinate 1,488,281, forward strand.
AGTGGTCATCAGCCCTCCAAAACAGACTGCTCCCTAAGTGCTCTGTGAAGTAAAACAATTAGAATCCTTACTATTAAAAATCCTAACCAGCAGTGCTGTTCAGCCAAGTAAATTAGTAACGTAAGTAAGTCAAGTAAATTAGTAACGTAAAGCAAAACAAAATACTTGGAGGAAAACAATCAGACTTGTATCATCATCGTTTTTTTTTGGTCCTTCTGGACAGGGACATTATTTTCTGTGAATAACTATACAGTTTCCAGAAGAACTATACAGTTTCCAGAATTAGGCAATTACTCACTTCTGGGTACTTCCTTACATGATACAGTTACAACTTCACACAAGGTCTCTGAGAAGGGATCTGGTGCTCTGAATATACCTGGATTTCAAGGTCTTATTCTCTTTTAACAACAGATACAGAAACAATAGGTTAGAAATTTAGGTTAGAAATTAGGAGACATTTCTTCTCAGAAAGGGTAGTCAGGCATTGGAACATGTTGCCCCAGGAAGTGGTGGCATCACCATCCCTGGGGGTGTTCAAGGAAAGGGTTGGACCTGGTGCTTAGGGACATGGTTTAGTGGGTGACATTGGTAGTAGGGTGATGGTTGGACCAGATGATCTTGAAGGTCTTTTCCAACCTTAATGATTCTATGAACCTATGATTTTATGGTAGTTCTATTGGCAATTCCCCTAATACTTAAAAATCATACTGCTTGGAAATGCCTTCTCACTTGAAAGCAGGGCTGAAGTGATCCCAACTCCACTGCCTGAGCAGACTGCTAGTGATCCAAGTTCCAGAAGATTCATTAAACATGGGATCTGAAAAATTTGGGTCACACGGCCCCTTGCAGGACTGGGACTAACTACACAGATCTAGACAATTTCAGTTGCAACTTCTCTTGAATTCCCTGTGGAAGCCCATTCCAGAAGTTATTCTTAATCAAGTATATTCTTATTTTTCTGTTGACTGGCACTGTGGAATCTGGAAGATAAACTGCTTCCGCAGGGTTGATGTTATCTTTGGCATCTGCTTCCATCCATTTAATACTTTTCTTCCCACTTCCTTGTTCACTTCTGTCAGGATGGTTACAATATCCTTGCGGCTTGAACAAAAACAAAGAAAAGTTACATTAAAATACACAGTACTTGCTGCTAGGCCAAGGAGTTGATCTATGTTTGCTTCAGTGAAGTGAGATCTCAGGGAAGACTAGTATCTTCCCTTCACCTTGCCTGTCACTGAAATTGCACATGCCACTGTGAAACCACAGAATTCAGTACATCTGGGAGAATAAAAGCAACCTCCATGTAGGATCACTATACAAACAAACACACAGTCCTCTACTTTGGCTGCAGTCAGAATAGCACACTGAAATGAAACAGAACCTGATTTATGCATTCCCCAAGCCCTTTGAACATAATGAGAAAGTGATATCTGGAGAAAAAAAAAATCTATCTTCTAAATCAACTTTATGAGAGAGGCAACAATGAAAATTATGATTAAAGAATACTGATCTTCTGCCTGTGTATTCAACCAACAAACTGGCCTCTTATCAGGTGTCACTAGAAGAAAAATCCCTTATTACTCAAAAAATGTTAAAAAACATGCACATACATGAACACATTTATTTATTTGTAATGTTCCAGCATCGCACTCCTGAATCTACACCTGGATTAAGAATAGTACTTACAGCTGAATCTACACCTGGATTACAAATAGTACTTACAGTGGGCAAAGTAACTTCATCTTGTCACAGAGGCATTGAATGTAAACACTGCCAGTCTTTATACAGCGGTAGCACTCAAAGTCTTCCACAGTAGCCATGCCAACCAGAACATCAGCCTGGTCAGGAATGGAAGGCAGAGGGATAGCATCCATCTCGAGATGGCCAGAACAGTCTTCTTTTACTGTGACAGCTGGATGACCTACAGAGCCTTGGCAAGCCTGGATGAAAAACAGCTTGGGTTTGCCAGCAAGTGAAGGACAATTAGATCCACTGAAGCAGGTGAGTAAATCTTTAATATTTACGAACTCATGATCAGTGCCTTTTATTTTGTCTTTTTCACCATGTGAAAGAATGAAGCAAACAAAACAGTCCATGTTGCTATGGTCTTTTTTGCTGTACTCTTTAACTGTCTCATATATTTCTTTTGCTTTTAGATCCATGTGCTCAACTGTCTCAAACTGAAGCCACTTGAAGACCCTCTTCAGAGCCTCTGGGAAAGAAAGTCAGAAGGCACTTGGTAAACATAAACAGTGAAAAGGAAGATGCTGAAACATCAGGCTCTGTGTGGTAGAACAGGTATCACCAAAAGTGTTCAGATCCCACCAATAAATTCACTTGACTGCCTCTTAGCCTGCCAAGTCTAATTAGAAAATCACAAATGCCTAACTTATTTATTTATCTTTTAAATACAACTGGGTTCAACAACACGCTATCTAAAACAAACGCAGGTTTCAGATTATCCAATTAATCAGTACAGTTTAGTGAAGCTTACTTTTATTTAAGTAGTCTTTAACTGAACATTGCATAGAGATCTCAGATGGATAAGAACAACCCTTAGAAAGTTAAGGAAGACATAACTCTTCAGAATGATGATTTCTGCCATTCTTAAATGAAGTAGATGCCTCACTCTGTGAGACTGATTGACGCAGCAAGAATGAAGGCAGGGTAACCTGCTAACATGCTAGCAAGGACAGAGTACTACACAGACTTCCCAGCAAATATTGATTTAAGTGTTATGTAGGTGGAAAGTATCTGGGAAGCAAGAAACATGTAGACAGGCTGGATGGAGTTAAAAACAGTGATGTGTGCTTTCATGAAGCAGATTTTTAGTTTATTAAGATAAACAAATGACACTTGCAGGAAGACAGGCTTGAAGGAAATTTATAAAGCAGTAAAATAACTGCATTTATTTGAGCATTGTTGCAAACAAATGCCCATACTGACTAAACTGGAATGCTTTCTCAGCTGGCAACATGTCCAAGCTATACCCTCCAATCAGTAAGTTATGCAAACAAAACATTACAAGAATTTAAGGACTTAAAAGTGTTACTCTATGATAGGTAAAAATTAAAAGCAACCAAGAAGTGAAAAGGTAGATCATCAATCCCTCCTTCACTTTTCAGTAAATCTGACCAATTAAGATGATGCTTTTTCACCTACAACAGCAAGATCTTCCTTCTTAAAGCCATCAGCTAAATTGTTGGAAGTGGTTTATTTTGAATTTCTACAGTTCTACGGTAGTTGTCACTCCAGTTACTCTGGAAGCAAAGGAAAGTGAAAGTGATCATTCTATAGGAAAGATTAGATAATTCTTTCAGAAGGTAATAAAAAAGAACACACTAGGAATTGGATTTAAAAAAATACTTACTTCCATCTTCTATTGTTCCTTCTCTGCTTTCACATGGATTTTTAAAATTGTGGTTATTAAGAATCACACAGTAGCCATGGGGGTTATTTTCCATCTTATATGATTCCACAAGCTGTAGAAACAAAGAAACCAGATTAAAAAAAGCAGTGCCAAACACCCTAAATCATGAGGGCAAAGGTACAAGAAAATAAAAAAGCTCAAAAGTACAAGTCAGCCCAGAGGGAAGGAAGTTGCTGGCTCTTCCTGAAACCCTCCTCTCTCTTTGTGGTTAGGATATGATTTTAGAATAGGAGAAAGTGAGTGTCCAGAAACACAAATTTGCACATGTGGAGGATAAGTTCCTGAACTGTACCATTCACTCAGAGTCCTGACTTTCTAGTGAGGTAGCAGATGCTGCAGGACCCTTCCCATCTATCCAGGATACTCCCGGACTGTCCTGGTTTTCATTATTTTTAAAACTGTTTTTCTTCCCATGACAGCTACTCTTTCCTTTCTTGTCTAAAAGGTTGCTGACAGCCAGGTCCTCACCAAAGGACAAGGCTTGATCTTGTTTTGAAAACAGGAATTCTTTCCAGGCCAACATATAAAGCCAGAATCCCTCCCTTTTAGCTCTTCCACCTGCTTAGTCTTAAAAAATTATGCTCCCTGCTCCCACCTGTTGGGCAAATACTTTAAAGGCAATCTTGAAGTATTCCTCACCAGGTGTGGTGTCCCACCCTCTGCTCCTTGTCCTGCTGGATGCAGAGACACACAGATTGGATAGCTGAGTTTTTCCTTAGAACCATTTTCTAAGAGGAAAATAAAAAGAACATTTTAGGAGTAAAAGGATAAATCTTCCACTTTGCATATTTCAAAACCAAAAAAAGAAAAGCTCAAGGAGTGAGGTGGAAGGTTTTTTTCACTATCACTGGTGAGGCTGGGCCATGAATGGGTTCCAGTATTGCAAACTGCCCGACAGTGAAGCCGTGCAGAGTGTCCCTTGGAACAAATGATACATTTGTGTTAAGACTGCGCAGCCCTAACCAGACATTCCCAAAATTACAGTTATTAAGTAAAAGCGGACCTCTGCGCTTGAGCACACACAGAAACTTGAGACTGGAGATGGCATATGCTGCATTCTCACAGTGACTGTACCTTGTTCCATTTCTTCTCTGTTCTTTTAGTGGTAGCAAGAGCCACATAACAGAAGTCTGAATGTGATGATCACCCCAAGCAAGCTATCCCTTAGCATCTCTACTATGGGATATATAAGTCAAAGAGGAGACCCATTTTTGTAGTACAGCCAGCTCATTTACTTCTGAGGCCCCTTCTCCAGAGGACTTTGTTTGGGTGGACACAGCAAAGAGACAGAACACCAGCATAACGAAGATCTCCTCAAAACACTAAAACACTGCTTTGAATACAACTGCCAGAAATAAGAGAAGAAATCAAACCCATAAGTCTGCACAGGGAAATAAAATCACAATACCCCTTTTACAAGTTACATAGATGTGCTCTTTTTCTGCTTATCAAGGGGGACAAAACATACCAATACTACTAAAAAGCCACTCCCCTGACACAGGGCTTGTTTATGCTAGCCTTCCTTGACAATTTTCTTTTGCTTTTGTAGCAACACAAGCATAAGCCAGCAGCAAAAAGATACGCCACAGGGAAAATAGTCGGTAACTCCATGGTTATATAGACATGTCTAAGGAAACACACATCCTGAGTCAACTGAAAAGAGGTTCTGGGGAAACATTTAGTAGATTCCCGTTTTGATGGTTGACACACCTTGTGTCCCAAAGAGTAAGGCCTGTATATGGTGTCACAAGCCACCACCTCAGCTGCAACAGCCCAGATATGAAAGTTCTTGACATTTCACATCTGATATAGAATGCTAATAGTTAAATTTTAGCCAAGTACCTGGTCTCCAGTGACTTCTCCTTCAAATAAGAAAAAAGAGCGTGCTAACAGAAAACAATGCTCAGAACCTCCCAAAACAAGTTTCCTCAAGCCCATTGTCTTTCTTTTTCAGCAGCTGAAAAGCTATAGTCCAAAACCAGCACTGCACTGCTTCCTTTGCACTTAAAGCAAAGATAAAGGAGAGGCAGACCACTTACAAAGGGCAGGATGTATTTCACAGAGAAGTACAAGAAGATATGATGTGATAGTGAAGAGGCAGAGAATATTGGAAACCACAGGTACCAAGACCTGTTCTGCCTATCCCAAGATATTGTAAGATGTCTCTTATCTCTGGACTCCTAAGATCCCAAGGATCGAGCCACAAAAAAATCACAAAACAGTTCTACTCTTAAACAGCTGATTAAATAGTTTACCTTTTGTTTTTTCTTCATAGATATCAATTCTTTTTTTTAGGTCAGCTCTAAATCCCTTTAATATATCCTTCAGAATTCTCAAGTCATCTTCTTTAATTATTCCATTTCTTTCCATTTCCACTAAGACATTCAACATTGACTGGTAAAACAAAAACACAGAATCCACTCATACAGTGACCTTCAATAACTGCAGTACCTGGCACTTCTGCAAAGAACAGAAGACGACATCTTCATTCCCAGAGACCTAAAGACCTAAGCTAAAGACCAATTTATTTTTGCTCCAAACTTCATTAACTGGAGAAACACATCACTAGAGTAAAGACTGGATTGGTAGAAATTGCCTACGGCTAAGTTATTCTGCTGTGTTTCAAAGTGCAAAGCACTTATGCAGTTAATTATATGACATCTTGTTGTGCCTCTGCATTCAGATGAATTGCTGTAAGCCACTTAGCTGCATGTTCTAATGCAGGAAATGTCTTCAGGGATGACTTTGTTTTTTAAAGCTGTTTAGTTCACCAAGTTGCAGGTAAATCCGCTAATTCTGCAGTAGGTGCCACAACACAAATAGAACTTTTAAGGAAGCTTCTTGGTAATACCAAGTGCCTTCATAGCACTGTTTGTTGTTTACAAAACGGATATTAAACTAGCTCACCAAACCTCCTAATCCTTCTGTGGGGAAGTTAACAAAATACTACTACATCAAATTACAATGAAGAAAAAAAATGTACCCAGTGACACACAAAAATTAGTGCTGGAACTCATGTTAGAACTCAATTTTCTATCTCCAAAACATTGTTTTTCTTCCAGCAAACATTACTTTTATTAGATACAGCGTGTGCACAAATGTCTTATAAATGCCAAGCAAAGAAGAAAGTAAGAGCATGATGAATTTTGCATGAAGAAAAGATAGGGAGACAGGTGGTGGAGGCTAAATGAGAAGAAGAGAGCAAAAAGGTCAGCGAAAAGATAAACTAAGAAAAAAGGGTCCTTTCTGTCACAGAGCACCTGTCAGCTAATATCAGAAATCTTTAAACAACAGAATTTTAGTGACAGCACACTGCTCTCTCCTTCCTCCCGTCTTACAAGTGGCAGACTCTGAGCTAGCCTTGCAAGAAACTTATCGAGGTCACTTTGCCTACAGCATTATCCTGGAGCTTGTTCTTTGGTATCTGTTTTTGCAGCAGGAATTTCACGCTGTTGACATCTTCTGGAGTTAAGTCCTCTGCAATTCCATACAGCAGCTGTCTGGCAATAAAGGATAGAAAAAGACTGATTAAGGAAGTTAGGAGAAGTAAACATGACAACTACACATTTGAACTTAGAAATGTGAAATGTGTCTCAAAACTCACAAGGGCAGGAAGTCATGCTGTAATAAATTCAATTATTCTGGGATGTTCTCTGTAGTGTTATCTTACGAATAAGACAGCACACAACAGAACTGTCGTACATTTTGCATGCAAAGGTTTACTAATACTGTGCATACCTGTACGTTGACACCTTTGCCCTGCCTGGGATCTGAAGCTCCCTCTCCATCTCCTCTCGGCTGGAGCCCAGCTGGCCAGTCAAGAGGTCTATCCGATTGATCCGGTAGAGCAGCTCCTTCAAGAAGGACAGGTCCCCTACTTTGATCATGTCTTTCTCCTGAAGAACTTCAAAGAAAGCCTTGGGCTCCTTAATAGCTTCTTGTTTCCTCACAGGGACATGCTCCAAGCTGAGAAACTTCAGAGCCCCCAGTTCATCTGTGGCCAAAGCCTCAGAAATGTCAAAAAGAAGTTTGCGGAAGTCTGTACTCATTTCACGTCAGGATTTGGATCTAAACACAGAGAAAATTTAATTTGGTTTGTCAGTAACAGTAGTGAAACACCACGAATATAAAAGGTGTCATGTCATGTAGAATAGTCCAAAATAAATATATATAATCAAAAATACTTCAGTAGACAGATGCTGTCCTGCCACCATAACTTTGACACTTTTTTCTCTTGGTTCTCTGGACTTAATGGAGAGCATTGAAAACTGTGCATAAGTGAAATTGACAGAGAAAGTCACAGATTCTTCTTGCTTCCTATAGTGTGTCTCCACACCTGGATATACTGATGTATCAGATAAACAATCCTGGCAGGCTGCTGCCATTTCTTTTGGAGGTTTGACTCCATTTGAGAGCAACAGCCACTTACAGTCTGAAATACAGACTATGCAGTAAATAAGACTGCAAGGTTTTGCACCATAACAAAGATAAAGGTTTTACAGCCTACATGAGCAGAACTTCCCTAAGATAGCTGCCTTCTACTTTTCTTATACACTGCTTCTGACGTTGGTCAGTGTAACCAAAGCACCTCTCCCTGCTTTTGTTTATCTTCATAAAGTAAAATCTAATTTCAATCGGTAATGTTCAAATCAAATACAGATCATCACATCAACGTTTTCAAAAAGACCAGGGGAATTCTCGTCAGCAGTTCTGTTTCACTGAACATCAAATATCATCCTCCTTCTCCACCACTCACCACTCTATCAGCTTTAAAAATATTAAACTTGGCTTATGTAGCCAACTTTTGAGCACAATAGAAAATCAAAAAATAATTTCAAACCTGCAAAATTTTTGCGATTAGTATAGATGTGCCATCTACACAGTGTTTAAGCCTGTCTGTAAATACAGGAGCACACTAAGACAATGTTTAGCTGTGGTGTCTTCTTCCACTTCACTAAAATAAAGACACAACTGATAAAACAAGCAAACTGTTTCTTTTACACCATAAATAATAATAATTTTACTACACTTACATTGGAAGACAGGCTGGAGGACTGCTGAAACAACTCTGAAAAAAGTGAAAGACAACCATAGTTTCTGAAGTTCCAGGAAAAGTACTTGCTTTTGTACTATGGCCTGTATTGTCACATGACTTACAATAAGTAAGTTATATCAAAGCAATAAGCTGTGATCGTTATGCAGCAGTTTCTTTCTCCACTTACCACTGTTCCGGTTTCAGGAAATTATTACAGGGGTTGTAGGAAAAAACTGTAAACAAACCACAGAAGCAACCAGGTTTGCTTTTGTTTTAAGGGGACACACTAAGCAGCACAGCCAGGAACTCCTGGTATACGGCACAGCTCAGTACATTATGATTACTTACAAATCCCAATTAAAAGATGGTGGAGAGGCATGAATCAATTACATCTTCCCATTTAAAAATATCTCAGTCCTACTATCCTGCTGTGTCACTAGATCTTCCACATTCTAGCTCCATTCTCCAAAGTACAGCTCCAGCTCACCCAGCCTACTTTTAACAAGTCAAATATCAGTACCAGATTCAGTAGCAGTACTTGATGAATACAGGAAACCGAAAGGATAAACATCCCTTTGAAACATACTTTCCTGTTCACAAAATAATTTTAGTAATATTTAACTTTTGGCATTTTCACCCTCTTTATGCATAGAACTCTGCCTTCAATGGTAAAGTTCACAGTATGATTTGCTGGTCACCAGTATTCTCCTTGCAGCAGCAGACATATGAATAGTCAGCTACCAAACCTCTCTGTCCACGTCTGAAGCTCAAACTCAAGCATTATGAAGAGAGAGAGTTAGGAGAGCAGAAATATATTCAAATTTTGCAATTAAAACTACCTTCATTGATTTCAACCTATCTACCTTTATAAACTCAAAATTATAACATACCCTTCAACAGAATGAGGTATTCAAACTCCTTCCAAAAGGCACATGCTAATAACAGTTCAGAAAACGTGTCTGAGATTCACTGGCATGAGTCTTCCTTTTATCCAAAGGTTGGGAACAGCATCACAAGTGCTATCTGATCTTCAGGTCCCGAATGGTTCTGTCTCCAAGTCATCCCATGCCTCACTCTCTCTTCCTTTACTAGTTGTTCCGTGTCTTAACTGAACCAAGACTCCAGTTGCAGGTTTAAAGAGGAAACATGCTGTGATCACTACTGTGTGAAAAAGATCTGCAGACAAGACCAGGCCTGAGATGGCTCTTTCCAGACAGAGGCTTCTCCCGTCATGCAGCTGTTTCAGGGACAAGCCCTCCTGGCACTGTTCTTCCTGTTTGTCTTTACTGTTTCACTTCCTATTTCTTCCTCTATTGTCCTTCCCCAAACTATTCCTGTTCCTTTTTTAGTCTTTAGTCCCTTCAACTTCCCACAGCTCCCCTGCACCCGTTTTGTTCCTGTGGCTTCCCATAGAACTGTCTCAATGATCCAGCCAATTCTTTGTACAGCAGCCTACCAAAAATCCAGCACTCCCAGAAAGGCTGGCCTAGAGGAAGCAAAAATGCTGAGGCTACTGACTACTTAGCAACTGTAGTGACTGGCTGCTACTGGCAAAAGCCAGGATAAACAGCTCCTACAAAAATAAATAAATAAATAAATAAATCAGTATGGATAGGACTTGTGAATGTTACAAACTCTCATTTAAGATCATGATTTTCCAAAGACGCATCTTCCCCACAGGAAGACTCATTTTACACTACTTCCACTTCAATCTGTCTAAACAGGAATTGCACAAGTGACAACCCTTCTTTAATTCTGTAGGTGACAAGCATGCATATGTACACATGCTTCTGTATGCATCATCAAGTCCTTAAAGAAACCAACCACTTTTTGTTGGATTAGGCTGATTTCTTTGTAGCACAAGCTCTATATTCCTAGAGAGACACTGAAAGAGTACAACATGGACAGCAAGCAGTGATTAACATCTAAGCTGAGGGAACAGTGGGTGTTTTTTACCCAAGACTTTCAGACTGCTGTCTCACACCACAGGAGATCACGTGAAAACTTTAAAAACCTTGCTGAATGGCAGCTGTGGTTACAGTGCTAAGCCTTTCCTGCCTGCAGGCTTGTCCTGACAAAGTGCCACTGGGTGCACCCAAGTATTACAGCGTGCAGCCATATAATCACAAACCTCAACACAAACAAGCACAATTTTCACACTGGATACTACAAATCACGATACAGTAACCTGTGTGTGAACAAGCCTTATTATGAGCGAGGGAGACTTCACCAGTCTTTTATACTTCACAGTGTGGATCCCTCTCCCCAGGGAACTCATGGCAGAAGTCAGCTTAAACTCTTCCTGGCTGCGTTTATCCACCTACCGTTTAACTGGAGACTACTCATGCGGAGGTTCCTACAGAGAGAGCAAGAGAACATGATGATGTTCTCTGTCTAGCAAAATTAAGAATGAAACCAAGATCCCCCAAAACAAGGTCAAGATTGTTGTGTTTACTCTGTATTGATAAAATTCAATTGTTACCTAAACATACAAAAGAAGAGTGCACCAAGTCTGAATAGCAATTTTGAGCCAGACACTTCAATCTGTTAAGTTTGTTATATGTTCTACTAACAGACAAAACATTTTCTGTCTGTGGCACAAGTGTGACTTCAAGTGTACTTCAAGTGTAGCAGCGACAATAATTCATATGATATAGGATGCTACGGGTCACACACCTGTCAATTCATCATGATAAAAAGTAACTGACATGTTTTGGCAGATTGGCTGTATTTTAATGCTTTGGATGATGCAAAACTCCCTTCCTAAAAATCTTTTATACTGCAAACTAAAAATTGCTTCCAATAGCACTCAACTGTGCTATCTCAAATCTTAACCCTAAGTTTCAAGCTATTTTATGGCTAGCAAATGTAGAAAAAAATCAGTGTTTTGCTGAAACAAAGTTTCACTTCAGCTTAAACCCTGAAGCAGTTAAAATCCCATTGATTCATGCAGCCCAACAAAGCTAGAACACAAGGGAATGGCACAAAGCTGTGCTGGGAAGGTTCAGACTAGGTATTAGAAAGAATTTCTTTATCATGGTCAAACACTAGAGCAGAATTCCTAGACAGGCGGTTGATGCCGCATGCCTGTCAGTGTTCAATAGGCATTTGGACAATGCCCTCAGCTATATGCTTTAACTTTTGCTTAGCCCTGAAGTGGTCAGCCAGGTAAACAAGATGATCTTTGAAGGTCTCTTCCAACCAAACTATTCTATTCTATTGTATTCTTAAGTGCAGCAGGCAGGCAGAAACAAGGATAAACGTTAGCCCATTGCAAATGTTTTGTCTACCCAAGCTCTTAAAAAATATATATACATTTAATTCAGTAACAAAGAGGAGGACACAGATACACATAGTATCATAACAGAATAACATTATATTATTTCAGTTAATGCTAAAAAGTGCTGTTAAAAGCTTAATCAAGAAGGCGGCTTGTGTCCTTATACAGCTTTATTTTAGACCTTAAAATGAGAAATCAGAAAATGTAATGCTTTAAGTTAATCAATCTGATGAACATATGTAGATACACAGCTGAGTGCCATTATTTCACAGTGCATACCTGGTCTACCCTAACTTATTCCAAGAAGTGATGGAGAAGTGACAGTTCACAAGTTTTCACAGAGGGAGTTCTATAGCATTTTGGCTATACTCAATTTTGGAAACATACCACTGTACATGAGGTTCATGTTAGCTATTACATGGCATCAGTGAGCACTGCTGAACAAATTGCTGATTTCAAGAGTTACCTGCTTCTCCATAATGTTAAAAGTAATTTAAATTAGAGATGAACAAAATCCTTCTCTGTCTACTACTACTTAACCTTTCTCCTCTTATTCCCTCCTTTGTCCTTCTCTGTGAACAAAACTAGTGGTTTTAGAGGTAGGTTTAAAAATTGTTAGCATGCAAAATAAAACATGATGAGCCTAAACCTAACATCCTGGTTTAGATATATAAAGAATATATAGAAAGCTACACGTAACCCTTATGCTGACAGACGTACGCTTTTGTGTCTGCAGGCACAAAAATGTTTAACATGATAGAAACATGCTTCTCCCAACCTTGAAAACTCTGTGTATACATATGTTATTTAAATAGCTAGCACATGGATTGTATTAACTGTGTATCCTCACAGTTTCTTTTGGGGGAAAAAAGAAAAAAGAGGCCTTGCCTTGACACTAACAGCTCCTGAGAAGTCTGAGTAACTGCCTTAAACAGGCAGTGCAGTGAATTGCATTTAAATGAGATGTGATGACAAAAGTATGTATTTAAAAAGCCTCAATATTGCTGTGAAGGAGGAGGGTCTTTAGGTATAGGGAATATAAATTTTCTTCTTAAGGTATAAGCTGGCTGAGGCATCTGCTTCTTTGTCCCCCAGCGGTCAACACGCCTGCCCACATCTTCATTAACTTCTGTAAGAATGGACAAAATATCTTCACCCCTGCAGCCAAAAGGAAAGGAAAAAATAAGAAGAAAAAGATTTAATTATGAGCAGATGGTATTGTTTCTCCGTGTAACATCTCTCTGATCATCTAGAAGCTATAGTACAAACTTTTATAACATAAAAAGAAAAAACATCCTTTTCTCCAAATTTCCCTTCTTTTGATCTCATTTGAGTTCAAGCCTTGCTTGATTCAACTAGTAATGTAAAAGGATGTTACAATATTTTTATCTAAGAAACAGATGGCTAACAGAATATAGGTTGGAGATTCAGAGGTTTTGAGGTGGATTTTTTTTTTTTTTACAGTAAGCTCCACATCGTCCCAATAGTCTCTATGGTACTAGAGGTGTTAATGTAAATTTATCAAAGATGAGCGAACAAATCATCAGTTTAACTAATTTTGTCCATGGGCTGTTCCTATTTGAATATGACTTCAGAGAGAAAAAAGAAAAGGAGTGGGGAAGTTCCTCCCATATTTTCGAAGAAGAGCTAAGTAATTAAGTATTTACCTTGGTACCAACAACTGCAGCTTGCTGCACAGGGCCTGAATATACCAAGTACCCTGTTGAACATGCCGGAAAGAGGCATATCCATCAATTGTGGCCATGCCTAGGAGGAAGTCTGCCTCTTCAGGAATACTCTCAGAAGGAGAAAGGCTCTGTTGCGTAGAAGAGAAGTCAGGAATTCGTGCATCAGCTTCAACATAGACTGGACGCTGTATCTCTTTACCCTGGCAAGCTTGGATAAAGAATAATTTGGGTTTTTCAGCTAGCTGTGGACACTGTTTGGCAGTGAAGTAGGACATGATCATGCGGATTGATACAAGCTCTCCATCTTTCCCATAGATTGCTCCTGACTCTCCATGAGATAGAATACAACAAATGAAACAGTCCCTATCCTTGTGATCTTTCAATTGCTGCCACATTTCCATGAGTTCTTTAATCTGCTCAGACGTCTGATCTATGTAAGTCTTCACATCCAGACCAAGCCATGTGAATACTCTCTCTAGCTCCTCTGTAATTATTCAAAGAAAAAAGAAAAAATGAGGCAGTAGAAAACTATTTTAAGGTCACCATGCAAGCTAATCTTAACTGTGAAAGACCTCACACCCTGATACTTCTGCAGATTCATCCTTACACTAGTATCAAATAAAGGTTAACTGAGTAAGATGGCATCAGTTCAAACACTGTCACTGAATCTTTCCAGACAAGCTTCAGAACATACAATGACATTATAAAATGACACACTAAGTGAGCTCACAAATGAAACCTGAAAATATTAGGAATCCCCCCAGAGTTTCAGATTAGAAACTCTTTCAAAACCTTCCTCAGATCATTATTTCCAACTGCAGTTTTGACTATTATAGAGTTTAATAAACAAAAGATAAATAGAATGAATAGAATAAAAGAGTATGCATAGAGTTGATTAAAGAATTTTGCATTATATTATACAAAAATGTTGGTTTAGTTTTAATTCTTTTTTTACGGTTATAGATAAAGACTAAATAAAAAGGGATTCTAAAAATGATTTAAGAATGATCCAACTGTATGAGAAATTCAGTGGTTACTCAGCCTTTAGTTCTTCCCCCCAAGATATACAAGTGACATAATTTAACAAAATCAAAAATTTTACTGTTTAAAAATACTTACTAAAACATACACAATAACATCCAGAGCAGTACCAGACAAATCAACTTGCATGGTGAAATACAGAAACTAACCCTCCAAAAATCTCACTTCAGGAACTTACCAGCATCTTTAGAAGAACCCTTCCTCTCTTGAAGAACCCCATCAAATGTAACATTATTAATAACAATACAAAATCCTCTCTTTGGGCCATCCATTTTGTAACTTGATATCTTCTGTAGAAAGGAGAAGAAAAAAAGCTTACAGCCTCACCAAACTTCTTCAACACTTCAGTGATGGATGTGTAAGCTCTAGTAACTATTTCCTTAACATGTCTCAAAATTGGCATCCAAAAAATCATAGACACCTAGGACTCTGGCTTATTTTTGGAAAGCTGGAACTCAATGGTGCCTCTGCGTGCATGATGTTAGACACATGTGTTGAGTTTTTGAGTGGTAGTGAATACCTAGAGCAGGTGGTTCATACTGATCCACTGGAAAGGGATGCAAACAGAACAGAGATCATGGATGTGCACAAACCTGCCACACTAGCAGTTTTGCTAAGACTTAAAAGTTACCTCCCCCTTTTAAAAAAGCATGTTTTAAAAACTGAGAAGTCACCGAAATTACAAGTACCACCCCTTCAATTCCAACCTCAGGTTAAAATCATAACGTTCCACCACTTCAGTTCCTCTCTGTTCACTAGAAAGGACAACTGAGAATATGTGGGTATGTGCAGTTTAGTAGGAAAAAAACGAAGGCAGTACTCTATCAGCTACTTCAACAGCAGCAAACAGTACTTTGGCTACAGCAGCCTGAACATCAGTTGATGAAAAGATACATTATGGCACAGAACTGCAAGAAATTAAATCACAGAATCATCTAGGTTGGAAGAGACCTCCAAGATCACCGAGTCCAACCTATGACCTAACACTAACAAGTCCTCCACTAAACCATATCACTAAGGGCTACATCTAAATGTCTTTTAAAGACCTCCAGGGATGGTGACTCGACCACCTCCCTGGACAGCCCATTCCAATGCCTAACAACCCTTTCGGTAAAGAAAGCCTTCCTCATATCCAACCTAAACCTCCCCTGGCACAACTTTAGCCCATTCTCCCTCGTCCTGTCACCAGGCACGTGGGAGAATAGACCAATCCCCACCTTGCCACAGCCTCCTTTAAGGTACCTATAGAGTGCGATAAGGTCACCCCTGAGCTTCCTCTTCTCCAGACTGAACAACCCCAGCTCCCTCAGCCGCCCCTCATAAGACTTGTTCTCCAGACCCCTCATCAGCTTCGTTGCCCTTCTCTGGACTCATGTATATAAATGGATATAAACAAATGCAACAACTTGCTCCCTCAATATCTGTGCTTATCAGAAGGAAAAAGACGGAGGGAGAATTCATTACGCTGCTGTACAAGAGTACACACAAGTCTTCTAAGAAGGTATCTCACAAAAGGGATCTTTCCTTCTAAACCATGACCCCTGGTTTATCGAGGAAGATTGCTACATGCCTGTAATAGCTTACTGAACACACTTGCCTTCTTTTAACCTTCTTACAAAGTCTTTGCAACAAACTTCATAAGACACATAGAAATCTCACATGTTCTTGCATGATAAATGCCATTAGAGGGATGAAGACCTCATGCACCTACGTATTCACAAAGAAGGATTTAAGAGATTATCTCAAACCTTGGATTCATTTTCTACATTGCTGAATTCTCTAGGCAGATCCAGGTTCATTTTAGACAAGCTTTGTGTAAGAGTAGCCGCTTTGTTATCTAGGGAAAAAACAGTATAAATATTAATGAGGAGAAATCTACTATTAGTGTATGTAGCCAAAAGGAGTATAACTACAGTACAACAATTTTATTATTTCAAATATTGTTACATTGAAAGGAATAACTCTTCTGTATGAGATAACATTGTCATGTACAAAGGATCTATTCTGGACGTGTCTCCAGTTATTTTTATTACATATACTTTCGTGACAAAAGCAAGGTTTCCATTTGTACTTGTTTTATGGAACAAAGATATCTAGGCTACAAGGACAGACTCTACCTGAGACAGTCCAATGAATTTTTCATTTGTAAATAACTAGAAATAAACTGCATTGTAAGTTGGATCTATGATGTTACTACTGAAGCTCCCATTATAGATTTTTTTTCTGTTCCTGAGTCACTCATAATACCTCTCAGATAGACTTTCAAGGGTACCTCGACAGACAGTGGAAGTTGAAAAGAACAAACGTTGTGCTGTGATACGTTACAACATCTGTTGTGGAGTCACAAAGATGGATGTAAACTATCTCCTGTTCTTTGTAAGGAATCTTTTCAGAGATCTAATCCAAAATATAACTTTACTTATGGCAACTTTATTTACTTTTCCTTCCGAATACCCTAAAACTATCCCCTCCTCTTGTACAAATCATATGCTACTTAACGCACTCAAAACATCCCTCTCCACTGTGCAACACCTAACAACTCCTTGAACTGGTAATCTAGTAACTTCACTTACTCCAGCAAGCTACTGGAAGATGTGCAAACCATACATGTTATGCTCTCTCTAGTGAATAAAGGTGCCAGGAACAAAAGCCATTTTTTTGTTTGCCTGTTTCTGTCCTCAGACCTTTTATTTTCTGCTTAGTTAAACAGTCGTTCTGCAAATGCCTGGAAGAGTGGGCATAGATCTTCCTGATATCTTCCTTTAGTGAGGGAACTGGAATGGAGAGACAAGAAGTCCAAGGCTCTTTCTCACTTCCTCTATAAGGATCCAAGAGGTATGGCAGAAAGGACTACAATAAATGGTGTCGTCCTTTTAAACAATATACTAGATTCCAGACAGTGCGGAATAAAAATAGTTTAATACTAAAACTTTAAGAGAAGACAAACCTTGCCTGCTGGGTATGGAGTGCACATTTCCAACATGCTCCCAAAGGCTCTGAGGTTCTTCAGCATAATGATCTGTATTTAAAGCAAAAGAAATCCAAGGTAAAGTCCTGCACACAAATAATTAACATTTCAATTTTATAGTCATAGTGTCCCCTTCTCTTGTCCTTTCAGACATATTTAAATAGAACACTTGTTTTTAATTCTTGGGAAACAATCTTTTTTCTACTAATCAGACCAGCCCTTATTTCACTTAGGAAAAAACACGTTTGATAGTTTCTAGTAAATGACTAACAAGGTACACAGGATTTGCCAATTTTCATTTCTCCCATTTATATAAGAACAGGAATCCTTCAAATCTACCAGTGCAGAAAGCAAAAGACCCTTTGAAAGGAGATAGCAAGATAAGCGTGTTGCATTAAACCAAATGCTAAAAATTTACTAGAGTAAATAAAAGCATATAACTTTAAACATAAAGGTATCAAGAAACAGATGTTTTCAGCAAGTCTTACCGTTGACATTAGAACTGACAGATCTGATTGAAGTCTCCTGTTTTTTGAGTGGGGGAAACAACATGTTAAAAATCATCATATATATATTTTCATAGTGATTTTAGCAAAATTGGATTAATAAACACCAAAGTTTTCTAAGTAGTGGGTAGGAAAAATACTGAATTCCTACAAGTGGCAAGGCATTTAATAATGAAATTACAAAAGACTTCTCCACTTAGTGCAAATCTCATGGAGCTACAAACAACAGTACTTTCTCTTAAGGATAAAGGGAAACAGCAAATAATTTTCTTTTACTTCCAAATGATTTCTAAATATAGGGGTAGGCATTCACTGCAAACAAAATAACGGTCCAACATGGTCCCATATTAATTTTCTTGGATAGTAAATTGTTCAAATTTTTTTGAATCTATCTTTTCTTAATAAAGCTACATTAATTTTCTTACCATGCTAAGTGCCATGCATGAAAGCTTTCCCAAATCCTCTTCACAAGTAGAGCAACTGTAACTCAAAGCTGCAATAATGCAAGCCCTTCATGATACTAAATAGGCCATTTTCCTTATCTCTTGTCTACCAGAATATCTACTTCTGGGAAGTATTGCCAAAACGTTCATTGGCTTTCCTCATTTAGAATTGGGATAGAACTACTTCCATTCCTCTCCTTTTCCCTCCAAGAGAGAGATTGGTTATATCCCAGATAAGTTAGGTTTCCTAACCTGATTCATCATCCAGCTGCAAGAAGGACCTAACTGACTAAGGACTGGTACATAGAGAAAATGGGATGACTTCCTTTAGAAGCAGCGGTCTGAACTGATTATCAAAATATGGTGTTAACTACTAGAGATAGTTTAGTGACAATCAGCCAAAACTTTAGAAATCCTCACTGACTGACCTGTTCTATAGAAGGCGCCTTTACACTCTCCCTCACTCATCTCTCTTCGCAATACTGCTTTTTCCCCAGTTGTACATGAACAACAGTAGTATTTCAAATTCCACTATTTGATGTTATATGCAGCTATATTTCTTACATGCTAAACAAATATGCTTTTTCCCTTCCAAAATCAAGTGGGAAGATTTAGTGAAAGATCTCACAGGCAGTATGGTTTCAAAATAAAGACACAGAAAAAAAAATGAAACACCACCACCACTAAAACTCTGGTAGACAGCGTGTGCTCCAGTGTACCTGTGGGAAATTCAGTGCTCTGATGCCTACAGTGTGAGACACTGAAGATTCCTTGACTGGCAGAGTATTCTCCTGCTGAGGCAGAGACACTAAAAAGAGCAAAAAGAGACAGTAAATGAGAGAAATCAAGTGCCTTTTAGTTAAACGACTATGAATCTGCACATCAAGGCAAATGCAGATCTATACTTAGTGAAAGGTGCATTAAAATATAAAGCAACTTTGAAACACACTCAGGAAATAGGGGGGACTGGAATTCATGAAGTGCTGAGCGCCCTTGCACCTACTGGGGAGACAGCTTCATACTTCCCAGATTTTTTTTTTTCCCAGTGCTAAAATAAAATGAAATAGAACCTTTTCCCCAATATGTTTATAGTCACTCCGCAGGACATTAAATGAAGGAATATTAGAAACCACAGCATAACCCCTGAGAACGTGAATTACACATTTAATAATAAAGTTTACTAGGAATCAGACAAACATGCACACGACTTGCCTTTCCATCTTACTAGCAGACAACTGCCTTATTGTAGTATACATTTATATATCACAAAGTGCCTTTTACAGGACAGTCATCATCATCTCAATGCTATTCATGTGGAAACTGAGGAGTGTGGTGTAACTATAAATGGATTTTTAGTTTCCCAGCCTGTTCTGTATGTGCTGGACTGCTCTGTGTGGCCTCAGATTTTCAAGCACATCCCTACCCAAGGATATTGCAGTAATGCAAGTTAGGGACCATTATGCCAAACTTGTGCGTGAAGATACTTGGATAATCCCACTCTAGTTCCTGCTCCAGCAATGCACACATAGAACCTTGAGGTTCAGTTGTTAAGACCCTTGTAGAGCTTTCTGCATTTTAGCAAACCTATTCCCTGACTCTGAGTATCTCACCTTTTGCCCTTCTGTAGCTGTTAACTGTTTCCAGGAGATCAGGTGAAACATTCATACAGACTTCCTCCAGCATCTGTACATTGTTTTCAGTTAATAGGCCCTGTTTTTCCAATAAAATCAGCAATTCTAGAGCAGACTGACAAAGAGAATGAAATATATTTATCGTTCTTTAGAACTTAAAACCTTTTGCCTCAGCCCTGTCTGACTGAAAAAAATCATATCATCTGCTTTGCCTCCTACCAACACGGTCTTAGCAGTCAATTTTACATCACAGGAAGAAGGAGCTTCCTCCTTGCTAACCATATAAATAATTGACCTAATTGCAGATCGTGCCCTGTTCTGTCAAAGACTTTTCTCTTTATGTTTTTCCTCCCATTCCACCTCCACCCCAACATTCATTCCCTCCCTGCCATATATACATTTAGCTTTCTTCTCACATACAGTAGTTCTACGTCGCTTTGGGAGACGGTTTCTCAGGAGGAATACAATTTCCTGCAACATCTCATTGGTAATGTTCTCTGACAATTCATACAGCATCTGCCTGTAACAGAGACGCAGTGAGACAAAAGCAGAAAAGATGGTATAGAAACTAAAAGCAAACAGAGAATTTAAAGGAAAGAGAAACAGCACGGTACAGATGGCAGTAATAAAGAGAACAAAATCCCACTGCAAAGTTACCTGTATGGAGACACTCTTCCCTTCTCATGCAGACATTCTTGCACTTTCTCCTTGGTATAGCCAAGTTTATGGAGCAAGAAATGACATTTAATTCTGTATAAGAGTTCAGCTAGCAGGAAAGTATCTTCCTCATTAAGGTAATCTTCAGCCATAAGAAGCTGAAAGATGTCCACTGCGGACTGTACATTTTCCAGTTTTTTGAAGGGGATCAAATCAGTACAGAGAAATTTTAAAGCTGCTACATCTTCAGCCCCCAGATTTCCATCAATGAGCAGAAGCTGCTGACGGAACTGCAAGTTGACACCATCCCCCATGTTGCTGGAGCTGACAGTCTCTCTGCTTGAAAGTTGAAATCAAATGTTGGTAACACTTGGATCTTCAACAATCCTTGTAGCGAGATTTCATCCAACAGCTGTTTTAAAGACCTGAATTCTCTGCAAAAGATAGTTTCCTTTTAAATCAACTTGAAACTTCCTTCTACAAACAAAACTACAGAGAGCAGAGTTGGGAGATGCTCTGAACAATCCAGTCTAACTTCGGCATTAGCCCTGTGCTGAGCAGAAACCTGGGCTAGATGATCTCAAGAGGCCCCTTCCAATCTAAGTTTTTAAAATTTCTTTCAGTCATCTTTAACATTTAGAGCTTTGCTTCTCTCCATTATTGGTGGGTGAGAAGAGTCCCTGCAGTAACATATTACAATTCTCAGTGGAAAGAGTGCAGTGGTAAAATCACTGATATTCCTTGATCTGCAGTCTGAAGGCTCACGCTTCTGTGGCTGTGGCAGGAAGGTGTTCCTCTGTTCCAAATACGGCACTGAGCTGAAGCCGTGGAATATCCATCCACTCCCAATCATATTCTGCCATCAAACTCTGTTTTGCATTTGGCATAGAAAGACCTAAAGCCTCCCTTATGTAAATGTCAAATAAAATGTAGTAGCACTCAATCTAAATAGGCTCTGTAGAAGCAACTCAATCCTACTGAGGTTTAATAGACACTCATCACCCTTCCACCACACCAACTTCTGTGTAACTTAGGTGATTCTTTTCTGTCTGTATAGGTTACATAGGGAAACTTGTTTAAGAAAGTGCTTCAGTGCCTTCTGCCCTAACAGGCAAGTCCTTAGTCTTTGTTCAGAGCAGCTGGAATTAGCAAAGCTAATGAGGGAGCACAAGAAAAAAAACAAATCAGGGAAGTGGAGTGGGGAAAGAACATCCAAATTCAAAGCCTTGGAAGCATCTGGGAGGACAGCTCAGCAAACCACAAACACTATCGTACCATGTTGGGGGCACAGAAAAGAGATTGCTGCAGTTTTGTGTTCAGGGACAGGTAGAAAATATAATCCCCAAATCTTAGCACCCAGCTAGGATACAAGCACCATATCACATTTCAGACAAGTAGTTTGACTGAAGGCTGGAATTCCGCATGCTGTCCTGTCCCTTGTCAGGAGTCACAGCCCATGTAAAAAGAAAAAGCTCAGACTGCTTTTTCCTGTATTCAACCTTACTCTCCCACGGTTCAATAACTGTTCTTCACATTCCTTCTTTCCTCCTATTAAGCCCTATAGGTTGTGAAACCCTCTTCACTTAAGAAACAAGCTGCCACCAGAAGTTTTGGATCTTAGTTATCTATACACGGAAACTGTAAATTGTGTGTAAACACTTCACAGTAAATCAGACTTCAATCAATTTAGCTAAGCTACTGCTAAACCCTGTCCAGATGCTTTAATCAACTAAATCTAGCAGCATAACTTAGGCTAAATTGATTCTTGCCTAAACCAACAAGTGTATATATATACCAGGTTCAAACTATTCAGAATTTGGAACCAATGATTTCAACTAAACTAAAAAATCATAGCTTTAGTAGAACAGAGTCGAGTGGTGTATAGGACGTGTGCGCAATCAATCAGCAAACAGAACTGAAGCAAGATCCAGAACAAATTTGTTCATCTACCTTTAAAATAGTATTTAAGTATTTGTTGCTGTCACTCTTGAAGTGACTCTACACTCCAAACCTTTCCTGCTTTAAGTTCTGAATATCCTCAAGACCACTTAATGTGAGCTGCATTTAGCAGCTGTCTATAACCTATTTTTTTCCCCCCTCTGTATTGAAGGCAGATTGGGCTGGTCCTCCCTCCCTTCTAGCACCACTATGAGATGAGATATTATCAGCTTACTGCCTGAACCATTGTTCAGTTTACAGCTATTGTGTTTTTAGAACTCTCTACCACTTTATATCTTTTATGAGTCATTTATAAAACGTTGTGACTTGTAAAGCAAAGAAAGAAAACAAGAAAGCAATTCCTATTCCACTAAAAACAAAACACAAAATCCCCCCGATGTTAAAGGCATGCCGGGGCCAGAACCTCCCCACCCCTAAGGTTTGTCATGGCTCACACTAACGTTTTCAGCTAGAGCTAGAAGTGCAGAAGAAACGACACAGAAAGGTGGTAAATCTGCATCTCTAATTTATGCTTTGAGATATATCCAGAGGGAAGGAAAATCACATAAAATAAACTACGAGGTTAATCAAGTTACTATTTTTTCCTCTAATGTTTTACTGATTGGGGCACTGCCGGACTTAACAAGAATACAGAAACACGGACCGCAGGCTCAGCCCACAGCCCCATAAACAATGGGAGTATTCAGCTCCCAGTGGTAGCTGCACAATACCGGGAAGGAGGAGCATTTTTTTTTTCATTTCGGTCACTCCTGTCTTACCTTTTAAACAACCCCCGCGCCCGTCCCCTCTGCCGGCTGCTACCCTCCCTGTGCGCGGTGCTCAGCGCTGCCTGCCCGATTTCCCGGCCGGCCACGGCCCCGTCCCCGTCCCGCGCCCAAGTGCTGAGTCACCGCGCCGGGCCTTGGCGGGGCAAGGCGCGGAGCCTTAAGCCTTGCGGCCGCCAGGAATCGGCAGCAGTGCTGGAAAGCGGGACAAAATCGACCTAGGAGACGCACCCCTTTGGAGCACGTCCCCCCCGCGCAACACCGCTGCCTGCTCGCATGCGCCCCGCAGGCATCGGCCGAGCGGCCGGCGGCCCTTCCTTTCTTTTGCTTCGCTCTCCCCTCCCCTCCCCTCGGGGCGGGGAGGCCGCACGCCAAGCCACGCAGCCCAGGGCCCTGCCAGCAGCCGACCTCGGGGCTCGCCAACTTCCTACCCCTGCCTCCCCAGCCGAGGAGGGGGGAAAAAAAGAAAAAACAAAAAAAAAAAAGAAGCGAGCTGTAACTCTTACTTTAAAACGGCTGGCTACCAAAGGTGAAAACAGTAAGTTCATAAGAAAATAATGGGGGGGTTGGATGGGAAAGATGGGACAGGACCGGTTTTTTCACTGAGCAGCAGCTTGAGACCTTTGCCTGGGGAAAGGGTGCCTCAATGCAGGCTGTGTGCTGGGCCGCCTCCGCTGCTGCCTTGCTGCATCAAGGGGAGGAGGGGAAGGGGCCCTGCCCAGTGCAGCCTTCTCAGCTCTTTCCGCAACTCCTGTGACACCAGCGTCACCCTACACCCCTAGGTCAACGCATCTGTGTGGGATGAGGCCCATGTGTGAGCTGCTCATGCACGTAGCTGCTGTGAGCACACAGACAAGCACTGCATTATTTCTTGAAGCTCTCCATCCTTGATACACCCAGCTCCTTTTTACAGAACTGTAGCAATAGGACAGCCAAATTTAGCAAGCCGCAAAGGTCTACATGTGAGTCAGCCACGAATTTCAAGAGTTACTTTGGTCTGGAGAGACAGAAATACTCAATCAGATGCAGGAATTTTCTTCTGAAAAATCAGATCTAAACCCAACATTTTTAATTTAGTAGTAACAGCCAATTTTGCTAAATTGTGACACTGTTTTAGTAATGGCACTGCTTCAGACCAGCTTTCTTAAGTTTTCTACACATTAAGAACTGAAAATACACTCTCAGAGTAATACTAATTAAGAAATACAGCATGTATAAAAACAGACACAATCCATGAAAAATTCCTAGAAGACTTTCAATGTCTTACTAACATAGAAGCTTAAAAAAAATAATACCATATTAACCAGAGACAAAAACAGTCAAATAATTCAGTACGGGAGATACAGTTTAAATGGAACATGAGACAGACAGCAGACAGACTACACATCATCATCCACACAGCAGTTTCTCAGCAACACCATACTGCATATCAGAAATTTAAAGCCATGGATACCAGAAAAAATTCTCAGTAAGTGTCATAAAAAGCTTCTCTGACTTGGATATCTGTAATGGGGGGTCACCGTTACTTTGTATACAGAGTTGAAAGGGAATATAAAACATACAGAATGCTGCATCCTCAGCTGCGAACAGTGTTAACTTCCTCTTAAATGTAACTTTTTTTCTCAATCCTGAGTTGGCATACACTGTAATTCATGTAACAGTACAAAGTAAACTGCATTTATGGCTCAGTCATATCAGTGTAGGTGGCTGAGAAAAGTCATGTTACTACTTAAGTCCAGAGTAAAACATCAAAAAGTCTCCTGCTTCATCGTTATATCTTCTGAAACAATGGAAATGCATCATCTATATTCACCAATTCTCTTTTCCATGTTCCAATATATACAGCACACACAGAAGTACAAGGAATTTCCTTCTCAGCTATCAAGAAACTGGAACTGAAACTATGCCATGGAGCAGTGAGGCTGACAGCCTTGTTCCACACAGTAACAATGTAGGAGCAGAGGCGGCGTGGTTTGCTTTCCCTTGTTCAACAGCAGGTTCAAAACACTAGATGTTTTGGTAGCCCATGACCATGAAATTCCACTAGCATATCACTTTTTATGGTCCTGTGCTAACAGCTTAAAACCAGAATTAATTTATCCCCTTTTTCTTTAGCTAATGAATTGACATTTCATTCAACCTACCCATCTGCAATGCATGTACAGCTTGATGCCACCCACGCCCTGCATCCACTCACTTTCCAGACTTCAATATTAGATGCACCTTGCAGAAAAAACAAAGAGTTCCTACCACGTATATGGGGGAGTACAAAAATCTACAGGAGAACTGACAGACAATAAACAATATCACAAAATTCCTGCATGTCAGTAAGTAATTACTTCGATGTTACTTTTCACTACCCACTCTTCACTCTTGAATGAGATGTCAAGGCAATAAATACTACTTAGATGAATGATTACAGAATGACTACTGCTATGGATTAAGAAACTACTGAAGGTCAAGACACCAGAGTAAAAATTCAGCATCTGACACCCATGAATGCTGCATGAAACACAAATCCCCACAACTTTTTGGTCATTAAAGTGTTGTGATTGCTTCTGGTCTGAGTGGCCAAATGCAAAGTGACTCCTTTCCTTTTTTACTGCAAGGATTATTTACAAGGGTCTCTACAGTTTTCAAAACAGTACTTCTTTATTTCCTAAGAAAGTGGATATGGACTTTACTTTGTTATACGCGAAAATAAAGAGCATGTACATGTCTATCCCCAACAGAAACCTACATTGTCACAAAACTCTCAGAAACAGAATATATCCTATTGCTACTATTTTAGTAAGTAGTAAATTCAGTAGTATTTAGTAGTTAGGCTTAGCATCACTCAAACAACCCATAAAAAAAAAGAAAAAAGTTGCCAAATCCTGTAAGGATATCCACTGTTATTCTTACTTCCTTTCTCCCTTTTCTCCTGTTATCTTCTTTCTCCTTCCAATATTCACGCTGTATTTCTCCTCCAAATCTTCTTTTCCCTATTTTTTCTTCTCTTGGTTCTCCCTACCATTCCCCTTCTTGTTTCTGCTTGAACTTTCAGTATTTCTTTCCCTTATCTCTCTGCCTCCTCTTGGTTCCGTTCTCCCTGTATTTAGCATCTATAAGGTAGCAGAAGTGCTCATCATATGTAAAGGCTAGTAAGGAAAATGGGAAAATAATTTCTGAGAGGAATCACATTTATTAACATCACATACACATATATCACAACTAAGAATCACACCTTATTTCTACAGCCACAGAAGGGTCTGTATTTGTTTCATACCATTTGCTTCATTTACCAGCCACTATAGGAATTCTTAAGATTGCAGATCTGTCATTTGATAATCCTTCTCTTACCCTCTCAAAGATCAGCAAGGTAGAGTTTCAAAATTACACGTGTGCTATACAGTATTGTATGCTAGCCAGTTATGAAATATTCAGTTAAAAATGAATTCTATTCTTACTATTTATCACATACAAGCTGTACGTTCTCTACTTGTGTCTGTGTGTATAATACAGAAGAACATAGTTTTAAGACAAACTACCATTAAAGAGAGAAGCAATATGGAATTAGTGTATGGAAAGAACCAGTTTAACAGACCCTTTCTTACAAATTAGAAACTGAAAGGAAGAATTGACCTTTCCCATCACCGCTATGATGTGTTTATTTCCAGATCTATAACATCATGAAATTTGATTTAATACTTTTTACATTAATGCTTATAGAGAACAAGCTTCTAGAGAATCTCTGGATTTTGAAAAAGTTGATTTACTATCATTTTTCCTCTTATGCTTATGCCTTAGAATTACATAAAATTATGGTAACAAATAATACACGTACCCATAATTTCAGATACAATTTTGGGTTACATTTCCCAATTCAAAGCTGTTAAAAAGTTTCCATATACTTTAATTAACAAAGACACTATAGCTTATGAAGGGGAAAGAGAAAAGTATGGTGTGCATAGGCTTGTAATACAGCCAAAGTATTTTTCTGATTTGTGCAAAAAATTATCACAACTGTGAATTCACTTTCTATAGTTAACATGTAAATAAAACAAAATACAAAATTAAAAAAGACACCACCTTAAGATTTAATTGTAATGATATAAAACGTACTTTATATACATTATACAAAATTAATATATTAATATAAATAAATACATATAGTGATCTTAATGTTTTGTATGGATGACTAAAGAAAGATTGTAAGGTAAAGCCTATTCAGTGTGTTTCTCTTCCTGGTACATTCTAAAGATCTTCATCAACCAGCAGTTTAGGAAACCAAGTTTCAGAAAGAAACTGAGCCTACCTCACATAACAAGGAAAAAGGTTCCTGTGTGCTTACAAGACTTAGATATCTCTTCTGCCAAATAAAAGTGATTTTTATTTTCAATTATAGAAGCTACCTGAAAACTATTTTGATTTTTTTTCCTAAATATAAGAAGACTGTTTAAAAAAAATAAGATATTAAAAACAATGTCAAGCCAACATCCAGAAGTACAGCATAATATTGAGGGATTAAAAAAAGTCACTGCTATCAGAGTAAGTTTAGTGTCCATGGCTACCATAGTTAGTAACAACATACTACTGCTAGCTACCTTTTAGACCTGGTCTATGCTGAAAAACGTTGCTGGTAAAGTGATATATAAAAAGCACACCTGCTTTTTGCTCAAATAAAATGCAGATGCACTAGCAACTAAACCTTTTTGCCATATTTTTGCTCAAGGAACTAGCATACATATGGTGTAATTACACTAGAAATAAAGGAAGGCATACCAAAGCCTTGAATTTTATTTTTTTCTGCATAGGAGACTATAATATAGTATTAAAAGTTTGCAATTAGCCTGTTTAAGTAGGGAAGAGAATGCCATAGATCTATCCACAATGAATTTCAATACAACACATCCAGGTTTTACTGTTATATAGCAAGCAGGTCAACTGAACTCTTCATGTAAAGCACCTACTCCACTGGAGAAAAAAAAATTACAATTTGCACTCTTACCTTTTCCAGAAGGATGAGGGCAACTTGAAAAAATAAATCAGTTGAAGACAACGTATCCTTTTCCATAAGCAAAAGCAACGTGTGTGAGGAGTGGTAAACCTAATTTAATTTGGTCTTAACAGGCAATGTTTGCTACGTTTTGGTTCAAATGTGAACAACGGTGTACTTTTACAACTATGCCTGGTGCCAAACATGTGAAATATGCTTCAGCTTCTACAGAGCATCTGCCACAATCTCCCCCCCCTTTTTTTTAAAAACTGCACAGACAACCATAAAACCCTGCCACACGTAGACTCATTTTTGCATCAGTGGAAAACAGCACAAATCATGTCAGACTGTCTGATTTATTAACATACAACTCTTGTATGCTGTGGACAGTAGTGATGACACAGGGTTATGAGTGAATCACAGCTTCTAATACTCCAGACAGATAGAATCCAAATTATTTAAAAGACCATCCCTCTCTTCCTTATGTTTTGCTAAAGTCTGTGGAGGCACACAAGTCAGAACTTGTTACCAAAGACCTGGTGTTGCTGGGTAGGCATCCTCTCCTGTCATATTTTTCATTATTAAGTGCTGTGAATAAGTACCTGGTCAATTTTTGAAATTTAGCATGCAAACTGTTAATGTTTTGCACTGGCTTGGTTGTTTTAAGCAACAAAATATGAGCCTAGATCATTGCACTGATACCAGGTATGCTAAAATACAAACAATAAAAACACAAAACCCTAGAAAACCCAACTGTACAGTTTAGAGCTCTTTATACACTGTTTACCTGTTGCACTTGCTTGTATGGTCTGTTGCTGGTCTATGCAATAGCTGTCATTATTATCCAATCTTTCAGAGCCCTTTGTATTAAAATATAAAACCTAGTGCCTTAACAACCCAAAATGCTTCTAAATCACTGGGTTTAGAAGCAACAGGCACTTCAGATACATATGCAATTAAAGTGTGGGTGAAAGTGGATCACGGTAAGCATTTCTCAGCTACTTCAAACATATTCTTTCCAATAGTGGTTAAGTGGGAGAAAGAAAAAGTTTTTTCCTCAGTGTGTGCTGGAGCAGAAGTGAATATTGTTGGCTTGGGTCTGTGGTCTTATTCCATTCATAGACTTCTCTGTTCAGTTCCGTATGGATATCTAATATAGACAGTTTCCTGCAGCAACAAAAGTAAAAGCTTTTTATTAGACAAGGAAGCAAGAATTTTAAGAATTCACAAGTTAGAAGATAACTATAGACTTGGCAAGGAGAAAGTTTCTTTATTGCAGATGTTACACCTTTAAAACACGAAGCTGAATATGCATTTTGGAAATGTTATATCCCAAATCACCATTGTCACAATGCTTATGCTGACATGATCATCTGTGATTTCTCTACAAGGATTTGTGAAAAGATCTAGATCTTAACCTGCAACTACATTGAAAAGCAGTTGTTAGCTCCCTGTTAAATCAGTTATACAAAGAAAATCACTGTTGCTAAAGTTATGTATCTGATTTTTGCTCAGATCTCTTTTGATAATCTCTTTAGATAGACTAACATCTTCTGATAGTTTTAATTCAAGATTATAAATTGGCAATCTTGTGGCTTCCTAAAGCATGGGTGAATTGTATCTAAACGAAGGACAAAATCCTCCCCTCTCAACTGCCTTTTTCCTAAACAAACACTGACTTCTTAATTTGCAAGCAAATCCATTCTTAATGATTTAAGAGGCAATTCTCAATTTGACAGAAGCCTGGTGCGCACTTCATATTTTGGAAAAAGGAAGATTTCAAATCCTGCCTAAAGCACTAAACACTAGAGTAATGATAGACATTACCCAGGACAGGTTCTTTCTTTCTCACTCTACAAGCCTCCATGCCATAACACACCTATTTTATTCTCCAGAATCAGAAGCTTCACTCCCACTCTAGACTACATTCCTGTGACATTGTTCCAGGACCAGGTACGCTTGTCCTTTTAACATATGATACATCACAAAGGTACTTCGCAAGACCAGAAACGTTAAATTTCATCCTCTCTCTTTCCCTAGGACAGTAGGCTGCGCTAGAAAAAGTTTTTTCCCTATGTTTTATTTACCTTTTATGAGGATTACGGAGTAGCTCAGCCAGACAACGCAGATAATATGAGGATGAAGTCGGAGATTTTTCTATTGTAGACACATCCACCTTGCACTGACTCCAAAAGATGTCTGCTACTTGGGGAATAGTGAGTTTCAAAGGAATTTTTGCATTAGCAATCATTTTATCATCATTTCCATCTATTTCCAACAGACTAGTACATTCTTGCTCATTTTCGGGAACAATATAGCTCTGAATAAAGAAGAGCTTTGGTTTTCCTCGGAGTTCAGGACATGAGTCTGCCAAAAAGTATTTCTTTATTTGTTCCAAAGGGAATCCAGTAGAAGTCTCGTCTGTACAGAAGATGCTCTGAGGACTTCCACGGCTGACCAATATGCAAATGAAGCTGTCACAATTCCTGTGCTTCTGTAACCCTGCAACTTCAAGCAACGTTTTATTCATGGCATCCGTATCTAAATGTCTGTGGCAACGAACATCATAGCCTAAGCCTCTAAAGGTCTCTTCCAGCACATCTGAAAAAACCAAGATGTGATTAAATCACAGCATATCAAGACTCAGTCGCAACTACCCGGAAGAATTACAGTATTTACAGTATTTCAGTACTGGAAATAGGATGTTTATTTCATCACAATAATTCAAAAATCAGGAGTACTTGATGTTGATTGCACAGTACATTACATACACAGTGCTATATGCATGTTGTCTTTAACATGAGTTAGGCACATCCTGACAGCAAATACACTTATGTAGTGTGTAATTTGTTCCTAATTCTAGAGTTTTTTTGTGTTTTCATTTATAGCCAATATCCCAGGTTCCTAGGATTTAAAATATCAAGCAAGAGAAGACATTAGAAAATGCTTCACATAGAACATTCTCAAAATCGTGAAGAGTGCACCGTATAGCATGGGAAGTTTGTTTCACCTTTTTAACTTTCAAAAATTACTCTGAATGGTTATTACAGATGCACAGAACTGGATTAAGAAAAACAGATGCTCCCTTTCATCAGTCAAAAAGGAGCCTTCTGCAGTCACTTATGCTTACTATTATATAAAATCAAATTAAAAGTCATTGAGTTCCAGGTGGAAAACTGTAACAAGTATGTTACAGTAACAGAATGGCATTTTCAGGAATAAAATGCTCAACTATGAACTTTTTCAAATATATTAGAAATTAAAACTGTAGGCAGCCAAAAAAGAACAAGATTAAATCTACTGTAGCTGTGTTAAACTTGTGCTGCAGGAAAGTATAATATGCTTTGAATAACTACTTTGGATGTTTATTAATATGGGAGTGAAACCAGATGCAAGTTGGTTAAAACCACATGTATCTAACTACACATTCAGAGAACCACAAGTTATTACTATGACTTGTAACTGGAGCATCATATCTTTAATATAAACCACATATACATCACCTATGCACAGTTTCTGATAATAATGACAGGAAATAACAAGTACCACTTTTATGCAAAATGCCTTACAGGCACGAGAAACTAGACTGTTCCTCGACTTCAAATGTTTAATGATCCCTAATTAGCAAAGGCTATTTCAGAGGTAACTGGCAGCAAAGCAGGAGTTGCACTACCACACTGTTCTCCTCAAGAAACACACAGTGAAAACATAGAACACATCTCTTAACTTACCTCGGTAAAATACAGGGTAGATACAAACTCTGCATCATAGCAAGGTAATGAACAGGAACTACTGGGTTTTGTTCCAGTTCTGTTAGTTTGATAAAATATTTGTAAAATACTTCCAAATCAAAATAAACGTCTGGGATATTTTTGAAGTTGAAAGGAAAATACACTTTATTTTAGACAAAAAAAATATGCTGTGAAAATTCAGGTGGAAGACAGGATCAACTGCAAAGGTATTTACCCTGGAGTAACTCAGTACCGTTTAGGAGTTATAGACTTGATGAAGCACTTTATCCATTAGAGGACAGTAGTACATAGGCAAAACAACAGTGCTCTTCCTCCGATTTAGTTACCTCACTAGTGCTCTCAAACTGAGAAAGATACAAGCCTTGGTATGTAACTTTAGACCACACATACACCGTGTCACAATTAAAAATAATACACCCAATAAACTGTTAGAGCTGATATCTTTGTTTAACAATGAATCAGAAGTTATACATGGTAAACGTTTGAGATACAGCAGTTTTACCTTGAGACGAGACAAAACAAGGGATTACATGTAGCAGCATCCCTAGATCAACAATCATTCCCCAATATACCACCAGCGACTTTTGAGAATTTTTGAGGATTTTCCCCAATCTATGTAAAAAAATAACCTTCTCTCCTTTTGTTTACAACATAAGGATAAAAACTAATTTCTAAATGGAAATGAAAAGAGTAGCCAATGACGATTTAAAAAACAGCAAGGAGTATTTTGGTTTCAACTTTTATCAACATCTGATGAATTCACGTTGTTTGTACTGGGCATTTTCAATTTTGTGATCCTTGCTCCTACATCATTTATCATTAGTTCAGCTTCCTCATATTAAATCCTGCGATAGTTACAGACTCCGATGCATACCACAGATACAACTCCAAACTTCCCCCTTGCCCTCTTCTCTCTCTTTGATATTTTCAGGCTTCAGAAGTGACTCCAGAAGTCTCAAGTAGTTAATGCATTTCTAGAAATTCCTTTAAACAATGTCATACGCCTTGCACCTCATCTGAATCTCACTAGAACAGTAATGTATTTCAGTGAAGTCTTGCTTTCTACCACATTAAAATGCTGATGATGGACTGGCAACATTTAAAATCTGAGACACGAACATGGCTTAATTCCTTCTGCATGCAATGCAGACATGTATGGAGACTGAGGCACATCAAGACTTGGTTTGGGTAGTTTTGAGACAACAGCAGCAAAGCCATGATTTAAAGG
The DNA here is from genome assembly GCF_964034855.1 of Anser brachyrhynchus. Lineage (NCBI taxonomy): Eukaryota > Metazoa > Chordata > Aves > Anseriformes > Anatidae > Anser > Anser brachyrhynchus. The sequence goes on from NC_137701.1 coordinate 1,521,641, forward strand.
TAAACTTGGCATGCCAGATGCTGAATATGTGGCCTATTTTTATCATTTCCAGTCAGCAGGATCTTCCTCCTTCACATTTATACTTCCTTTACTTGAGCAAGTACTGAAGTGCCTATACAAGCACAAGAACAGCACATTTTATTTCTCATTTGTGAGCATTTTTCTATTTCATAGCAATTACTGCAAAGGAGACTACACAGTACATTGCATGTGAAAAAAATCTGTGCCTTCAGAGGAAGGGGAGACCTAAATTCATTTATGTCTGACTGTGAACTGACACAGTTCTTTCTTCACCTCCTGTTTTCTGAAGTGTATGTGCCCTGTCTACTTCTATGTTGCTTCATTTAAAAACTCAGGACTGGCATAATGAAATACTCCTATTTAATAACTCAGCTCAGCACATGCTCACATCCCATTAGAGAAATTTAAAGAGGCGATTTTGCAAACAAGGCAATTTTTAAATTTCCTATGTCTTCTTAAGCTCCCTACAGTGACATTTCTCAAGCAGTACTTTTTTTTGTATTTACTTTTAAGAAAAAGAACTCTAAGTAATTATTTTGGTACTGGACCAGACTATACCATGCTGCCTTCCAGATTAAGGGTGCATTAAGTTTTTTGAATCAAAAAGTCTATTCACTAAAGCTACCATGAAAGTGAGAACAGGGGAGAAGAACAGAAGCAGGCAATAGGACAGAACAAAATTTTTGATCTCAAGAGCCCCAACCCAACCTTTCATTTCTTCGCAAGAAATGTTTTCTTTTTTTCTTTCTTTTCCACTTGGGGCAAAGTCAGCATAACTTTTTTTTTTGAGAGTAGAAGTGAAGAATTATATTAGATTGAACAACTTAGTTTCTACACATTTTTGTTCTCCCCTCCCCCCTTTTGCAAAAGAGGTAATTTATAAACTTGCTGGGATAGGCAGAAAAACAAATCTCAAAGGATGTTTCCCAGTTGCATGTAAGTGGGTTCAGTGCCTTCCCTTGTCTCCATGCATGGCAGGATTGTGAGCCTGTTTAGCTCCTGATACCCTACGGGCAAATTATTATTTTAAATAGTTTACCTAAAATACTATTATCAAGCAGACAGTAAAATTTTACTTTGTGTTTGTGTTCTGCACCCACTTCTCTTCAATAACTGCAACAATAATAGCAATTGGTCTGTCTGCTTGGAACATTAGTTATAAGAAAGTGAAAAGATATGCCCACAAACCCCCCTCCCCTACATCTCCTACTGTAACCTATTAAAAATAATCTGCAAACATTCTCTCAATTTTTATTTTTGGCTTCATTGTGTTCCAATGACCTAGAGAGGGAGTTTTTTTTGGGAGGGTGAGGATGTGGGAAGGGTACAGTTGTTGCTTATGCGAGGATCTTATTTTTGGATTCTCCAAAGGAGATCACAAAAATTCATTTTAACCATAGCACTGACTACCTTGAATTCTAGATACGTTTTTTTTTTTCCCTTTTTTTTTCCCCTAAACTAATTTGGGAGGAAAGAAAAAAATGCACAAATTTCCCTCCCCTCTAAAATTATGGTAACAGTTTCAGTTAAACTGTACAAGATGTAACAGAGGAGTAGGTGCATTATTAATAAAGGAGCACATCAGCTATTCGAAATCTGTGGCGTCCAATATGATTACTCTTCAAGTCAGTAACAGTTTTGTTTTCGCTGAATGGTGGGAAACATCATCTTTATCATCTCTGCCGCTAACTTGCTGTATGACTGTAGCTTAAGTATTCTATTGGTCTCTCTGGACATCATTTTTTCCCCCCTTTCTATTCCCTTATAAGTTCTTTCATTTAGATATTCTCAGGTTGGGCCTTCCAACTCTCTGCTTTAGTTAATCTATCAATTACAGTAAGTCTTCTATCTTAGACAACATCACTCGTGCTTGACTGGAAAAGATATATCATATTCTTTGTACTAAATTGTTACAATTATCTGAGAATAATAGGATAAGGAACTTCAATTTCCAGAAACTTACCCGTGTCATTACCAATACAATCTATGATCAGGCATATTCCTAAAGGTTGACTTTGCATTCTGTACTGATCGTTGAACACCTGAGGAAAGTGAAAGACAAGTACCAAGTTACTATGTCACTCCCTCAAGCTACAGACTTGATTCTTTTGTCAAATTTAACCACCTCTGACCTATTCAATCACATTTTGTTAATTTTCCACAGAGTAGCTAGCAGAAGCCTACCTACTAGAATTTAATGTTTTACCTATGCAACAAAAATTCAGGAGACACAGATTCATGGTTTTTCCCTATTTCATGCACAGGCTTAACTTCTGTATTCTTCTAGTATTCAATCTTATTACATTAATGGTCCATAAACAAAGATTAAGACTGGACCACGAATGAGAGAAGGAAGTTTGAGAGTAAACTTGAATTCTGAATAGACCTTCAAATGGTGAAGGAAAAAAAAAGCTGGATGGGGCGGAGGGGCTTTTTAAATACCTGGTGTATGAAAGCAATGATCCTTCTATAGTCCTTCCAAATTAATTTCTTTAAGTGTAACCACTACTAAGATGCTGGGAGCTATAAGCTTCGTATTGCCAACATGACAGTGACAAACGCGACAAACGTAGAGAACTTCTGTGTTCTTTAGGTGTGAAACAGCCATTGCTCATCAGAACAACAATTTCCTTATTTTATTAGTGTAACAGCACGAAGCCTCCTCATTCCCCAAAAACCTGCAGTGACTCTACACAATCCATCTCTCCTTAAACAGATAATTTGCTATAGGTAACTCCCTGCTCCTGACATATAGCAAAGCTAGCAAAAACCACTACTAATAATCCTTACTATCCTTACTACTAATACACAAAGCACATCTTTCTCCTATCTGGAGAGCAAGGGCATAAAAAAGAATTAAAGAACAAAACTGACCACACAGAAAGAAGCCCTGTCATTTCTAATGCGAGAGGTCTGATTTCAAACAGATTTTGACTTAGTCTCTGCTCATGAATATGCAGTTCCTTGTGCACATGCTTTTTGCACGGTTGCTTGCAGTATTATCTTGTATCAGCAAGTATTTTATATTAAAACTATATTCTGCAAAAGCAATTCAAAGAACCTCTTTATCACCAAGGAAGATATGGATGTACACACTGTTCCTGTTACATGCAGTTATAGGAAATCTCAAATGAAACCTGAAGAGAACTGAGGTAAATACCTACAGAGGTTTTTATTACATTTGCATATATACATATGCATAAGCACTTACCTTATGAGATGCTGGTCCTGATTCTTGAATGGACATGTGGACTGGTTCTTCTGTGGTTAAAACATACAGAAGTAATCTCAATGTATAGGTAATGGTAATACTACTTTGACTGCAGTTCAGTTAAAAAGAAACCTATCTAGTTTGGTCAGGTTCTCTCTCATCTAGACCTCAGTTTCTGTGTATGGTACTGAAGTTAATAAAAGTAACAAAAATGTTCACTTCTGACATGTTACTTGGATTGCACTCTACATTACTTGTGACTAGGAGGAAGAAAAAAAAAAACAAGCAAACACAATCTCTCTCCTATGCTGAGAAGTCAGTCAGCTATTCTTTTAAAAGTCAACGCACACACACGGTATTTGCTGGACAACTTCCTGGCTTCATCAAAACTTAATGAGCACAGATGCACTACACTGGCTTCCAGAGTTGGCCAGACAACCTCTTCCATAATTTTAATTAATAAACTATTTATTCAGTTAAAAAGTTGTGGAGGTGGACGGCATCAACAATTCCGAGGAAGTTTTAAAATCTGGCAGCACAAGCAAAACAAATACAAGAACAAATAATAAGACAATGCCCAGTTTGTAGAGGTACCAAATACCTTCTGCTTCTGGTGACATCAATTGGTTTAGTCACAGCTATCAAAAAACTGCCATTCTTTCAATAAATGAAATTAACTGTCTCTTTTAGATTAGCAAAGATTAGGTAAGATGCTCTTACCTTGAAAAAAGCTTTGTCCATTTTGTGATTTTTCTTTGTTCGTGTTCTTGATCTAAAACGAAGGAAGTGGTATATTTTCATTGTCTTTCAAGAACAAATAATTATATCTTCCAAAAGTACAACCCAGTAATATTTATCTTCCTCAATAAAAGAATTACATATTTTGTGTTCACATCTATCTGCTATTTAGAATTACAAAACAACAATTAAAAAAAATAGGAAAGAAAAATCAAAATCCTTTGTCTTTAAAAAGTTACCAGTTTTCTAGGAACAGCAAAGAAAGTTTATTCCCTACAGTAGTATAATAAATCATAAAGAAAAGTCTGAAGATATGAATTTTGTTTCCTATATAGCAGGAAGGAGGAACTTTCACCAAAATCAAGAGGAAATTAAAATAGTATTATCACAATATAGAAAGTCAATGTATACTCTTTCCCGTTAGTAGTTTGGAAAACAATGCTGTTCTTTGTTAGTAAAAAGAAATTGCATCAATATTGTTTTGTATTTAAGCTTTATACATATATATTTATTAGATGTATTTCAGAAAACATTTCTATGCAAGGCTGAAGACTTCAAGAAAGGTCATGTTATTACAACATCAGATCTAACCCAAACATAAAAAGTACTGCACACAATAGGATTTGATTCAAAGTAATTGGGTGGATGACTTTTGGTATGTTGACGGACTTTGGTTAAAATTAGATTAAAACAAACACAACATCTGAAAAGCTCTCATTAAAAAGTAAGTTGTAACCTTCTGCTAACAAAATTTAAAAGCTATTTTCCCTGGATTTTGCAAAGTCTGCAAGTACGAAGAAGAATACTGTGTTCTGCAAAGAACAGTCGAAACCCCAAAGTAGTAGAAAGAGCTTTTAAGATATAGATTTCATATTCCCAACGAATAGGAAAAGAAAAAAATCACAGAAGCTCCCTAAAGGAGATCTTTCCCAGTGTCAAAAAATATAAATCAGGCCTCAGACCCAGCAAACAACAGGAACCAGAGAAATAAACCAAATAATGTTCTTGTCACTAGCAATCTCTCATTCCTTAGGCTCTGCAGAGATGAATCCCCTTTCAATGTCTAGCAATACTTAGAAATAAAAGATCTGTCTGATTTATTGTATACTTACCTCTGAATTGTAAGGAGGATCAATCAGACTGAGATTAGGGAGAGATGCCTGAAGTGCATTTACATACACTGGCTGAGAATGAACGGAGGACATAAAAGCTGAAAATTTAACAGAAACACACAGAGAAATACACTGTGATATATTAACTGTTTGAAAAGCCTAAACCCCTGAAACATGCAAATACTCTGCCTTGTAATTTCATCTTTAGTAAGAGCACATCTGATCCTTATTACCAAGACTAACCAATGCAAAAATATCATTTTACCTTCTTGTTTGTACTTCTTAATCTTCTTAATCAGGTCTATCCTGTGAATACTTTGGAAACACTCTTCTATCAGATCCAACTGATTAGGAGCCACCAAATTTAGTTTCTCTAAGTCGATCACTAGAGCTAAAAAACTCTGTAAGAGCAACAGAAAAACAAACTGTTGTCATAGAATATCCTGAATTGGAAGGAACCCACAAAGAGTATCAAGTCCAACTCCTGACTCCACAGAGGACCACCCAGAAATCAAACTATTTCTGAGAACATTGTCCAAACACCTCTTGAATGCCGGTGGGCTTAGTACTGTGATCACTTCCCTGGGGAGCCTGTTCCAGCACCTGACCAGGTGGTAAAGAACCTTTTGCTAATATCCAACCTGAACCTGCTCTGACGCAGCTCCATGCCATTCTCCCAAGTCCTAATATATCTCAGTAATTTGTTCTCTATCACTAAAAAGAAATCCAGAAAACAATGTGGGCAGGTGGTAAAGGTTGTAATATTCAGGAGCTAGACACATTACTGCTTAAACACTAAGGGATTATCTGGAAAAAATATCAAGAATTCTTAGTATTATCACAGGAGTGATAAAAATTAAAAAGTGACATTATTAAAAGCAATTCTAAGTTTTTGAGTAAACAGTTTCGCATTTCCTTGTTACTATGTAGCCAGACACATGGGAATGTCACCTCATATGCCACAAAGTAATAGGTAAGAAAAGCTTTGGGGAATTTGCAGGTATTCTCCCCTTCTTTGGTAAAAACTAACCAACTAACGAACCAAACAATATAAACCACCCTCAGAAAAAGATGACAGAAGTCTTCCGTGTTCTGTGCACAGTGGTCAAGCTTTCTGAATCTCCTCTACTGAATCTGTGCTTTCTCAGGGCACTCAGAACAAATATTGTAAGTACAAGCATATAGAGAATGACATTATTATTAAATTAAAATTATTCTTTTGTAAATGAAACAGAACAGGAGAGCACAAACATAGTAAGTGCTGTAATAAATCAAGATACATTTAATACTATTATTGGTTTGAAATTCTACATATTTGAACTTTCAGATCAGTAACACTGAAGAAAGGTTTTTTTGCCTTCTCCCTGTGAAGTTCACACTAACACCATTCACTACAGAAACTCTTCACTGTTCTCTCCATTTCTTTAGCTTATTTTCTTGCATTAAAAAAAAAAAAAACAAGGAATGAAATAAAAGCAACTACTCCTTCCACACTTGACCTCTATCTACTCCTGCCTCACTACCCCTTGTAGTACAGTCTCTTCTAGCTACTTTGCTTTTTACTTCAATCTCTTACTGCTTAAGAAGAGAAGAGCAGAAGAAAGATGTTACCTTATCTTTTGCCAATTTCATACGTGGTACATAATCTCTGAGTAGAAAAACAAGAGAACCCACTTCTTCTTTTTCCAGATTCTCATTAATCTCTACCATTAGTACCCTGAAATAAAGTTGAGACATTACTAAAGGTTTAGCTTTCAGCAAAATCCTACCCTTGTTTAACTATCCAAGTTTTCCTACATTCCAGTGGGAATGTACTATTCCCAACTAAACAACAGGAAAAGAGCCTATCCTGCTCCAAGATCCAATTATAAGATACTTACTCTTGCCTGTCAGCACTTGTGTTAACTCAGACTGACTGCTGGGGAAACAGAAGTCTCCTTAATATTTCAACAGAGATGAAGTGAGAGAATATAAGACAACATAACATATCTTTGACTTTTTTTTAACCTAGCAGTTATGCCGCCTTTTTTTTTTTTTATCTCCATGTCAACACAGAAAAATCTTCCTTATGATTACATACATTTATTTCTGAAGTCTCTCAAGGGAGATCACTGGACCTCCTTCATGTAAGCCTCTTAAAACTAAAGAGAAGAGAGCAGTAAGAGATAAGTCACCTGAAAAAAGATGTATCATGAGGCTATGTGCACAAAGCAAACTAGAAAAGAAAATATCACTAATTAATGGTGTTCCTATAAAGCATCATTTCTATCTACTAATCTAGAACTATACAAACATTATGATTTTCATTGATTAACATATACAAATTGCGTAAAGATAGATGCTTCTAATGCCATTACTTTTAACAAGTTACTAAGGCTTGCTTTAGGGATTAAACTAGACATTCTTTTCATTTTAACTCTTGTATGATGTGCATTTCTGCCTTTTTTTTTTTTAAACCTTCAAGACATTGTAAAACAAGCAAACCAAGAAGTGCACAAACACATGAATTTTTAAAATAACAGAGTAGCTTTATAATCTGAAATAGATACCTGTAATCGGGGACAAGTCTGGGACTCCTGGCAAGGTTAAATTCCACTGTTATTTTCTCAGTCTTCAAGATCCTTCTCAGCAAATCAAACCTCTTAACCCTGTACAGCAGCTCAGACAATCCAAGAAGAGATAGTTTCTCCCTCTCATTCAAAGCCATCAAAAGCTCTCTCAGGTCAGCAGTAGCCAAGTCAGGAACAAGGTCTCGGCAAAGGAAAACCATTATCTCACCTTCTTCTTTATCCAATTCTTCTTCAATTTGGTGAATAAGAACAGCTGGCACTTGGCACTTGGTCATCACTTTGTCACTGTCCCTTTAGAAGTGCCAGCCTTCTGTCTTTTAAACAGAAAGCCAACATGACATGAAGTCCATGTCTACCACAGCACTTATCTGGTGTTCAGTCACAACTGGATGCATTTTTACATAAGTAGTTCTGTGGAAGAGAATTAAAACTCTCTAAAATCAGCAATCTACACAAGATCACTGCTAACTCTCCTATCTGACATACTTCAATTACAACTAAAAGGCCAACTTAGTCTATACAGACCTCTCGTTCTCAAGGGGTTCTCCCAGCTGTTCATTACAGAACAAAAAGTAGTTGGTAGGTCATGCTGGTAAGAGAAAATTGAAGTTCTTTTTACAGTAAAATTACCTTAATTCAAGCCTGTAAATTCCATAGGAAGTGAAACAAAAGTCATCAGCTTGCTGATGAGCGTAAGTATTTCAACTGCTTCTGGAAATAAGAGTTAAGTTCTACTGCAATATAAGTCTAAAGCTCTGACCCCTTTCCAACAACCCACCACCCTCCTGCCCACCATTACCTTTTCTGCACCGGAAGTCTTAAGACATTTTTCAGGAAGTGTTTTGAGAGCTAAGAGGTAGTGTAACCACACATTGTAGACAAGATGATAAAAACACCAACAAGCAAACCACATATAAAAACAATGTTATCAAGTAGACACTTTGCCTTAAATGAAGCCAAAATAAAATAAATATTCACAATGTAATATACTTACACATTAATTATGTTTAAATACAGGAATGGATGGATTGTCTTAGTATCATTTAAAGCGATTCCAACTCTGAATAAGTTAATGGAGTTCTAAGGGTTCCCCCAGCACTCTCCATGCTCAAAAATGTCAAAGAACCAACTGCACAGAGAAAAAAATCCAACCTTCTGTATGCAAAGTGGTTAACTCTGAAGGTATAGTTAAGCCACAGGCCACCTTTTTCTTCATGTGACATTTGTGTTTTATCATACTAAAAACTGAAATGAAAATTCAAAACAAGAAAGAAAAACCACCCTTGTGATTAACAAAATAACTAGGGTGCTATGCTCAGTTTCCACTGCCACCAACTACGGAAATTCTATCCTTCTCTGATCCCCATTACCTACACAGAGAAAGGTGAAATGAGCAATCTGAAGATAAATCTTAATCCTTAAAAGGAGTCCAGTAACTACACTGCGCAGTTTTGTGTAAACCATTCTGTAAAACAAAAGCCAGTATGGCTTCAAAGACTAATACACTGTAAGATGCTAAGACCTGGTTAACATTTTTAAAGCAGTTTCCTCCCTTTGTTACACATTTTGGAAGTCAAAATCAACGACATCACATATTGTGTCCATGCATTAAGTAGATTAGTTCACTTACAAGCATTTTTTTTTCCCAATGCTATTGAAATGAAAAAAACTCTATACTCTTACTTGACTTTCCCCAGAAAACATGTAAGAGCTGAGTTCAACTAAACCCATAGTATGGGTTCCACTACCCATTGAAAGAGCAAACCAAATTCAAGTTCCTAGGGCAAAGTCTCTCTTTATCTACACCTATCTTAGTGAGTTGTATTTTCTATGGAGTTCAGTGGACTGCAGTGGATTTTTCATACACTTACATAACACAGTGCAAATGAGACAGAATGTATTTGCAATAGTCCTCAAAATGTAACTGAGGCCACTTGGACTCATTTTCAGATGCACAGAGCATTCAAAAGCTACTGACAGTAACAAGGCTGCAGATACCCTCCTCCCATATGAAAGCATATCCCAGGTACATACAGCCAGGACTTTCAAAAGAGCTTGAGTAAGTCATATGTGTGACTCACTCTAACAGGAGATGGAAATGCCACTTCTTTTGGCCATTCCAGAAATCTCAGATAAACTATTTTTTTTAAACAACTCTAATTGATTATCTTTATCTAATCTTTTAAAAATATTAAAAAAAGAAAAGAGGTGTGCATGTGTGTGTGGAGGGGCGGTATTTCCTAGAGTTAGGATTTTAGACATGAAAAATTAATATTTGTATTATCTAAAAATAATCTGCCTTTAAAAAATACAATTTATTTTTGTGAGCTTCCATTATATAAATCACATCCTCATTATGAAAAAAAAACATTGATCAATACTTCCAGTGCTGAATCTCTCTTACCTGTTCACAATCCTATCCATAAGAACACTGAAAAACTGTCATTTGATTGTTGCTGTATCACTGATCCAGATCCAGCACACAATAGTTTGCAACCAGTATTTTCCAGTGATGGTCCATAAACAGTTGATTGTATCAGCTCATTTGCTGTTGGTCAGATATCAACATCACAAATTACTGCTACTTAGTTTTGTAAAGTGAAGGGAAAAAAAAAAAAAGAAGTAAAAATGAGCTAGGATCCCTCTTTCTTCTGCATAAATCCATTGATCCAGTGAACTAGGAATGATGCACCAAATACAAGGAATAACAACTGTGCATACATAATCATTGGCTAATAGCACTCACTCCCCCCATAAGGTTTTAAAGGGGCAATGACTTAAGAGCAAAACTATGTGTTTCAGTATCTGAAACAGAATTTGTAACTTTGCATCCAAAAACAATGTGTTTTGATAGCAGTAATACCACACTACTCAGATAAGCCTGATACATCCCATCTGCATACAGCTGAGGCAGATGAACTTCACCATAAGGGATGAAGGGCCTCATGCACCACCCTTCCATCTGATATGAATACTTTTGCAAACATCACTGTTACAGTTATGACAGCTGCAACAGAGACAAATAAAGAAAAAGAGGTATGCAATGACAATGTAATACCCAGAAGTCTGGCTTTCAATTTAGATCTCATGGGCAGTGTGCAAGAAGAGTTGCTGAATGCCAAAGAATATAAATTCTTTACAAGAAGGAGAGCGGAAAAAAATCAGCTTAGCTTCTCAAAAGGAAAAACAAAAGTTCATATTCATCAGAAATAAAGCCACCTCAGTAGATTGTGTGTTCTTGTGCACGTGATTTGCCAATATCACTGCAAGAAAATACTTAACATTTTTGTCTTTGGTGTTTCAATGCAAAGCTTATGAAGTGGGAAGATGGTTAAAAAAAATTACCAAGAGTACTACACACTCTTATTTTAAAAGAGATCCAGAATCATTCCAAACAGCTGAAGTCAAACACCACCACCAATACTAACAGTAACATTAGCGGTAGAATAAAGGCCTACACACGGAACAACAACAAATCTCTTTCTTTTCTGTACTTGAAGGAAACCCCCAGGCACAGTGAGGGAAAATAACTGAATGAAGGGACAGTTTTCACTAAGTCTAGCTATTTTAGCTCACTCTCGCCCCAATTTTTCAAGAGCTCTTCTGGGAAATACTTGCAAAGTCTCCATAGAGAAAACCACTGATTCTAGGGTGACTCATCAGTCCTCCTGTCCCCCAAAAAGGACTGAGAGAAAAACTCAAGGAGGTTAGTATCAAAGTGCACTTAAACATCAGATTTTGTTTTTCATTAACTTTGAGGCTTTCTTGAACAGAACTGATAATTTTAAAGTTGAATTGACACCTATGGATGAATTTCTCATGTACTGCACTGGAAAACACCTCTGTGACGGGTCTATTTGTCAAAGTTTGCACTGACTTTTGACTCTTGGTAAACAAGGTTTAAAATATTTTTTTTAAAGATAAACCTGAGACTATAAACAAACATATTTACTCCTTAGAGCACAAGGCATTACCATTCCACACTAGACAAACAAGACAGAAAAGCACCAGTATGTTAATCTGCTTCTACAAAGCTAATGAATTTAATTACACTCCTATTTCTGAACTTTTTCACATTGCCCACAATTCATACAGAACTGAACCAAAATCAGGTCCAGATTTCTTTTATTTCCCCCAAGATGCAGCAAATAACAACGTGCTAAAACTTCATACACAAAGACATGCAAGGATATACTAACTCCCTGCTGGCATTAACAACTGGAGATGTATACATTGCTCAAGCAATTTTACCCTTTGATGTTTAAAACCATGCTTAAACCTTTGCTCCCATGACTGCAACACAAATATTGCACAGCATACAAATACCAGTGTGATTAGCAAGGCAAAGCATAGCATCCTGTATTAATTATAATAATATAATATAATTATATTATAATATATTATATATTATATTATAATATAATTATATCTATTATGCCTCAGATTAAGAGGGAAGGTTTTTCAAAAGAATTTGGGAACCATTTCATACTTTACACTTCGTCTACAGTGAGCCTATCACTTCAGACAGCATTTGTTTCTTTAACATTTCACAATAATCTCTACAGCAACAAAAACAGGATATAAAACATCTGTGGGCAGGGTTATTTGGGAAATGCTCTGTGTTTCTTCCACAAGATGAACTCATGTGGAAGCCACTACACAAGAGATGGAGAGTAGGAGGTTACTTTACTACAGCAGGTACTATAGCTACATTTAGTGCTTTCTCCGTTCTGCTTAGTTTGATGATGTAGAGGTGGTGAAAACACAGTATTAGCTGCCTTTTGAATCCGTATAATCTAACATTTTTCCATGTTAAATGATTCAGAGCATGCTCCATAACTTTAAAGTTTCCCTGCAAAAGAACAAGTACGAGATGGTAGGAGGTATCCAGGGAAAACAGGGAAATCCCACATTAACTTTCACATTTCTTATTACTGTATTAGGCTTAAGTAGTCATCAGTCTAAACTAGTAGTGATGATGCAAATTTCCATTTAATAATGGAGCAATTTAGCACCCCAGTCATCCTAATAAAAAAAAAAAAACCACGACACACACACACAAAACGCGCACACACAAAAATCAAACTACCAACAAAAATAAAATTGGCTTTACCCTAGCGAGTTTATGCAGATTTTCTAACTACGTCAATTTAAATCACACTTCAAAAATAAAGAGAAAGGAGTCTCCGCTCTGCAAGGCAAAAAGGCAGTGTCGGGATTTCCTTTCTCCTCACGAGCAAGGACGGGCTCATGCCCCACTTGCTGCCAGCTCTCCACATCCGGCTCAGCCCGGCCGCCCGCCCGAAGGCCGGCCCTGTCCGCTCCCCAGAGAGCCCAGGCTTGGGCACGGGGGGAGGGCCCGATGCCGGAGGACAGTGGGTTGGGGCGCCTACCTTTAAGGCGCAGGCAGGAAAAAGTACGCAGGGAAAGCAAGAGATGAAGGTATAACGCACCCAAGCGCGCCCGGGATACCTCATCTACAGCAGCAGGACCAGGTTCAGCATTGGGAGGAGGAGGAGAAGGGGGGGAAGGGCGGTGCCCGCTTAGCAACGCGCTCCCCTATACCGGGCGTAGTTTCGAGTAGCGCGGCGAAGGAAATCCTGACTGCGTAGTATCGCCTTTCTTTCTCTTTCGCATTCGAGTTTCAGAGCATGACTTTTTCAAGGGCTTTTCACTCATGTTTCTTAAGATTATCAGCGACTACAGCCACCCCTCCGCGTAGATAGCAGCAGTCGCTGCTCAAGGCTGAGATCTCCCCTCACTGAGGAACGAAGACGCTAGTTTCAGTCACCATACCCTAATTATTCATCTGCCGAATCGTGTTCCTCAACCCTTACGATTTATCGTGATTCCAGCCATTTTGGAGCGAGCGAATGAAAAATTACGCTTTTGTTTTGCAGTAATTCTCAGGGCAGCAAACAGCTGCGCAAACATCTGCCCACCCCAAAATGGCGGCCGAGCTGAAGCGAAAGGACACGTCACCTGCGCGCAGCCTCCGCCCTTACGCACAAAATGGCTTCCAGCTCCCCGGGGTGCGGAGGAAATTCTGCGTGCGTAGTATTGTCTTTCTCATTCGAGTTTCAGAGCGTGACTTTATTAAAGTGCTTTTTGCTCACGCTTCTTAAGGTTATTAGTGACTACAGCCACCCCTCCGCGTAGATGGCAGCAGTCACAGCTCAAGGCTGAGATCTCCCCTCGCTGGGGGACGAGGGCACTGGTTTCAGTCGTCATACCCTCATTATTCATCTGCCGAGCCGTGATCGTCAACTCTTACGATTTATCGTTACTGCAGCCATTTTGGGGCGAGGCGAACGAAAGATTACGCTTTTGGTTTTGTTTTGCAGTATTTCTCAGGGGAGCGAACAGAGTTGCGCAAAAACACCACCTCCCATACACCCTCCAAAAATGGCGGCCGAGCTGAACAGAAAGGAGACGTCACCTGCGCGCAGCCCCCGCCCTCACGCACAAAATGGCTTCCAGCTCGCTGAGGTGGGGGGGGTGACGGAAACGCTGTGACGAAAAGGGGCTGAGGGGATCTCGTAGTTTGTACGCGCATCGACCGCAGACGACTTAAGTAGATTTTCAGATGAGTAAGGTTTACCTCTATATTTTTCCGTCTGTGAGGCTGGCAGGAAATAGTCTATTGCCAGGAAAGGTTAGTATTATACATGTGAAATAACGATCTTCATAGGAGTAGAATGTGTATAATTATTAAGAGATTTGTATATTCTACAACATTGGCAAAATATGTTCATCCTAAATTAAGGCAACAGCCTAGGGCAGTGACTAAAATGCTGTCTGCCTATTAAATCACTGAATGATACTATCTTAATTCATAAATATATGAAAATTACATAGACTAGTTCAGTGTAACAGTGAACATGCTCAATATATCTATGTAAAATGTTGGTAATGTGGGAATAAAAATGTTCTTTTTGCACAGAGTTACATTGTTTAAAGGTAAGGAATGTGGTACGGAGATATGCTTGCAGTGGTAAGAAAACTTAGCAGACGACCTTGTAAAATGCAGACAACCAGACTCCTTAGAGCAATTAGGTGAAAATCACGGTGTCAAGTCAGATAAGTGAAGAAACATTACCATTTCAAACAGTAAAAAAGTCAAAAGAAATTTGAAAATTAACAGGCCAGCAACTGAAGGCCATGTATTGTCTCTGAAGCATCAGATTGGTTGTGAATCTGGATTACCTAGTCTATGGGGAAAGAGGGGAGGGTCCCAGTCATCCACAAATAAAGTATATAAACTGTACTGTGTGACTAGTAGGTGCGTGCGCTCCTGCCTGTGGGACACCCGCCATTGCAATCACGAATAAAATTGCTACTTCACTGAGATCCTTGCCTGAGCCTATGTTATTGACTACAGAGTGTTTCTCACAGTAATATACAATAAACTCTTAATAAACAAAATGATGTTTAAAAAAAGTTGTGGAGGAATGCATTAGTTTGTCAGCCAAACTAGATTTGTATCAGTGTATTTTACATCTTTTGGTCCAAATAAAGTAAGCAACACACCAATGAAAGAGCCTTGAACAATGTCATGCAGAGATGTAAAAACACTGAACAGTACAGCTGCCACAAAACCAGATGTTTATTGGTTCTAAAAATAAAACTGGTACAATTTCACTCAGAAAAGTTGTGTAAAAATACTTCTAAAAAAATTATATTTAAGCCCCCCCCTTTCTTTTTTTTTTTTAAATAAACCTGCAATTTGTGACATTACTTCAAAAACCTTTCCAGTTTCTCCACAGTGAAAGTAACTATATAAGTATCTAGTGGTACTAAAAATTCATCACTTTTGCTTTTCTGCTTAATGACACAGATATCGTTGTCTGGATTGAAAACAGATAGTATACCCTCCTTTTCTTATGTTACTAAGGGCATAAGAAATATTTAAAATAGGATATCTACCCAGTGTTAATTCTGAACACTGCAGAGGACATTCTGCCAAAAAGCTGTTTTCTACTATATTTTTCACTCCAGGCATTCTAAAAACACTAGAAGCTGTTGTACGATGCAAGGAAAAAAAATGATGTTTAAAACAAAAAATATAAAAGAATAGGTATAAAAGAATCTGTACTAATGCAAACTTACAACTGAAATTGGATACCAGAAAAGTGAGTTCTCTTTTTTTCACATATTTAAATTATGCTAAAGTATATCTGAAGTCATACTAGGATAAGGTACAGTTAGCGCTGAGTGAAACGTACCCATTTGCTTAGTAAATATGGCAGAAAAGTAAGTTTTAATTTCTGGATATTACACAGAACAGGTTATTTTGGTGAGTAGTGTCTGCAAATTAGTTAATTCTTTAATATGTTTAAGTGTAAGGTTTGGTATTTTCATATACTTTTAGGCAGTGTTGGGTACTTTTTAAAGCTTTACGGTAATATTTTTATTTAGAGAGAAAAGTGGATAATAAGTTATACTTTTAAGAAATGATAAGTCATGCAAGACCACCAGCAAATAATAGCTATTACATCTTTAAGTAATACAATACAGTCTCTCTCTTAAAAGTAACACACATTCTTGATTCAATAGAATGCTGGCAGGGCTTTAAAGGACTGGGCTGACAGTTTCCCCTGTTCTTTAAAAGATGGTACAGCAAGCCCAAGAGCATGTGTGTATCTTGTTTTCTTTCTGCAGACAGAAGTTGAGGGAATTGCTCTGGCTACATTTTTTGATCCTTTCATAAAAGCATAATAAAACCAAAGAAACATGCTTTTTACCTGTGACATACTTTAATACGCATATTATAAGTACAGAATTGGCAATGGGCTTCTGTACATTTTAGTAATGAAAAAGCAGCAAGTTGTCATATTTGACCTTTAGTGATGGCCTCCATTCTTCTTTGGGGGAAACAGTGTATACTCAATGCCAAGAGCAACCACGAAAGCTGCAAATCCCCACTTGAGTCCTCTAGTAAAGATTTCCATTAAGGTGACAGGTTTTGCATAGCCACCCATATACCTCCAGACTTCATTACTAAAAGAGAAATAAAACCAAAAGAATAGAACAGGATCAGTGGAGCCACTGTGATAAATATAACAGAATATCTTTGGAAAAAAATCTTGATTCAACTTAGATATGCATTCAGACTGTAACATTTCTATCATTTAAGTACTGAGGTAACTGAAGTTAATGACATCAACTCTAAGCTGCTACACATATTAATCTACATGAGGTACAAATAACATAGACAAACAACACAATTCTAGTATGAGACTCATCTCCCCAAACTTGTTGCATATTTTCACTCTGAATCAAAATCAACCCACTGACTTGTAAGGGATAGAGTAACTACAAAGACTAGTCACGGTGCTATACAACATCTAGAATAATTCAATCTTGAAGGGTAAGTTTTTCCAGACATAGAAAACATCCCAGTGTGGAGACACTTCGTTATACAACACGATGCTTAACTATGTTAGGCAAAGTCAGAAAAGTCTACTAAAACTGATTTTATACAGATGAAAATAAGTTTTGCTAAAAAGTTAGAATATTTACAAAGCTGACCCTCTTGTCTCACTGTTCTTAACGCATTGTTATTCTAATGTTAGTCACTGCTGTGACTGACTACAGCCAACCACTAGATTATGCTGTGTAGTTCAACCAGCATAATCTACAGAAATCTATAGAAAAGAAACAGTCTCTAAGGACACCAAGTCTTTAAGAAAAAGGAAAAAACCCACATTTACATAGACACAAACAAAATCAGAACCATAATTTTGGTGGGAGATAGAGATTTTAACAAGGGGGTCAAGTATTTATGTTCACAGATCGTATTCTCTTGTGCAAATGGTTTCTGTGACTCAGGATGAAAGAATATTGGCATGGTGCAGTGTTTTCTAGTTGCTGTTACAGGATACTTATTGAAAAAGATGTAGGTTTCCACATGACATCTTTCACACAGCTTATTCCATATGGAATATGTACCTTAATGTACATTTGCTACAGAGATGGAAAAAAGTGCCATCAACCCCAAGCTCCTCCAGAGGTTATAGCATGCAAAAAGTTTTAAAGAGATTACTATTATCACTACAAGAAAGTGCTAACAGGTAAAGCCTCTTCTATGAATGCTCCCGGAGAAGTTGCTCATGTAGTTTTTCTTCTTACAGAAGAACTGGATTACACAGCGCAAAACAACTACTGTTTTATTCACCAAGATTGAAGAGCACTCAACCAAAATTTTACATAGTTTATGATGGGGGAACGCATATTAAACATTGTTTTATAGCTGCCTAAATGATCCAGAATTGCTCTAGCAGAAAAAGAGCAGGCATTCATTGTAGAACGGGACAACTGAGAGGTAAAAGTCTCATCTTCCATGATGTAAGTTTACCTTACCTTCCATGTTACATTCGTTTCTCAGCAAAATGAAATATATAGTTGAATCAAATTCCACAGTGTGCTAATATATTTCTTCTTTTCAAATAAAGGCCTCCTGTTGTTTATGAGCAATCCTATTTCTAGAATATAAGTTCCACTGACAACATCTGAGCACACAAACTCTGCACTGAAAAAAGATAGCCTTACTCACATGTGCAAAACCTAACATAACTTAAGTGCTTTGGTGGATGAGGCCCTGGTCACTGTGCTTGATCTGTATCATCAGGAAACATCACAAAGTACAAGAGTGCCTGTCAAAAATGCAGAGGCTGGTCAAGGTAATGCAGCATGTGACCTCTGTGCAAAAGAGGGAAAGGCATAACTAAAATTCTAATTTACTTATTGTAGATGAATTTTCACAATTTTTACTAAAGAAGTGTTGTCTGCAATGTCAAAATCCAGTTGATGCCACAAGACAACATATCAAGATAATTTTTGAGGCTCTTGCACTTACCGAGCCCATGGATCCCTAAGACCACGTTTAGCCAGCCTTTTCTGGACATCCTCTAGTGGAGTACCCTCCACCTTCCACTGCCTGTAGTCGGGGAGTTCTGTTTGGCCATGGCCATGTTCACTTCCATGCGCCATACCTAAAAGAAAAGATTAGAAGTTTTTAGTTCTCAGGGAGTCCAGCTTATTCTCCACACACAAGGACCAATATCCTGTACAGGAAGAGTGGGGAGGTTACAAGAAATCCTACAAAACACTAGTTTCTGCTTTGTGAACAGTGCACCTTTGTTCAAAGAGCTAAGAGACTGTGTAGCATTTCAGAAGCTGGTGATAAAGAACAGTAAAGCAAACTGTGCTGGACTGTATTATTTCCCATATAGTAACAGTTTACTATTTTGTCTGAAAACCTGCATGGTTGGTTTATTTATTATCAGCAATAGCCACATGTCTAAAGGCAAGAGTCTTCATATAAAACCATTTCCAGAGAATTAACAGCAACATTATGTTATTTATGGATTTATTTTCTCCTAATAAAAAGACCATCAATATGGACCTTAAAATACATAGCATAGCATAACACAAACATCGCCCAGGAACATTAAGAAAATCAAACAACCTAGGAGGCTAAGATAATAGTTCATTCAAGTTTGATATCAGAGTGCCTATATACACGTCACATATAAATATTTCAGAATCATAGTTTAAATACTCCACATTGGACTTTTTTTTTTAATATGTCATTTAAGAAACTGCATTACAAGTTGAGACTTGTAATGACTAGCTTAGTTGAGACTATTTTACTGGCTTGAAAGATATTTTACTGGCTGAGTTGAGACTTCGTCTTAACTTGACTTGGCTTGAGACGAAGTCTCAACTCAGCCAGTAAAATATCTCTCAAGTCAGTAAAACAGTATCTCAAGTTGAGACTTGTAATGATTGTAATGAATGGCTTAGTTGAGACTAGCCAGTAAAATATCCTTATCTGCATATTTAGAATTTGAAAGTGTGATGGAGATTGAGAGGTATCAAACTAACTCCATAACTAGAAAACCCTAGATAGAATATAAAACCAAGTAATTTTAAGTTAGTGACCTATGTGCACATTTATAGAATACTGTTATATTATGGCTTATCCCAGCTCCTTTAAATAACTGGAATCCAAAGACGTCACAGAACTTGACTTACTCAAACAACGTAATTGAATGTACATACACTAATATGTCACAGTTCAATTTAAATTTTAAAAAATGCAGTAGAAGAAGATTCAGATGTAAATATAAAAGAATAGGGCATTATGGTAGACATTAAAATCACAGAATCATAGAATCCTTATCCAATGGTAGCTTGTTACAAGCATTTATGCATATATATATCAAATATTAAAACCATGCAGAACTACTAGCTTTAAATCCAGCCATAACAGCATATTAAACACTTAGAAAATGTTCACATTACAACAGAAATCAGATTTTAAATCCCCCGCACTCCACCATCTCTTTAGTAATAAGTTTGGTCAAACCTACTTGAAAAGAAAATATGAAAGTAGACTTTTCCAATTAAAGGCAGTATTTGTTTTAATAAAGTGGTGCAGATATTATGCACACTAGTTAAAAATGTTAAAAATGTTAACGTTTAACTGGTTAAAAACTAGTTGAAAATGGCAAGTTTTCCATTTTATAAACTGTAGTATTGTTTAAAGTTATTTCGATCTTAGCATAAAAGCAGTAGGGAAGACCAATGTGAGGTATGTAGTTAGGAACTGTTAACTTTCCATTCACATCCTTATTATCCACTGCAGAAAGAAACAAGAAAACAATGACTTAAATCTTAGACAGCTGATCTGGCTAACCAAACAAAGAATTAAGAACACTATGTAAGGCTGGGCAGTATTGTTACTGCAGCAGTATGTATTTTGTAGCCCAGGGCAATCCTTCAATCTTCAGTACTGACAGTGAAACTAGCGTTTCTCAGGTGCTAATACTAAACTAAGAATTAACTGGTGGCATCAGCTGAAACTTTAGAATAAGAATTTAATGTTGTTGACTCAAAATTTGAACACACACACACACACACCTAACAGAAAAAAAGATGGATAATCAATTAAAGCACCCCGTGATGAAACTATCTTGTTTCCTAGTATAAAGCATATGGACTGGAAGCTGTTTAAAGTCACATTTCTTAAAGCATTGTCAACATTTATACTGTATGAATACTCATCTTGTTTAAACATGGCACCTTTTTTTAAATTCATATTTTGATGTTCCATCTTCTTTAAAAGTAGGCAAGAATTGACTGATTTTGACATTTGCTTAAACGCATAGTCTTTAAAACTGCACTACAGATGCAGATACAACTACATTTAGAATTTTGTGTGTTCGAAGATTATGAGGTTTTTAGGGATGGTAATAGATATTAGCTTGGACAAGCTTACATTCTGTCTCTGTACAATACTATGGCCACTACTTATTCTTCAGAATCTAGAAAGAGCACAATTTTATTCATCTTTATGGAATATATGCTTCATCCTATTTTTTTTTTTTACAGTTATATGGGAAGAAGACATCTAATTTAGAAGTTTTAGGTGCACAGCTCCAAGCGCATGATAGACTTCACATTTTTTCCTGTGAGTTTTAAAGAAACAAACGTGCAGATTTGTTGAACTAGGAAAAACAACAGCTTGTTTGTATCAAATTACATTAACGTTGTTATACTGAAAGTGCTTTGAAGCCCTGATTTAAGTGACAGATTAAGAGATTTCCAAGGTATAAGTAATTCATTTGATTATCTAAGCAGGTATATTGTAGGTTAGAGTGTTGCTGCCTTGTAAGTTGTCACCACCACCGCTCATCAAGCAGCTATGTAAGTTTTCTTATACTAAGTAGTATCAGGAAAAAACAAGAAAATACTAGTTCTCATTAGAAAACTGATAAAGGCAGATGGGAACGTGAACATTTTCAGTGAGACCACGAAAGGCTAAAAGAAAATAATGTGAATTTCCCATCTTAACACATATCTAGTAGCGAAGAGCTAATGCAATGCTCCTCATTTTCAGGAAAATTAAAAACACAGCTTCAAAGCCTGTGACTCCTAAAGAGCCCTGGCTGTGGGGGCAAGAACGATGGAGCAGAAAATCTCAACGAGAGCTGTACCACAGCCTATTGCTAGCTACCCCCTACCCCCAAAACAAAACAAACAAAAACCCTCTCCTACAAATATTTTCCCTTTTCCCAGAAAGCGCTTTCTAGGCACACGCCTAGCCCCCAGCCCCACCAGCACGCCCGAGGGCGGGCAGCGGCGCGGGCCAGTGCCGGTACCCCCGCGATCCCCGCTGCCGGCCCCCCGGTACCTGCCCGCTCCGTGCCCGGCCGCCAGGACACAGCCACCCGGAAACGGAAGGCAACGGCTGATGCCGGTGCTGCAGAAACCGGGACCTGCCGCAAGAGTTCCGCGCGCTTCCCGTTCCGTTCCCTTCAGTTCCTGCCGGGCGAAAGGAGGGGGAAGCACGCAGCCAATCAGTGCGGGGCTTGTTGGGAGCGGAAGCAGCCCAATGGGCGGGCGCGTTGTTGAGTTGCGGGGTCGGTAGCGGCTGGAGGAGAGGTGAGGGGGTGGTGGGGCCGTTCTGCTCCGCTTAGGACCGGAGCTGTTGGGTGGCGGCGGGTGGGGCCTCGGCCGGGCCGATACTGAGCGCCCCCTTCCCTTTCCCTCCTACCTTGACCGTCAGCTGGTGCCGGCGCCCCGACAAGGACGGAAGCGCGCAGGAGCTGCGAGTGCGGGGGCGCGAACCGTCCCTACCGCCGCCGCTTTCTGAGGGGAGTGGGGCCGCCCCTGCCTCCTCCCGCAGGGCACCGCGCTTATGTAAGCCCCGGGCCCGCGCGCCCCCCGCCCGGCCGCTGCCCGCTCTCGGGGCTCTGCTCGTCGCGGGCAGGAGCTGGGGGATTGCTGGGGGTGCTCGTGAGCCCGCCCGGTGCCTGCCGCTGGATGCGTCCTAAAAGGGCATCGCTGTTTGTTTCCCTAGGAGAAGCGTGGAGGCTGCCTGAAATTCTGGAACTGCGCTGAAAGGTAACTGGAAGTTAAGGGTTTTCTTGAGACGTGCGTTTCCATTGAGGTTACTGCTTCGTTACATTCAGTGCCTGTTCCTGGAGAGCTCGGAGTTTGGCGTGTTGTGGCTATATAATTATGAAGTGTTGATTGCGTGACTATCTGAATAATTATTATTATTTTTTTTATGTATGCTTCGAGGTTGAGTACATTGTGCCCTTTATCTGGAAAGAAACTGATAAAGGCAACCACTCAGTCACTGACTTACAAAGGCTTACACCATTTCTGTATTCTAGATACTACTATAATGTAACTTCTTTATAGCATAACAGAAATGCCAGGATACTGATTTTTGACAAGCTTATAAGAATCAGAATAAACCCTGTTTTATAATATGGTATTGACAGAATTTTAGGACAGACTGCAGGTTTGATTTTCGTTTTTCGTATCTGATGAAAAGATGTTTCTGGGTTTCAGTTTTTTTTTATGGGGATATTGGGAGAGCACGAGAAGGGTTCCAGGAAGAATGCCATTATCGTGTTACTAACAGTGAAACTGTTCTAAATACTGTGCCATCTGTTTAATCCAGGCTGCCTCTGTCTGGTTTCAGCACTGAATGTTTTTCCCTGGGAGGTAAAGTCTGCAAGATACAATGTCAGAGTGAGAGGAGATGCGTTTGTTTTTTTATAACGTGTTGGAGGATGGAACTGGGGAAGGATTCTTTATCTGTTGGGTATCAGGGAGTTAAATCTCCATCACATGGACAATGATTTGTCTGATACCTGTGAAGTATTTCTCCTTTCTTCTAGTGGCAGAAAGCTACTGGCTATGTGCTCAGCATCTAGTGTTGCTGTGGAATGTTGATATTTTCCTCAGAAATATTTTTTCAGTGATCTGTAAACACGTTAGATACCAAACAAAATAGTTTTCTTTTTGGTGGAAAAAGGTAAGGTCATGGCCTTGTGTTTTGTTTTGTTTGCTTGTTTTGTTTTTCATAGTGTATTTAAGTATGGCTTGATGATTTATCCATGAAGCCATACTTTACCAATATTGCCAAGCCTATCAGCTTCTATGTTCAGTACTGATCACAGCGGATTGACTTTGTGTGACCCATTGTAGTCAAACAGAATTATAGTGGAGGAGTACACTCTGCAAGATTCACCTCTAAATACACTGCAAATTTCAGGGTTGAACAAGGTTTTGGTATCTGTTTCCCCCCACCCAAGTACATAAAACCTCTTGATAGGACTAACTTTGTGCAGTTTATTGATTTGCTCTAGAGTGAGATTGCTTAATGTCTTGCTTCCTAAATTTCCTTTTCTTGCAGTATGTGCTGTACTCTTTCTTTCCAAAATAAAAGACTGCAGATATGGGGGATGTGATGTTTTGGGGATATAGGAAACTTTCTGAAGCTGTATCTTCACCAAATAAGTGAGTTTAGATAATTTAAAGGGACCTCAATGTCTTGTTATAGCCTGTTTTTGAGAAGTAAACTTCAATATAGTTACTCACTTGTTAAGGCTGGAACTATAGTGTAGACCAGGAGCTAATAAAGAAGAGAAATTTTTATCTTATGTAGAACATACTGGATATCCTTTAGGAAGAGAAGGTCATTGGGATTCTGTGTACAAATAATCAGTACTTTTTATGGTTTATTCAGTTGCTTTTTTTTTTCTTTGCTACTATTCATGGTGGTGATAATTTCTGGAAATAAAGTGTTCTAGGATACAGTTACATTAGTGTCTATCCAGCCACGCTAGTTGTGATTAGCTGGGGTTCCTGCTTATGTTAGTAGGTTAGGGGAAGGTGGCAAGGCTTTCTTTATAGCTTTCAGAAACCTGTGTTTCCAGAACTTTTTGTTGATGTATGTTCTAGATTAACAGGTTCATTGTTGGTACTATTCTTCTCTGCCTGTGCACACTAATGTTCTCCTTATCGGTGATCTGTACTGAGTTGGTATGCTCTTCCAGATTACTTTCTGGAGTAGAGAGCTGCATGACAGACAGTGACTTGAATTTTTTTCAACTTTGACATGACAAGAGGTGTGTTTTGTTTTTTTTCCACTTAATGTGTTAATACATACTTGAATTGCTTAAAACTAAATACTACGTATTTTTCTCCTGAAATTGCATGTTATTTTCTCAGGCTCTATGTTGGTTATTTATACTTCACTGGAAGCCTGTTTTTATTCAAATAGAATTATCATTCCTGCTTTAATTGCTGTAATGATTAAAAAGGTTTTTCCTTATTCCACCGTGGTTTCTTTAGATTTTTTTTTATTTTTTATTTTTTTTAAAAAGGCTATGAAAGGCGGGAAAGTAAGTTACCTTCTCAGGCTGCAGTAGAGCTAAATATTTCATGGATTGTATTATAATGTCAAACCACTGTTTCACTCCTCTTTAGGAGGAGTGATGTGCTCTTGCAACACTGTTAGTTTCTTTCTGTATTTTGGCAATCCAGAGATCATTCTTCACAGGAACAACTGTACTGGATTAATCTGCTATCCTATCTTGAAGTCTAAAGTTCTTGGATCCTGGTATGTGACAAGACCATTGTTTCAATCCTGCTTGTTCCCCAGGGCTAAGCAGTAGTTGGCAGCAGATGCTCTATTCTTATTCTTTTTTTCTAGGCAAGTGTATCAGGTTACTTCTTAGGTCAGCTCTCCCAGTCTCTCAGTGGGGATAATGTTTTGTGTAGCTTTTTCTTCCATGAATGTACCTAATTTTTTAAAACTCATGAGTCCGTGTATGGTTTTTGAATCAACAAGCATCACTATATATCTTGTGTTCTGTGAATAACTCATTCCTCTGTTCTGTTTTGAACCTGTTATCTGAGAACTTTATATGATACCCCTGTTTTCTGTAGGAGGAGGGACGGAATTGTTTGGTTATTTCCCAGACAGTTTGATATGAGTTTAGAATCTTTAAAATCAAGCTAATATGTTCAGTCAATACTTGCCTGGGCAGGAAAAGAATTTTAGCTTTCATTTTTTCATTTTCTTTCTTTGTTCCTTTGTGTAAAGATATAAACTAATATCTGGCAGTGAAGCTGAAGGCTTCCTCATCTGACTCCCAGTGAAGGCCATCTTTGCCGTAGGAATTACCATTTAGGAAGAAGTTCTCTGACTCCTGGGGAGAAAGTGATCTAACCAGACAGAGACAGTCATCAATCGTAGGTTTTGACTTGCTACTTCAGTCAGGTATTTTCATTTACAAATAGTATAGTTATAAGAAGTAATTTTTATTTAATGCTGTTTTTAGCTGTGCTTCCTTTGCAGTTGTTACCTTGTAGTAGATAAAATTTCATGCAGAATTTTGTTCAAGCAAACATTAACTTCTGAGTTGCATAATTTGCTCAGACATCTCATGTAGGCTCTAAAGGTAACTGTAAAACAGTGATGATGACTTTAGGAAATATTTGTAGGTGTTATGCATTATCTGACTAATCTTATTTTTCCTGAACCTTTCTTTTGCTGTCTTTTTTTTTTTTTTTTGGCAGAAACCGAGATTCTTAAACAATGGAATCACTGGAGGGTTGAGGTTGGAAGGGACCTCTGGAGACCATGTAGTTCAACCCCTTTGTTCAAAGCAGGGCCTACTAGGGCAGGTTCCTCAGGACGTTGTCCCCTCAGTTTTTGAATATCTCCAAAGGCAGAGACTCCACAGGCTCTTTGGGTAACCTCTTCTAGTGTTTAAACCACCTCACTTTGAATAAGTTTATTTTCTTATGTTTAAATGGATTTTCTTATATTTCAGTATGTGTGCAGATAGATGCAAATATTTTGAGTGTGAAAGTGTTCTTAGTTTGTGCTTGTATCACTAAATGAAGGTAACCTAGTTAGTTGGTTGAACTTTTCTCTCTGTACCTTTCCTTGGATAATTCATGCTTTTATTAACTAGACAAATAATTTGAAATGTTTTTTTTTTTTAACTTCAATCACAGAACATACATATGCGAGTGATTCTTTTCCCCCCCCCCATAGAATTCTGACCTTAGTCCTTAAATTTGAAGCATGAGGTCAAGAGGTAGAGGGGCACTTCTGATGAAATAGAATGTTGTTATATAGTAAAACCAAATTCTCTATTGCCAGCACCACAGAGAAGAAAATGTATAAACATAGATCAGGATCGGGTGCTGGGCAAAATAATACACAGTCTGCAAACTGTTCCAACACATGCTGCAAGTTATCAATAATTAATAAAAGTTTTGTATTGTAAGGAGAATTACAGTGTGGCCATTAGTCATTCTTCTGTTAGCATTAAATCTTTTGTCAAATATAAAACACTACACCCGAATTCATTATGTATTCAGTTTTCCTTGGAGCCAAAAAACTTAGAAAAGGTATGTTACAGATGTTTATTGTATGGCATTTATGTTCATATATAGTGTCTTAGGAGTAATAAATTATGTGGTTATGTAACATTTGTTTAATAAATCATGTATCTACTTTTAAACTAATTTGCATCTTTTTATTTTGTGCCATTGTAGTGTAATCTAGGTATAATGCACTCTTCTGGTGTAGTAGGCTGAACTCTGTTACAGTGTTACTCTGCTGCCATGAGATATCCTTTTCCTCTAAAGTCCTATGTTTCTCATCTAGAATCTATTTGAAAATGCTTTGTGGAATAAAACTGACTTAGTTATCTACTTCAATAGAAATTTAACTAGAAGTCACAATTTGGGTGATTTGTAAAAGAACGGTCATTGTCAAGTCACCTTTTTGGTTTTTCTTTGATTTCTGCTCTGCAGGCAGTCTGGCTTGCTCCTGTTGGCCACTGCTTATGTCAGTTCTGCTGCTTTGACCTCTTAGTATTATTCTGTAGAGCAATATGTATACTATGGTTCGAAAGTATTAGTTTATTTTTGATTGGAATATAGAGAACAAGAGATATTTGGAAGATTGCACTGGGTAGTAAACTAAAATGTCTATTGCAGTGTTGAACTTTATTTTTCTCCCAGTATGGAATATTGGGAATTGCCAAATTTCCTGGCTACATAATGCTGTTCAGCACAAGACCTGATGGAGGTTGATGGAGCAGTTGAAACCTGTTACAACTTCCGTTACAAATTTCCTTTTTGCTCAGATGGGTTGGCATGTGTGTACTGTTTCTGAGAGTTCTGGTATCTGTTTCTTCTTTCTGTCTCCTTCAGTTTTGAGAATACCCTGAGCTTTAGAAGAGGCTGGAGACCAGCCCCTCTGCATGTTTGCCTCTGTTTGGAATAGGGCCACAAGGTAGAAAACTTGATTTAGAAAGTATATAGTATAACAGTAATAGTATAAGGGTAAGGGGAGGGTATGTTAGTATATTTTCAAACTCTTAATATTCTAATAACAGCAATGAGATAGACAGATGATTGGTAAAAATCCTTTTACTTCAATGAAATTACACAAGAAGCAATTGAGGAATCTGTTAAGTAATAATAATGTGCCCTTTTACATAGAAATGTAAAGCATGCTGATGAAGGATTTATTCTAGCAAAAGCTTCTATTCCTCTGTATGGGTAACAGTGGAGAACTTTCCATTGCTTTTTTAAAGACATTCAGTTGAGCCAGAACAGCATGAGCTAAATATGGACACAGGAGACCAAGGAGAGTTTAGATCTGGAATGGAAAAATGACTAGTTCCTTATGTGCGTGGAGTTTTTTTTTTTTTTTAAGCTGTTTGCGTCTTGTTCTTGGCATACAGCAGGTCTTAGTCAAAATTACCGGGCTTCAAAAGTTTCTTTTAGATTGCTAATTATGTGCCCATTCTATTTCATAATTGTGATAGAGAAACCACGATATGTGGTGGTAACTTGATCTTGTCAACGTTGCACCTGTGCATTAGTTTCAAGTAGTAACATCCTTAAGTTTCTGGAATTTATTAAACTACATTTCTGGTAATTTTTTTGGAAGATAACAGAATGAGGTGTTGTTTTTGTCAGGCTTCATGCAAGCCATTCTTGTAGCTTAATGAACTGCAATAGACTGCAGCACTAATCTTTGCCTTGTCAGAGTAGCAAGAACTTCGCGCAAGTCTCTTAAGCAATAAAGTCTCTTAAACTAGTAAGTATTACCTATGGGAAAACAAGTAGAGCTGAGCATGTTGGGGTGGAAGCTAAATTGAATGAAAGAAGAAATACCTTAAAATATCAAAGTAATTTAAGCTAAGCGTTTATTAAACTGTGTTTCTGAGCTGTTTAATTTCATAGATGTTCTGTGACAGCAACTCTTCCTTTAAAACAAGATTTTCTTTATCTTCTCACCATAAACAGTGTTAGAACTTGAGAGAGCAAATACAAACTTTAAAATAATTTGCCCTGACTGTTAGCCCAGCCTGTTCAGCTGATTGCTGCAATGTGAATGGTTTAGGCACAGTTTCATGTCCAAGGGACAGGTTTGAGAAATGACTAAGAAAGGAGTCTGTTTTTCTGCATCACTGGTGAAAATACACACACGGTCATTCTTTGTACATACAGAAATGAAACTTTGTTGGTTCGTTAGTTGCTTCAGCCATAGAAGTGAGCAGATGCTTTTGGGACGTGCAGGTGTCACTGCACTGAACTCCTTACTTTGAGAGAGTGCTTTTTTTTTTTTCAAGTTCTGTGTATGTTAAATCCTTGCTAGCAACAGGCCTACTATGTTTTTTTTAGCAGTTAATTTTCAGAGTTTATATGGAAAAATCTAAAACTACTGTACCTATTTCCTTTTTAAATGAAGTTAAAATGTTGGCATTTTATGCCTGATTTTTAACTTGCCAAGTTAGCTCAAATAAAATCTCTGGAATTTAAAAACTAAAACCAACCAACCAAATCCAAAACTGTTGGAAATACTCCTGTAAATTCCATAATAATTTCTAAAAATTAACTGTATTTGTATTTTACTTTTTTTCCTAGCTACTTCAATGTTTATCTTGAGTAAAACTTACGATGCTAGAGCAGAGAAAAAAATGTGCAACTATGGAATTTCACAATTGTGCACAAATTCCTAATCAGGTTAAGGTTTGTGGATGTATTCCAGACTGAGTTAGGGGTCAGTGGGCTGTACTATTTGGCAATGATGCTGCTGAAATTGTGTAATCAAGTATTGTGCTGATTGGCACAGGGTGTTGTCGTCCCTCCACCTCCTCACCCTCGTCCCCATCTTTGTTTAGCAATGTATATTAACCAAATGTGCAAAGGTTGTGTTTGGTTTGTTTCCTTTTTGCCCTTTTTCTCAGACTTGAGGATATTGATCAATGCTAAAGACAAAACATTACTTAATGTGAGAAAAGTAGAAGAAAGTTCAAAGAAACTTGTGTAAAGATTAGGATGCCTCTAGATATTTATTTCATGTAATAAATTAAGACTTAAAAGTGTGCTGCAGAAAGCTTTAAAATGTTCTATTGGTCATTGAGAATATAGCTTTCCTTTTTTTGCCAGCTGCTGGAAAAGAACTTCTTTAGCACTGCTGCTTGTCCTTTTGCCAAAACGTTTTGTAGGAATGTTACCACATTTGGCTGGTGGAGATATGTGTGGGTATGACAGTCAACTGCTTATCTCTTCTACTAATGCTTCCATGATGATAACACACCAGACATTGTATTTGATACCTTATTTTAATACAAATTTTTTGATTTTTGTGAGATGTGGGAGAGAGGAGGGACAGATAAATCAACATTATTGTGCTGGTTAGGAAACCTAAATCACACTTTAAAGAGTTTTCAGCTTTAGCAAGTTTTGAGGTATTTCAAATTCATGTTCCAATAGGTAGGTTTTGATAGACAAAAATATTTTTTCCTGCATCTTTTGTCGTCATACAGAATTCCAGTAATAGTTATTTTATTGCTATTTCTGTGAACTATTGGGAAATTCTGCTTTAGTAACGTGTTGGCTTTGAATTGATTTGTAAGATTGTGATGACTATATTTTTCTCTATGTGAATGCAGACTGTACAGCGTTCTGAAATGTGGAATATTGCTATTAGTAAATTGTCTTTGTGTGCATTTGCCTTGTATCTATGAAAAATAAAAATAGTTTTTAGCATTTACTTCTTTATTGCTTGACAGTGTTTGAAGTTAGGATCTTTATTTCTTGGTTTTAGTTACTCAAGTGACACAGGACTGATTAGGAAACAAAATCATTAAAATATAGCTACAAAAGTTGTCTTATTATGCCAGTTGAATAGCTGGAAGATAAGGCAAAAAGCATAAGGATTTTTTCTGCCCCAACTATGAAACTCCTACTGCTCAGTGATAAGAAATGATTATTGCATAATCATATTAAGGACAAGTGTGTACATAATTATAAGTACCAGGGTACCGGGTATGGATTTGTACTTTGTTCAGAACAGTTTTCTCACACACTGAAGTACTCACACTTGGACTGTGTGAGTTGGACTTTTTGTTGGTGTTGTTGGTGTGTGCACCTTATCAACCTTACTTTTCAAGAGGTTGCTCAATGCTGTGCAGGTACATTGTCTGCATGCCAATAACCTCAGTGTTCCTAAACCTTCTGTCCGAGTTGCCTTTGAAAGAGTGTCCGTGCCTGTTTTGTGAATCATTATGTATGAAGGGTATTAGAGGAGTATATTCCTTGCAGCAAAAACGTATAACCAAAAAATCTCAGGTGCCTGGTGCTTGCATTTCAGTATGCGCTCACTATTCCTATCAACACAATTCCATAGGGAAATGGGACAGTGATGTATTTAAAAGGCTGTTTAATTAAAAACAGGCTTTGATTAAATTTTTTTCTGATGTATTTGAAGAGGATGAACTAAATTTGCTGTATAGCCAATATAATTAAAAAAAAAAAAAAGTGTAAGGTCAGAAATTTTACCTAGATGGGCAGCATGACTTACCAGTAGAAGAATAAGGAAACTGTGTATGTCGAGTATATTTCATATGGATACGTTTATATTTCAAGTGGATGTGCTATATAGAATTTGTTAAAGAAGACCCTTTTGCTTAATGTTTCAAAAAGTAGTAGTGTAACTCTTTGACATGTCTGCATTTAAGGCCATCTCTGGTCTTTTTCCAAAGGTGGATTTACTCAGGAAGACTTGAGGGAAGAAAAACATAATTCTACCATTGCTTTTGAAGACAGTTTTTAGCAGAACTATTTAGTATTACAAACAAAACCCCAGAGCTTCTCTGTGTATGGGTGAGGTTATGTAAAAATGGCTGAATTTTAGAACTTTGAGTCCTCAGTGAGCATTCCTGCTGTTGTGTTTTATGGATGCAAGAAAATGTATTTGAAAACTTAGAACGTTGTAAAATTGACAACTTGTAAAGAAATTCCATTTCTCCTTCCACACCAACCATAAACAGAAGGAACGTTACTCAGAAGCTAGCTGCATGAATTTTCAGTGCTGTTAAATCTAATTTTTGGTAATATCGAAAGACTCCTGCCTTCTGGAAGTATACTAGGACACTAGGATTTGACAAACCCTTTTGATTTTGTTCAGGCTATGTGTAGAAAATGTTCATGAAAATAGCAGGATGCACTTAATCTGCACTTAATCCCTCTCCCCTACTCCTCTTTTTCTCTTTTTCTCCATCTGCTCCTTTCTGCTCCTTTACGGAATTCACCAGTGGCTGATCTGGGGAATAGGGTTGTTTCAGTTGAAATCACACTCTTAATTGGTTAAGCTGCTTAGTGTGCTTAGTGTTTCATCAGAAACAACTTGTTTCCACAAGTTGTGGAAATCCTACCGCCTACCCCCCCCCCCCCCCGTATCGATCTACAGCTAAGATAAAAGAAATTGTTGCCTAACAGAGATCTTGTTGATGTAAATTATTTGTGCTAGGTTAAGATTACATTCCTAAAGAGACTGTATATAAAAAATTGCCCCAGAAAAAAAAGACTTAAATTTCTGGTTAAATAAACAAATAAATAAAAAGTCCCAGTACGCTAGTAACTTAGTGCTCCTCACTATTTAAAAATAAAAATAAAAAAATAAGCCACTTCACACTAAAAATATTAACCAGTTCTTTCCTAGGACCAGTCCATCTCTATCCTTTTCTAACATTAGTTTAAGAGTAAAAGAATAACGACTGTGTAAACACTGTGCATTGTGTTTAACTATTGAACAGTGAAGATTAATTATTAAACACATACCAAAGCAAAAGAGGAAACTTGTGTAGCTCTTGTACTGGTTTACATTTACTAGGGTTTTATTTCTCATACAGTTGCTTCACAGAGTTTATAATTCCATTGGATAGGCCACAGAATGACAGACCATAGTAAGCTGAATTTCAGAGTTTCATGAGAATTTTTATCAGATGATTACAACGGGCTGTGCTTTTTTTAGAGGCACTATTTCTTTGCCTGGTTTCCATGAAAGAGAGAGTCCATCAAAGACCATATAACCTCCAGCTCTGGAGGAATCCTGTTGAAGTTAATAGGTTTGGTCACTAGCATCAATTTATACAGGACAGTTACCTTAATCAATTGGGTCAATTGAGTGGATAGCTCATGTTAAGGTAGATCTTGATGGATCTGTGTTGTCCAGAATTAAGATGATCAGGAACATATCTTACTTATCACTTGTGGATTCTGTTTCATAAAATGAGATTATTCTTTTGTATTGGAATCAGACCAGTATTTTTCTTCTCATCTTGGGGATTGGTCTTTGCAGTTCTTAGACCCCCTCTCTAACTTTCAGAAAACTAATATAAGGCAGCTATACTCTGAGCAGTTTTGAGTCTGAAAGCTGAAGCATATCTTGTGTTTTTGGATTGTTGATGCTATGCTGCTCCACCTGAGAAGAGCAAGCAGCCTGTGTGTGTGTCTTAAATCCTCTTCATAGTTTACATGCAGGTTTTGATTGCCTCATGTAATCCATTGGGTCAAGTGGAAGATGTCTGTGCTGAATGATGTATCTGAGTTACACATAAGAAACTTACGTGAACATGCAATAAAGGAATATATCCTAATGCTTAGGAACATTTAACTGGCATTTTGAAACTGTATGTTGGAATTTTGTATTTTTAATGTCATAATACTATTCTTTAAATGATACATTATCTTAGCTATAATTGAAATAAATTTGTATTCACTTGTTTAACAGTTTATGGATATGTGTAGGTAAGTGTAATGATGGCGGGAGAATCTGACACTGCAGCTTCATTTACTTACATTCTACTTCATAGAGCTGAAAACTTTACCATCTGAAGTTGGAAATAATAGAATCTTTCAGCACAGGTAATGACAGGGGATCCTTTGTGTCAGCTCTCTTTGCGAATTTTTAGGGTAAAGGAAAGAAGCATAGGTAAATTAATTCATGAATGTGTAAGCTAAATTCTAGTTTGGGTAAATTGCGGTTGGAGGCAGACATTGCAGCAAGAAATATATGCTGGTATCTTAATGGTCTGAAATTGATAGAGCACTTCATTTTTGATGGCTGTTTTCATAATATAACATTAGTTTCTGTCAAGGGAGGATGGCATGGCTCAAAAATGGGAAGCTGCTTAGAAACAAGTTCATATTTCTTTCCTTTGTGGGCAAGATTGCTGTCTGTTTCAGCGTAATGTTTGCAGTCTTGTTCTAAAGTGTGTGTTGAGGCTTTTTGTCTTTTTGTTTTGTTTTTGTTCCCAAAGAAATTCTGTCTCAGGATTTAACTGATAATTGCTCATTTTTAGTACTTAGTACTGAGTGTCCCGTAACTGTGGTTTTGCAAGTGTAAGCCTGCTGTTATACATATAGCTTTTTCAGACTACGTTTTTACTGTGTGCTTCCTATCTTTTAGCAAAGTCTTTCTTGATTTAATTTACTTCATGAACCAAAACTCTGTACCAAGAAGTTGCTTAGGAGAGGTAGGGTTACACAAAAAGTAGTTTGCATGGAAATGTTTTCTTAAGTGAAGAAACTAATGAGTTGCAGACAAACTAGCATAGGAAGAGTTACTACATATGAACTAATGCAAAGGGAGGAAAGCCTGTATTGTTTAGTGTAGGATGGGTTATCGCACAGGATCCTGACAAGACAATGCTTTAGGTTTAGTGTAGCATGACTGTATGAAGTTGCTTCTAAGGAAACTGGTGCTGAGAGAATGTATAAGGTAACATTTCTATGGCTAACCTACATGTGGGTGTTATATATGCGTGTGTGTCCAGTCTTCATAATAGAATAATTAATACATGCGCTGCTGTGTTTAAGGCTGCAGGATAACTCCTTTTAATATATTGTTGTCACCAAAATCCCATAGGTAAAGCAGAGGGAGTACTTATACATGTCTCTTTCCACGTCCTAAGTTGTCTTAACTCTTTTTCTGCTATATTCATTGCATGAACTCCTAAGAGAGATTTAGCTACAAATGTACAAGGTATGACTGTGGCTTTTTTCAGGTCCTTAGACTCTGTGAGACAAATAGGACTTAATTTTTAATTAATTTTTTCCTCTGGAAAAAATTCACCTGACTTCAGCTTTGCACAAAATTGCTCTGTGCAATGCAGTGAAAATGTTAGCTTTATAATCCTTTATTTTTTTTAAACTGTGCTATAAAGTGTCTTTTCATATTTTCATTCACACTGCCCTAATTGTTTGGCTTTCAGCATGCTACCAAAATTTTGCATCTGCAAAGCACAATTTCAGTGTAATAATTATTGATAGAGGGCTTGGCGGCACAGATTTCTGGTGCTTGAAAAGGCACAGTAGATGGTCTAGGTCTCAGAATGACTTGGAGGCTTTTGGGGACAGATGGGATGTGTCTTTTCTTTATACCTCTTTTGACAGCAACTGAAATTTATTTGACCCTTGTCACAAGAAACATCTCACCCTGTGGATGTATGGTATCATAAAAGTTTGCAAGAGTGTTGTCAATCTTTGGCCCTTTGGTGGTAGGGCTGCCTCGCATCATTTCCATATAACTGTCTTTGTTGCTGGTATCCGAAAAGCAATTCTTTTTAGCCTGGTTACCATTACTGAGTCAAAGGAAGTAATGTCTTATCGGAGTGTTTTGCATGACTAAGGCTTGCCTAATAAGACTTGCAATCTAAATCCCACATGTGGAATAAATATGTCAGTATTTATATTTTAATGTTGAGATGTATGTCGGTCTGCTTAAGCTGACAATTAAATTACCTAGAAAGAGTCTGTCTTCCAACTCCTTTTTTTATTAAAAAGAAGACTTGAACTGATGGTTTAAATTAATAACTGTCCAGAGAATGTTTTCTTTCTTTCTGTCCTCGTCAGTTTTATACCTTGCAGAAGTTTCCATTTCCCTCTGCTATGGAGTTGTTATGGCCAAGACAGTTCTGACAGATTGAGTGTACCTGTTTCTAATACCAGGTTGCGGTTGTGGTTCTGATTTGTTGATGACAACAGTTTTTGAATTTATTTTTGATGCCTTTATCAAAATGGCAGCATATATAAGTGTATATTAAAGATGATTGCTATAGAATATATTTATGTAGATGGATAGAATGGGATTGTAATGCTATCTGTGATTATGTGTTTATTATAATCATGCATATACTTTTAAATCAGTACCAGAAGTAATCTATGAACTTTTCTCATAGAAGCCTGTGGTTACCAAAATTGAACATTCTCACGTTTGCATTTAATGTCCTCATTATAAAAACTAGTCTTGTTTTCTATGGGGATCAAACCAGCCTTAGAGTCAATCCCTTTTCCAGTGTGGAAATCAGAGCATAACATAGCTGTTTAATATAGTCTAGCATGCAATCTGACTGCAGCTGGATGAAGATATTTATGCTTATATTCTGAGCAAATAAGGAATAAGGTGCTCCTAGGAGAATATTTTGTGAAGCATATCAGTTTAAGTACTAGCTTACACCATTAAGTTTTCTGCTTTATTCTTTTTGTACAAAAAAAAAAAAGTAATAATGTAGAACAGGTATTATAAATATGTATATAAATCTCTTCGTATTGCCCTCATGATATGCTATGGTGAGTCCCACTCTTACTATAAGGAACAGTATACAGGAGTCTAACATTTCTACCTTGTTACATTTTAATGTTTTATTTTGTATTATTCTGTTACAGAATTCCATTCTACCTTTTCTACCAGTTGGAATTAAGTTCTTTTAAGGCATGCAGTTCTTTTTTTCCCTTTGAATTGTAAAAATTACTTCTATATCTTTAATCTAAAATTAGAAGTTATTTTTCACTATCGTTATCCTCATTACTTGCCTCTTAAACGCTTTTCTGCCTGATACATATTTTCTTTCAGGATGCTTGAATCAAATGTGGGCCAGTATTTCAAATAAGAGCATGCTATCAGTTTTGTATGCTCTGCTTACATATTTTCAGAACTACTTTGCACTGCTTTCGTGCTGTTAAAAACCTCGATTTCGTTTCTGGCAGCTTATAAATTCCTTAGCAGATGTTTTCATTAAGTGGTTGAATGTATTATCCAGTCTTTTTCCATTCAATCTTTTAAAACCCTGCATTCAGGAATAACGCAATGTGAGAAGTTCAAATTGCTTTCTGTTTTCTGCAGTTGTCAGCATGTTGCCCAGTTCCCTTTCTGTAGAGGTCATGTACAGTCTAGTAATGGGGTGACAGGAGAGGGGAGGATGTTTCCCGTGTAGTTCCAACCACTTTGTCATTTATTTTTCTTTCTTTTGCTTCCCAGAGTGTTAATTATATTAAACCAAGTGTTCTTATTATGAACCTAAGAACATTCTGGATCAAAGGAATAGAATGTTGATTTAGTTGAAAGTAAAGATCCTTTCTTGCTGCTTTCCATGCTACTTTCTTACAGATGTAGCAGGGAAAAGTCTTTCTTTAAATACACTTCTTTCCATGTTCAGTAATGAATTGTAGATATGAGAAGAGTGTATACATAACTTGGAAGAACAAGCTGTATTGATACTTGTGTTTTCTGTTCTTTTAGACCTGCTGTCAGTCAGTAAGGTTCTCTTGCAGGAGTGACAATGGAGAGACATCATGCCACTTAAACCTTTGTTCTTATTGTTGAGATTTCTCTCTTGTCCAGATTTTAATTGCATAATACTCTTGCCATAGACTTTGAGGTCAGAATTTACAACTTCGTTATTCATCGTGCAGCTGTGATTTAGTTACATTATGTGAATTGTGACGTCTAGTAAGTATATAATGGCAAGAAAGTGGACTTGTTCTTGAAATGTGTGTCCTGTTTATGTAACTGCACCCCATTACACCCTTTGTTTTGAAGCCTAAAATCCTAGATTCTTTAAAATAAATAAATTAAACAACAACAAAGCCCCCAGACACTGCATACTTGAATAATCATATCTTCTTAGGTGTCAACAATTACTAATATCTAACTGGTAGCACTTTTTTTTTTTTTTTTTTTTAAATCCCCACTGTAATAGCTTGTTATTTCTCTTTTGCCAGTGTTGGCTCTGATTATTTGGCTAATTGTTTTTCTGTTGCAAATTGGTCTTGGTTAGTAGTTTAAATGTAGCCTGGTAAGTAATAATAAAAGGGTACTGGCTGTAAATACATTTTAAATGTAAGTGAAGCACATGCTCTCAGATGAGAGAAGTTGAATAAACCCTTTCTCATATATATATTGCTGTAGAATTCAAAAATTCTTGGATAGTTACCTGAGTTTTACATTTTATTGTTTCAGTAGCGTATTACTGTAATACGTTTTATTACAGATGTTGATATTTTCAAAGAAAATAATAGAGAGTGATGAATGAGTGGACTCTTCAAAATGGGAAACCCATGGTTTCATATTTTTAAATTATTTGTGTGTAGCATGAGCTAGTTTGGAGAATCCTTTTGCTTGGTACAATTCTGTTTAGATATCAACTGTAATTTGCAGAAGTACAATGCAAGGCTGTGACTTCCTTTGAGAGCAGCATTTTGTAGCTTCAATGTTAAATGTAAAGATTCCAGGTCTAATGATTCATCAGCTATATGTCTCATATTCTGCCATTTTGTACCAAATGAACCTGATCAGGATCGGATGATGGTGATTTTAAGTGCTTTTATGGCAATCTTTTCAGTAATTATTTTTTTGTACTTGGTTTTAACATTGAGAGACTGTGCTCCCAACTAGAACTCTACTGTTCAGTGCTTTAATATGATTTTAAACTTGCTTGCTTGTGTGGTATTTAAGGAATCTGAACAATCAGTCCTTATGTCAAAATATTTGAGTATATTTAATTATTACTGCTACTAATAGCTAAATTTCTGTTTAGTTATTATGGTTCCTGCATAAGAACTTTTGAGGGATAGTAGGGAAAAAAAAGTATTTAAAAGAAACATGAGAAATCTGTTACATTCACTGTATTTTGTTTGCTTTGGGAGAGACATGAACACTCTGGAAATGAAATTTGGTACTCTTATTTGAGGTTGCTTCAGCTTTGAATAAATATGCACAGGATTTAATGCTGTTGAACCAGTTTGTTTTAGAGACACACCCCTGTGGTACCTGATGTATTTAGTTCTTTTTCTCCAAAGGTTAGTTGGGGCACAGCAAACCAGGGAGTGAATGTAAGCATGAGGTGTGCTTTACAGATGCTCACATGAAAATCCCAGAGCAAGTCTGCATATCAGGCAGAGATAGTCACACAGTTGTTCTGCTTGTGTTCCTCTGTAGACAGTGTCCAAGTACATCAGGTGTAGCCTAGCTGGTGGGGTGCAGCCTGGTGAAGTGTCTGCCGCTCCACCAGGGCGGTTTGGCTCCAGGGTGGGCACAGCCACCAGGCACTGAGCTTTTGCTAAGTGCTCACATAGGGAGTCAGTGCTGTAATCCATATCCTGACTAACTTGAGTGTTTGTGCAAGTCCTTAAAAAGGTTTGTAACATCCATGTGGATAATTTGAAGGGAAGAGTTGACTTGTCCTAAAGCTGAACTAGGAAAGCAATCTTGGCTGAAATAGGTGTGGACTACTTCTGAAATGATACAGCAGAGCTGCTTGCTTACATCCTTTTCAAGTCACATGAGCAAAGCTGGCCTTAACTTCTGAAAAAATCTTTCAGGAGGGCTGCAAATGTACCCTTGGAGAAACAAATAGTTTGTGTTTACATTTTTCTGTAAATGTGGTGCAAGGGTGGCACTTAGGGTGCTTTTCATCCTGGAATATAGTTTATGCTATTGGTCTTTAATGTACATGCTGACAAAAATATTCTGAAAGCATCAGAACAGCTAGCTGTATTTATATAGGCAGCCACTCAAGGCAGCACAGGAAATCTTCACTGAGTGAAAGTGGATGGATCATACAGTAGAGTTGGCACAAAAAGATCTGTTGTGTTAAGCTGTTTTGCTGTGTTCTCCTAAGGTAAGAAAATAGACAAAAAGCACTATACAATATTCTTTTCTTCAGGCATGAGTAAAATCTTACTCCATCATATACAATAAGACATTGCACTGGGTTTTGTTTCTGTCAGTATTCTTCCAGGGCGTAGCACAAGCTCTGTCTTTCAGCAATTGTTTTCTAGACATCTGCTTTCCTAGGCAGCAGTTACAGCCTTGATTCTGAAGCTGGCTTACACTAGAAGAGGTCCCCAAACAGAGTTTGCTTGAAGGTCAGATGCATGGCCCAAACATTGGGACAGAAATATGTGGGATACTGGTGGGGAAGGTGGACTTTTCCTTTTCATGGTACATAGCTGCTAGGTGACTTTAACTATAATATGAAGTTGCACCTAAAGTTTGACACCAACACAAATTCAGTTTTTAACACGTCAACTGTGAGTTGACTTGTTTGACCACCAGCTATATGTGGATTTTCTGTAAGTTCATTTCTTAGGTAGGTTAGGTGTTATGCCATTAGAATGCTGTTTTTTACTTACTGTGATAGTAACATCGGGACCTTTATAACATTTACAGTAAGGCTTTTCTGAATTGTTTTTGTACCTCTTGGAATTTTTCATAGTTTCTTCAGATATGCCAGACTAAATTCTAACTCAGGAGAATTGCAGACCATGGTGGTTTTACCCTGCTGGGAAGCTAAACTCCAGCACAGCTGCTGTCTCACCCCCGATCCCTCCCCCCTAAAAAAAAAAGGAGGGCAGGGGGAGAGAGTATGCTGGAAAGAAGGGGGGAAAAAAAGGCTCATGGGTTGAGATAAGGATAATTTAAATAAAGGGAAAAGAAGGTGTGTGTTTGTGTGTGCAAGCAAAGGCTGCATGGAAACACGGAGGGAAGAAAAACAACTAATATTTGGCCATGTCCTGGGAAGCAGGGCCTCAATACATGGAGTGGTTGTTTGGGAGGACAGGTGTCTTCATAATGAGAACCTCATTCCTCTTTCCCTCCTTTTATTGCTGGGTGTGACACCATGTGGTAGAGATGCATCCCTTTGGGTGGTTTGGGTCAGCTACCCTGGTGATGTCCCCTCCCCACCTCTTGCCTACCCCCAGCCTGCTGGCTTTGGGGGGCTTTGGAGGGACTTTTGGTGCTGTGCCAGCACTGCTCAGCAATAGACACAACACTGGTGTGATACCAGTGTTGTTCTAGCTACAAGTGCAGAGCACAGTGACTTGCAGAAAACGGACTCCACAATCAATAAGATTGTAAAGTAGGTATGTTTATTCAGCGCTGGGCAGCACGGGGGTAGTCCCACCAAAGTCGTGCATGCCTGACGCAGCGATTTGCCATGGTTATATGCAGCAAAGAGTTACATATGCATGAAGTTTCACAATGTGCCTATACATATTCATAACCTGTCCCCGCTTCATATTAAAATTAGTTTGAAAGAGTAATTTCCATAAAGTCCTCCCATCTGCGCTTGCACAGTGTCTCCTGGTAGTGGTCGTTGGGGGTCGTGGGGATTAAGGTTGGCTACTCTTCCT
Source organism: Anser brachyrhynchus (assembly GCF_964034855.1). Classification (NCBI taxonomy): domain Eukaryota; kingdom Metazoa; phylum Chordata; class Aves; order Anseriformes; family Anatidae; genus Anser; species Anser brachyrhynchus. The sequence continues at coordinate 1,562,899 of NC_137701.1, forward strand.
CATCACTGCTAGTTGACCTCTTGTCTTTGCACAGACTCAGTTGCTCCTTGGCTCTTGTCCATCTGCAGGACCAGTTTCTACCAGCTTCTTAAGATAGGCTCCCACTCTTACTAGGAGACTGACATTAGTAAGGGGCCCAAGGCTTCTTGCTTTAGTTAATTTGCACAATGCACCATAGTTAGCAAGGACACTAAGTAGCATCCTAGTTTAATGCCGTCAGCGTTTTCTCTACTTCATAAGATTCTCTTAACTCCCTCACTCAACATCACTGTATGGGTTGCTGCAGGGAAGGTGAACTCCATCCCAGCCAGACCCAGTACACTGATACTTCATTCATTTCACTTTATTTGTAGTGTTCTTCTCTTATTCCAAACATCTAGATCTTTACTGGCCTGATGCTTTTTTTTTCCTTGATAGCCTTGAGCACTTTGCTTCTGCAACAGTGAGCCTGCTCAGTATTCTCCTTGTGGTCTTGCTCTGAATGGTAGTGTTACAGGGTAAAGAATACTTAAAATATGCAATGCTACTCGGTCCTTAGTGTAGCTTTGTGTGCATTTTGCTCTCATATTGGAGCTGGGTTGCAGTTTCATACCTGTTGGTGTTCACTGGAGTGTAAACAAGCGTGTGTGGTTTTGGCTTATTTTTGTTCATTTTTAAAGCATAATTTTAATTCCCTCTTGCAAGGGTTCTCTAAGGAAATAGTTAACTTCACAGAGAGTTGATGTAATTTTTTGAGGTTTATGCAGCACTGGAGGAGAGCAGCAACATGCCTCCAGATTTTAACAGGGTCTTCCAAATGGAAGTAATTGTTTGGAGGGTGAGGGTGGCCATGAGTTACAGATGATAATAGTATCTGATTTAAGAATAGTTACTTACTGTGTTGTATATGTAAAGCAGTTTGAATCCCCACATTCCATTGTGAGGCTATGCAATTTAAAAAAATATATATCTTTTACTTAAATTTAATTCCCCAAACCCTGCAAACTGGTGAATAAAATATTTCATTTCAAGTAAAAGAATTTTTTAGTCTGATGTTCCGGTCAGGTCTGTGTGTATCTGTTTGTGCTGAGTCCTTTTGTTTACAGTGGAACACTGTACAGAAATAGAAGTTCCTTTGTCTGATTTGTTGCTATATACCTGTGGGGTCTTGCTCTGGGGCCAAGAAGACTTAGGTTCATACACAGAAAAAGTGATTTCTAACTTTTTACTGCAGCTTTGAAAAGGTTCCACCTGGTTACTTCACAGGTTATATACCTTTAGTTTTGACACTGGGGATAGCAGGTTAGGTATGATTGAACGTTATTCATTTACTTCACTTTCCTGACAGAGGTCTCCATATACTGAAATACTCTAATTTACTTACATTAGGCTCACCTGTGTGCCATTTACCTTATGCTCAGCATGAAGGGATCTTGCTCCTAAATGTGGACATTAGTGTAATGTATGATTTTTTGCAAAGCTATTGGAATTTTTGGTTCTGTAACAAATATGTATTAAGAACAGTAATAGTAAGGAAGAGCCTTTAATATATTCCAACTATGATTTGGACCTTTTTTTTAACAGACATCTTCTCTGAAGTCAGCATATTGATTCGGCTAATTTTTTAGAAAATTTTTGTTTATCTTGCATCTTTCTTGCACTGTTTTTCATAAGAAATAATGCTTCAGTTTTCCTTTGTAGTATGCATGGAGTACTATGTGCCGATAATATGTAAGGGCTTTCCATGTAGGAAAGACTTCCTTCTGGACTTAATATAGGCAATCCCTCCCTTTTTTTCCCCTCTGTTAAAATACTGAGGATTTGTTGTTGTTTTTGTATTTTTAATAGTAAATTGCTTTTTATCTTTCAGAAAACAGGGCAGTATTTGAAGTCTTGACAAATGCATCCCAGGCTGAAAAACTGCACTTCTCCTCCTCTTCCTCCTTTAGAAAACTGACTTCTTTAAAGAGAGGTAAAGTTGCGTGTTGCACTTCCTGTAGATTATATATTTTTTTTCTGGGCAAAGTGAACTGGATATGAACTTCTTCAGTAGCTTGTTTGGTAATGTTTTAAATTAACTTATATATACATCTCTCATTCTGATAACTGGTATCGTTTCCCCCTCTGTTGAAAGCCGTGTCTTCAGAAACCTTTGTTTGCAGAGATCTGTTTAATTGTTTTTTGTTATATTAAAGTATTATTTACCAATATTTCAGCTAAAGTAAGTCATCCATGTGCTACTTGAATTTAAATTAATCTAATGTTGTTACTTCTGAATCTGATATCTCTTAGGATATTTAAACATGCTTTGGAAATCTGAGGCAGATTCTTACACCCGGTCTCAATGACTTGCTAGCTGCCAAGGGCCCTACATGTACATGTAGTCTCATTTATACAAATTTGCATGACATGAACTATAGCTTCCCAACACAATTTTAATATTGCATTTCAATTCGTTTTCCGTTTATCAGATGTTGACCTGGTCTTAAATAAAAATTTTCCTTCAGAAATCAAAAGAAAAATGTTCTTTGACAAGAATGTGCGATTTCAATCATGTAGGCTGGCTATTTGAAATTCATCACAGGACTTCCATGGTGTAACTTGTATACTAAGCCCATAACTTTTGTTTGAGCCTAAATAATTTTCAAAGCACACCTGAGAGAAAATTGTAATAAGTAGATTTCACTTCATGTTTACTTGCCTTTTTCCTGTAAAATTTGCAACAAATTTTGCAAATAGTAACACTTCAGATACTCTTAACATTACTTGTATGTAGTTAATGAGTGAGTTTATGGAATTAAAGATAATAGTAATACCTTTTATCTTCTTATCATCTGGTTTTGGAAGTGTTTCTCTTTTTTCCCCATCCCAGGCTAAAAGGAAAAGGTGACTGTATTAAAGGGGGGGAAAGTTTTAATTATTATTTTATTTTTAAAGGGATGTTTTGAAGTTGTTAAACATTTGTAGTTTTTAGGAAAAAGTGATAAAGATACCTGACAATGTGTGACAGTTTTGTTACATGTAACTGTTATGTACCCGTATCAACTTTTTTTAAAAAAAGAAAGCAAACAAATCCGATCAAAGTATCTCTTAAAATAGGGTGTCCCTTTTTGTCTTGTTTCTGTTTAGGTAGTTGTTTAATTGCAGGTCCTGTCAAAACCAAACTTCTGATGAAACTGTAAGAGAATCACCACCTTCTTGTGTCTAATGTATCTTTAAAAAGCCCGTGTATTTTGCTGTCTCCTCAATTTACCCCTTTTCAGGTCACTATTCTTAATTACTTTGCTTTTTTGGGAAGGTTACCCAAGAATTACATGTTGAGATCTGTGGCCAGATGAGTTTAAAAGGCCTCAGAAAGTTCTGAGTAACTATTTCTCTGGCTCTCCTTTACTGTTTGGCTAGTAGATCAAAGATCCTGTCTGAGAGTTATGACAATAAATAGTTTTGAGCAAGGAGAATGATTTCAGTAATGCTAGTTTTTTTCATAGTTTTTAGCAGTAAGAAGTCCAGTAGATTGAAGATCTAAGCTAAGTCCATCTGAGTACTTAACAACTTCAATCCCGTTAAGATTTTTTTCAGTCACCTTATACTCAGGGTAAGAGCTTTAGTTCAGTCTCTACACTGTGACCCGTAAGCAACTGTTGAAAGGAGGCTCTTTAGTGCACACAGTGCTCAAAACTCTGTTAAGTTACTTGTATGATTGGCTGTATGTAACTCTGTAGTGAAGTTAACTATATGATTAGGAATGTAATGCAGTGTTTAAAAAACAAAACAAACAAAAAAACCCTGCTAGCTCATATATACACACAAGATAATTTTCTTCCAAAATACAGAGGTTGTACATTGTATCTTTTTTTTTGGTAACCTTACTCTTTTTGCTCTTTTCTTTTGTATCTTGAAGAAGGCTCTTCTCATTTCTTCATGTCTCGTCTTTTGCAAGCTATCAGAATTTTAAGGTGTATGTATACCATGTCAGAAACACAGTACTGAAAGTAATCTAAAGGATTTGGGAGAACTTTTATTATTTAACTGGGATAGTCAAATAAATCACCCAGCAAAGAATGTTGGAAGGGAATTTTATGTACTGAGAGTATAATGTCGTCATTGTTGCAGGTCATTTTTCTTCATCTTTCCTGTTTGCTGCTTGTTAGGTCTGAAGGTCTTCATGATGCTGGTGTCAGCTGATATAAGTATTACCACAGCTCTTCCTAGTATTCCTGCCAACACACATATGCACACTCTCCTGTACAAGACAATATGAAGGCTGTAGAAGATGCAAAGGCATGCTTTTGTTTTTCCATGTCTTCTGCCTCTCCTGTAGTTAGAACAGATTTTGCTAGATTTTTTACTTTTTCCTGAGTGAAATTGTATAATACTGTTGCTGCAAACTGAAGAAATTGATTTTTAACTTTCAAGCAAATTATACTTAAAAGAAATGTGGTTTGGACCCATTGTTTAATTTTTCAGATCTTATATATCATCAGGACACGCCATTTATGACAGGTCTCTCAACAGGTGGTTGTATAACTTCAAATGCAGGTTTTGGTATCTTATATTTGAATGTTTTCTTTTAATGAGAGAAGTTATGCAAAGGAAGTGAAGCCTGAGAAGATAAGGATGTGACTGAAATGATTTGAAAGCTTGCAGGCAATTTGTGAAAATTCAAAAGATGTTACAGTATTTCCATTATATTATAAAACGGAAAATAATACTAACAATTGTCCTTCGAAGTTTTCTTTTTGTTTTGTTTGCATATTTCTGAGCATTCCAGCGTATTTTTAGAAGGGCTAAATCTCGAAGCGTTTCTTTTAAGCTGCACAGTTCTCTTAAGAAAAAGCTTTAAGGAGTAAAGTTCTGCTGTTAGGATTTCTAATAACTGGTATTATGAAACCGTTTTACTTTGAGGTGTATCTAGAACTGTCATTACAATGTTCTGCATGGTTTGTTCCATGATGCTATTTATTTTGCTCCACTTGTCTTTTCTTTGTACTGTATTTGGTAAGGGAGCACGAATAGATGATGCATTTGCCTTAAATAATGTACATTTTGGCCTGAAGCACCGCATCCTTCTCTTTCCGCTTCCCTCATTCATGGGCAGTAGTTTTTTCTTTTTGTTGGATATTATATAAATGTACTGTGAAATTGTTGATAGCTTCTCATTGGGGTAGGATTTTACAAAACTAAGTTTTTCTGCCAGAAATCTTCTTTACTTTCTTTTCTCTCTTCTAAAGGTAAGAGAGAAGCTATAGAAGTAAGAAAATGTTGGGATCAGAACGAGGTGTGGTGGAAGAATGGCTGTCAGAATTCAAGGTGAGCTCAGAAGATGAATGATAGCTGTACCATTAGTAACATTTTAAATATTATATTTCAAGTTTTTATAATGAATGAAGCATGCAAAGGTCTATGTAAATACGTCAACTGGTACCTAATATACGATGCATAGTTCTAATAGCAGTTGATTTATATTAGTTGTTCTTGTAGCGCCAAACATTTGTCTTCTATAACAATGTGATTTTTAAAGCATATCTTACAGTGTAGATCAAGCTGACAGAATTTAACTGACAGCTGAATAATATTACCTAAATTTCTGATTGAGCAACTTCTTTATTTTGCCTTTAAAATCTTAGTAGAAATGTTTGGGGTTTTAAAAATATCAAATAAAATATTGGACTGTTTTTACATATAGTTTGCTTAAAATGAGTTGTTTTATCATGAAGAATCGGAAGTATTTTCAGCTATTTTCCTTGTTTATTATTAGGCTGAAATACAGGATAATGCATAAACAGGAAGACTGGATTTCATGCCTGTTATAAAATTAATGTTATTTAAATTAAGATTTAGTAATTCCTTACATCATATGTATGTAAAAATTCATTACATGGTGTTGTTCGAAACTTGTTGAGGAGCCAAGGATGCAAAATCTACAGATGCAATTCCTTGGTGGTGCTGTCTGTGCTCATTTTGCATTATCCATGCCTCTTGGTTAATCAATGCGAATTTTATTTAAGCCTTTGAAAAGTGCCTGTTAAATAAGGAATATCAAGAAAAGAGAGAATCCTCATTTCAAGCTGGATCAAATGATTTTTATAAAAGTTATTTGAAACTGCTTTTGAAGTTAACCCTGAATGTTGCTGTGTTGCCCCCAAATGCAGTTTGTCTGAGGAATTGGTACTGAATGAACTAGGTTACAAGTCTGGAAAACTTACTCAACTTCAGGAATTGTTCTTGATATTGGGGTGAGACTGAATGTTTTTGTGGAGATCTTTAATACTTGGAAGCATCAGTTTAACAGGTTAATCCCCCCTTTTCTTTCTCCCCCTTTAGGCGTTACCTGAAACACAAATTTCCAGCTATGCAGCTACATTGCACCGAAAAAAACCATTGGTACCAGCTCTTTATAAAGTTATTCAAGACCCAAATAATGAGGTAGGACACTTAAATAAATAAAGGTTAACACTCATACAGCTCCTACAACTAAAAGTAGCGTAATTAAGAAGTGGAGATGGAAAGGAAGAATTGTCTTTCTGATGTGGTCTAACATTTGGTACTATCCCTCTTTTTACTTCTTCTATTTTGGCATTCACTTTAATGCTTTTCTGCTGAGATGCAACCTCCTCTGCTCCCAAAAATACAGTTGATGCCGTCTTCTAAATTTTACTTGCTACATCAGAGATAAAGTAGACCTTACAGTGAAACTCAGTAAGATCTATGTGCATCTTACTTGGTGGCTTATTACAATGGAAGATGGAATTAGTTTACTAAATCCTATATGCGATTAAAATAACCAGATTTTCTTTTGCTTATTACTAGTATTATGTTTGAGTAATTTGGTTTATACCACTGTAAACAAGAGCGGAACCAGGGCCCCAAAATGTAAATATGTATGTACAATAAAAAATTCTTACCCCCATCCATAATTCCTTTTGCACGATGTAAAACTATGCTTTCCATTCCATTGCCTTCTACTACGTGTGATTCTGGGAAAGTGTGTGAAATTTAACTTCTAAATAAATTGTGTAAGCATACCACTCTCTGCTGTGTAAACTGCTTTAGATAAAGTGCAGTGCTTCAAAATATTTATCATCCGAGATTTCTGGTATATTTGTAAATATAATGGCAAGTGTGCACAGCAAGGAAGCTTTTTATTTTCCTAAATATAATAAAAGTTCAGCTGCTTTTGGAAGCTGAATGCATGATTGAGCTTAAAAGATTACATAATTCTCATGTAATAAATAATGCTTCATAGGTGTCAACGTCACTGCAGTGTTACAAATAATTTGCATAGTGACCTTTTTCTTTGCACTGAAACTGCTGTTATTCTCTCCAACTTGAAGCCACCTTTGCTGCTGTTGTCCTTTATCATATGTATGTGAGTACATATACTTCTGACTCTGTAGATGCTGTCCTTTGCTCTGAGAATAAGCATTTGTTTATTTTTTTTTATGATGCAAAGAACCAGATTTGCAAAATAAGTATCTTAAGGACCTGAAGGTGAGTTTTAAATTACAGCACACAGATGCTTCTTGAAACTGCTGTTGCTGTTTGGGACTGATTCTGAACTCAAGTATAAGATACGCAATCCCAAACTCAAAGAAGTCTAACTTAAAGTTCTGCTTGTTAAGGCATTTTGTATTTCCTTGCCACATTTCTTTGAAACCTGCATGTGTGAGGAGTATAACCTCACACAAAAACCACTCACAAAGGTATATAATAAATTTGTTACTCTGTGTAATTCTGTGGTAATACTTGGCTTTAAGTGAGATTTTTTTCAAGGACTTTATATAGGGTTTTATTCTTTTTAGAAAGATAACTGATTGCTTATGAAGATAAAGCTTATGTGGCAAACCATTACCATAGCCTTCTTGCTGGATTCTTTAACATGATGGACAAGTAATTTTTTTAGTACAACTTAATCATAAAGTTGACCTATGTTTAAAACTTCCTGAAAGGGGCTGCTGTTTAGGCGGACTTGAATTTTGCTAGAATCACAGTAGTATCTTGATAAGAATGGTATTATTCATTTAATGTGGATCTACCACGTTTAAGAACCAAAACAAGCAACTGTTTCTTTTTTGACACTGTCTACCAATTTCAGAGCTAAGAAATGAAGGCAAGCAAACTGTCAAGTTAAATACCATTGTTACTTTCTAGTTTTTATGGAATTCTCTGTTTTTCTTAATACAATAAAGATAGTTACTGGAATACAAGTTATATAAAGAGGAGAGAGTGATCTTGCTCATAAGTAGCTTGTTTAACTGAGTAATCTTTTTTTTTTTTCAAAATGTTTGCTTTCTAAAGCAAAGTGCTTTGGAAGTACTGTGTTTTAGATAGTTTCATAACTTTTTGAGTTGGTTTATGGTTATAGACATAAATGGTCTATAAGTTTTAAGCTAATGCAGTAGTGAAATTAAAGTATTGACTATTCATGTGTGGCTATTTTAGATTTAACCTGGAAAGCTCAGCTTGAAACAAAAATGAGATCACCTTTGCAATGCCAAGCAATTTCCAGACTTAGTACTCCTGAAATAACACCTAATTTCATCCTTCATGTTATACTTAAGCCTAAAATGAGCACGTTATTTTCTACTGTAATTGAATTCATCAAAAAGACAAGCATTTCCAATCTTTGTTATACATTTTATAACAAGTTATATTTAACTTTAATATATGATATGGTATGATTCTTAAAATTTGGCAACCTTGTAAAATAAGCCAAACTTTGAACCTATTAATTAGTCAACTTCCTTAAAACATGACTAGTGTGTATCTCTGTGAGGTGTAAAAAATGAAGTCTGCAAATTATTGCCACTTACTGTATCTATGTCAGTAAAAATATTATTTTTAATTGTTATGCTAATTGCTCTTTAACAGGAGAGCTCTTTTAATGCCTGGTTTTAGTTTGTCAGAAAAGAGAGATGATTGTTATGGTCTTTTTGGCTTCTATTTTTTCGGTTGACTGCTGCGCTACTCAGTCTACTTTAACATTGGACTGAAAGATCTTTGGGATTAAAAAGTGTGTGCCTGTTCATGTATGTATCCCCTACTGGTGACAAATGCTCTGTTTATCCAGTGTCTTCTGTAGTCAGAGAATTCGTTGGAAAAGGCTTTTTTTTTTTTTTTTTTTTTTGAAAAGCCAAGTAATTAGGTTTGAATAAAAGCATTTTATTCTTTATTTTAGTATCAGTTTTTGTGCTTTCAGGTGGAGTAAGATCATACTGTATTTTGATAGGAAAAATTTGTGGCTTTGTGGCTTTGAAAATATTTTTGTTGTAGCATTTCTGCTGTTTTAGCACAACTAATATGAAAACTACTAGAAATGAGCAGTATTTACATGCTTGCAGTACCAGTGACTGGATATTGCTGTATGTTTCTAGGCAGCGTGGTCTCACTTAAAAGACTAATTTTATGAAATTTTCATTTGAAAGAAAGTAGAATTAACTCAGTAACTAAGTAGAGCTAACTCTGGTAGAATCTAATCTGACTTCAGCTAAAATAAATTATTCGTTTCCACTGTTTAATGGGATTTGTATTAGACTGACTAATTTCAAAAAGGAAACAGCTTTGGGCGACCGTCATTTCTAATCTAACAGAAGCGCTATTTATAGCAATGCCACTGTATATATCTACTTTCTGGTAATATTTGTTTAGCTCATCTTGCACCTGTTATCTCCGTGCGGATGTGCTTGTATTTATTTCCATATTTCCTTTTTTTTAACACTATCTTTCTGTTTATACTTTCTTTTAAAGAAAGTATAAACATATAAAGTATAACATATAAATATGTAACATATAAAGTATACACATATTCAGTGATCTCTGAATTATTTATTAACCACTTTTTGTTTGACCATCTGAAATGTGCTAGGCTTTTCATAAAATGAGAATACATTTCTCTCTGAGGATTTGAACGTCTACTGTAACAGATGCTTTTAATAGCGTTACTTTTAGATAGGAATTTGCACTAAGTAAATATTAAGACAGTATACTTTTGCACCTTTAGAACATAAGGTGCTATACATGTGTGACATACTAGAATAAATATGCTAAATAAAAAAAGTTTGCTGCACTTAATAAGGCAATGCTGTCAAAATGTTCGCAGTAGAAGATTTACTGGCTTTTAATTTCACTTAGATCCCAAATAAAAAATGACATATTAAGGTATATTACATACATGGCTTGTAAGAATCTTTGTGCTCCAAATTACTGGACTTCACTCATTCTGTCAGCATTCTGAGTGTCAGCTTTCTTCCCTCCCTCTCATGTGGAGTCTGCCTTTGCTCCTGTTGTAAAAACAGGCTTTTAGCTTAGAATAATTAGGCTGTCAATCAGAAGCCTTGTTACGCAAGGTGCTTACACCAAGCCTTGCATAAGAAGAGATTTGTCTGCTAGCAGTTTTATTTTACATAGATGTGATGTTATGGCTTATGTAATCAGTGGTTTAAAATAGCATGCTTCTTTGACCAGGATACTGTGCATTAGAAATGGAACTGTGTTCATGTTTTCTTGGGCACTGTAAAGCTGATGCTCTCTTAAGGTAGCTATCTTGATAGAAATACTGTCAAATTTATGCTGGGTGTCTCTGAAGTACTAGAGTAAAATACCTAAGTCTAAATAAGTATACATGAAGTTTTACAGTCATACAGATTTATGGCCTTGCATGTTTCTTGAATTTCCAAGCTAAGCACTTGTAGAAATGGCTCTTCCTCTCTGCTGGTAGCAAGGGACTTGTTCAGAGTTTTTAAGAGGATGGTTCGCAACAAACCACAGAAGTCCTTCCTCATACAGCAGAACAAAGCAGTGACAATGAATTCTACAGGAAATTCTGGGTACTAAGATTTTGATGATTAGACAAATTAATTGAAGAGTGCATCAAAATCTAGGAAGCATGTCGCTTGTTCTCTGAAAGGCTTAACCTGCATAACCCTGGGGAGTGAGACTGTGTACTGAAAGAGGATTCATACATACAGTCTCTGATCTTTTGCTCTGCACTGGGTATTTCATATTTATGCCTTATTGTCTCACTAGTATGACTTCTATCATATTGGTCAAGTGATGTGTGTAATTTGATGTCTAATGTTTTCATGTGTGTATATGAGAGAGGCATAAAGCGTGTCTGTTTAGAAAGAGAATTATATGATATTCTGGCCTCTTTTCTTCTGACTGTGTAACTATTCTGTATGAATAGAGGCTCTTTAGGTTACATGGATACCTCAGTTTGTTGGACATTAAACCCCATGAACATTTTCCTTAGGTCAGATCATCCCATCTCCTAGCAACTTGGAAAATATATTGTTTGTAGATACTGTTCTCAGACTGTATCATCATTCCTCTCTGAATACATGTTGTGTTTTAGTAGTTCTTGACTCTGGTCTTAAAAACTTGTTTAGTTATGGGAAGGGGAGAGACAGTTTGACATGTGTTTGTGGTGGTGGTGTTGTTATTATTTTGTATGTTCACTAGCAGTTTTGTGGATGCATTCTAACTGTCGACTTAGCATTGTAGACTCTTAAAATGGCTGTTTTTTCTTGTGCTTACTGACTTGATAAGGGCCTTTTTTTGAAACCCAAAGGGCAGCTCAAGGCAGAAAAATGGTTTTGCATTGTATTGAATAAATGCACAGTGATTAGGTTTGAGATTAAAAAGTAGTTGCTAAGAACTTAATTCATATGTCTGTCAATAGACTGATCATTAGCAGTTGCTACTAATCTTCAACCTTTATACCTTTCTAAACCTTACAAATGTGCTATTAAAGTTTTATGGTGTGCATAGTTCAAGCCACAAGTCTGTCACACGCCTTTAATTGGTACCTGTGTACAAAATAATTCTCATACTGACAGCCCTAGAGGATAGTGTTCTCATTTCCCAGTACTGCTTACTTGTTCTCCTTGGGAACAAGTACTTACTACTTATAGATCTCCTTAAAAGAAATACAAATTTGTTTTGGTTTGTTCATTTACTTGACATCAAGGAACATCTTCACTGGCTGCGATGGCTGCATTGCATATCCCTTATGTTTGCTATTGCATTCTGCCTTGTTAGAGAAGCCTAATGTTAATTTATTACCCTTTTTGCCTTTTCACAGCTCCTGGAGCCTGTTTGCCACCAGCTCTTTGAACTATATCGCAGTTCTGAAGTTCGGCTAAAGAGGTTCACATTGCAGTTTTTGCCAGAGTTGATCTGGGTGTATCTGCGTCTTACTGCCAGCAGGGATAGGCAAAGTAATGGTTGCATTGAAGCATTGCTGCTTGGTATTTACAACTTGGTAAGTGAGGATGGATGAGGAAAGGTTTGATCTGAAGTTTTCCATCACTGACCAGTAGGAATAAAGTAAAATATTAGAAGAAAATAATTAAAATTATAATATGGTTGCATGAAAACATACTTAATCTATATAAAAAAGTATAGTTTACTTAAGTTTTAGTAAAAAAATGTGTTTGCAAAGACATTCTTTATTGTTTGTAAATCCCTGTGGGACAGACATTTTAACTAAAAAGGATTATCTCATGGACTTTCTTAGTGTTACATACGTGTAAGAACATGTAAGAAAATGAAGTATTCCTCTTTAGTGGTGAAACATACAGCTTTCTACAGACCTGATAGTCAAGCATATGTTTGGTCAATCTTCCTGTGTCGCCTTCCCCCCCACACTACCCCAGCTTACTCTGAATAGGTCTTTAAGTGCAGTTTGAAGCTGAACCTACTGTGCATGTTCGCACTTAAATACATGCATGTCTACAGTTCAGGCAGATAGTTTTCTTGAGTGGAAATATGATTTTAAGAATTAGTAAAAGTAACTGTAGAAGATTAGGTTTGGCTGTTGGTTCTAACAGTTGTTTTTTTTATATCCTTACCTTATCCTGGAAATGTTTACTCATATTATGAGACTAACAAATTTGGAAATACTGCAAAGATAGGCATTCTCTGATGGGAATTTCCATTTTATCTAACTTGAAAGCATATTACACTGAAACATTGCCCTTCTCTCTACTATTATAGTGAACCACTCCTTTTAACTGTACCCATGATGAGACTGAAATTCTTTAAAAAATAAATAAAAAGTTCTTGCTATGTGTCTAGATCAGCTCAAACAACTGGAATGGAAAATCCAATTATTTTAGATTTATTCTGATAGAAAAAAAAAAAGGAAACGGCTTGCTAATTGGTGGTACTGTTTGCTGGGTTGAATATTTGTCTTTGGCATCAGTTTTCTCATAGAGGTCCCTTTGTAGTTCCTTTGAAACTCATGTTGGTGATAAATGTTATTTAAGGACAGTAATTTCTTCATTCTCTCCAAATTCAGAAAGAGGCCTCAAAATGAACAGTAGCTACCTCTAAGTTTTTTTTCTTTGGTTCAGTTGTTACTGCTTTGCACATCTACTGATACTGAAGGAGTGAAGTTACTTTGTCAATCTATGGAAAGTGAAAGACAGTGATAAATCTTTTTCATTCTGCTAAATTACATCAGTTCTCTTCCTACTGTGACTCTTAAAGCCTACTCTGAGTGCTGTGCTACCTTGGACTAGGTTCTCGTGTAATCTTGAATGACTAGCTCATTGTAGTTTACAGTTCAGAGTGAAAAGGCAGGGTTGTAGACTCCTTTTTGGTACAACCTTATGTAATTGCTCTTAGAGTACTGGCTTTACAAATTGCTGGGTTTGCTTATATAGTAGCCTAGCAACTATAAAATCTGATCACTTTGAAAGCCTTTTGAGAAAACACTGTATATTTCTTACTGATAGAATGACTGAAGAGGCTTTGCTAGTCCCCTTGATTTCACCTTCTCTCTGCGGTGCATTTATTATGAAGTGCTGGCCATTGTCAGAAAGTGACTCATCAGCTCTTATGTGTCTGTATCTTTCAAGCTTAAAGTTTAGCTTTGCTCCACAACGCAATTCTATTATAAATAAATGTTATAATGTAAAGGTGGGCTAGAGAAGCTTTTAGTTCTTGCTTTTTGATGAAGTCACCATGATCTAGGAGCCAATGATGTTTTTAACTGACGTCTGTGATAGAGGTCTTTTCCATTTTTAAAATGTGTATAGATCTGCTGATACTCTGCAAACACAGACTTTAAAGTGTTAAGTCTTATTAGATCAGAGCAACTAACTTCGTACTTTTTAAATACCTTTCAAGAGTTCTGTAAGTTTCCATGTCCTGACTTAATTTTTTTTGTTGCTTGTTTTTGTTTGTTTTTAAATGCAGGAAATTGCTGACAAAGATGGAAACAACAAAGTTTTATCTTTCACCATCCCTTCATTATCTAAACCCTCCATATATCATGAGGTAAGAGAACTGCTATGGTAAATTAGACCTGGATCTATTAGAGCAATGAAAACCGCATCCATTTGATGCAACAGACCATTTTAAGTGCACCCTGTTGCACTGTGTTTTTGATGTCACTGTCTTGCAGCAATTAATGTAATCCAATTCAATAATAGCAATAGTGAAGTAATGTAAATGTTGAAAAAATGTTTGCTGACAGTGCCCATTTTGAACAGAGGTTAATTGTGTTGTAGTTGCAGATGGGTTGCTTCTTAAGTGTTATGATAAGAGAAGTCTATTTCCTCATTAATACAGCTTGAATTTGGAATCATGTTTTTCTTTCTCTACGGTTACTGTACAAGAGGTCTGTGCAATTAGATGGCTATGCAACAATCAAAATCGAAAACTAGTCTCACCACCTCTATCTGATTTCGTTATCATAAATGCAGTAATGTTTTTAGATTTACTGTATTCTGAAATAATTTTCTTTTTTATAGATCACAAGACAAGTGTATATTTTGGCTTGGGTGGTTAGGAGTTTTAATGCTTTTGGAGACCTTTTACTTATGGTTTTCTTACTATCCCTCTCCCATCACCTACTTCTAGCCTTCTACAATTGGATCCATGGCTTTAACTGAAGGAGCTCTCTGTCAGCATGATCTCATCAGGGTAGTTTACAGTGATCTTCATCCTCAAAGAGAAACCTTCACAGCACAGAACCGGTAGGTATCAGATGTATTATAACATTCAAGGTGCTTCGCTAAGCAGTCAACAAGTCCTTAAACATTAAGACCAAATAGGTTGTATTTGGTCCTTTCTCAACATTTAGTGCTTGGAAATAAAGCTAGAGAGCAAGTTAGTAGTCTTGAGGTATATTTTTGTTTTTGCTTCCAACTTCATGTGCTCTTACTATTAATTTAGATGTGAGTAACTTCTTTGTCATTGCTGTGTCTGTTAGGAGTATCTTTGGGTTTATTCCTGTCAACTCAAATGTTCCTGGAAGTGTTTTAAAAAAAAAAAATCAACTCTCGCTTGAGACTGGGACTGCTTTTTCCACAGGAAAAGGGAAATGAAGCTGAGTGCACAGATAGAACTAGGGATAAGTGATATCAGAAGCTGGATTTCCTGTTTCTGCTGCCTGAGGACATGGAAGATTGGGAGTCTACTCATCATTAGTCACTGTAGCCAGGATTTTTAGCCAGGTCCCTTGCATGTTGAAGAGCAGACTGAGCTGTGTGACTAGCTGTTTCAATGCCCTGCTGTTCTAGTGACTCTCAGCTTTACCTGTGTTTAAAGCTAGCTCTGGAAAAAATGATAAAAAAAAAAAAAAAAATTTAAAAGTGTTACAGATTTGTCCAGCTCTGTAGCTCTTTGTCCAAATTTTATGCTATATGCTCTTCCCGCTGTAATTCTTACATAGGCTAATGGTTTTCAGTAATAACAATTTAAAGTGAACCTTTAATGTCCCATTTCAAGTTAGTGAATTATAATGGGAGAGGTTTTCAGGATTTGCGTGTTTACTTCTGACACACTTTCCTGTGAGGCAATTTTGAGACTGAGTTTTGTTTCTTTTCAGGTTCGAGGTGCTGAGCTTTCTCATGCTGTGCTACAATTCTGCTATTGTCTATATGCCTGCCTCTTCTTACCAATCACTTTGTAGGATGGGTTCCAGGTGAGACATTTGCCTTTGTAGTTTTGCAGGGCAAATCTAGATTTCTAAATATTATTCCAGCAAAAAAGAATGAATTTACTTGTATTTGATAACCTAAAACATGTAATTTCTAGTCAGTCCTGCTGCAACTTAATTGCAGATTTGAGGCTATGCTTGGATGTAGATAAAACACGTAGATTATCTTACTGCTGCATTGGGTTTCATTCCAGTTACATAACTTTTCTGTTGCTGTTCTTTGAGGAAGAAAATAAGGTGTTTTTTTTTTTTTAAAAAACTTTGCTCACACTGATTTGTCTTTGTCTGAATGATAGGTAAATCTAATACTTTTCCGTATGATCAGCTTTAAAATCTTGTGAGGAATGCATCTAGCTTCCTCTGCTTCCAAATATAAACGTCTCTTGTTTCCGATAATGGTTTATATGAAGTGCTTAAACAATATCCTGGGCTTTAGTTTTGTTTATTTTTTCTTTTTTTTCCTTTCTTTCCACAGTGGGAATGACATTCCATTTTCTGGAGAATTCAGTACTGTGAATTCTCAAACTCTTATACATGTCCTTTACATAATCTCCTGCTTGGATAGTCTTAGAAGCATCTGTTTGGCAAAGATCACTGCTTTATGCTCTGAAAATCTGAAGTATTTCTGATACTCCCATCTGTCTGTTTCTATAAGCAATTTTGTCTAAAATGAGATAAATTCTCTTCCCTGCTATCCCCAAACAGAGCGATCTCTTTAAGCATGTTTGATTTTAGCTTGTTTGCTTCAGCACAATACTGTCATAAAAGGAAAACATTACGTGCAATTCAGTTGCACGGCAAAAAAGGATCAGGCAAGTTTCTGATAATGTGTTTTCTCTAGTAATGCACACATAAAGTTAATTAAGATGATAGTCTGTTTTCCTTCCTCTAATTTCTGATGGCAATGGTTTAATTCTTGGTGTACTTCCATCGTCTTCATTTGAATTATGGCTGTGCTGAATTTGGCAAGTGTGTTCAATTTCCCTACATTTGAAAATCAGATCTATTCTTTTGAGTAGAGAGTAGAGGGAACATTTTATAGGCTAGGGATTTTTTTTATTGTTTGGAACAGTGCAGCAGCCACAATAGTTTGGATGCAACAAACCATTTACAACAATGAGATTATTTTATGATGAATTGAGTAAAAGTTGCACGTTTTTGTCTTCTGTGTTATGTGGTCACAGTTGTGTAACATGCACATTAAAGGAATCCATTTTCAACTTGAGTTATTGAGTTGTAGTCATTTTCCTTAATTTTCTAAATACAACTTCCAGAACTGTATTCATTTAGCTAAAGCTATGCACATTGTTGCTCTTCTAAGCATGAATTATTGAAACTTTACTGTAAACTTCATTTTTAACTTGTATTCTGGTTATTACACTCACAGGTTCTATAATAGTTTATAATGTAGTTATTGGATGCCTAAAGCAGGAGTCACTTTGTTCCACAAAGAGCGGAGTAACCTGGAAACTGAAACTTCTGGGATCCTCCTTGTGTAACTGTGGAGCTTCTAAAAGCTTTTGTGCAGGTCTGCAGTGCAGCCTGCAGAATTATTGGGATACTTTGATCTATGCAGCTTGCCTCGGTGGAAAGAGTACACCAACCATATCAAGCTGGTAGTTGCTGTTCATTGTGGCACTGTCTGCTTGTCACCTAGAAAGGAACTTGGGCCACAGTTTTTGTTACTGAGGCTGCAAAACATGTTTCAAAATAATAAATTGCATGGGTTTTAGATTAAAGATGATAGCTGGGAGATCCTTTAGGTATTAGCTTTTATTCTTTACCAGATGCATTTGCTCATCTTTGTTTGAAGAATCAAAAAACAAGTATAAGGTGTCATTTTCTGGAAAGAGCATTAACACATAAATACTTTTTTTGTGAGAGGTGTGTTGCTCCCCCCCTCCCCTGAAACCTCTTGGATTTTTTGGTGGCTAATTGGCATTTTCATTCACTGTTTTGATCAGTGTCAGTTTGTGTTCACAAAGTTCATGCAATCCCTTTTGGTAGTTTTAAAGAGGTAAACTAATCTAGGCATTACTGGATCATTGCGCTGCGTAGAAGTTACATGTTCAGATGTCTGATGGAAAACAGGTAATCAAATGCTGTGTTTTAGCATGTTTGTTGCTTTTAAGGCTTCATGCGTGTTATTTTCTTTTATGAGCAAAATCCTAAATAGGTTAGAGAAACAGTAAATGTACATTTAATGTATTAGTAGCCATGTATTGTTTCCATATTCCGCATATGAGTTTCAGGTATTAAAGTTCTGAATAAATTCATCTTATTTTTAAACTGTAGAGTCAGTGCTATGTAGTATAAAAAGCAGACACTTTGTCAAGGGCTAGAAGGCTGTTGGTTGGTTGGTTGGTTTTTTGTTGTTTGTTGTTTTTTTTAGAAGGCAGCTGAAAATAGCTCTCAAGAATACAATATCTGTGTTAACCAAAGGTAAAAGGTGATTGCATGCTGTCAGTATACATTAGATGGGGGATGACCTGTCTTTCTATACCACTGAACTGTTTCCTCTTAAGAAAATTAATTTAGGTTACTGAGTTTCTGGGAGAGCCTCGTATTTGGTGGCTGGCAGTAGAGAATGTCTTGCCTCATTTTGGTTATGATTTGAAGAAAACAGTTAATGGCTATATGGGAATAATACTCTGGATTATCAGCAAGTCGTTTCTTAAGACACTTTTAAAACTGTTCTAATGGTTGGAAGAGCAATATAAGTGTTCTACATTGTGTACTTAAATGTTGAAAAACAGATTTTAAAAATTAAAGGAAATCGCTTTGATGTAAAGATGTTTGTAATATTTCTGGGGTTAACATTTTGTTACAATGGTATGTTTCTTCAGGCTGTGTGTGAGTGGATTTCCACGGCAGCATGAGAAACGCTGGAAAGAACACTGTGGTAGAGTGATGTTGGACCCTGACTTCATGGTGCAGCTGCTCACAGGTGTCTATTATGCCATGTAAGTAGATATTATATTTTTTTTTGTAAAAGAAGAAATGGCTAGTTTTAGATGAATTAAAATAGCAGCGTTTGTTGTTTTATAATTGAAAGAAATGAATTGAACTCTTAGGACACAGGAATCTAACTCAAATTAGTATATTTCCCATTACTTGCTCAGTCAGCCAACTGGTAATTTGTGAGTACCTCTGTAAGCATTGGAGTAGGTGGTGAAACACCAGCAGTAGGTGCTGAAGTGAGTGAGGCTCCTGGCATCATCTTTTCCTAAGCTTCCACTACCTTCAGATAACCTTCTGTTCAAAAGCATAATGAGCTTGGCTGCCAGGGTAACTTGAAGTGCAGTCCTCTCGAATGTCGGTAGCTTCTGAGGTGGCAAAAATCTATTTCTGATTAAAATTGAGTCCTGCTAAGTATTGTAAACCTTTATATCTTGACCCATTTTTTTATTCTTTAAGTTTGTCCTGATTATGGTATCAACATTTTTTCACTTGGAGGTGTCAGGGAGCATCCTTTTTCGTTACAGCAACAAGAGTAATACAAAACTCTGTCCATACTTCTGAAAGAAATAGAGGGGCTGGGTGTGTATGCAGTTGATGAACTTTCCACATAAGAAGTGAAAAGCTGTATTTGGGCAGCAAAAAAAGACCAGTGAGTTCCAAAGATACGAAAGATAAATTCCTTTTTTTACTTTTTAGATATAATGGTCAATGGGATCTTGGCCAGGAGGTATTGGAGGACATAATTTACAGAGCACAGCTTGAACTTTACTCACAGCCTCTGTTGGTAAGAAAAAAAATCTATTGAAATTTATGGATTTGATTAGGAAGAATATGGATGCATTTCTGAAGCGGACTTGTAATGAAAGCATTTGTCGCTGTTTACTGCATTCCCAAACACAAGTGGTTGTTAACAGCTGGTGTTTTTAACATAGCTATTTATACCATGCTTTATCTGCTAGGGTGTTGGGGTCTTCTAGAGCTCATTAATGCAGAAAGCTAGGATTTTCTGATGTTGTACAGTTGGATCAAAATGTTTGTTGTTTTAGCACCAGCTACTAATGAGTGATTCAAAGAAGCTTAACTGAATGGTTGTATGTCATAGGACGTTGGTTGCAAAAAGGTATATTCTTTGCTTCTAGACCTTCAGAAGGGTTTAGAATGTTTTGTGGTTTAACTGATAACACAACAGAAAAAACAGCAACAGGATAGAGCTGAAAGTGCAGAGGAGTTTTATCTCCAGAGTCAGTGTTGGATTTTGATTGATTAAAGTCACACATTTTAATCTTTACCTCCTTTAGAGGAGCATCAATAGAATGGTTTTCTTATGATCAATTGTCTTTTTTACCCCCAGTTTTCACTAGAATTGTTGTCCCAGTCATAAAAAAAAGAGAAATGAAGCAGGGAAAGAGGTGAAACTAAGCTGGATGTAGGTCCATGTGGTTGGAGAGGATGAGGAGGTTGACAAAGGAAGTAGGAATGGAAGGTTTTTATTTTTTGTCAGATGTAGGAATGAGACTTAAAATAAGAAAGAATAGTAAAGAAAAGAAAATAAGTTGAACAGAATATTATCTCAGTTTCTCAGAATTGTGGCCAGAAGCCTTTGGTCCTCCTATAAACTACCAACAGTAGAATTTCAAGGCTTTTTTTATATAGCTGAGAAAGGAGTGGATTGGGAAAAGTCCTTTTTTTGTGGCAGTCTGACATGCCTCTCTCCTCCAATAAATTAAGTAAAATTATTCTCTTGATGAATTAATATTGGCTGTAAAAACTGATCTACAGGCTTTCTGAGAGTTCTGCATTTTAAATGGCTGGTATCCATTGAATTATTATAATAGCTGATTCCTTTTGGAAATGACTCATTGCTCCATCAGATGGAAAGTTTTAAATTAAATATTGAAACTGCTGAATGAGGCCACCCTATCAAAATGCAACATTTAAAAGGTGTGTAGGAGTATCTGGAACCTAATTCAATTGATGATAGGACAATTTTCAATCCTGATTGTTTAGGACTTTTTAAAATCAGTTTGTCTTTTGAGGTGACTTTTAATTGTAAGAATCTTCTGGAATGTCTGTTCTTACAAAGATACTTTTGCCACTCCAAGCTGTTGTTTGGCGATGTCATGGTATCACCAATTTTTTCCACTTGCACACTTGTCAGGTTTTCATGCATACATGTGCAGGCATATCTGTGTGTTTTCTTCTTGCCCTGATCTTTGCCTTGTTTCCCATCTTGTTTCACTGCAGTTTTTGAAAAGCAGCATTAATAAATTATCATTTCATATTAAAAAATGACCTGCATGTCTATGGCCCCATGCTGTATAACCAAACCATTTGACCTTTTCAAATACTGAGTCCTTTTACCTAGTAGTAGTCTCCAGGAGATGTATATGATTTAGCTACATAAAATTTTGTATTTTAAACTCTTGTAGTTACTGGCACCAAATAAAATATCATCTGTGCATCATCACATATATATTTAAAGTTTGGTCTCTTCCTAGGATTGCCTAAATTCTTTGAAGTCCATTTAATATTTAGGCAATCCTCCATGGTAGGATTATTTTTAGATATCTGTACTGAGGCTATTCATGTAATTATGAGAACACTATCAGTCATTACAATAAGAAACATCACACTCCCTGTGTTTGGGTATGTCTGTTGGAGAAATATTTTTGACAATATAGTAAATCCATGTTCTTATTTAAATAGGTTTATATTGCCTGTGGAATAAAAATAAATCCTGAAATAGCAGCATAAGGAATCTGTGAAGTGTCTGTGATATAGAAGCAGTCTCCCAAGCCATTTTTTCACCATTACCCAGAGACTGCCCTGGAAAGGGCAGGAATTAATGCAAGGGAAAAGTTTTTTCTGGTAGAAGAAAAGAATCTGTTAACAAATACTGGATATTGGTTTTATAGTCACGAACACTGGAAGTTTCTACAGTTGGAAACTAATCAAAGTGATTCAATATTATTGCTAAGGTAGGCTGCGCTTTAGGAGTGAGTAGCTCAGTTCCTGTCAAATAACGTCTTCCTCTGAACACGAAGCTTCTGCACTTGTTTCAGAAGGAAATTGTTTACTTCAGTGCAGAGATGCACAGGCGTTGTTAGCCTGGTCCATAGAGGCATGGATCAGTAAGTCCCTGTTGTAATAACACCTTTATCCAGTGTTTTTTTTATTATGTACTTACTGCTTTTATTGCATGTTCTTTTTGTCAGAGCTTATTTCTGGTGGGCAAGAGTGGCTATCTGGCATAAAACCAGTCCTCTTTTGTCATTGCCAGTTGCAGATGTGGCTTGCTAAATCTGAATTCTGCTGTTGGTTTGCTTTCCCACCTTTTAGTACAGGATTAGTGCCCGTTGTTGTTAGGGAGCCTAAAACATAATGAAAGCAATGTTTTTTTCCATCCTGAAGTATTGCAGATTTTATTTTTCTTTTTTTCCTGATGGAGAATGGCTGTGTTTCATTCAAACTGTCTGTTCGGATTGCTTTACTGTTGCATGAACTTCATTTCAATGTGATTCTTCTCAGTCCCCAGAAGTACGATTTGTGCTGTTAAAAAGGGCCAGCTCTTAAACAGCTCCTCAAGTAAAAGTGCTGTGTCACTTCTCTGGTTCTAGTGCAGAAATCTACTAATTTTCAGATTTTTAATGCTGTATACTGAGAAAGGTACTTGTCAAAAGAGGGTGAAACATTAGTAAAGGAGAGGATTGGAAGATAAACAACTGTATATGGTTGAACTTAATCTGCTTTGGGTCAGTACAGCAGAAATTAGTTTCTGAAGTCTTTTATGAAATCAAGGATGGGGTGAAACCAGTGAGTTTTGTACCACTGCAGGAGGACAGCATGGAAAAAGGCCTGTGTGTGAATAGGAGAGCAATTGTGCTGAGGCTGAGAGAATTGACTAGCAAAGGACAAATCAGAGGTGACTACCCATAGACTACCCAAATTATTGTGGCAGCTATTGGCAAGTAGAATTTTATAGAGATTAACCAGATACATTTTCCATGCTTGTTTTATTTTAAGTCTAGTTGTCTCTGACCTTATTTTACCTATTGTGTTCACCCTTAGAGGGGGACTAAGGAGCATGTAGCAAGTCAAATATTTGTGAAATATAAGAGATCTATGAATGAAGTTGACATGTCAAATTTAAAATGTTCTAAAGTTTTTAATGGTGGTTGGTTGTATGAAGTCAATAAGATTGGAAAATCAAGGTGAGTTCACTTGGACTTTTTTTCTGAAGTTTTAGAACATATTTTGTGTATAGCAGCTTTATTTTTGCTGAATACTGCACATGCCACGGAGACCTAAATTGCTTATCATGAGCTGCTACATGAGTTTACTTCTAGAACAATCTACTTGTAAACTAGGAAACATTAATTGAAAGATGCTTTAATAATAGTAAATCTGTAATCCAACAGAGCCTTTTACAGTAAATTTAAAGGTACAGTTAAAACATCAAAGCCAAAAGAGTTTTGTATCTCAAAGATGCAAAACAAAGCATCTGGTTTTATAATAAAAATCAGATCTGTATTACAATATTATATGTACAATACGTAGATCTATATTTTAATATTATATATATTACTCTATTACAATACAATATATTACTCTATTACAATTACAATAAAAATAAGATCTGTAAAGATCACTGTATTTTAATGATTTGACGCCCATTGCTTAGGTTGCAATTCTTTTAAAATCTTGCAGTCTAATCCTTTTTTGGGGTGGTAGGGAATGAGGGGGAAAACGGGACATGAAAGGAGACCGGTCCTGTGTCTCTCATGTATGAGGCCACGTGCCATTTGTATTGGCTCAGCTTGTGATCATACTCGTCATACGACACAAGTGGTATTTTTCTTGTCATTTTGCAATCTTGTTTGGATGGAGAATTTCTGGTGTAGGTTGTTACCTCTCTCTGTACACAGGCAAACCTGGAACAAAGTGGATTACATCAAAAAGTAAAAGTAGAGAAAATTCAACTGTATTTTTGGGAATAGGCTTGTGATGAGTTTCCCAACTTAGTTACCAACTGTGAATCTTGGGGATGGGGCTATCCATCTGGATGGGATCTGGCATAATTGACGGTTCTTGGTTGTTTTCCTGTACTGGATCCAGCAAAGAGATCTAAAGCTGCCATTTGTGCAGTCAAGGATGGTAGTAGTACAGCATTTTATTTTCATCTTAGGTTGCAAATGCCATGAAGAACTCACTGCCCTTTGATGCTCCTGATGCATCACAAGAAGGCCAGAAGGTACTGAAAGTAGAAGTTACTCCAACAGTGCCGAGGATTTCTCGGACTGCCATTACAACAGCTTCTATCCGTCGTCACCGCTGGAGGAGAGAAGGTGAGCTTTCTTTGGTGACAGCAAATACTGTAGCATACTGTATTCATCATCATCACTGTTACCTGGCTTCTGAGTTTGAAAGTTTGCGGAACAGTTGGTTGTGGTTGTTTTTGTTTTTTTCTTTTGAAAAGTGATACTCCATAACAATGTATAGTATTTTACATTTTCAGAGCACTGCATGAACATGAAGGTTTGGGATGTTTTGTTTTGTTTTGATTTGGTGATAACCCCTGAGGTAGGTACTAAATAAATAAATGGAGAGGCTGGAAATAGTTCATTAAGACTTTTTTTCTCTGTGTAACACAGCATAAAATTGTAGTGGCAGAGTTTGGTTTATAATTTGACTTCTTTCTTTGATCCACTCTGAAACCTAGCTGCACACCATCATAAATAGCTGAGGGAATGAATGGTATTATTCAGACCTTGACAGGGTTCCAGTTACCTACAACCACTAAAGGCAATGGGAGATGGAAAAGCTGAACATTGTATTCCTAGCATCATATGGCCCACCTTACAGAGGGCATATATCATAAAATAGCTTTGGATAGTTTAGAATTACAGCTTATTTTTCTTCAGTGAATATTTAGATCATATAGAAGTGTGCTTGACTATATGAAGACCAGTAAATATGTAGTAATGTTTACTTTTATATGGTGAAATCTTCATTGTAGCTATAGCAAAAAGCTTGCTTTGAATTCATTTTGTCAAACCTACAGAACTTTGTCTCTGCATGTATTAAACAGATTTTAAAAAGCTGCATAAATGGCAGAAGGTAAAAAGTAGTATAACCTAAAAATAAACTGGGGGTACAAGAGTCTAAAAAACAAGTATTACATCTTTCCTTTGATACTTTTTTTTTTCCTATATCGTGTGCCAAAGGATTTAATGACTTCTGGTCTTCAACTGAATCAGGATGTTCAGGACAAGAAGCAGCTGTCTTCTGTTTTCAGGACTCTGGGTCATGTTTGTCTTTACTGTAGTTGCCATTACATTCATTTTCAAGTCTCTGGTCTACAGCATAGCCCACTTGTCCCTTTCTGTGGATGTTCTCACAAACTTAACTAAACATGGGTAGTGTTTCGTTGTTTGTTCCATGTCTGCATAAATCTTCTATTTTCCCTGCCTGGGTTGGAATGCCAAGAAAGGAATAGAAAAGCACTAAAATGTTATATGTTGAATCCCAGATGGCTTTGACTTCTCAAACGAGGCTGACTCAAGCATACCTGGCTCACCGATCCAACACGGCTCCACAGACCTAGGGATCAAACGTGAGCAAGAGGGGGAGGTGCTGATGCGCAGGACCCCTGAGCATGGCTTCCTGGAGCCCACCTTGGCAGCAGCCACAACAGAGGGTAGGACAGAGATGAGGAGGCAGAAGTCAGTGAGGCAGTTGCTGGAGGAGGATCCTGGCTCCCTATCCCCAAGCAGAACTTCTTTCCATTCTAGTGTGTGTTTCCGCTATCCCAGGGTGTATTAGCTTCTCTTTGCAATACACGCATCCCCTATATACCTAACATCAGGTCAGGTACTACCTTTTGTTATCACGTGGGCTGGCCTGGGGCTTGCATCTGTGTGGTGAAAGACTGCTTGGCATGGCAAAAAAAATAAAATAAAAATGACAGGGGCAATAGCCAAGAGCTTTGGGATTGCTTGGAAACTTTCTATTACTGAGCATGTTTAATATTCAGAAGGAAAAAATGCACCAGATAAACATGAATCTAGTCCTGAAAAGTAGACAGTATAGGGTATAGCTGTATTTGGTTGGCTACAACTTAGTTCCAATAGTGTCTTGTTAGTCCATGTTTTTTTTAAATTTCCAAGAACAAAGACAAGCCTATCTAAGACGTTCACAACTGGTGATATTTTTATTTGCCAGTCATTCTTTAACTGAAGATTCATACACTTACTAGTTTACATGAATGACCTGGTTGCTCTAAAATCAATTATCAAAAGAGAAAAGAAAAATCATGTGTTTTCAAGAATAAATCAGGTTGTCATGTTTCTGAACACTTGAGAAACAGTATTTGCTTTTTTGCTCGGTTTTTGCTGTAGAGCTTCGTATGCCTGCTCTGCAACCAGCAATAGTAGATAGAGTAGCTGGCAGATACTCACTTTACTTAAGTTCATCTATTAATGTTCTCATCTTTATTCCACGAAAACATGCAGTTGAGTGCTGAATTTGGATCATGAATTCTCTTCGGTGATGACAATTAATTTCTTATAAATTTAACTTAACGTAATTTCAAGTGTTTTCCTATTTTAAGTCTCCTTTTCCATCTGAACAGTCTATCAAACAGTTTTGGTATTTCCAACAATTATAGGCCTATCAGTTGATCATAAACAAGATTTATTTGTGGATTTGGATAGGAGCTACATAGGCTTCAAAATTGTTCTTCTGGAGAACTTGGAGATTTAATGTAATGTTATCAGAGAATCCTTTCCCTTAATCAGAGGCGCTATCAAACAATAATTAAGACATCATGCTTTAGTAGAAGATAATTGCATAAAAATTTATAATCTGTTCCTTGGTGCATAGTGAGTTTGAGCATGCTCAGTAAATAAGTAGTCTTCTAACTTCATTGGTTCAGTTGGTCTTACTTCATTTTACTAAACTTTGCATGTGCATGACCTGAAGGATATGGAGAAGTCCTCAGCTGCAGAGAACCTTCTGGGAGAGACAGAAAGTAGGAAAGAAGTTGATGTGGCCTTCTAGTCTTAATTTGTTTCAACACCTATATCGAGATGTTACTGGAGAAGTCATAACTCCACGTGCTTTATTTCTGTTGAAATTGGTTGAATATACTTCACTTCTTTAAATGTTGGCGGTATATAACTATGTGCTTGGGCAAATTGAATTCTGCCAGTTGACAGCATGTGGGAGAAGGCCCAGGAATGGAGTTTGGATTGATTATCAGTATAGAATTGTGTGTAGACAGAGTGGTCTGTTGTATTATTGATGCTGACTTCACCAAGTTTTGGTTAGAAAATTTCCTCTCGTAAATATAATTTTGATATCAAATGATATAATGAGAATGCTGATCATTTTCATTGACTCTTCAAACTTCAGGTATGGAAAGTATAAATAGAATAAAGGTTTCTTTAAAGACTATAATAAAATCCTTTTCAGATCAGTGTTTTGACCCAATAAATAAAAAAAGGCAGATTTCCAGAATGACTCAGTAATACCATACCAAGGTATTCTGCTTTTGGGTGGTGGCAGCTACCACTGTGCACTATTTTGAGACAGTGAAGAATGTTGTATCTCTGTCTACAGGGTTAATTATGTACTGGCATTAATTATGTATTCTTTGGAGAGAGATTTATTCTGATAAAGAAGAGTGAGAATCCAAAAGATGTGCTGTAGTGCAATCAATGGGATTCCTGTTAGGTTGCACTGTCTCTTTCACTTCTGGACTTATAGTAGAGAGTGCTTGGGAGGAGTAGGCTTTTAGGTTCTTTTTGTTAAATCATCTTATTGGTCTAGTGGAAACAAACAAATAAACCTCTATGACTTCATCCTGTTTTTCCCCCAAACAGAGTATGCAAAGATTGAAATATTTTTGTTTCTGAGGATAGCTTTTAGAGGAAAAATAACATGTATTGCAAAAAGAGTGTGTTTGCTGAATTTTTTCAGTCATACTGAGAACTTTGTAGCTACATGGATTTGACTAGACAGAAATTCTCTTGCATGTTGTATTCTCTATCTTCTTCATTTTTGAGCACTGCTGAGCTGCTTGGGCCTTTCTATAGTTGCAGCATCCAAAAGCTTGCAACAACCCCTCTCAGTCTTATTTTTTAAAATCTGTGGATGAAATGCCACTTTTTCTGTGTGACTCAGGGCTTCAGTGCCTCAGGGCTTCAGTGTCCCTGACTGGGAACATAAGTTTTAGCATTTTGTTACTGAGAAATGTTTTGACATGAACTGTGAGGAAGCATTGAAGAAGCAGCGTTCTTGTAATAATGAAAAGCTTAGCAGTATTGTCTGGAGAGATTATTTTGCAAGTTACACGTCTTTTGCTGGAATAAAAGGGATTGAGAGGGGACTTCAGCTGCTGCTACTGCTGCTTGTAACCAAACATGCTTTCATCCAGCTTTGCATGATTATGAAGAAACATAAATGCTGGTTTATTGAAAAAGTGCTCTTGCTTTTAGTATGTTCCAGTTACATTGTACTTGTATTAGCGTCTTTGATTATGCATGGAAAGGTTGGGGGGAATGGAGATGTGGTGGGTTTTGACTAAAGTATCTTGCTGTCTAATGTAAGAAAAGACATATATGTCTCAACGAGAAGATGATGATCTAGCTTGACCAAACAGAGTGGAGTAAAAGTATATGCATTTTAAATATGGATACAGGAAGTTAAAGCAAGTAAACTGTTCTTCACTTTAATAATGGCTGTTAAAGCCTAAAAAGCTTCTTTTTTTTCTAAGCTTAAAGGCTTTGCTGAGGAAGGAAGACGGTAGTAACATGAACCTTTATGCTTCTTAAAGGCTGAGTCTAGTAGAACTGAATAAAACTGCAGAATAATCTCACATTGCGTTGGTGTGAGAGAGGCCTGAGCATGATCTGATTTGGAGAAGGCTAAACATTGTAAACTGATACACAATAATGGTAATTCCAAGGCAAAGCTTCCTAAAAAGAAAAATAGTTTTAAAACCAAAAGAATACTAAAACCTTTCTGGTTTATTTTTGTTTTTGTATTTTTGCTTTACACTGGAGAAACATGAGGTTGGATCAGCCCATGTTCCTTCTGCACAGAGGAAGAAACACTGAAGACTTTGTGTCTGTTCTGCTTGCCATAATGTAAAATTCTCTGTAGCGCTCTGCTAGCAATCAGTATGAATGGACCAGGTTCTACTCAAATGTTAGGATCTGTGAGATCCTTGCCACTACTTTTACCCCATAAAACAAGAAACAAAGTATCAAACCCAAGATCCATTTTCAGTTTTGAAACTTAAATGCTGCTCAGTTTTCTACTGAAACAATAACTCCTGTTATTTGGAGTTTAGAAAAAGGACTGGAATTAAGATTTAAAACAAAAACAAACAAACAGAAACCACAACAAAGTCTTTGTTTACAGCCCTAATCAAATTATCAGACTGAAAACAAGGATTTAAGACGGAAGCTTGTCAGTCTTTTTTCTTTAAAATACCATTCCAAAGCACAAAGCCTCTTTTACAACTTGAAGTGTTTCAAAGGTTAAATTTCTTTTATGACAAGATTTTTTTTTCCTCTTAAAAATCTTGATCTGAGATTAAAGATAATGTGATGGAAGGACCTGGATAGGATTGCTGGAAACGCAGAGAGGATTGAGCTCTGGGAGAGAGAGAACTAGGAATTAGGTTACTCTCCAGTAGAAAGTATAGTCACATTGTTTTAAGTGCCAACTACACACAACAGAAGCCTTCTATCTCTGTTGGAGCATTGTTGCAGGCCTAGGAATTAACCTAATTCTGAAGCCTACCCAGTACAAACCAGAAGATTTCCTGGACGTGCTCGGATCTTGCCTCAAACTAAGATAAAAATAGTCTGAAAGGCTTTATATATATATATGTATATATATAGCCTATATATATTATATATATATATATATACACACACACACATATATTTCACTTTTCTTTTTTAAAACAAAAAACACGTTGGCATCAGTACCTGCAGACAGAACTAAAATTAGCTAAATGGGGCCTAATTCTTTTTCTGTGTTTATAGATATACTTTTGGAGATATTCTTGACTGATGAAAATGATGTAGAGGACAGGCAAATGAAGCTCAAGATGTACTTATTTTATTATCAGATTCGCTTATTCTGCTATATGACAGAAAGATTATTTACCAAGAATCAGGAATTTTTAAGCAAGTTGAAACCAGGTGGATCAGCAAATGACATTTGTTTTGACATTGTGTGTATCTTTGCATTCATGTAACCTGAATGCTTACTATGTGTTCTGATTGGTTTGAGGTTTTTTGGTTGTTCCCTTTTTATTAATAGATGCTGAAGGTGTAAATGGAAGAGAGGAATCTGTGAACCTTAATGATGCTGATGAAGGATTTTCATCAGGAGCTTCCCTCAGCAGCCAGTCAGTTGGGACCAAACCACAATCATCTGTATCTCAGAAGGGCAGCTTAAGGAAAACAGCAAGTGGATGTTCTGCTAAGGATAAAGAAACCTCTTCTGCAGCAAAATCCAATGAGAGCCCTCGAGATTCAGTAGCTCGGAAGCAGTACATACACCAATCCACTGACCTTGGTACAGATACAATTGAGATGACATCTACTAAGAAACACCTCAGCCTGCCTGCTGGGCAGGTGGTGCCAAAAGCCAACAGTTTGAGCCTGATCAGGACCGCCAGTGCTTCCTCCAGTAAATCATTTGACTACGTCAATGGCAGTCAAACAGGCTCCAGTGTTGGCATTGGTACAGAAGGTGTTACCAATCTAGCCACTGGCAACACCAATCGGTTTTCAACTATCAGCCTACAGGAGGACCGACTAGGCCAAGCTGGGGAAGGTAAAGATCTTTTCCCCCCAGGAGCTCCCTTGACAAAGCAGTCTCGATCTCCAAGTTTCAATATGCAGCTGATATCCCAGGTGTAACTTTATCTCCCTTCGTTAGGACTCCCTCTTTCCCCTAAATCCCCAGGCAAGTTCATCCTTAGGCAAAACAAGAACCATCATCCTGCAGTGTGAAAATACTGACTGTTGTGATCTTGTTTGATTTGGTCTAGCTATCATACCATATTACTGAAACAGCAATAATTCTTCCCTCACCTTCATTTCCCCCCCTTGTAAAGATGGTTGTGAAGCAGTATATAATGTACTGTATGCCTATTTCCATGCCTTCCTTTCTCCTTGGGTGACGTGCAATCCATCGTAGGCTGATCAGTCCCATTTCAACACTGTGAGACTGGAGACACCGACGGAAATGGTGAATGTGATCCCTATGAGATGATGCTTTGGCTCTGTTAAGAAATAGAAACGGGTTTGTTTTCTCAGTCTACAGTACTGCAAAGACTACTGGATCATGACTTTTCTTTCTCAGAACCAGGAGTGCCTCAGAGATTCTGATGTGACTTTGGACCTCTCTGAGTTTGTGCAATCAATTCTGGGGAGGGGATTGTCATTGCTGCTCCTGGCTGCTTACAGCACTTTTTCATTAAAATGAGGGTAGATTTTTCTTGCCTGCCCCCGGTCTCTCATCCCAGAAGCTTTTGATGTTCAGCAACTGAGACATGCGTATTAACAAGTTGTTTTCCCTCAGAGAGAGGATTGTAAGTAGATAATGTAGGTTACAATGCGCTTCTAATGGCGTTGTAGCCATATGTAACATTACATGTCTTCCCTTCCAGGACACAGGGTCATTCTGCATGTAGACTAAAATCTAGACAAGATCATGCTGTTAAAGCAATTTGGTTTGTAAATGGGAGGGAGACACTACTTTCCCAGGAACTAATGGCTAGCTTTGCTCCATTTTTGTTATTGGTGTTCTTGTTGTTGTTGTTTTTCTTGTGAGGTGGTGATCACTGAAATGAAAGGTGTATTCGGGTAAAGAGTATTTCTCAGGCTGCTTTCTATGGTGTCATGGATGTTAGACATCCCCAACTCTCTCAGCTGCTTTCTCAGTGTCCCTAAATTCAATGATGGAGTCACTTTAAGAATCTTGCAGTCCAGACAGACCATCTTCTTAAGGGGCTGTCTCAGGGATAGAGACAATAGTTTGCTAGAAACACTGAAGCTTTAATGTGAAATGCTTATCTAGAAACACCATTTGCACAAAGGGGTACTGATAGTCTTTTTTTCCAGAAGGATCACACTTCATTGCCTTGGTATATCTAATATGTTAGGTTTTTTTAATTGTTATTTTAGTGGATAGGCCCCTTCTCTAGAAAATGCAAAACTCATGTCATTGAGCCAAGCCTTGAATGTATATGACTGGTGTGCAGTGGTGACTGGCTGGTACTTATGCTACAGAACACTGCGTGGAAGCACATTTCTGATTACATAGGAAAATGTTTGTCATCCCCTCTCTCTCTCTCTGGATTGCTAGAGAGCAAAGGGGAAAGTTCATCCTGTATTCTTAAGTAATGTATGGTATCCTGGAAGTTTACAAATTGTAAATGCACAGAAAAGAGTTACAATCTTCACATGGGCACTTTGGTTTCACTGTGAAGAGTAAACATAAGCTGTTAAAAATAGCAGGTTATCTTTGAATGACAGATAGAAATTCGGGACAATAACATGGTGTAACATTGCTGGTATTTTTTTTTTTGCTTTTGAGCCTCTTTCAGATGGAACTTTTTTTTCAAATTTGCATTAAAATTCATTTAAATATTTGACATGTTTTTGTGCTTTGACAAGTCACTTTGACAGTCTAGTCTTCAGATCTCACATTCATAAGGAATTGAATTAAATGGCAGCTGGACTGATGCAGAAATTTAGTTAGAGTAAATAGAGTCATCAGAAAGAAAGCCTTACTGTTTCAAAATTGAAGTTAATCTTTAAAGGCCACCAGAGATAGAACTAAGGTAAAGGTGAGATTAAATTGAGGGATTTTCTGTAAGAATGTCAAAAGCTATATATGATTTGACTCTGCTTAATTTATTTTGTCAAGTTTTGCTGGTGGAGACAATTGGCAGGTCACGGTTGTGTAGAAATTCACTTGCTAGTTTGTTTCCTAAAAGTGCAAATTTGTTTTGTAGAGACCATCATAAAGGGAATTTTGTTTAAGACCCATCATGGTAAATCGATAAGGACCAAATGGTTAGCTTAAATCTTTGGGAAAGAAAAGGTTAGGATTATCAGCTGTATTTTGAAGAATTACTATACTTTATTATGCCTCTGCCTTTAAAAAATGGGATTGCTCATTAGCAAGGTTCTCTAGTTTCTGATTTTACCATTATAAACATTCCTACAGATGTTTTAGGACACTTAAATTGGGTCAAATTTCACGAAACAATTTTTTATACCCTTATGGGTGGGGTTCCACACAATTAAACTATTTCAGGAAAGTGAGACACCCCACTGACTCCAGATGGGGAAGTCAAATGTACATGTATAAATTTGTAGTTAAATCTTTAGTCAAATTATAATTTAAAATATTTTTGCAGTTTTTAGTGTTGATGATGTGCCTTTTGTTATATTTAAATGCATTGTATTTTGTTTTCTTCTTGTGTTCCTACCTGCACGAAGCTTTAAAAAGAGTTCAAATTTATCCCTATCAAAAACTATATATAGTTTTTGCTATGTGCTACATCCATAGCTTATCAAAATTACCATTGAGTGCAGTGTTTTATTTGTGGGAGCTTTTGTCGTTCTTCAGACATGTGCTGATCAACATGTCTTACAAAATGAGTCATCACTTACATCTACAAAACAGCTGAAATAACAGGCTTTGCCAGTGCTGTTTATCACGTTTATCTTTAATGTTTCTACACGTTTCAAACTATGCCAAGGTGTGTCAAGATTGTAATGAAACTTTATACAGTGATGCCCAGTACACTTGAAAGTATTCTGGCAGTAATAAAATTAGCAATGTCTAGGATGTGGGCTGAGAGAATGATGTGTTCTTTATGATAATGTGTTAAATACTAAAAGTACAAAACATGCTCAAATGTTCTCATACCTGTGACAAATATCTAGACTTAAACATCTTTATCCTGAATTCACTCAGCTGTGTCTTGTTTTAGAACATTTGGTACTCAACCTGAGACATTAGATTTAGATTTCTGCACCATTTCAGCGCAGCTGCAGCATCATACAAGAAGGTCAAAAAGCAGAACACTACTTCTTTTTTCCCCTGTGCATGTGCACGTGTGCACATACTTTTAATTCTTAGGTGAAGAAGTCTGAGGGTTATATATAGATGTATATACACATGTAAGTAGGGATAAATTAATTATCCCTTGATAAAGTTTTTACCATATTATGCTGCCATTTTGCCACTCATTTTTCTTGGGCTTAATAAGAAAATACAAAACGTTGGGGTTGCTGACTCAACCCCATTGATTAGCCTTTTCAGGGGTTTATTTTGAGCTGCTTTTGGTTGAATGTTGAGCCTCTTTTTGTTTTCATCCTGCGGGCAGCAAAACGGTGAGGTAAAAATGCCTATAACAATGAATGTTGCAAGATGAAGTTTTAAATGGCTTTATTATTCTTTTGATTTGGAGACTTTTTATGTCACTGTCTGTTTTAAGTGCAGATTTCTTTGAACACCCTTTCTGATGTGAATTTGAGAAAAATTTTAACAGCCTGCTTCATTCTGTAATGCTGAACGTTGTTGCAGCCAGTAAGCATTAGATGTAGTACTTGTAGTGTGCAAGCGTGTTGGTCTCCATTACTTAAATCTAAAATTTCCAACATACTCCTGCTAGCTTTGACATAATTAAATTCATCTGTTTTGACAGCAAAAGAGTGAGGGAAAAAAAAACAAATTCTGACAACGTATTTATTTGCACTACCTATGAATACTGGAGTTTACAGGGACAGGTTTTTTTCTCACCATGTGAGGTTTACTTGTGTGTCGGTAGGTACATACATTTGTCACGTGTTGACAATCAATTGCCTCAACTGTGTCTATACTGTATGTAAATATGAACATATTTTTCAAGATTAAGGGGGAAACCTGCACCTTAATGGTGGTAAAGCTGCTCAGTAGTAAGGTGGCCCCAACTCTTGCCCCTTTCTGTCTCCAGATAGTATGTGGTTTGTTTTACTTCTTTAATGAACATTATTAGTGTTCCTGGAAAATTATAGCTCCAGGGAGCTTTTCCTCAACATTTAATGTATAACATGTTCAGAGAATTGTATTTTGAAAAATTAGTTTTGGAGTAGATTATTTTATGCCATGGTTGAATTTTAACCTAAGAGTTTAAACTTTTCCTATTTTATCATGAACCAATAACCGTCTCTTTTAAGTGTTCAGGTGTTTTGATTTTGCTCACAAAGCAGAAATTTTTGTTTGGCTAGGCTTACAAATTTAAATTAACTTGAAGAGCAAGTAGGAACCAAGTATAACTTTTTGAATAAAATTCTAAAAATCAAGCACTACAAACTTGATACTATACTCATAATCCTGGAGGAGGTGTGGAAAACCATAATTGAACATGCTTGAATGGAATGGATGTGCTGCATAGTGAACCAAAAGATGTTTCTGATGTTTGTAAATCTGATGGTCTCATCCTTAAATTCTGCAATTCTGTCATTGCCAAAGATATTGCTACCATGGCATGCTTAATATAGCACTTAAAACCATTAGCTACATCTCATTGTAACATCCATTTACATCATTGGAATAGCTTGTGTTGGAATGGTAAACATGTTTGTTTTTTTTTAATGGCTTGTTTAGGATGATAAAGTTACAAAACTTTATTCCTTTCCAAGCATCATAAGCAGAGGACTGATCTGAATGTACTTGTATTTCATTCTTGTTTGATATCAAAATGTTCAACATTTTATATTTTTTCCAGTATTTTAAATGTTGTTTATTTCTAGTATATGGGCCTTAATTTCTCTTTTTCTTATTAAATTAAGAGAAATTTTTCTTAACTTTTTGAACTAATATTAATTTGTTGTCCCACTGTCACTTGAGTAAACTTAACTATGGAAAGCTTTTTTGTAGATGATTTAGAGGAACAGATACCAGCATGAGTGTTGTGTTAGTGAATGCATACATCAATCTGTCAAATTTGCATGTCATGACCAGCTGAAGAGCTAAAAATACTCACCTGCCTCTTATACAGTGATGGAAAACAGTGGAGAGCTGTGAGCAACTTGGTTCATTAATAGTTTATGAAAGAAAGCAGTAAATGGGTTTTGCAAGACTGGTATGTGTGATGATTTCCACTTAGTTACTATAAAATTTTATTTTAAAATAAGTCTTGGAACAAGCTTTCAAAACATAGCAGGTAGCCATTTCAGGTAAACTTTTCTCATAAGTTTGGCAAGTGTCAAGGCCTGCTGTCATTGATACATTAGAAGTTCAGAAGCAAACTATAGAAGTCTAAGGTACCTCACAGCTGCCAGGAATGGATTTAGTAAAAATCTGTCCCATGTTATATGACTTTATTAGAGATTTAATGTAAAAAATTACAATAATTTCTGCTTTTGTTATTTCATCTATTTTCTTTAGGGTAGAAAAACACATGATTTTTTTACTGTGGTCATCAGATTTTACAAGACGTAATATTTGGGGGACCAGATGAATTCAAAAACGGGTCCATAAATTATCTGTTCTATCATAAAGGATTACTAAGCTATTCCTCTGAGGAGCTGCTAGTGACAACACATGTACAGTAAAAACTTTGTGTCTGTACAGTGAAACCTTGGCCTACATTTTAGCTTCTTCATGACGGGCAAAGTGATTAATCAAGTTGTATTAAACAATTATTTGTTTGTGAGCTCCCAGTGTTTTATAGACAGTAACACGTAAGCGATTTAGAGCAGAGTGTCTTTGCATTTTGATAGTCTTTAAATTACTTCAAATTTTGACTCTTGAAAAGGTGATTAATTACCCATTAAAATGTGGTATAGATTTCACAGAGGTTTTTGATTTTGGAAAAGTGATTAGGGAAGATTTCTGATTTGTTTGTGATTACTTTCTAGTAAAGTGACCATGTGCTGCTTTGTTACGGAATGAATCTTTCTTTTAGGTTGGTAGTGGATCCTGTCCTGTGTGTTTGAGTCCTCATCCTTCCCAGAACAGATCACAAAACAGACAAATTAGTATGACTGAAGCAACCTTTTCAAAGAAAAATTGTTCTAAAAATAAATAGGACTTAAGAATGACAAATACTGGCTGTTGACATTGTTCTTTCTGTTTAAGTGGTTCCTATTGTGTTAGAACTTTCATGCTGTTAGTTTATGAAAAATTCAAGTATTAGAAACTTTATGAAGTATACAGTAGATGTGAGTTAGCAATCACTCAAGATAAACCACTTCTCAAAGTATTAATAGATTGCTAGTACTGGGGTGCGTCTGTGTTTTTTGTAAGCCAGTGTTCAATGATTACTTTGAAATAAGACTTTTTACTGTTTACTTGCAGAAGGTGCATACTTTTAGGATGGATGTTACTAGCTGGTTATTTATGAAGAAATACCATATGATTAAATAGAATTGAGTCATATAATTTTTTTTCCATATCAATGATTCCAGGAAAAAGCTAATAAAGATTTTTAATAATTAAATCAGATACATTTTAGATTTACTAGAGTGGCTTTTATTTGCTATAAAACTAAATCGAGGTACCCCATGCTGCATTTTTAAAATTTGTAATTCTTCTATTTTACAACGAATCTTTTTTGCTCTGTATTGTCCTTGTAAGAATACAGGATATGCTGTCAATTTTACTAGCAAAAAGAAACATTCTGCAAGGGTTAAAAGATTATTTTCTTACTTTTTCCTGTCATACCAGGTTTGTTTCTCTGAACTAAGGTTTCTGAGGATTTTTACTACTTTATGTAATCTTATCTCTGTCATAGAAGGAGCATAAGCAGCAAGTAGCCCACTTCTTGCGGACAAATAGGCTGGACAAAAGGGCATGGATTAGTAGCGCAAGTCCCTCTTCACCAGGGTAGGTAGCCCTGTGTGTTGGTGTGAACCCCAGGCGTTCAGGATGCGGTACTGGTGAGGGACTAAACCAAACAGGTTTTTAGTAACCACGACCTCTGCTGTGTGGTATGATGTCCTTTAACCTGGGACCAGGTAAAATCTTCATTCTTAGACCTGAAGATGGCACGTATCAAAGATCATGTTATTGGTGCATGTAAGCCATTATCTTACCTGTCTTACTGAACTGGTTAATGCTGTTGACTGTTGTTGAAATGTGAAATGTAGTTACTATTGACTCTGTAAATACCCGCCAGAGATGAAATATAATTATTTTAAATCATTGTAAATAGAGATGTATAAAACTCGACGCAATCTGCAATGCAGAAAAAATTATATATATATATATAAAAATATATAAAGATGTTAAATAAATATCGTGCTGTTTCTGAACAGAGCTGTGTAGGGTGCCAGTTGACTTTTATTTATGTATGTATTTGTAACTTGGATGCGCGTTGGGCACGTCAGCTGAGGCTGGGGGCGGTGGCTTCGCGTCGCCACGGCAACTCCGGGCGGCCCAGCGCGTGGCTGGCAGCGGAAGTTCCGCCCGCTCCCCTCTCCCGCCGGTGGCAGGCGGGCCTGGGGAGAAGAGGGGCGCGGGTTGGCAGAGACGTACGTCAGTCAGCACCGCGCTGCGGCCCTCAGCGGTGGGGCGGCCCTCAGGGAGGGCGGCGGGTTCGGGCCCGCGCGGTGCGTAAGCGCGCTTCCGCCTCCCCTCAGCCGCCTCAGGGGCAGTGGGCAGCCCGCGGGTAGCCGCCAGGGCCGCGGGGGGTAGGGGCCCGGCCCTCGTGGGGGCGGCTGTGAGGCCCGGGTGGCCGCGGCTGGGGGTGCCCGCGGGGCGCCCGCCATGAGCCAGGCGGAGCGCAAGGGCGGTGCCGCCCTGCAAGTCAAGTTCGTGCCCGACGAGGCGGTCCTGAGGCACATCGCCGACGACGCAGGTACGGGGGGGGGGGAACCGAAAAGTCTGGGGCGGCTGCTGGCAGCCCAGGGACCGCCACCGCCTCCGCTTTCTCCTCCCTCTGCCTCTTCCGCCGTTTGTGCCTGCCCCGGCACGTGGAGGGGGCGGGTGCTGTTAGCTGCGACTGGAGGGGAGCACTGGTGCCTCCATAGAGACGTGGGTGTAACGGCCTGCGAGAGCGGCGCGCATCGCCTGGCTCGCTTCCCGCCCCGCCGAGCTTCAGCAGGCCCCGAGAACCACCTCAGAACGGGGCGTGAGGCGGCCGCCACGGGGAGTTGTGGCTGCAGTTCTGACCGCTTGTAAAGGCTGGAGTCTTAGTCTGCAAAATGCTCAAAACTTGCTTGCACAAGGCGCAGAGCACTCTGAGCCAATGTTGCCGTTGCTCGTGTTTCGAGCAAGGAGGTCAGATAGACAGTGTCCAGAGGTGTCTCAGCCTAAATTCCTCTGTGAGCATACTGGCAGTCTGCAGGCTCGGTCTTTTAGACTTGCTCCGTTTTCCTAGGGAAGAGAGGGGATGCTAAATGTCACCTTCTTCACGTGGCGATTGGAACTACTTCTGTGTGTGTCCCTGCCATTTCTCCCAATCTGTGGAAGCAGGTGTGTGTCGAAATGGGGATCACGTCCTCACAATTGACTTCAATGTCTAGCCACAGAAGGTAAAGCCTTTACCACAAAAGGTAAAGGTGCCCCTAATTGCTTTATGGTCAGCTGACCTCCATGGCACAGACCATCTCTTCTTTTACCAGGAAATCTTTTCTTTGTATTTATATGTGCTTTGCACAACGGTGTCTTGGTCTGTTAAAGGGGTGGCTGCATGCTACTGCAATCGAAATCATAGAAAGTAAAAGCTTTTATAACAATTGTAGGTATTAAAGTACGAAAAGACAAAACTCCACTGACAGTCAATGTGAAGAGATTTGTGAAGAAGCTCGATAATCTCTCAGATGATGAAGCTCAAGAGTTCCTGGAAGAGGACTATGTTGCTGCTCTAGGCATATGTGCTCAAGGTATTGGCTGGGAAAACCTAACACAGCTGTTACTTCAGGAGATTCTTTTAGTGTTAAAAACCTGTACAATGCTTATGAAATTGTTCTTGAAGGCTCTTAGTTCTAGATATGCTGGTGGTAACAAGTAGAGGAGAAGATAATGATTTCTAGGATTCTTTTTAATGGTGCTTATAACACCTGCAGTGTAAAGAGGTCTTTGAACTCCATAGTATTGTATTCCATCTTTCTTGGGTTGGAAATGTACCAGTGCTTTTAAAGTGGTTTCAGGTAATATTTCTGTTTCTAGATTCAATGGAAAATGGCTCAAGCGTAGGTGGTGGTGAAGTTTACTCATTCCAAACTCCCAAATGCTCCAACAAAATGGCAGAGCTGGGTACGTTTTCCTCTTTCCTTGTTGTTCTGGCTGGTGGTCTTTTTGAGTACCCCTGTGAACATGATCTGACTCTTCTGTTCACTCAAAAGATATGTTTGCACTATTACTGTGGCATTTATCTGACTCTGAATCAGTCTTCCTCAGAAACAAAAGCTTAGCACTAGGGCAAAGCAAAGGCATGGTGGGGATAAGAGGTACATATAATGAATAAATACATAAGAGAAAGTAGAAGTTTCTTAATGCTGGGAGAAGTATTTGTATGTATGTGCCAAAGGATGGCAGGCATTTTGTGTGTGTATCTTAGAAGGATGTATAAGAGTAACTCGATGCATAGCAAAGAGTTTTAAAAAAAAAAAAAAGGTAGTATTAGCTTTGTGTGGAAGGGGATTTCTCTTACATAAACTGTGTTTGCTAGGCTAACTGTTGGCTAAGAAGAAGTTCTGTACCTGACATGTGAAACTTCTTTCCCCTCCATACCCTACAGCCTCTGAATTAGCACAGACACCAGGACAGAGTGTTGCATCTGATCACTCTGAGTGCCCTGAGAAGACAACCAAAACCCCTCAAAGCAGCAGTAAGTTCTGTGATGCTTTGGGAAACTGAAGCTGAGTGAATAGGTGTTATGTTCATCTTTGTGTGGTAAAGCAGATGCTTGAGCCTCAGATTCTGTCATGCCTGAGAATTCTGGGCAGTTCAAATTTGTAGGCTGAATTTGCATGGCATCTTGTTCACCTGGCTGTTGCAGCTTATGTTCTGTCCTGCTGGTATAGATAAAACAGTAATTTCTCTCTCATCTGTTGCTGTCACACTTAACCATTTCCTCCGTGTTCAACACAGATGCTTGCTTGCACTTGAGTTTTGAGCTAAGCTGGTGTGTTGAGTGCCAAATGGGTTGTGGGTGGGATTGCATGTGTGTTCACATGTAACTTTGCAATTTATGATTTAGTTTTCAAGCACCTAATGCTGTAGGGAGAAATAAAGGTGCAAGGAGTCAGTGTGATCAAGATTGGCAAGAGCACGTTACTTTGTACTCAGAAATGGAGTCTGATGTGCTTGGGTGGGAACATTTAGCTCCTTTTTATCAACCTGTTCTGCTGAGGGCCTCCCAGAGCTGTGACCAGAATTAAAAGCTGCCTTCTGTGAAAATAATATTGACTAACTTTGATATCTCATTATTTACCTGTGGGGAACTAAGAGCTTCCCCCATACCACTCACGGAGCTGATACTCTGGTGCAGCGTACCTTTGAATAGTGGATGCCTATTTTTCTAATGGAGCATCCTGTGCTGCTGTTGAAAATACGCAGTATTCTGTTATGCTGTTTCTTGTCTTGCAGAACATTCAAGTTCAAACAAAGTTCAGCAGAAGGTGAGTGATGACTTTTTTTTTTTTTAATTCACTTTAGTGCTTGAACTAGCCAGTTACTACAGTTCTGGAAATTATGGATCTTGAAAAACCTCACCCACATTATTATAGGTGTGTCTCTGTCTCTGCTAATGCAAGTGGGCAGGGGTAGCTCAAG
Source organism: Anser brachyrhynchus (assembly GCF_964034855.1). Lineage (NCBI taxonomy): Eukaryota > Metazoa > Chordata > Aves > Anseriformes > Anatidae > Anser > Anser brachyrhynchus. The sequence goes on from NC_137701.1 coordinate 1,604,594, forward strand.
TGAGAACCAGAACTACCATTAATCAAGTCTATAGGATTTAGAGTCAGTGTGCAGATCACTGGGTTTAACAACTTAATTAGTATGGATGGAGATTATTTCTGTGCATTACACAAATGAGGATGTTAAACAATCTCTTAATATGCAGTTAAACTCATAGCTTTCCATTTCTCATTAAAGGATGGAACAACCCTAATCATAAGGATAGCAGTGCTGTTAGAACAAGAATTCAAGAACTGTGATGCTGTTCAGTTTCTTCAGTTATCATTGGTTTATTTTAAAAAGAAACGAACACACAAATTGTGATATTGGGGGAGATATCTTGACAGTTGATGTCTCCTTTTGTGATGCTACAGACACATACAGTCTACACCTGTCAGCTGTGGTTATAGAGAGAGTGCTGTGAAACAGCTGGCTTTCTAAAACATCATAGCATCGTTTTAGAAATGTGTGCAGAGCTTTTCCTTTGTAAGGTTCCCAGATGGGAGATGCCCATAAGAGTTGTTGGTTTGGGATGCCATATTCACTCCTTGATGATACCACATCACTTTGGATTGTTGCAAACTTGATCTGGTGTCTGTCAGGCGTGTGCTTTGTACATGTTTAAGGAAGACATGCCACCGCAACTTGGTGACCTTGGGCAGCTCAGATTCCATTTTCTGTACTCCTTTTGGGTTTAATATTCTGAGTGGGAGTTTTTATGGTGGGCTTCAAAATGACCCTGTGTAGACATTGTGATGCGGAAGATGACTGCTCAGGGGAGCAGAAGCATTTCCAATTCCTCCTTTCTTCAGTCTGACTCTTCTGAAGGGGCCAAAGTTAGCATCTTGGTTGGAGATTTCAGTTTTCTACACTCCACCTCAGGACGTTAATTGAAAGAATTAAGCCCTTTTTGCATCCTGATCCTACCTCTCTCTAATTGTGAATGGCAAGATAAGAACTCTACAGACTTATTGCCTCTGCTCTCCCAGTTTCTTGTGGGCTGTAATAGCTTGGAAATTAAGCCTGATTCTATGCTTTGCTTAGCAAAGGGCTCTTTTGGGAAGGTATATGTGACTTCTTCTAATGCCATTTTTGTTGTTAATTAATAATGTTAATTAATAATGTTGTTGTTACAGAGTAAAAAGAATGATTTTGTGTCTACCACACCTTACAGACTACGCAAAAGGCTAGCAGGTAAAGATAAACCTCTGTAGTCAGCTCCTATAGTCAGCGAAGCACTGTGTTCAGAGGACAGTGCTTCACCTGCATATGATCTTCTGCCTGTAGCAGTGGACTGACTGAAACAGCCTGATTCATCCTGTATAGTGTATAGAAACGTCCCCAGGGAAGCCTGTGCCGACCTTTTCCATACAGAAGTTTGCTACGTAGGAATGGGGTGGAGGATTTAGAAGCACCTAGTTGCTGAGCTTCAGAGACATGATCAGAAGAGGAAAAATTTTGAGTAATCTTAACCTGTGCTGACACGTCAGTTTGGTACAATTGCTTGAACTAAATCATAAAACTTTCTGTTGATGGCTGGGACATTTGTGGCAAATTATTTTTAATAACTGGCTGGCTATATGTGCTCAGAATGAGTGCAGAGGAGAGCTCAGTGTGTGACAATTCACATTCATTTTCTTCCTGTGTTGAAAGACCATGACTGAGACAGATTCTGTCTGTGTTCTTCAATCAACATCGTTGAGAGAGGTGTTTTACAAAACCTTTCTTACAGGGTGTGAACCAGAAGATACCCAGCTTGCATGATTGGCATTTGGGAAAACTGATATAGAGGTGCTAAGAAAAATAGGGAAATACATTATCTACTTTTAGTCAGTTTTTAGGGTAGAATTATATTTCTTAACAGAGCTTTACTAAACAATTTCTGCATTGAAAACGGAACGAAATGGCTGTGTGTGTTTGTAGTCCCTGTAAGCATTGATGTTACTTTTCTATGAAATACATTTAGGAATCATATGCTTGAAAAACACCTAGAGAATGTATGTGAGAGATAGATGGTGCAAAACGTGTTCTGTGTAAGAATTCACTGGTAGCTTTTAACCTTAAATTTATCCTTCAGCTCCAGATGCTTACTTAGAAAGTGAAAGTGAATATTCTGCTTCCTGCTCAGAGGAGGAGGACGATGAAGAAACCCAGAAAGAAGTCAGCACTGTTTTATCAAGTCAAAAGACACCAGCAAAAGCTAAGGTTGCATCTACACCTCCTTCCAGAAAAAAAGTAACCAAAAAAAAGGACAAGATGGTGAGTGTGCAGAAAATGTACTCCTGAGCCAGCAAGAGTGAAAGGATGTTTATTAACAATAAGCTGTCAGTGACCGCACCTAGGGAAGAACTGCTAGATTCATTTCAAATTAAACCAGCTGGGTTGGCTTTTGCTGTATTTCTGAGCAATCCCTGTTAGGGATCATGTGAGCCTATGGGCTAATCCAGTCTGTATTCTCAGCAGCTACAGAATGAGATGTTCTAAGATGTCTGTGAAACAGGAGACCTAAGAAATGATGAAGAAATTGACTCCTGTAGCACCAAAAGAATCACACTTTACTTTCTGGCTTGGTGTTCAGCTTTGTCATCTTATTTCCCTCCAGCACCAGGGATCCCCCCCTGTATTATTGCTGTGTTCTGCTCCCTCTGAATATCTTCTCTCTTTTTATCTCTGGTAAAGAACCATCTGAATGTTTAGCTTTGGCAGAATGCTGCCGTAGAAACCATGTTTACAAATGTCTTCTGGATTTCTGTTCATTCTTGCTCTGTGTCTCATACTGACTGTCTTCAGACATGTTTGTGGGTACAAAGGAAGAGGGGTAACTTGTTAGCAGAGGTGTGGCTGATTCTTGCTGTCCATTTTTAGAGCAACCTGGTGGTGGAATACTTTGAAGCTCACAGTAGTTCCAAAGTGCTCACTTCGGATCGAACACTGCAGAAGTTACGGAAGAGAAGATTGAATCAGGTACGCTTCAGAGTGAATCGCACAACTCACAGAGCTTTTGATTTATTTGGTAAAGATCTCTCCCATCAAAATTGCCTGACGTTGCTATTTTCACTTTCTATCTCTGCTGATGATGTTCTTGGTGGTAATACTGATTTATGCAGGGGTTAGGTAGCGTTTCAAGCATTGTGTCTCCCTTATGCCTTCCTGCTCTAAGCAGGGACAGTGGCAGTGGGCTATTGCCCAGTTGTTGGGACCTGAGACAGTAGGGAAAATGCAGGGAGAAAGTTGAAAGCTGCAGTTATGAGAACAGGTTAAAACTTGATTTCTGGGGAGGAGAAGAGGGAAAAGCAGAGTTGTAGGGACCTACACTAAAAACTATCATCAAACCAATGTTTTGTCAACGAAATGCTATGGGGAATTATAAGTGGTCTTGATTATGTGTAGAAGAGATGGAGAGAACCCTTTTCATCTGTGCATTACTGGGTTGATCCCTGTACAGGATTGGGGCAGCTTTAAATGTTGTCACCTAGTTTGTGAAGTGCACTTTGTTCCCTTCCAGTTCCTAGAAGACAGAATCTGTCTAATTGTGGTGACTGAATTACTACATTTTTTTCCATATGCCACTTCTACAGCCAGTTTGAAGTAAGCAGTTGTATCTTAGAGAGACAGGTATGCACAGACAGGAACCAGGGAAGCATGTAAAACATGCGAATTGCTCTCGTGTCTGTGCACCCATATGGGTTTTTAAAAGATGGCATATATGCAAATTGCCTGATGCCTAGTATTGTCTAGAATTGCTAACCAGAGAAACATCTGGATTTTTAACAAGTTCTTTCATAACAGCTCCAGACCAAAATCAAGGCTTTCAGTATTAAATCTACTGCTGGCGCCAAAGAAAGTGAAGGTTTAGCAGTTCTGTCTCTCAGTGCTTTATGTTTGGTATACTGCGGCTGCCTTTTGTGCTCTTTCCAGAGTAAGCTGTCTTCTACTGCAGGGGAGTGGAAAGCAAAGCTGTTAAAATTGAATAGAAAGGGAAGCCAATGTAGATCTGATGTCACTTGTCATGCTACTGTGCTGTTTAAACACCAACATCCCAGCACATCTTTAAAGCTGAATTAATCCTTTGATTCTTGATATTTTGAAATAACACTTTCTCTACAGTTGTGATTTTCTTCCTCTGCTGTATTTGTTTTGTATTTTGCTTTTCTATGATTATGTTTATGAGCATTCTGTTACAAACACAAACATGAACCATTGCTAACATGTTGATTGAGGTCCTTGTTCCTGTGAACTTAGTTATGGTGTTGGTATCTCCCTAGTACTGTGCTTGATGCTGTTTTAAGTTCTAAGCATGTCCATTATTTCCATAGTGGTGTTCCCATACTCAGCAGGAGGAGATAAACATGGTGCAGTAGTGGCACAGACATGATTTCCAGTCCTTGTCTGGCTGCCATTTCCCATACAAAGGTCATTTACTCTCTGCTTTGTTTCTTCAGTAGCAAAACTGTTTTTAGAGTCCTCAAAGGGGGTGTACATGGAGAAACATAAGTTGAGTGCACCGTTGGTGAAAACCATTCTAACCTCTAGCCAGAAAACATACTAGAGGGGCATTTGTAAAGACTCCAAGCATATGTTCTATTTTTCTCAGCTTTGAATTACTGTTATGTTACATCTTTCTCAACACAGCAAACACTGCATGACCTTCTGGAAAAGTCTCCCCTTGCCTATGCTGCTGAAATTGAAGAGCTAAACCAGCAATATGAGTCCCTGTTTTCCAAGTGGATGTTGCAATTACAGTAAGTATACAGTGAGAGCCACTGAAGAGACCTAGCAAACAGGCATTGCCATAAACTTACCCTCATATCAACAACATCCCGGGGATGAGATAAGGAATTTTTTTTTTATTTTGATTGCTCTAATTTAAAATTAAGTGACATTATTTTGCATAAAATTTTCTGTAGACCAAATCATATCTGACTAACTTCTTGAACTGAAGTGAATCACTGAATGATTTGAGTTGGAAGGGACCTTAAAGATCATCTGGTTCTAACCCCCCTGCCATGAGCAGGGATACCTCCTGCTAGACCCGCTTGCTCAAAGCCCCATCCAACCTGGCCTTGCACACTTTCAGGGATGGGACATCCACAGCTTCTCTGTTTCAGTGCCTCCCTACCCTCATAATAAAGTATTTCTTCCTAATGTCTAATTTAAATGTACCCTCTTTTAGTTTAAAACCATTACCACTTGTACTATTGCTGTACTCCCTGATGAAGAGTCTCTTCTCCATCTTTCTTGTAGGTCCCCTCTGAGTACTGGAAGGCCACTATAAGGTGTCCCCAGTGCCGCCTTTTCTCTATGCTCTCTCTGTCTTCATAGATAGGAGAGGTGCTCCAGCTCTTTGATCATCTTCATGGCCCTCCTCTGGACTCACTGCAACAGGTCCATGTCTTTCTTTTCTGGAGGCCCCAGAGCTGAACACAGCACTTCAGGTTCAGTCTCATGAGAGCAGAGTAGAGGAGGAGAATCACCTCCCTCAACCTGCTGGCCATGCTTATTCTGATGCAGATTTCATTATTTTGATGAAATGAGGTTACATTCTGCCTCACTAGTTTGTTCCTCTGTAAACCAAGATAGAGGGCATTTACAAATAGGGAACATGAATGATGAGAAATGTGGCATTTCTGAACAGCTGGTTATGCTTTCAACAGTATAGTTGGTAGTGAGTAGCCCGCTGTCAGTTTCTTCAGCATGTGGCTATCCTCAGTGGTGTAGCAGTAAACTCTGAGTTTCTATAGTACCTAATGGTCTAGGTAAGAAGAAACCTTAATGCTGTTGAAAATGTTAGCATTAATTTTATGTGGGTTTGCATGTATCTTGGAGGAAGGGAGAAAAGAGTAAGCAAGAAATTAAACGGGGAAGTACAGAGAACTGTGAGACTCTAAAGTGTCTTAGAGAAGACAAGCCACGAACTCTGAAATTAAGTACTGAGGCAGGAGCAGATGCTCATGAGGAGAAAGCCCTTTGCAAGGGAGTGGATTGTAAGAGAATTTGTGTTCCATGGGGAGTGACAGAGCATATGAAAAGCCTTGAAAGTTGGAGACTTGCTGGAGGAGGAGTTCTCTGTGACTCAGTGACCTGGAAAAATGCTTAGAGTTGTATGTGGCAGGGTAAAAGGAACAAATCCATACACAATATTGAAGTCAGTGACAGTTGTTCAACACCTTACCTTTGTCCAGTGCTGTTTGAGCAACCTGACTCTTATTTCTGGTGAATATGATGTTTTTCCTGCTCCTCCAAACAAAGTAAAGATTTGTGAATTCCTACCATGTTCTTTTTATGCTTTTTCTATGTAATAATCAGGATAAGGAAGGGATATGAGAATAAATAGATTTTGCGGTAAAATTGTGCCGGTGGATAATAGTAGAAAATCACCTTGCAGGCTTTTTTTTTTTTTTTTAACTTGTAGTGACTGTGACCCCTAGTAAACATTTAATATAATCACATGGTGAGGGAGTAAATGTGAATGTTTGTTAGTCTTTGTTAGTTTGAAGATGCAGTTCTAGTCTCATACTCTTGGACAGTACCATTTTCTTCCATAGATGTTTTGCTAAATTTGTGGTCCTCTAGTCTGCTAAAACACTCCTTTAACTAGGATGCACGTGCCGCATTTTGGATATCTTGCAGATAACCTTATGTGTCAGCTGTGAGCTGAAGGTAAGCCTGGAGTTGACAAATTCCTTAAAAATGTGACAATTTTAGAGGCAAGATTGCAATCAATCATTTTGCTTAATGAAAATGTGAATGTATAAACCTAAAAATGGACTTTTACTTTTTTTTTTTGATTCAGTGTATTTGCTCACTTCCCTGCAGCTTGGGTTTCAACATCGTGCTTTACGGACTGGGCTCAAAGCATGATTTGTTAGAGAAGTTTCGCATCTCTATGCTCCAGGATTCCGTTCACCTTGTAGTTAATGGATACTTCCCTAGCATCACTGTGAGATCTGTAAGTGTAAGAAAAAGCTCATATGTTTACCTAATCATCCTGCGTTACAGATACCTCTAAAATCTTTCAATGTAAAACATTAAGGAGAGCTGCTTGCATTTTATAGCAGTAGACTCTTAAATGAAGAGCAGTTCCTTTTTTTTTTTTTAAGATTTTAAAGAAATGAGCCCATGCGTTTTTGAAGGAATTGCTATGATTCTCATCAGTAATATATTCATCTGTCTGAAATGTTATTTTATGTCACTGTTTTGAAAAAGAGTAGCAATTTTTGGCTTACATTGACTGGGGAATTTTATGGTAAAAATCAGAGTATCTCTATCATGACAGTAAAGGGCTAACTTTCAGATATTCTGCACTAGGTTCTTCAGTGCCAGAGCCCTTCAGAAGGGGCAGTGGGTGACTCTGCTATTTTATGTTTCAGATTCTCAACTCCATCACAGAAGAGGTACTGGACCATATAGGGACCTTTCGCAGCCCCCTTGACCAACTTGAATTCATCATTAAAAGGTTTAAAGAAGGTAAAATGACTGATTTTTGTACATAAAAACAGCAGAGTTTGCTTACTGGTAGGAGGGCCTGGACATTTTCTCTGCTCACAGTTTTCATATATGCTATTACAGTTTTAGTCTACTGTAGCTAGTGTTTTCTAGTCTTGAAGTTTATGCTACTTCTGAAAATGTGCACCAGGATCATGTGCACATGATCCCAATCTGTTATCTTTGTCAGTGTTTAACACACTAAGTTCTGTGGAAAGAGGAGGAGGAGGATGTGAGCATTCTGGCAAGTCAGAGGCTACTCAGCCCTTTAGCAAGCTGAAATGCTCATGTTTCTTGCATTTAGCATGATGCCTTTGTGCTTTACTCATATGGTGTCTCTGTAGCCATGTGTTCCCTGGTGGAAGACAGGATAGGTAAATTCCAGTTATATGAGGGAACATGGTTCTGAGTGGCTGCTTGAGGACCTAATACAAACCTTGCTGAGATGAACAGAACAAAGAGTTGGAATGACAGCTGCTGATGGATACCAAGTCCCTTGAGCCCCTTGGGAAAATCATCCCCTGGGGCGGGTGTCTTTCCATAAATTTCATTATAGGCAGGATTAATGCTTAAATGTACATGATTTAGTGCATTTGTCATGTAAACTTAATATATGCATGTATGGATGTTAAGATGAAATAAAGGACAGCAACGTCAAACAAGCAGGTTAAAAATGGTTTCAAAATGCCAAGTTAAATGGGCACTGCCACACTGAGTGCTTGATGAATTCTCTTTGTTTGTAGGTTGTATTGCTTATTTCTATATGGAAAATTGCCATGTAATCTTAATTGTACAGGGCTTTGGTGGTGTTTAAATGTTTTCTCCATCCCTATCTTAGTGGTTTTGGTGGGACTGAGCGAAAAAGACTGATTAATGGCAGTACCCTTTTGAAGCTACATAAATCGGTTTCATGTACTACACTATAGCTGATCTGACAGGGAGTCTGAGGAACTTCTGGTTTCCAGTGATAGCCAAGTATGTATTAATTTGCACAAAAACTAGCTACTCTTCCTTAATTATTTCTGGACTCAGGAAACAGTTGTTCCCTAGGGATGACTACAGCAGCAACAAGCTAAGTTGGGAATCTTAATGTCTACTGTTTGTATTATCCAAGCTCAGTCTTTGTAACTTTCTTTGAGGGTTCAGTGGGAAAGAATTCTAATGAATTCAGTAGGCTTTGGATCCAGTCTTGAATAGAATAGATGTGTTTTCATTGTTTGAGGAAGGGCTTAAGGATCCTAGTCATGCAACTTAAAAGCAGCTGAACAAACTGTGCTTAGACTTCCCTCCTAACGTATGTTTGAATGACCCTGAATCACAGGAATCACTGAAAACTGAAAAAAAATGAATCACTGAAAACCATAGGTGACTCCTGGAAGGGCACTGGGCAAGTAGAAAGTTTTTTAAGATTAAAAACTTTAGATGCAGAAAGAATAGTAGCTGTGATGAGAACTGCAATACAGTGAATTGAGAGAGAGCCGCTCAGCTGCTCAGAAACACCAAGTATGGGACAGGGATCAATGTAAGCTGTACAAGGGAAGTTATTTGATAATGGAGTGGTGAATGTGAAGCGTGGTGGAACATATTTGTCCTAGGCTGCACTGGGAAGGGGAAACCACTTTGTGTGCAGTTTCTTTGATTGGTTCTCTGCTGTTTTTCGTGACCTTACAGATTCATCTTTGGAGCTCTATGTCCTTATTCATAACCTGGACAGCCAGATGTTGAGAGGAGAAAGAAGTCAACAGATCCTTGCACAGTTGTCCTCTCTGCCTAGCGTTTACCTCATCGCCTCTATTGATCACATCAATGCTCCCCTCAGTGAGTCCCCTTGGGCCTGATGTAGCAAAAATAGAAGAATCTGCATTCTACTTCGGGGCTGCTGAATGTGTTTCATAAGCTCATGTATTACTCTTGATGTGCAAAATAGACCTGGTGATGTATGTATGGTTGTAGCAGCTAGAAGCCCTGATTGGGACTGTGGCCTTGTTGAAGCAAAACTGTATAAAGATACTGAAAACTACCAGTCTTTCTGATTGCTATATATATATAATATATATTATTATTATATATATATATATATATATATATATATATATATATGAAAAAAAAGAAAAAAGACTCCAGGCTTCTGTCACCCTTTGACTTAGGGACTTACTGAAATGGAGATTGAATGTTATGGTTGTCACTGCATCTAAACAATTTTATCGGCCAGAAATTCTTTGCACACTGCTGATTCTGGAATGATTTGAAGCATATCCATGAAGCTGGTATGAAAAGGGAATGTATACAAATGTTCTGTTGCAGAGAATTGTCTTGCCTGAACTGTGACTATCTGGGTGCATGTACTGCAAATTTCATAAGCATGCATTGTTTTCTCAAATATTGTAGTAGATCTTAGTACATTTTAATATTGCTTATTTAATGCCTGAGAAAAGCTAAACCTACTAATTCTGTCTGCTTTTTCTTTCCTCTCTGTCTAGTGTGGGATCAAGCAAAGCAAAGCCTCTACAATTGGCTTTGGTATGAGACAACCACCTTTAGTCCTTATGTGGAAGAAACGTCTTATGAAAATTCACTGTTAGTACAGCAATCTGGATCTTTGGCTTTGAGTTCCCTAACGCATGTCCTGTGCAGTCTCACAATGAATGCCAGGTAAGGCACTGTTACACTTCACAACAGCACCTACTGAGGATCCAGTCCATAGTAGGTTACTCTGGTCTTTACGTATGGTCTGTTACGTATACACCTAGCAGGAGGCAATCCCTGTTTTCTGACAATGTTTTTCAAGATTAAAAGGATGGGACCTGGTTTCCATGTGATCGTTTACTTTAAATGAACAGTTTGGATAGCAAGCTTTACCCAATGACTAGATGCATGCACCAAATCCTGGTCATGAGGGAAATATAATATTTGCCTTTCTTTTTTCCTGTTGTCCTCCCCATCTCCTTTCACTTAGGGGGATATTCAGACTGCTTGCCCAGTACCAGCTGGAGAACAAGGACAACCCATCTTACCCAGGTACATACAGACCATTTCTCATCTGTTTGGATTGGAGTGGTGGTGTTGCAAGCTCGGTCACAGTGGCACTGGCTTTGGATATGCAGGTTACATCATCAGCAACAGAAGAGCTGTAACTGTTGGTTCAGTGAATCTTAGCGGTATAGACTATCTTTCTAGTGGTGCTGAATCTCACCCTAAGAAGAAATCAAGAGTAGCTGGATCCTAAGGATCTCCTCTTACTGTTGTCTACTTTCAAGTTTAGGCATTATTGAGACCATTCAGGGCAGACTGGAGTTAAAAAATAAAATAAAATCAGGGAAGAACATGAATTTGCACAATACTAGCACCTAATAAACTAGGGGAAAAGAGGATATTCAGTTCCTATGCTGCTCCTAGATGACCTCTGTGTACCTGCTTTCTAGGATATATGTGGAATACGCTGTCATTGTCTCTAACAGATGCTGCAGAGGATATGAGCAGTATGTTAATTGTTCAGAAAGACAGAAGTAAGATAGAGTTGGAAACTGAAAGGTGCACTATGCTGAGAAGTGCATTTAAGGTCCTATTAAAATTCTGTTAGGCAGACAGGGTGACTGGAATGTTAAATCTTATTTTTTTGTTGATTACTGAAATATTAGCTTTGTTGTGTACTTAAAGTGAGGATGGTGCTGTAGCCATTGTGGTGTAAGCCAAAGCAATATTTGTAGGTGGAGATAACATGTATTGTTAGACCTGGAAACATGGGACAAACTTACCACTTCAGTTTCTCATTCTTGCCCTTTTCTGTCTCCAGGCCTCTCTTTCCAAGACTTCTACCAGCAGTGTCGGGAGGCTTTCCTTGTAAACAGTGACCTGACACTCAGGGCACAGTTGACAGAATTCAGGGACCACAAGCTCATCCGGACCAAACGGGTGAGTCAGGGGAAGAAGATAATTATGGGAATTCAGCTATCTTAAACAAAACACTGCTTGCTTCCTTGGAAGTATTCCTAAGACACAAGTCTGCAGCTCACAGTGAGGCTGTATTGTTCGAAGCACCTGGGGACTAGCAAAGGCTGAAATTGTGTAATTGCAGCTCTTTCCATGACTCCAATCTGTGAACACCCTTCACGTGGATAGGGGGCTGTAAAAATGTGTTGTGGTTTGGTTACTCTGCAACCTACAGGCCTTTGTGGAACTCAACTTCCTGAAGACCTTGAGAAGTAATGGATTCTGGAGGCTGCCAATCTGCTTCACATAGCTACCTATATTTGCATGTTAGAAGAGTACAGGCTAGCCCTAGCACTGCTATACTGCCTCATTATTAGATGTGGGAGCAAAGGTTGAGGAGCTATGTAGTGACAGAATAGCACAGCCCACCAGAAGCTTTGAGTTTTCTCAGTGTTTGTACATTTCCAATGTTGCTCTAGGGAAGTATTCCTGGTTTTAGAAATGTTGTTGTGAATGCTGGCCAGCTCTCACCCCAGCTGCAAGTACATGTCAGCATAGCAGTGCTATCTAGTGGCTTGCATTGCACTGGTGTTAACAGAATGTGTTGCATGTCTGTTCTCAGGGAGCTGATGGTGTGGAGTACTTATTAATTCCTGTAGATGACAGTGCCTTGACCGACTTCTTAGAGAAAGAGGATGAAGATGTATAACGTCTGTCTGTTCCCAAAACATCTACGGCAATTGCTCTCAAGGGCTGCTGGAGAGGGGCATATACTCAGATCTCTCTTTCCAGCCCCAAAACTGCTGGACTACTTACCGAAATGTAATAATTGTAATGAACAGTGCTTCTTGTTCAGCTATTTCAGGTAGTTTGGAATGATGACTTCTGTAAGCAAGGTATTTCTTGCTCTGAAGTTAGATTTGTCTGCTTTGTCTCTTAACTCAGATGATACCTTTGTATCTATGTAGGCAACCATACAGTCAGGAAAACTAACTCTGTGCCTTCTGCTCATTACCTCACTAGACATGAGGGTTTGGCTGGAGCAGTTCACATGGGAAGTGCAAACCACCAGATGGTCAGAGCTTTAGTTTGTATTCGTGATGCAATTTTTCTCAACTGAGTGCTTTCTGGTACTCCTTTACCAATTAGACAAGACTGCTTCCAGTGTGTAAAGAAGTAAAGATTTATAATGCTAAGAGACCTGCCTTGACTGCACAAGGAAGAGAATATGAGTGGGACAGGGATACTGTGGGTAACTTATTAAATTCTGGCGATAGAACTGAAGGACTTTCCCAAGCTAGAATTCTTTTATAAGCAGATTTAGGTGATCAAAATTGCCATGGACTCAAGTCGTTGCCTCTTGGTGAGGTTGAGAAAATCCAGCCTCTTTCATCTGCTTTCCAATTTGCAATCCAGGAATGTGAAGAGGCTGTGAAGCTTGTTTATTTTTAAAAAGCTTGATTGTATATATGTATTTTTTACATCAGGAGTGTCCATTGAGGAGGCCTTAAATGCCACTTAAAAGCTCTCCCTTTTTGTAGCCCTTAGAGGTTGGGAGACTGCTGAAGTTTTGCAGCTTTTCTTCATTGTATTTCTCAGGTATGTGGGAGTAAAGTCCTATAGTTCCATCAACTGTAGTCTGCCAGCCAGACTTCAGGGACTCATTATGTCTAATACTTGGTAGCTGTGTTACAGCTCAATGTTGTAATAGTACATATCAACCAAATAAAGTACTTTATTAATTTTCATTAGATTGTCTCGTCTTCCACGAATGTTTTTATGTTATAGGAAGATAGAGATCTTTCTGGCAGTTATGCGAAAGCCTTGTTTTCATTATCATGTCAAATATCTGTGCAGAGCCTCATGCAGCATGCAGAAGACCTCAAACTAATTAGCAAAAGTATTTTATGGTCTTTTAAGATATCAAAATTACAAACAGTTTGCCTGCTTTTTAATGCCGGTATATAGCGTTAGAAAAGAACCAAAGCATCACATGGAATAATACTGTTACCTGTGTTCCAGGTGTTACCTGGTATATCCCTCACTGACAGAAGCCACAGGACAGAGGTTTACATCCTGACTTTGTTTTGTGTTGGAAAACACAGGATATCTACTTATCCTACTGTCAACTAGGTTCTTCAGTGTAAGAACTATTTAACTTTGCTGGAGAGTCTGATGGGGGGAAAACTGGTACATGCTAGCAGTACTCTCCACCTTCCCTCTACAGAACATTTTCCAACTAACATCCTCTTTTGGTATTATGTGCATCTGTGTTTTACAGGCTGCCATTCCAAACTTAGCAAAACACATCAGATCCTGCCTGCTGCTACTTAGGCTACCATCAGAACCACTAAAACTGTGATCAAGGCATTGTGTCTTACCCAAGCTCTGTAAGTTAGGTTTAGAGTTCATGAACAAGTGCTCTGATTTATTAGTTAACGGTTTTGGTAGAGTATCATGCAAGTGATGCCCGTAGAAGTCAAAAACAAGTGCAGGAAATACCACCACTTATCTTATAAAAGGTTACCTTTGAATCAATTCTTGGCTGATACTGTGATGCAAGCATGAAAGCTAAAGAAAATAACTGTGAATTAATTCCTGTGGTTTTCTTGTTAAAGTATTTCAGCTTGATTTCAGATTGTCTGGATGACTATTCCACCTATGCATTGATTTTCTCCCTCTTGCATTCAGTGCATATACTAAGGATACTGGCTCTTTGGTATAGATCTGGTGGCATTTTTATCTTCTGTAGCAATTCTGGACTATTGTATTTGGAGGGATCAGTTGTACAGTTCCCTCCTTTATTTGGGGAAGAAGGAATTTCTTCCTGCTTCAATTCTCAGCTTAGTCAAAGGTCTTCATGGTATTGATAAGAATGATTGTTTTTTTTATATACCTTAGAAGACTGAACAAGTAATATATTCTTTAGATGAAGCAGGCTGGCTATTTCATGTTTTGAAGTTGTTTCATTGAACAAGAACACAAAACAAGATATAACAGGGGGCTTAAAATGCTTTAATGGTGATGTTACATTGTATTAAAATACACAATGTGGCAGAAAGCCTCTGATCACATCACATCAGTGTTCTGGGGTCAGTGTCTAGGACCACTGGGAAAGTCTGAATAACAGAGCAGCTTCTTGACATTTCTCTTGGGCACTTCTAGTAGTACTCTACTAAGGAAGAGCATAGTCCTCAGTTACCTTCTTAGCTGAAAGAGGGAGATGTCTAAGTTACGGGGAAATATTTCCCAGATTTTTTCCATGATTTTAGTCTTCATGTGGTCTTCAAAGCCCTAGGGTTGTACAGGACTCCAATGCATCGAGTTGCTGTGTGCAGCACAGTAAAGACATTGCCAAATAAGCCAATTTTATTTATTCAACTTAAAAAGATGTAGTTTGTAAAGAAATCTTTACAAACTTGGGATGGAAGTATTTTCAGTTTGTTTAAATATTCTGCTGGTATGCACATAATCCAGAGTTGGTAAGATATTCAAAGGGTAGGTTTTTCTTTCAAAAAAAGAAAACACACACAAAAAACAAGCAAAAAAAAAAAACACAATCCAAACTCCCCAGAGGTTACTGATGGTGGAAATGTTACTTGTTCACTTTTAGTAATCCTGTAATTAAGAGCCATATGTATAGAAGCTGTTTTTATTTAAAAAAAAAAAAAGTAACAGGTATATTAAATTAATTATAACATTAATAAGGGAGTTATAGCTTATTAAAAAACTTCCAAAGGTTTTTTAATTGAGGGTTCCTCTGTTAAAGAGCTTTAAAGCTGCATTAACGGTAGATTTTGCAATTGAATACTAGTATCAAATGCCTGAATTCTGCTCTGTATTTGCATATGAGCTGTGTCTTAATAAAACTGTTAATGCAAACCAGTGATCCATACCCTTTCATTAACTATTATCAAGAGCTTTACTAGCTAAAATGCCAGTGACTTGTACTGACATAACCACAGTAGGATGAAACTGCTCTGTAAGTTTGAAAAGTCAGGTTTTCATATTCTACCCAAACCAACCCTTGAGTGGTGTGGTTATCAAATATTTTAATAAGAGTATGTAGTAACAGTAACTTTATTCAAATGCAACCCAGTAATTGAGTAAATCATATTTGAGTAGCTAGAAACGAGCATTTATTAGGTATCTGACATAACATATATCCCAGACTTTGGGGGAACATATAATACAATCCTACACTGAACCAATCCAGAGCATCTTCATTAAACTTGCGTTTGGATAGGTCTGTGCAAAATAGTATGAAACTCTTGATTGTGTTCTCTCACCCCTTTTTTTCTTCTTTTCCTTTTCTTTTTATGCCACCTGGAGGGGATCTCTGTCTTTCTCAGACACAATTATGTTGATTTTGTTCTGTAGGTGGATAGTTAGCATGTCACCCAGCTCTGACAAAAAGCCTCTCTCTGTGTTACTGTGTTCACACAGAATAACACTTATTCCGTTGGCAACTGCATCCAGAATATCATGGTGGGACATCTCTCCTGCCATTTTGAGAAAGAAATGCCATGGTAGATTGCATACCGTTTCGGAAGCCGTTTCTTTGCAACGTATGCAGAATCGTAATTAAAAACTGGGAAGATGCAACAGCGGAAGTAGCCCATAAGGAGGGATGCAATGCCATCTGCTCAGTGTAAGAACATGGCACACTCCTACCCTAGTGTCCCTTGAAGGACTTTCAGCTGATGTCCCCAGTGCACAATTGAGCAAAACCACAGAAATTCCATGCCCTCTTTGAATAATAGTAGATTTTGCCACTTAGGGCAGGAAATAAGTGTGCAGAGTGGTTTGGAAGTGGACTGTCTAGGTGTCATGCATCTACTCAACGGGGTTGCTGTTGATGGAGGATAGCAACTGAAGAAGGCTTGTCAAGAAGCTGTGTGAGGGTCAGCTCTGCAGTGCTATGTATAAAGGAGGAGATGGGACATGCCTTGCCAAAGAACTTGCTTGAATTAAGTACTAGAGTGCAAGGCAGCCTTTGCATTGTGGAGCAAGCTGTAGGAAATACCTGTCACACTATCAGAAAAAAGACAATGGATTAAGTATCCGTTTGGCCAGATACACTATTATGGTCATTAAGTGGAAGATTATGTAGACTGTTACATTCCATCTTTCTTCAGGCAATTCTATAGGGAACTGAGGAAATACCTTGTTTCTTGCCAAAGGAGAAACACACTGAAGGTTGCAATAGACTTTTCCATCAAACACTGATTTTGAAATCATGTATGGTTAATAGTGTTTACTTGAAATAACCATCAGTGTGCCATACAGCCATCTGATCTATGTTACCTCTACTTCAGTGTTACTCTGCCATTTCAGTAACTGATCATTTCTCAGTTCTAACAGGCAATCTTTTTCTGGCCAAACCTTTCAACAGTCAACTCTTTCTTCTTTTTTCATAGTGCCTATTTTTATAAAGATAATGAAACAACATAATCTCTTACCTGTGAGGTAGAGGTCAGCTTCCGTTCCCTTCAGGACACTGCTCCCAGAACCAGCACACAGAGCAGCTTTCTTCACTGGTGAATCTGCAGGATACAAGGTGCCACAATTAAACTTCTTTCTCTATGTTCAGCCTTTGCATCAGTATTGCTATTAAGTGTTTCACAATAACTACTACCTTGATTTTAGGGCCAATGTAAATTTGTTGGAGGAAGAGATGTGTTTGTCAGTTTGAAAGAGTCATAGGCCCATAGCATCTCTGACAGTAAGCAAAATCCCCTATGTACCAAGAAGATGCATAGAAATTTTTCTACAAGGGATTGTGAGAGTTAGTGGAAAACTCCAGCATGGAGACTTGTTGCTGGCTACTGCAGCTTAGCTCTTTCTAGTGAGGTGTTGTTGGTTGGGTTTCTGAACTCTTTAATTCGCTGCTACTTTTTCCAGGACTCTAAAGTTCGACTGTGTTTGTTTTCCAAACTAATGATGCCACTAAGGCAGCATCTTCCCTCTGATTTATAACTGGTTCCTAATTCTTAGCTTTCAGAAGGCCAATCTCATTGCAAACTGAGAGCTCCTCCACATCATAAAAAAATTGCCTGTTTGCTATGATTGCTGATTCCAACCTATTACATATGTGGTAGTGACAAGGAATTTAATTGTGCATATCTAGTATGTTCAGTACAAGAGATGGGGTGGGCAAAGAATTTTCAAATTCTATTAAGGTTTTACAGTATGTTGCCATGCAATTACTGTTGATTTGACTGGAATCAAACACTACAATCCCACACCACAATGACGGGTTTCAAAATAGGTTTGTTTTGTTTTTAGTGCAATTGATAGTATTAGGAAGCTTGTAACAAGACTTTTGTCTCATACAATGCAAAGAGTTTTCAACAAATTTGCTCTCACAAATTCTATTAGCTATGCGTCTTGGATAGGTAACTGGGATAAGAGGATACATGTTCCAGGATTTAGTAGTGACCACCCTTTGAGCTATGATAGTTTGCCTTCTCTGTCACCATTTATTTTTCATCAAAGCATGGATGGCTATATGTTCAGAAGGATACCACAAAGCACTTATTATTTTAAGGTGCTTTTAAATTTAACATTCAGTCACAAAAGGGATCATACAGTGAGGTAGTACACACTTGCATCTGATATCTTGGAGAGGGAAATCTTAGTCATTATAGGAATTATGAAAAAGTATGTCTCATACTCAGCTTGTGGTATCCCTCCTTCGCACTGACAACCAGCATAATACAGAATCGCCAGTCAGAAATACAGATGATGTTCTTGTTCCATGACTGTATCACAGAAAATCTAAAACACTGACTCTTGCCTTTAACAGCGCTTCATACTACTTGAAAATAAACCTATCCAAGGCAGCAATATTTTACACACCCATGCATACACTCACACTACTTGTATTCCTGGAATACTAGTTCAAAGGGGCAGTCTTACTGGCAGGTTTGTTTACCTAGTGTCTTGCCTGTTCCCAGGGCTAGGCGGATGTGGGGTAATTTTAGGTGACTTTTGATACGCTTGATGATGTCTGACAAGGAGGCTGGTTTACTCAGTGTGCATAGACGTCCCATTCCAGTATGTGGAAGAAGAGGCTGAGGAGAAAAGAAATTCAAATTACTGTGAGAAAGCTGACTCCAGAAGTTTACATTGCTTTCCCTAATGTACAAAAATGAGTATATTGGGCATTAAGGATGAATACCTCTGTACTTTATGAACAAACATGTATGTGATGTTCTTAAATGTAACATAATGACTAGCTTTTGGAACTTATGTTAGAATTAGTTCAGACCACGCAGCTATTTTCATTGTTTGGGAAAATGTCCATGGCTTCAAATCCCCAGAGGCTAGTATTTCAGAGCACGGGCAGGTAACATAGGAAACCTGTAATGCCAGTGAATGCTGGACTTAAGTTTTTAGGACAGTCAGCTCACACAAATAGTACATTCACTGGAAGTAATGCATGATTTTGTTACCTTCTGTAATATGAGAATCTCAGTCTTGTGATGAAGAAGGTTGTTCTGGGACAATAATGCCACCACCTCCAGCAGTGCTTTCTGAGAGCAGTTCAGACTGACTCGTGTTTGCTCCTTACCTTCAACCCTGAGGAAAGATGTGCTTGGTGTTTACTAAGAGACTGGATAAAATTTCAGCATTGTATTAGTAGAATATAAAGCTGTTCTACCACAGAGGGTATTCTACCAGAGATAAAGGGAAAAAAATAGACACCAGACATGGTAATAGTCTAGTGTAATCTACTTTCTTGGAGTAAACAGATACAAGAATTTAATTCAGCTGTCCTCATTAAACTTCTTGTAAACACTCCTCTTTACCATTTCTAATTCGTGTGATGCTACATGGAATTAGTTACCATGTAGTATAACATGGATTGATCAGAAGGGGATGATTATCCTGTAAGTTTCTGGATCTGTTGCTGAAAAAATAGCAGCAATGCACAGAGGAATGAAGTGGTTACAACAGTAAAATACAGTTCAAGCAACAGAAAAAACACAACATTAGAAAGTGGAGCAGATACCTGACAGGGAAAGTAGTGAGACAGAAGATCTCCTGGATGTCTTTGATTTTGGAGAGCACTGTCTCTACATGTTCAGCGGTGTCCGCACAAAATTCTACTCGGTGAGTGCCTTCAGTTGGATAGCTTGGAGAGGTTGATGGGTGCAGTGGGATGGAATTACAGGCACCTGAGAAAACAGCACCGGACTGCAGCTTTAGAGAGTTGGATGATGTAGCAGATACTGATTTAGCATATATCCAAAAGAGATGCAACTTTGAGAAAATTTTGCACTCAAATCTATTTTCCCTGACCAGAAATGAGGACTCTTTTCCTGTTGTCTCCATTAAGCACAGTCTATTTTAAGTGCAAAGAAGTTGATGGATATATATTATTTTTCATTCTTAATGCTGTTCAAGTTTTATCTTAAGGGTTTTACCAAAAAAAAAAAGTTTCTGGTTTGTAAAGCAGGCTCGGTAAGACAGTTATTTTCATTTATTAGCCACAACATAAAATAAAAATCTAAAAATTTCAGATACTTTAAGGCCTGTAGAAACAATGATATCTTGTACTTTATAAATTAAAGACAATGATTTAAAGTCAGCCGTCTACACTGTTTAACCAAGATAGACAATAAATATGCTGCACTAGTTCTGGCTATATCTAATAACACAGTCATGCATCTGGAAATTTCATCCAGTGTTTGTGTCTTGTATTCCTCACCAAGATGAATTTCCTCAAATATGGTATGGGTACTTAGAAGTACTATAATAACAATTTTTAAAAGTACTCAAATCATATTTGCAAGAACTAGAGGAAAAGAAAATGAGAAGGTCCCCCCATAGAATAATTTGATGAACATGGTGAATACTGATGAGTAATTTGAACCATTTTTTTGTTTTTAACAGAATCTCACCAAGTCCCTTTGTTAGCCAGTTATTGACGCCATGAGGTACGGCATCGTATGCCGTGTGTGGGGAGTAAATCCCGATTCTGTGCTCCAGAGCTCGGACCACCAGCCGTTCCTTCCAGGTCTTCCACGTTACTCGCTTGAGCGGCGTGAATATGGGGGGGTGGTAAGAAAGAATAAGGTCTGCTTTCTTCTGCACTGCCTCCTCCATTACCTCCTCGGTGAGGTCGTTAGTGAGGAACAGGGTCTTCACAGTGTGCGGTGGGCTTGGTTCCACCAGCAACCCCACATTGTCCCAGCTTTCAGCCAGGGAGAGGGAAGCAAAGTTGTTCAGGGCAGAAACGAGTTCCCCGAGATTCATAAGGGAGCGCGAAGGCAAGCGGCCCGCACCACGGATGCAAGACAGAGGTCGGCTCACCAGCTGCAACATGCGGGTACCTGCAGAGGGGGGGAGATGCCGGGGGTGAGCGCGGGTACTTGCCGGGCCGCGAAGGCAGAGCCTTCGGGCTCGGAGCGCCGCCCCGCTGCCTCACGGAGGTGCGGGCAGCCTCGAACCGCGCAGTTCCGCCGCTCACCTCACCCCGCAGCAGCTTGGGGCCGAGCCTGCGCCGGGCCCTGCCCCTTCCGTCGCGTGGCCGGGGTAGGGGTCGGCCTCTGCGCCGCGCCGGCGTGAGGTGCGGGGCGGAAGGGGCTGCGGGCCCTGCGTTCAGGCGGTAGCGGGGCGAGGCGGGAGCGACCCGGAAGGCTGAGGCGAGGGGCGTGGCCGTGGCTCTGCGGCGGTGGGGGTTCTATGGAAGCACCCTAAGTCCGCGGGATCGGAGCGCGGCCGTGCGGGTCAGGCGGGAGCCCAGGGCAGGGCCATGGGGTGCTTCACCGGGCCCTATGGGGGTCCTGGTCCCGCTGCTCCGCAGCTGGTGGCCGTCCCCAGCGGCCGTGGCGGCTGGCCCGGGCTCGCCGCGGGCGCCATGGTTACCTGAGATGGCCTGCCAAGGCAGGGAGCTGGCCTCTTTTTTTGCGTGTGGGGGGAGGTATGAAGGTAGAAGAAGTTGGCATGTAAAAGTCTGATTTTCACACAGCTGCGTCTTTATTATCGTAATTCCGAATGGTTTATGGGAAAGTCGTTATTAAGTTAAAAAAAAAAAAAAAAAACTTGGATCCTGTGCTTGGATGCAGGTGCCTGTCTGCTGGAGGCTCTGATGCCTGTCAGGTGGTGGCTTTGAGATCATGCTTCTATATAGATACTGGCATGTGTTTTTTCTCTATGAATCTGCGTTATTTATAAAACTATAACCTTTAGAAAAGGTGTAAGTATTTAGTATAAACTCATCTGAAGAAAGGCTTTTTTTTTTTGTGGCCTCCCCCCCCCACACACTTTCTCTAAGCTTTTTTGTTGTTTCTGGTTCTTTATGTGCTGGGTGGTTGCATAATGCAAGTAAGACGTTAATCCACAGAGTCACTTGAATATTACTGTAAAACTATGGTGAAAAAGCTCATAATCACACAAACGTTTCAGAATCAGAAAGAACTGGAAAATGCTGGGGGAAAAAATGAACAAAACAAATTTCACGTTTTCTTTGCAGGCAATTGCTATATACAAAATTACCTCAGCGTTTTGGTGAGCAGACATGGTGAGAACAATAGCACTTTTTATATATTTTCATATTTTCTGAAATGTTCGCTTCTTGGAAAGTGAATAGCAGCTCTGCATCTCAAAGGATTATGTATTTTACTCTGATGCTGTGAAGAATCTCTAATGAAAAGTGCAGGTTTCCATCTAAGACTTCTACAAGATACGGTGAAAAGGGAAATGGGTTAATTTACAATTTCATCAGTCTAAAATATAATTAGACTTCAGCTCTAAGTTAGTAAATACTAATCCTAGTTTGGCTAATGCTTCATAATCCAGTTTGTTTCTTTTACCACAGAGACATTGTTCAAGTTGCAAGCTCATAGTCCTGCTTGAGTGCATGTAACATAGATACTTGTATACTTGTAAGTATACTTGCAAGTATAGATACTTGGAGGCTTTTGAAAGCTTAGCAGATCAGGAACTAGGTAGGACTATTTGTCTTAAACTGTATATGTACCTTTGTAACGTCTCCAAAGATATTGCAGACAACTATTTTCTCTGCTTTTATACTTCTGGAACAGTAGACCAGTATCATCATGATGCTGATTTTTATTAGTTTTTCTGTACAGTTATTCCTAGCATACCACTACAGTAATTGTTTTCACATAGCTCAGCGCTTTTTGTGGAAGCACTATAATATATATTGAGCCTATAGAGAGATGTATTTGCCTTGGTAGCTAGGTAACTGTCGTTTTAAATTTTATGAAAACTACATACAAATTCTTAAGAAAAGTGTGTGATTTTGTACAGTTACTTGTTTGTAAGGGCAGACTATATGTGGTGCCATTCAGAACTATCCTATCGCTCAAAAGGCTGTAATCGGGTAGTGCCCATCACTTGTTCCTCTGCTTGTAAACTAGTGAGGTATGTGCACCACAGTGTGGCCTCCTGAAGTAGATATTACCTCGATTCTTCAAATTTGCAGTGAAGTGACTGTGTAGGTCCAGTTCACAGATGAATAATGTGTCTCTGGATTGCAACAGTATGAATCAGAGGTTCTGCATTTCCATGGCAAACTTGATTTGTCCTAAAATTAAATGAAACTGGTGTTTTCTGGTGATGGCAAAAGGTTTGCGACAGCAGCCTTGCCTATGGCCAAATATTGAAACAATGGTTATATGCAGTGGGATTTTGCTCATGCTCTCGGTGGGACTGGAAAATAAAACTGAGTCTATTAGCTGTTAGCATTTAATTTCTGATTTAATTATTTTTGTTACTCTTGCTCAGGCTGTCACGCTGCACACTGATGTAGGAGATATTAAAATTGAATTGTTTTGTGAGCGAACACCAAAGACTTGTGAAGTAAGTCAAATAGCAGGAATGAGACTGTCTAGTGTTGAAGCAACGCATTAGAAATGGTGAAGACCACGGAGGAGGTGAAATGACTGTCCCAATTTATCTTTTAACATAATGGAATATTAACATTTTAAGCTGGTGTGGAACTTGTGCAGCGTATACTTGGGTGCTGTGTAATAGTGCCTAAAGGTTTGCTGCCTGTTTCTCACCAGATAAGGTTTGGCTAAGGGTTGATTGTCTCCAAGGTTTGGTGTATCCCAAAGTGCCGTTTGCCCTTTAGGTGAAACATGGGTTATGGCCTGTGATTCCCATATTTGCCTTGGTTTGCCTGCACTCAGTCAGATATGACTTTTTTTAAAAGTAAGAATCACTAGCTTAAATTGAAATCAGTTACTTTTATTGAAAAAAAAAAGAGTCTTGAAGCTATTGATTACAAAATTACAACACATTTACAAAATAAAAATGTTGAATGAAAATGATATTTATGATCATGTTTCAGTCCTCATGCTTGTTCCTCAAGTCAGATGGCCTTGTGCTGTAAAGCTTTATTTAAAATCCTTTGTGTCTGTGAC
Organism: Anser brachyrhynchus; assembly: GCF_964034855.1. Classification (NCBI taxonomy): domain Eukaryota; kingdom Metazoa; phylum Chordata; class Aves; order Anseriformes; family Anatidae; genus Anser; species Anser brachyrhynchus. The sequence goes on from NC_137701.1 coordinate 1,628,389, forward strand.
AGTGTCAAAGGAGCAACTTCAGCATAATTTGAGTATGACTGTTCTGTGGCAATACTCTGTGGGATTCACCTAGTGATTCTTTAACCCGTCATAACCTTCTTCTATAGGAAACAAAAGAAATAGGAGCGCTAAACACAAACTGCAGTCTATTGAAATAGATATTGTAAAATACTTTTATTGTGTTTTTACAGCTGTTTTTCTTTTGGCGATAGGTGCCACACAGGACTTTTTAATCCATAGATAGTTTTAGCAGTCAGTATGTCAGAGTAACCTGTAAATTTATTTTTTCCTTCATGTTGTAATTCTGTAGTTCTAATGTTTCTTTAAGACAGATTAAGTACTATTTTAGTTTGAGGCTTTGAAATTTGATATCTCAGAGTTTTCCTGATCTCAGGTGCAAAACTTGCTTCCTTGATTCTGAACAGTCCATCTTTGAACTGAAGTGAAATTATCTTTCTCTAAAGGCATTTTCCATGCAAACTAATCGCCAGTACTTATCAGTAAGGATAAAGGTATCCAAATTATGTTTCATAAGCTATGTGAGGTGTAGAGATCCTTTCAAAGAAATGCATGTTCCTGCACAAAATGAAAGAAAATATTTATGAATCCCTCATCAGATCTGTCTCCTGGATCACGCTATCTGTGAACAGTTTCACCGTTGCCTTTTTCACTTCCATATAGCCTGTAGATAATTTTTATTGCATTTGGTACTGTTTATAACAATGACAAGCTCTGAAGAGGGAAGGAAGAGGCCTGAGTGTTATTTATATTTTTTAATAGTCAACAATAGTCAGGGACAGTGGACAAATGCCATTACATGGTCACAGTGCAAAGCAGAGGCAAAAGTGTTCTTAGTCTTGCCAATGCATTTTAGTAATATTTTAGTAACAGAGAACATTATTTCTGAATATTTTAATATGATTTGTTTCATTTCCTTAGAATTTCCTGGCTCTTTGTGCTAGTAACTACTACAATAGCTGCATATTTCACCGGAATATAAAGGGCTTCATGGTTCAGACAGGGGATCCATTAGGTAAATTCTTCTGTTAATGTCTCTCTATAGTAAAGTTATATAAAAGTAAAACAAAGTATCAAGAAATATAAATAAATTATAAATATCAATAATTATAGAAACAAAATGTTAAAAAAAAAAAAAAGATTATTGTATTGTTAATAGAGGTTTTAATGATACGAGCTTACTGGAAAGTTTCCTGTGGTGAGGTTACAGAAGAGCATCCAGTTCTAAATAATGTAATGCAGTAATAAAGCATGCTGTAAATTTTGAGTTTTTTCAGCTCTTTCCACTAAATATGACTAGTAGCAGTTAACTATCGTGGTTTCTCTGTTTTTTTGGCTGGAAGGCTACACTGCCTCTAAAGCATTTGGGAAGATGTCCCAGATGCTGTTAACTGTTTAGGAGAATGTCTGATTCAACTGTGTGTCTGTTTGCAGTCATACTGAATTTAATTTGAGGATATATCAGTATTTTTATATAGAGTTCTGGCTCTGCTCAGTATCAAGCCATGAGAACAGGATCGCTGGCTCAAACAAAATAGAGTCTATCTGGGACCTTTGTTTTAAAATTTTATAATGGTACATCATTCCTGCATATCCCAGTCTGAAAATTATTAATATATTGCGGTTCTTCTTTGTCAGGTACTGGGAAAGGAGGTAACAGCATCTGGGGCAAGAAGTTTGAAGATGAATTCAGTGAATACCTAAAGGTATTTCTGTGCTCTCAATATGCAGTTATGTTTTCAGATGAATTTTCTTTACAGGTTGGAGAGTGATCAGTGTTGTGCTGGATTAAGTTACCTGTTTTGTAATTGTGAAATAAAGTATAATCCCAAAGGGAAGGGATAGAAAGCTCGTTATTAAAATAGAAACAGGCATTGTAATACTTAGCAAGTTAGATTTGAGGGTTATCATTACTGAGAACAGAAGCAGCAATTTTGAACAAAATATTTTTCATGCACTAAAGGCAAAGAAATAATTTTTTGATGTAAAAGCAAATTGGAGGAGCTAGTTGTTATAATGTGGGTTGTGATAGAATGTGGTATTAACAAGAATGGGTTTTAATAATGACATTGAGGCAGAGCAATAAGTCACTGAGCACTTGGTACAGGTTGATGTCCTGCTTTCACAGGCGGTTATTCATGTTGATTTTTTTTCTCTTTCAGCACAGTGTCCGTGGGGTGGTTTCAATGGCGAACAATGGCCCAAATACCAATGGATCACAGTTCTTCATCACTTACGGCAAGCAACCACACTTAGATATGAAGTACACTGTCTTTGGGAAGTGAGTGATCCAACCATTTGCCTCCTAGCCATAGAGTGTGATGGATCTGAATATTTCAGGGCAGATGCAGTACAAATTCAGAAACTTTGGGTTCTAAAGCTCTTTAAAATATTCAGTGTGTATATGTAAATGTATGCTCTTGCACTGTCACCAGAATTAGTTACCCTAAAGTGCTGCTCCATTTTTCTTAGTAGTAGGGAATGCAATTGAAATAGGCATATTAAAAATTACCTCAAGAATGGAGCTGGGTTGAGTTTTTTTGTTATAATTTTTTTTTTAAGCTAGTTGTTCCTGCTTGCCATTTTGTACTGTGCCCAAATGGGTGCATCCTAATTTTTAGCAAACTCAAAAATAACTGGATACACAGTTGTAGGGTTTATTGACAAGCAAGAGTCTGATCTGGAACTAGGATGGGTGCAGTACTGACATGGTCATACTTCTATTTAGATGGAACTTCCTGTTGAGCAGATAAAACTTGTGGAACTGGCACTTCGTAAAATTAGATTAGGTTATTTAAGATGTATCATCATTTTAAAACATTATGTTAATAGAAGCTGCTGATAATATACCATCCCTAAAGCAAATGTTTAATTTTTGAGTCTTTCAAATGCTGCTTTTTCTTTCTCAAAATCATGGTAATATCTTTTCTTTTGTTTGTTGTTAAGAAGTCTGTAGCATGTAAGTGAATCTTGTTGAGAAAAAGCTGTTTTTTTCAAAGACTTAAATATTCAAAGGAAACTGGTGAAAATTGAAAAATATTATTTCCTTCCACCTGCTTTGTGTATAGGCAGGTGGAAGGTATAGGCAGGTATAAGCATAGGTGTTCCTTTCATTTCTGAGTTTGTTTAGAAGTGATTGAAAGGGTTTTTTGGACATATTCCTTAGAAAAGAGCAGAGGCTCTGACAGATTAATTTTGCCAGATTTTCTGTGGCAGTTTAAGATACTCCTGACCCAGTTGCAGAATCAGGAGAACAGAATGTGTAGTCCATGCTCCAGCCCACAATTCAGCATCCAAGATTCAAAGAGCTGATGAATGTGACAGTGAATTGAACTGTGAATGGTATGTGTTTTCTGCAAAGTCCATTACTGGGAAATAAATTGCCAAGACTTACCCAAAAGGTGAGAGGTTTATTAGAATAATCCCTCTTACCACTTCTTCAGCCCGACTGGGCATCTGAAAGCCTAAACACAGTTGTGCCATTAGACTTACACAGTTATTGGTTCTTTCCAATCTTGTCTTTGTGCTGGAAGCTTAGTAATTATAATTGCACATTTGGAAGTTGATTTTCCAGCCATGGGATTTCAGTAATTCACAGTGAGGTTTGGTTTGGCTAGTATCTTGTCAGTCAGTTGACTGGTCAGTCCTGCCTGCAAGGAAGTGCAGCCAGGGTCTTCACAGAGATGTGGTTGGTAGAAAATACGATGTTGTCAGGTCAGTGGAAATTACTCGTTCTTTTATCAGAACCTGTTATGGATGATTAACATTTCCTTTCAAAATAGGTTATATGCCATATATAAAGTTTTGGCCGCCTTATTTGTATAATTTGCTTGCAGAGCCCTTGTACTGTGATACTTAGCTAACTGTGAAGTGTTTTGAGATACATCCATTTTGAAAGTTCAGTCACTATTAGAAGGAGATTCCTAGCAGTTCTGCTTTTCTTCCAGAGTTATTGATGGCTTGGAGACCCTGGATGAGCTGGAAAAGCTGCCTGTGAATGAGAAAACCTACCGACCTCTTAATGATGTTCGCATTAAAGATATTACAATTCATGCCAACCCTTTTGCTGTGTAGCCACAAATAGTCTTAATGCATTCTTTAGAGATTGGTCAGGTCGACTGCTGGGTGATTATGGTGTTTAGAGTGTCATTAAAAAGGGTTACTCAACCTTGATCGTACCTTTGGTCATTGAACGCAGGGTTCTCAGATATTGTGACATTGTTTGGGAGTTGTCATAAGGGAGTCTCGTGCTTCAGAAGACAGTTTTTCCAGAGTATATTCCTTGATTTTGACTTTTAAACTTTGCTTCTTGCACTTGTAAAACAAGAAAAGACTTTCAAAAATACATATATTTTTGCAAACCTTTGTTCTCTGCCTTGTCTTTCACTGTGATAACTGTGTTGAAACAATGGGCTTTGCTACAATTTCATAGTGTCAGTTTTCTGAAACTTTCCCATGTAAATTCTAATGTTCCTTACTTTACAGTTTTTTAGAAAATTCACTAAGATATGTAATTTTTTCCCCTAGGTGAAAGCAGTGTTACAGATAGAGGAAACTTTTCTTTGCTAGTGGATTAAAAACAACATTTAGAGGAGTTCTTGGTCTTGCACTGTCGTGTTGGAATGGTAACCTCTTCAGCCTCCCTGGAAGGTAGATCATAAACAATTGCTTTAGCCTCTGGCACAATACTCTTGGAATGAAAGAGTGAGTGTTTGTGTCTTTATATAGCTGTTGTTTGAAACTAGGTAACCATGGATTTACTATAACTTGTTTTTCATCACTTCATTGCACAAACAGTAGAGGGTAAACACAACAAAGAGTATTGACTGAAAGGTTATGGTCAGACTTCTAACCAAGAATATACTGATATACCCAAAATAATAAACGATACTATGGCCAAGATGATATTGAAGAACAAATAAGAGAGAGATGTTCTTTGGTCCTGTTTGAGACCAGATGTTGTTGGACTCAAATAAAAAAGTCTGCAAGAAGGTACAGAAATGTCTGGATATTGAGTGCACAGAAGGAAAAATAAAATACATACATATGTACGAATATGTATATTACTGATCCAATGCTCAGTTCACTTAGTATAGTAAGCATAAAATAAACTGACTTAAGCAGGGAAAAGTGCAATTTGAATGCATCAGAAAAGCAGTTCTCCACCTTGGGTATGCTAGGCAAAGCAGTGTTCCTTCCCTGAAAACCTCCTTGTTGTAGATTTAAAAAATGCATTTTGGCATCAGTTTGTTTTATTGAAGCAGGAAAAATCAATTTGTTTCCACAGAGGTCCATTTTCTGGCTATAATACAGAGAGGGGAGAGTATAGATTTCCAGTTCCAACTGTATATGAGACACCCACAATTTCTGCATCCATCTCTCTGCCTTTTAAAATAAAGAGGTGAAATTATTTGCAAGAGAAAGGCAAAGGTATGCATGTACAGGCTTCTGAGGAGTTAACGAGCAAAGGCTTAGTGTCCACCAGAGTAGATCAGTACCCTCTCTTTGGGACAAAATTTCTGTATGCATGAATGAATGAGGAATACATCCATTCTGTTGCATCTCTTAGTATTGTTCTGGAGTTCAGGTGTGTGTTTAAGGAAAGAAAAAAAAAGACATTTGAAAGAGCCAAAATGTTGTCAGCAGAAGTCTTAAGAGATTATGTGCCTCTTTGGTATGTGGTATTGCGTAAAGCTCCTAGCCCTTGCTCCAGACTTCCTACATTTTACCCTACCACGTCAGTCAGTCAGGTAAAGGATTTCATTATTTTAGTTCTGTGCTCTTCCTGTCTTTTTCATGTTACCAGCACATAACAACAGCAAGTAGACAGAAGCAGGCAACTGCATGTTGGGCTGACACACTGCCACTACTGTTATGCAAGAAGAAATACATACTGAGAATTTGCCTACAGTGCAGAGGAACTATTAGTTAAATTAGAGGAATTAGTTCCTCTAATTTAAAATGCTGACATCTAGCACTGAACTCAGTAGAGTTTCAGGTCTGCTTTTTACCTCCACAAAAAGACTGATTTATAGAATGTGTGAAATACAGGAACAGCAAGCAATTTGCTCTCTGCATAATACATAAATTTAGATACTTTCTTTTTTATCTAAACTTGCATATTGAAAGGGGAGTGATCTCATGGGACAGATTTGCATCCTGTTTTGAGTCATATTATGCTTGTTTTCCTGTTCATGGTTCTGAACCTCTTCCATGGGAACTTGGAATACAACAGGAAAAATAATGGTGGGGTTGGTCCCATCCACTTCTGAAAGAAAGAGAGACACGAGTGGAAGTGTAATTTCTTGGGCTGGTTGATGGGTACAGCATATGTGCAGTTTAGTTCTTGCATACAGCTATAGGGTCAGTTGGGGAAAATTAAAAAAAAAAGACCTAAAAGCGAGGAGGGTCATTTATAAAGGCTTTGAAGTGTTTCAGAATGTTTAGTGCTTCCCAGAATAAAGGAATATCTGGGTTTAGAGAACTGATATGCATAGACTGTTGCAGCGTTTCAGGACTCCTTTATCCTTAGGTATGCTTTTCCCACATAAATGAGATGGCAGACAAGATGTTGGACAGCCGGCTGGGCTTTTGGAGAACTGAATTTCAAGTGTGGTACTGGATAGCTTTGCTGAGGTGGTGGCTGATGGGTGGTGGAGCTCGTGCCATGAGAGCAAGGTGAGCAGAACCCAGGGGGAGGTGGGCTGTCTGGTACAACTGCTCCCCTATGCCCGCAGTGAGCAGGAAAGCAAGGCTTTGTTTTGTGGGAGGGTTTTTTTTTGTCCTGTGGGCATAGAAGGCTGATCTGTATGTTTAATGAGTTGTATTTATTTTGTTTTACAGTGGTTATTTATGTTCCACCGAGCCTTGAAAACATGACTAAAAACTAGTAAAAGATGCCATGACATAAAAAAAAGTGGTGGCCAACTATTTTGAAATGTTTTTAATGCCAATCATTTAGAGACAGCTGTAATTTGTTAGTCACCAGTGGTACTTTAAACTTGTGCTGCTTTAAAGCTGACTGGGTATGTGCATTAACAATTTGTCTGGGCATGTAGAGAGGCAAAAAAAAAAAAATCAGGCTTTTATTGCCAAGGAGCGAAAATGATGACATGTCAATGAAGAGTCACAAAAAGCAGCCTTCTGGTGGTCACTCTTAAAAGGGGGTTAGCTTTATTGTTTTCATCGTCGCGCTACGCGATGCTGAAAAGCCCTCGGCAGGAGCCCAGGGGAAGGTTTTTACACTGGGGCTACTTGCAGAGCCAGAATTTTCCACCTGGTGTCCCGGGACCTGCCGTGAAGCCACTGCCGGCGGGGCCTGGGCAGCAAGGGGGTCGGGGGGCTGCTGAGGGGGCGCTGTCGCCGGACCCGCCCTGCCTGGGCCCGGCCCGGCCCGGCCCGCTCCGCCCCGCCGTGTGACGCCGCCGCGTTCCAGAAGGTTCCTTGGCAACGCCATTTTGTGGCGAGCTGCGGCGCGGTGGCGGTGCTGTGGTGGTGGTTCGCGGCAGCTCGGAGGAGGACGGCGGGTACCCCGAGCAGCACAGCGAGTACCCCCAGCAGCACAGCGGGTACCCCGAGCACGGCTGCACCCCGAGCTGCTGAGGTCGGGCGGGCAGGGCGCAGCGCTGCCGGGCGGCGGGGGGAAGCTGAAGGACGCGGGCGGGCTGCGGGATGGGACGGGACGGGGCGCGGCCTGTCTGCGGGCAGCCCCACCGCAGCTGCCCAGGGGCTGGGGGCGGCCCGGGGGACGCCGCCGCGGTGCGGGGACAGGGCGGCCTCCTGCCGGGGTGAGGGGCAGCCCGTGGCCGCGCGGTTTGGCTCGGCCCCGCCGACTCGGGTGGGCGCTGGGCCCCCGCCTCTTCTCGGCCGCCATGTTGTCTGCCCGCGCCTAGTGCCGCGCCCCGACAAAATGGCTGCGGCCGTCGCTCTTAGGGAGTGCTTCGCGGGTCCGAGCGGAGCCCCCAGCCTCGTCCTGCGGCAGGGACCCCGGGGGCGATGGCAGCCACCGAGTGTCCTGCGACAGGCGCCTCAGTCACCTGGGGGCGCCGAGCTGGCCGGGGGCGTCTGTCAGGCGTCAGCGACCTGCTGCGGTACACCGCCGCGTTTGCCCGAGCCGCATCTGGCGAGCCGTGACCCATTTACGATCGGACAATGAAGGAAAAGATGTTTGATAAGAGACTTACCTTTTTTAGAAAGCCAGTAATTAAATACCTAGTAGATGTATGGGTTTTACTGCCACTTCGAGTTAGCACTGGAAATACTCCAGGAATCTACAGAAAAGCATGGTAGAAGTTCATGACAGATTCTTTGAAATTTTGATAAAGCACAGTGGGCAATATTTCACACAGAATGGCCCAGGTTGGAAGGGACCTCTGAAGATCATCTAGTCCAACCCCCCTGCCAAGCAGGATCACCTAGAGCACATTGTGCACGGTGGCATCTAGGCAGGTTTTGAATATCTCCAGAGGAGACTACACAACCTCTCTGGGCAGCCTGTTCCAGTGCTTTGTATGCGTTTTTAAGTACACATAAGCTTTCCATTTTCCCAGTGCACACACCGTTTATTATAAACGAGGGTGCTTGAGTAGCTTTGCAGAAGTAACATTCTCAGTGTGTGTTTGGTACCTGGTCCACAGTGCTTTCATTTTTAAGAGGTAGCTTGTTGGGTTTTATTCACATACCAAAACAGTCATTTTGAAATTAATTTAATTTTAAAATGACGTGGAGAAAGGAGGGAAAAAATCAAAGTTGGGTAGTTGAGGAAAAATTGTCATTATACTTTCAGTTTGATAGTAATGGCTTGTCTGTGGAAGCTATTTCAAAGAGCAAAATACTTTTTCAGTTACAGATGCGGCATTCCAGGCAAACTAATTATCCTGACTGGGATGAAAAAGAAAGTTGGGATCGCAGAAGATGTGACAGTGGTCATAAGAGGAAGAGGAGGTCGTTCAGTGGTACACAGGAGAATAAGCACTTCAAACATGATCTTTCTAAACTTCCTGATAGGTAAATAACATTATGATTTCTGATACAAGTAGGGACATGATTCAAGATTCTACTATTCTGATCTGGTCATCAGATAACATACTCATTTTTTGAGTTGGAGATATTTCAAGATAGGTGTCTTACACCCTAAAACAAAAAGCTGTCTTGATAGAGATTCTGGAAGTTATGTAATTAGGTTTACTTAATCTTTTGTTTGTAGTAACTGTTCAGAATCCAAATCCATAAATGAGAGAGACCATCATGAACGACGCTATGTTGAAGAATACAGAAACGAATACAACCAAGGATATGATAATGGACATCATCACAGAGACCATGAAAGTGGTTATCACAACCATAGTAGCAAATCATCGGGATATAGTGGGAGGAGTAGTTACAAAAGGAAATACAGGACACATCACAGTGCCTGTCATCATCATCATCATTCACAGGTGGTATGACCAATTTTAACTTAGGATTTTGTATTTTAGGAAAATAATCTCTCATCTAGGCAGTAGTAATTGAGGGGGTTTGGGGAAGTCTGTCAATAATATTTATAGATTAGTTCTTTCATTTATATTAATAGATTTTTTTTGCTATTTTTTTTCCTGTTTAGTGAGAACATATGGTTTGTAGGTATGCTTGTGATACCAGAGAATATAGTCTTGCTATTTGTTCATTGGATATATTTGAGCCGATCAATGAATAAAAAACATAAATTGGAGTGCTTGAAATACAGGCATCACTTTCATGCCTTAAAAACTTACAATTACATCAACTATTTATTTGAGCCCTACCCAAAAATCCAAATACAAGCTTTCAAACTTGCTTTTGGATAAGTATCACTGAAATAGCAAGGATGTCAGATTTTTGCACTTTTTTTTGGTATTAAGATGTTTTAGGTCTCGGTAAAAGTCTGTAGAATCGGATAACTACGAAAACTGTCCAGTAGCAGGTTAGTTTTTCTGAACTTTGTCATATATTTAACTGTTAAAAAAGCTGAAGGTAGGATTTGTAGTTAATATCTTTAGCTGAGGCAGACAAAAGTAAATATATATGCTATTTTTGTGATTAAAAAGAATAAACACAAAACTGTGATTAAATATTTAGACCAGAGGTTTAAACTTATTTAAGATGGGTATTCTGGTTTGCTCACAAGGGTAATTTATATAAGATAATTATTAAATCTTTTTGCTATAAGAAGTGAGGGCACTGAAATCCTAAAGCAAAATTCAGTGAACCAGTCTTTTAAAAGAAAAACAATTGTGTTGTAATTTTTTGTTGCCTTGCCACTTTGAGTATCTTATCTGAAAATCTGTTCCTTGCCATGTTTTTCTCCTGTAACATAAACTATGTGCCCTGTGAATTTCTGGGGACTGAATTTGAAATTGCTCCTGCCAACCGTTTGTGGCCTGGCGTGTATCTGAATGCCTGAATATCTCCCTGCTGAATGAATTTCGTATTCTGACCTGAATTGACTCGGGTTTATTGATTGGCTGGACGATCTTGGTGCCGTTCCAGAAGAGTCATCGAAGGAAAAGATCCAGGAGTGTAGAGGATGATGAGGAGGGTCACCTGATCTGTCAGAGTGGAGACGTACTAAGTGCAAGATGTATAGACTATTTTTCAAAACTTACTAACTTTTCAGATTGAGTAATTTCTTTTAGCATAAGATGTGAGGGGGCTTTGGAAGTCTTTTCTTTCTGTCTTTTTTTGTTTTGTTCTGTGGGGGGATTGTTATTCTTTTTCTGTAGAACTTAAATGCATTTCTTGTTTCTTTTTCCCCTTTTTCCCCCAAAAATAGTAAACGAAGTTAATGAACGTTCTAGAATGAGATCCCTGTAAATGTGCCTTGATGAGAGATGTCCAGTAACATCTCTCAAACTAGATGTTTACATTTTTAAAGTTGCACAGTCTAGAATAATCTTCAGTGATAGTATTTATTTTTTGTTGTTGTTTGTTTTTGTTTGCTTGTTTTTTTAATGGCTGAGTAACTTCACAACTTCTGCGATTGACAGTCCTTTTCTTTTTAGATGAGATTGTTGCTACTTTGGGTGAAGGTGCTTTTGGAAAAGTAGTGGAATGCATCGATCACAAAGCGTAAGTCTTTTCTAATAGATACCTGTAATTTTTCTTGCTGATACTGTCACAGTATGAGTATCATGAGGTGCTTTCAAATTGATTCTGGGAGTTTACTTTCTCATGTACTGCTCTGTGTATTTCGTTACATTTTGACATAACAAAACAATAGGGTTTTTTTGATTTATAAGTGGCATCAGCATGGGAATTATGAATGCTTTGTGGTTGGAATTGGAGATCAAACTGTTCGAGTTGTTAACTCAGCTTTCACCTTGGGGAAGGTTTCTTGCATGTTCCTTGGAGCGTACATGGTATGGTGTTAGAAAAGTTTTATTGTGTACCTTGAGGCAATGTAAGCACACGTTTGTGCTTAAATATAAAAAGATAAAAGTGAACAGTGCATTGGACAGAGGACTGTTGCGGTAAGCAGTTCCAGAAGGGGTCTGTGAAGATGTGTCACGATTCTTCATATATACTTGCACCAGCCCTAGTCCTGTGAGTTTTGGCATGGGGAGTCTTAGCCTGGCATTTGGGTCATCTGGGTCATCTCTCAGTGCTAGTTCTGCTCACCAAGCAGAGCCTTGAGTAATTGGCATTTCGCAGTTGCTACAACGCAATGCTGCGACTGTTTCTTATCAGCAAGGGAAACCGCATTCCCTTACATGAAGTCACTCGGTCCCTGGCATTTCTGTTTCCAGTCAGTTTAACCCATTATGCAGTTAGGCCTTCTTGCCGGATCATTTACTGCAGAAAAGTTGCAAAAGTTGCGAACTGTAGTTTCCCTTTTAGTGGCCAGGTAGCGTTCCTGTTGCTGTTCCCATATGTATGTTAGCACATCGTGGCAGAAGGAGCACCTTGACTTAACAGTTAGGCAGGACTGGTGGAGGTGCCATTGGGTGCATCTTCAGCCAGAGAACTTGTCCCTGGCAGAGGGTAAGGGGCTGACTGGCGAGTGGCCTAGACCTACTTGGGTGAAGGTGAGTCCCAGGCCCTGCACCTCCATGCTTCTGTTGAGTAGGGAGGAGGCCTGTGATACTTTGTGGCATATGTTCAAGTAATCATCTGCAGTGAAGCAGTGCCCTTTGGGTTCTAAGAGTATATTATAAATCAGTAATACATTTTTGTTTGATGGCAGTTTTTCTCTGTAAAATAGTATGAAACTAGGTTGGTTGTCTTCTGGTTAGTGTAGAAGGCATTTGATATCTCAGTTCAATTTTTGTTACTTAACTGAAGAAAACCTGTCATTTTTGACAGTCGTGTTGGGCTGCAAGAGGTAGAAGTTTCTGCAATAGCAGTCCAGCATACGTAAACACGATATGGGGTAAATCAGTATTCTAATCTTTAAGAATACCACCAACGTACAACGTATCAAGTAAGTTTAAAAAATGAATAGTTGATAAGAGACCAAGTTTTAGTTGTGCTTTTGTGTATATAATTTTTTTTCAATTGAAAGTCAGTATGTACTTAAAAATGCTTTCTTGTCTTGATAAGGTTCACCGATTAATTTTGTTATTAAACAATGTATATGATGGTAATTACTGAATACTCTTAGTTGAAACTACTTATTGTTCTAGTGACTGTTAAAACCTGTGTATTTCAGGGGAGGTAGACATGTAGCTGTGAAAATAGTAAAAAATGTTGATCGGTACTCCGAAGCAGCACGTTCAGAAATACAAGTACTGGAACATTTAAATGCATCAGATCCCAGCAATACATAGTAAGTATACAAAAAAGACTGTACGTTACTTTGGCATTAAAAATACTCTAATTTTCTATAGCGTGTGTGTTTTGGGAAAAAAAATTAAAACACAACAAAAACCCTACTTTCAGTACCGCAAACTCAAATTTACTAAATAGTAGCTTTGAGTATATTTTTTCCTAAATCATACCAGGTTTCTTCCTTTCTGTCTCAGAGAGCTTGAGGGCCCTTGCTGTTTCTTTTAAAGGCTGGTCTAATTCTTGCATGTGTGTGTACAGCTGTACACCAGCCACTCTGGTGGTGCAAGCTTTCATGCAGCCCAGGGCTGCCCAGCCTTGCCAGGCGCTAGCTGTTAGTTCTGGATTGGATTAAATTTTTACATGATCTTCCTCAGACCTGTGAGACTGACTTAAGAGTCTGCTGTAGTGAGAGCAGTTGTACTAATGCGTGAGCAGATTTATTATAAGTGGAAGTACTACCTCCCTTATAATGTTCTTGTTGTGTGGTTTAGAAGAGCTTAATCAGTTCTCCCAGGGCTGCTTTTTAAGTGCCATCGCAAGGGGTCTCAGTGCTTCCAGCAAGTTTTTTTGTCCTCCTGTTTCTAATTTCTCAGTTCAGGAAAAGTTTTGTATTCTGAACTTGGAGCATCTCACCTGGAACCAACATCTGTTAGGGTTTTTGATTGTTTTGAAGCTCTGCTACTTGAAGTAGGTTAGTGTACGCACAGGGGAATGTTAAACCTCTAAAAGGCCATAGTCGACTATGTCATACAATGTATACGTCAGCATTATGTAACTTAAGTGTTGAAATTCGTGCAATGTTAAGACGTGTAACGTCTTAAGTGTTGAATTCGTTGAATTTCCTGCTTTCTGCAGTCGCTGTGTCCAGATGTTAGAATGGTTTGAGCACCATGGACATGTCTGCATTGTTTTTGAGCTACTTGGACTCAGTACCTATGACTTCATTAAGGAAAATGGGTTTTTACCATTTAGACTGGACCACATCAGACAGATGGCATATCAGATATGCAAATCTGTGAATTGTAAGTATATTTCTTTTTTTAATTCGTTAAATTTTCTTCACAGACTTTGCTAACAACGATATTTATGTTGCAGTTTTGCATTTGAACAAACTGACACACACAGATCTCAAACCAGAAAATATTTTATTTGTGAAGTCCGATTATGTAGAAGAGTATAACCCCAAACTGGTAAGTTGCTGTCACCTTCCCTATTCCACCCCCCCCCCCGCCCCCCCCAGCCTTCTGGGTTTATTTTGCCACTTGAATCCCATTGTCTGTTTAATTTCAGAAACGTGATGAGCGTACACTGAAAAATCCAGACATCAAAGTTGTAGACTTCGGGAGTGCAACATACGATGATGAGCATCACAGTACTTTGGTGTCTACAAGACATTACAGAGCTCCTGAAGTTATTCTAGGTCAGTAGAAGTCTTTTTAGTGCAAGAGGAACTGTGTGCTTTTTAATTCAACGCTGATAATTTTAAGCACTAACCATATATGCGAAAACTGACTAAAAAAAAAAAATAGGTCTTGTTTATAAATGTGCCTGGCTAGGCAGGTAAGCCTTGCTAGGTGGAGTACTACCTATTTTCATAGTGGAAATGAGCTTTGTGTAGTCCGTCATGTTGATAAGATTTCATCTGTAAGATTTTTAGTATGCTATTGAAAAGTGCTACCTTTTAACTAGAATTGTGCTCCTTAAATACAGCTTGCTCAAGCTGTTGAGCTGTTCGTAGTACAGTATAAAAATGAGCTTCTGAATTTTTTTTCACAGCACTGGGATGGGCACAGCCATGTGATGTTTGGAGCATTGGATGTATCCTCATAGAATACTACCTGGGATTCACTGTATTTCCGGTAGGTACCTGAACCTCAAAGAGATGCAGCACAACTTAGTAAATCCCTTTAGACATTGATTGAGTGGAATGGAGGGGGGGTGCAAAGTTGAGGAGAAGAGGAGCTTTCTTGGAAGAGGCTACAGGTTATATACAGTAAGCAGTATAGCCAGCTTGATGAAAGGGGATCCCACTCTACTGAGACTAACAAGGTTTCTTCTCAGAGCCATCTGGTATTACTCACGCATGCAAACTGCTTGTTCTGACAGTAGTGCTGGAAGGTGAAATTTATGAACCAAAAAAAAGGGCAAAGCAGGGTAAAAGGAAAACAAACAAAAAAGTACATTGTAACTCAGTTCAGGTAGCAGATAACTACAGGCTCTCTTTATTCATTAATCTGAAATTGATTATTGGTTGCAAGGTATATAGTCCAAAGCTGGAGGAGTGTTGGTTTGTGGTTCACGGTAACTTCCTCTAACAACGAAGGTAAACGTGGTGTTGTTCTTTTTCCTCCAGACCCATGACAGCAAAGAGCACCTGGCAATGATGGAGCGAATACTGGGGCCTTTGCCTAGTCACATGATACAGAAAACCAGGTAAGTACATTTTACCTTTATGACTTCATTTTTAAATTAAAATACTTAAAAGTTTGGTTTAACAGCAAATCTTAAGGGAAAAGACAAGGGACAGGACAAAAGGTAAAAGATACAAAAAAGGAAAAGGGAAAAGGAAAAGGGGAAAAAAAGGGAAAAGGCAGACAAAGGAAAAAGACAATGGAAAAGAGAAAAGGTAAAAGGAAATAAAAGGGAAAAGACAGACAAGGGAGAGGGGCAAGGGGAAAAGACAGAGAAGGGAAAATACAAGAAAAAAAATTGAAAAGAAAAAGACAGGAAAAGATGGACAAGACAGAAAAGGGAAAGAAAAGAAAGGGGAAAATAAAAGAGGGAAAAGAAAAAAAGGGAAAAGAGACGAGGTAAAACATATGAAAAAGGAAAAGAAAACGAAAAAGGGAAAGGCAAGGGACAAAGACGGGACACGAGAGACAGGACAAGGGAGACAGACGGGATGAAAGAGACAGGGGACAAGAGACAGACAGGGGTCAAGACAGGAAAGGAGATGCAGACAGACAGGACAAGAGAGACGGACGGACGGGCGGGGCAAGAGGGAAAGCCAGCCAGCCAGGATAAGAGAGACAGAGAGGGGACCAGACAGGACAATGGAAAAATAGAAGTCATCCAAGGGAAAAGGAAAAAGATGAGGGAAAAGAGATGAAAAAGGAAACAAGAAAAGAAAGTGAAAAGAAAGAAATTATAAGACCAGGGAAAAGAAAAGGGAAAAAGACAAGTGACAAAGCAAGGAAAGAAGGTAAAAGATACAAAAAAGGAAAAGTAAAGGGAAAAGTAATAACGGACAAGCGAAAGGCAAGGGACAAAAGAAAACAGAAAAGTTAAAAGGGAAAAGAGAAGACGAAAGACTGACAAAAGACAAAGACGAGGGAAGAGACAAGAGAAAAGGTAAAAGATAAGGGAAAAGAGAGAAGGGAAAAGACAAGACAAAAAACGGAAAAGGCAAGAAAAGGAGGAAAAGAAAAAGGGAAAAAGGAGACAAGGGAAAAGGAAAATAAATGAAAAAGACAAGGATAAGACAATGGACAAGACAAGAAAACGTAAAAAAAGGAAAGAGGAAAGACGGACGAGACGAGGGAAAAGACGAGACAAAAGCAGAAAGACTGACAAAAGACAAAGACAAGGCAGACAAGAAAAGGGAGAAGACAGACAAGGGAAAACAAGAAAAAAGAAAAAGAGAAGACAAGGGAAAGGAAAAAGAAAAGAACGGGAAAAGACAAAAGACGAGGTGGCAAGGCAGAAAAGGTAAAAGATCAGACAAGCGACAAGATGAGAAAAGATGACAAAAGAGGAAAAGGAAAGAAAAGACAAGGGAAAGGTGAAAGAAAAGACAAAGGGAAAAGACAAGGGACGAGATAGAAAATGTAGAAGATAGAAAAAGGGAAAAGACAGACGACAGGACAGACAAGGGACAAGACAAAAAAGGTAAGAGAAAAGAAGAGGGAAAAGAAAAAGGGAAAGACAGACAAGGGAAAAGGGGAAAGACTGACCAAAGACAAGACAGACAAGGGAAGAGACGAGATAGAAAAGGAGAAAGGCAAAAGTCAGATGGGACAAGACGGACAAGGGACAAGACAAGAAAGAAAAAGATAAGAAAAGCGAAAAGACAAGGGACAAGACAAGACAGAAAAGGGAAAAGGGGGAAAGACTGTCAGAAGAAAGACAAGATGAGCCAGACAAGGGAAAAGAAAAAGATGAGGGAAAGGACAAGACAGATGGGAAGAGACAGACAAGGGAAGAGACAAGACATAAAAAGTAAAACATAAGAAAAGGGAAAAGAAAAAGGGAAAAGGTGGGTCAAGAAAAAAAGGTAAAGGATAAGGAAAGGGAGAAGAGGGAAAAGAAAGGAAAATACAAGGGACAAGAGAGAAAATGTAAAAGATACAAAAGAGGAAAAGGAAAGAAAAGGGAAAAAAAAGATGGACAAGGGAAAAGGTAAGGTAAAAGATACAAGAGAAGAGACAAAGGGAAAAGACAAAGACAAGTCATGTGGGAAAAGATTAGGATGAGGAAGAGACAACAGAAAAGGGAAAAGAAAGACGAGAGATGAGACAAGGGACAATAAAAGAAAATGTGAAAGATAAAAAAACGGAAAAGAGGAGGGACAAGATGAGGGAAGAGACATACGGGACAAGACAAAAAAAGGTAAAAGAGAAAAAAGAAAGGAAAGAATGCAAAAGACGAGAAAAGAAAAGAAAGGGAAAAGACAAGAAAGAAATGGTAGAAGAAACAGGAAAAGTAAAGAGAAAAGAAAAAAGGAAAAGAAAGGAGAAGATAAGCAAAAAAGAGAAATGAAAAGAAAGGTAAAAGACCAAGACAAGAAAGAAAAGGTAAAAGATACAAAAGAGGAAAAAGGAAAAGACAAGGGAAAAGTAAGGTGAAAGAGACAAGGGACAAGACAAGGGGAAAAGACAAAGTCATCATACATGGGAAAAGAATAGGATGAGCAAAAAGACGGACGAGACAAGACAGAAAAGTTAGAAGATGGGAAAAAGGTAAGAGAAAAGACCCAACAAGGGACAAGGCCACAGAGAAAAGGTGAAAGACAAGAAGGGAAAAGACGGACAAGAGAAATGCAAGGGAAAAGACATGAAAATGGAAAAGAAAAAAGGGAAAAGCTAAGGGACACAACAATACAAAAAAGGTAATAAATAAGAAACGGGAAGAGAGAAAAGAGGGAAAAGTAAAGAAAGGAGAAGACAGACAAGGGAAAAGACAGGTGAAAAATACAAACGAGGAAAAGGAAAAGGGAAAAGAACTAGGGAAGAGAAGACAAAAGGTAAAAGATAGGAAAAGGGAAAGAAGGGAGAAGAAGGAAAAGGGGAAGACAGACAAGGGAAAGATGAGTGAAAAAGACAAGACAGACAAGTAACAAGGCAAGAAAGAAAAGGTAAAAAAAAGGAAAAGGAAAAAAGGAAAGAAAAGATGGACAAGAGAAAGGTAAGGGAAAAGAAAAAGGGAAAGACAAGGGAGAAGACAAGACAAAAGAAAAATGGGAGAAGAAAAGGCAGACGGGAAAAGGGGAAAGAAAGGAGGAAAAAAAGACGTCAGATGAGGGAAAAGAAAAAGATGAGGGAAAAGACAAGACAAAGAACAAGACATAAAAAGGTAAGAAAAAGGAATAGGAAAGAATGAGGAAAAGGGATGAGAGAAAAGAAAAAGGGGAAAAGACGGGAAAAAAGGAAAGGGAAAAGAAAAGAGAAGGGCAAACCGATGAACTTATGTTTAAAATGTGGAACATTCCCACGTAGGTATTTCCCATTCTGAGTAACGTGCTGATAAACATATTTGGGAGGGGGCAAACCAGAATTTTTGAGTAACAAATCATGATTCATTTGTTCAAGGAAACGCAAATATTTCCATCGTGACCAGCTGGATTGGGACGAACACAGTTCTGCTGGTAGATATGTCTCTAGACGCTGTAAGCCACTGAAGGTAAAATGACAGAAGGGAAAATGCTTTGGGAGAGGGGAGCTGTAATTATGAGATGAAAAAAAAAATTTTGTCTTTTATTCATGAAGGAATTCATGACATGCCAGGATTCTGACCATGAGAACCTCTTTGACCTCATACAAAAAATGTTGGAGTATGACCCAGCCAAACGCATTACTCTTGAAGAAGCACTAAAGCATCCGTTTTTCTTCCCCTTGAAACAAGAAAAAAGTGAGCTGTCTCCTATAGCTGAGCATGCTGATACAGATGGTATCAGTCCACCAAAGAAACATAAAAGATTTTAAATATTTATTGTGTACAGTTACTTTGTAAATGCCCTATTTTGTATTAATGCCTCTCTTTGGATACTTAAATTTAACTTAGCTGCTGACATAAAAGTTATTTAAGAAAAAGATGCTGATGAACTTGATTGTGTTTCCTTAATAAATAAAATCTCAATACATTTTTTTACATTAATACCTTGAAAGAGCACCATCCATTTTATGAAATAGACCTCTCCTAAAAAGGAAAAACAATATTACGTTTTTTTATTGAACTGTTCCTGGAATCATAAAACACCTAGGGAGAGGGGACAGTTCAAATCGTTTTACTGTTTTGTGTAACAAGTTTTTTTGGGGGGGGGGGGGGGGGGGGGGGGCTAAGAACAGAGACAACCCTCTGCATTAAGTTTAAGGATGGCCTTTATTTGTTTTAAAAAAAAAACACTGAAGTTACAAGTTAAGGAAGATCACTTTAGTACTGAACAGATTGCACTGTCATCACCATTTCTTTTTTCACTTTAATAGGTGTACTCTGGTTATAAGTATTTCAGTTAATCCTGATTTTTTAGTTTACAACAGTGTATACTTAGCCTTTACCAGATCTTTCCTGAATTACAAGCTGTCCTGAGACTTGCCCTTAAGAAGTCAGACCAAGTTTTGGTAAGCAAAATAATCTTAACGTGTCAACTGCCAGCATAAAATAACCTCATTCTGGGGGGCAGGGTGCAGGGATAGGATTTTGTTCATCTTACCTTGCAGCAGTTGTACGTGTAACAAGGCACGCCCTTGCCCCAGCACTGTTAGCAGCTTCAGCCAGCACTCCAGAAAAATCTTTGACAGCTGCATTCAGGACAGCACTGTTTGCTTGTACTTGCAGGGAAGTTGCAAAGAGACTGACAAGTGCAAGAGCCCTAGAATTGATGCCCAGGTATAAGACAGCCTGACAAGCTGTGCTGTCCCTCAGGAACTTAGGCCACCAGCTATGCCAGCAGGCTCAGAGATGCCACTCTTCATACCCCACCATTGTTACAGGAGTTCACCACCTGAAGTTTCTATGCTGTAGAATACTGAGTGCCCAGAAGCAGGGCAGCTGCCTTTCCCAGTAGCTGGAGTAGAGTATTACTTTATGCTGGAAGTATAGTAAAAGAACTGACAAAGTCCTTGAGGAGATGGACAATCGAGGGTTATTTGAAGCATGTTGTATGGATTAAAGTATCACACCAAGTTACCACACAAGCCATGGCCTCTTCACATCAGAGGCTTCTTACATTTTAATTTGCAAACAGAACTGCCATAAATCTCGTTTACCAAATCATGTCTACTCAAATGCAGATAGATAGAAAACCCAAGGGGTAAAATGGATTTCATTGTGGAAGGCCTTAAATTACATTATTACAGTAGAAAATACAGGAGGTAGAACTATAACTGAAAGGACAAATGCAGGTTAGAGTCAAATCTGTAACTCCTGTAAGCTACTTAAAACATGGTTTTAAAAACTAAACCCAGTATTTCAATGACTATAGAAAACAGTTAAAAGAAATTTGCCATGAGCCCTTATATCATGCTTGATACAGGGAGGTAGGATGTAAGAATCAGAAGGACGTGAGACACGACGGTTATCTACAGCTCCTGTTTGCTTTACTGAGGACAGTTTCACAGGTCAGTCACCCTCTTCAGCTTCAGACTCCGACTCTGCAACAGAGAGAGGACCTCAACAGGCGGCCCCCAGGTCAGCTCCTCCCCAGTCACCTGTTGAGCCCCCTGTGTCCTGCACAACAGCTGCCAAACCACAGTGACTGCACCAGGGAGCTTTTCTAGCCAAGAGTGGGGACACTCCTCCCAGAGGATCAGTTAGCACCCCCCCCACCCCACAAAACAAAGCACTCTTAACACCTAGCATCCCAAAACGAAAAGGAAGAGTTTGTGAGGTTTGGTTACCTTCTTCAGCATTCTTGAGCCATTCAACAAACTTTTTCATTTGCTCTAGAAACACGCTCTTTCCTTTTGCAAGATGCGCATCTTTATACCACTTCAGGATGGGTTCTTCACTCAGAACTTCAGCTGTAAGATGTACAAGAGTACTGATCGTCAAATAACAGTTATCGAGAACCCCTAACTGGCAGCCTTTGATGCCTCCCCTAGAAATTCCACCAACACATATGTGTTCCTTGGGCACAGCTGGACATACTTCTGCTAGGAGAACCTCCTGTTTTAAAATTCTGAGAACCATGCATTTCAGCTAGGTTGCTGTTGGTCTTCTCAGCGTTGCATCTAACTATTTGAGATTCCATATGCAGGAAAACTTCACTCAACAGCTAAGAACACATATTTTTTTTAAAGTCCAAAGGACACCACAGGAACTGTTTTTAATTGTTTTACATTTTACAGATACGCTATAATCTTCAGTTTAACAAGTTTCCTCCTGTTCTGTGGTGTTCTACAAGTGCACAAGCATGTTTCTGAGTAATACCGTCTTAACAGCCATTTAACAGAGGCCCTATAGCACCCCAGAACACCTTGGTGGTCTTAGTCTCTGGCCATTTATGGTCTGTTCAGACAGAGAACTAGGAATAACACACAACTACAATCCTTCCGTAAGTTCTAAATGCCAAAGAGTCTTAAAATCCAAGTTCAGCTTTGGTCTAGTACACATCCTTCTTGTCTAGAGGAGTACTTCCCCATGTGCCAAAGACTGAAGCACCTACCTTTGCATTTTAGAGCTCCATGTTTGCAAACTGACAGTAGAAAATTCTTCAGCTAATGAAAAGCAGTGTCATAGCACTGATGTTCCCTAAAAGCCTTACCAGGATGGAACCATTCTGCAATCCAGGCTTAAAAAAAAAAGCAAAAATCTCACAGGGAGTTACCTTTATAGAACAGCACCACTATTTTCTGGAAGGCCTTCATGAAGTGAATGTTGTCATAACAATACTCCTGAATCTTCAACAGAAGAGTCAGCTCTGACTGACCTTGGGTAGTAAAGGCAGCAAGTAGAGGACTGTATTGCTGTAACAGGAATAACAAATTGGCACACACACACATAACATTCCTTAGCATTTATCGCCTGGCTAGACTGGTTTCACTCAGTTTTTATCAGCCACTGCTTAAAAATTTACAACCCACATACCAGGGAAGCAATTCCCACCCACCTCCCAGGAGCATTCCTGCAGAAGTCATACTGTTTATACCTCAACAACTACGACTACAACTCTACAGCTGCAAGGGAAAAAATTCCCCATCTAATGCTGTCTCTGAATTACGGTATTTGTAGGATTCAACTCACTTTAAGTGAAGCTTAAAAGGAAGCCCACGCCCTACCCAACAGATGCAAAAGCCCATGCTTGGTTACAATACCTTCAAGTGCTTAATGGCTTGCTCTGCTACCAGCTCCTCCTTTTTGTTCCACTCCACAGTGCTCATTACACTTGACCAGATTATGGCTATCACAGTCTGTTCTGAGATGTTGTTTTTCTTCATCTCCTCTTTTATGTACAAGATTATCTGCCAGACAAAATAGTCACCATGTAGGTCACATATGACACTAAGCTAAATTAAAACTTGGGTTCAGAAGCCTTCAGTGCAGCCAGATTCAGGACATTAAGGAAAACTACAGAACTAAACCACACTGGTACTAATTGTAATGGCTAGTGGGAACTAGGTGTCTAAGCTCAGTATTTAATTAGGCATATATCCTCTTCAGATTGGTATTAAATGCCATTGCATTTCACATAATTTGAGCTAAATTCCCACAGAAGGAAATCACATGTACACCTTGCCTACAAATACTTACATCCTTGAATGGATCTCCCCGTGACATCTGTTCCTGAAGTTCTTTCTGCAGTTCCTTCCGAGCTCCTATGGTTTGCTGGTTCCGAACGTACTCGGAAAGTTCTTTCAGTCCTGCTTCAGTGAAGTACTTGGAGAAGTGTTCAACACTTTGTTTGTTGGCTGGGAAGAGCTCCTGAAAACAAAGTTTACGACAACTCTTTCAAAAGAGAAACTTGTCAAGTACTTTACTGGTAAATGCTATTTACCAAACTGGCCTCGGAGCACATCAGTAGTTTTAGGGATACTCACCATCAGTCTGTTATCCATGTTTACTTTACGAAGACTGACAGCCACTGCATTAATATCTTTCTCATTTATCCATGACTTGAACAGCTTGACTGCAAAAGCTGCAGAAACACCTGTGCGACACAAACAGTAGTAGTAGTATTGAAATTTAAAACTAAAAGGGACCAAGTACAGGGCATCTACATTGTCACACCCCAGCCCAAAGCAGCAACAGTTGTGCTCAGAGGTAGCCCTTGCCCAGTCTGCAATACCTCTGTCCAAGGACACCACAGCTGCCAGCCTGCTGGACTTCTCTCACAATTGAGCATTGTAAAGGCTTCCCTGTACTAAGCTCAACTCTCCTTGCCGCAGTTTAGGAAGGAGCCTGAAGATGTAACACACTTTCTGCACCCTGAAAAATCCCTCTACAAAACACAGTAGTGCCTTGCAGGGCAACACTAGTGACTGCAGCCCTCAGTGTCATGCAGAGAAGTCCTATACAGAAGTTTCCCAAAACACTATTTTTCTAAAGTCTCAGCAAGACCTTCCAGACTGTGAGCTAGCATGTTTACCTTTGCTAATTCTGAAGTAAATCTATCACCAGATGAAGTTAGTGAGCTGCAGGAGTGTTACTGTAATCATAATTTCCACCTACTTATACTTTACGTTCTGTCTCCCATGATCCTTCCCCTAACAGAAGAGCTGGACAACACTTACCTTCTTTTACCAAATTCTCATTATAAAGACTGTTGAGAATCGATGCGTTAAGTGTCCCATTGGCTAGCAGAATACCCGTCAACATGGCCAGTTTGTTCCGCTCAGACTCTGAGAACCCTTTCAGGAACAGCAGCAACTACAAGAGGAAGAAGAACTGCTACCTCCAGGCTTGACACTTACTTTTGTTTCAGTCAAGCTACTCAACCAGCATCAGTGCTAGTACACTGGCAGCCTTCTCCACTAGTCATACAAGCTTGTTGTTATTCTGTCAACAAGATTCTGTCCTATTTTAATAATCTGTTGTATATTATAATTCTTCTGCATAGAATGATTAACTAGCAGAATTTAAAGGCTTTTCTTTCTGCCAATAAGGAACTACTCCATACCTTTTTGACTTCATCTTCAAAGCCTTTCTCCAGGTACTTGTAACGTCTGATTAGCTTGTTAAAAACCTGAAAAGAGATCGTGTGTCTGAATTGCTCTGAATTATCATTTAGTTAGAATTAAAAATCAAGCTCAGTACAGTTGGTTTGAACTCTTTTAGAGCACTTTAGCTTAGAAGAGTGCCATTTTACCAGGCACAAAGGCACAAGGCTTCTAAAAGCTGTAAATTTTTATCTTACCTGAACTTTCAGCTACAGAAACAGTTCATTTTTTGACCACTGAACAGTTTAACTTAAAATGTACTGATTTCAGAACTAACCTGAGCAAATGCTTGCATGGTTTCTAGGTCTTCTTGTGCTGCAAATACACAGACATCTGTGCGTGTCATGTCATCTGCCAGGGTACCACCTGGGGCTAAAGAAGGGTTTCAGTATTAGTGGTACAACTCCCTGGTAAGAATTCAAATACCTGTAATATGCAAAATGCATTGTCCTTTCATGATGAATGGAACCAGATCACTGGAGAAACAACCCCCACATTTCCATCTGCTCTACTGCTATAAGTGTACTGAACTCCAAATCAGTAGCTTAGATATGAATATATAAATATTCCAACCTCCTACTGCTAAATGGATTGCCAACACATCTTGTTTAAGGCCAGACAAGTTAATATGACCATACAGGCTCTTCTTCTCTTAAAGGAAAACACTAAAGCTGCTTATTCCTAGCAAATTTTTAGCATCTTCTGCAATAATGCTGGTTTCTATGTCAGTGTCCATACAATAACCAAGTAAGTCACAACAGTTTCTCATGCAGCCAGCTCTTCTAACATAAGCAAAAGAGTCTCTTGCCAAAACGAACATCACACAGTAACTTCGGTCTACATAACACAGTTCCAATTCATGACATTCAGATAAGCAGGTGTACTTCATGAAGTTAAACCATTTTGAAAGCCTTGTTTTTTGGCATTTGTTTGAGCTAGTAACCTAACAGTTCTACAGTATCAGTGGGAAGACCACCTGCACATGCAGCAAAGATGTTCTCCCAAAAACTCCACTGCAGAACTGCCATGCAGTCTGGCTGTAGCCCAGAATCAGTCATTTCCTTTTCGTCCCCTCTGCATTTAGGTCATTTGAATTCTATTTCTGTTACATTACAGAAAGTCTTCTGCAACTGCCAAATTTCTAATTTAAGTCCTGTCCCCCTCCCTGAACTATGGCGTAACAAATGCTACAATCTGAAACGTACTTTTTCAGGCTAAGCAGACAACAGAACTCTTCACACCCTGTATTCTACATGGTTCTCTGCCATTTGAATCCCTTCTCACTGAAGAGCAGGTAAGAAAGAAACAAATAGTCTAATAGTCTAAATCTAGAAGTACTGCATCTTTCTTAGCACTTTTCAACTCATTAAGCTTTATTTACTTCTTACCTGGTGGGTCAGCATCCCTTCTACTCTTTACACCAAGATACAGACATGAGTTTACAACACCGTTAGTCATCACATTTCACTTCCTCAGTTCTGTGTTTTCTGCCGACTTAGCTACCACCTCATTTCTCACTCTCACTAGAGCTTAAGCCCTCCCCTCACAATTGCCAACAACACAATTTAGAACAGCACTTCCAAAACTAAGCACATCTGATAATTCTGTAAACAATACTTTCCAGAATAACAGGGCACGGTGCACAAAACACAGGATCATGTCAGAATCTTACAGGGCAACACCACTGGCTTTGCAACCACAGAAGAGGCATTTGAACCAAGCATTCACCCATTTTTCATTAGCAGAAATTAACTCTGTTACACAAAGTTCCACTCTCAGCCAATATACTTTCCTTTAAACCAAGTTTTTATAGTCTATGCTTTCAAGGATGCAAACTAACTCAAGCAAAAGCATGGTACAGTATACAGAGTGCTTCTACAATAATCAGACTGCTTAGTTAGGCCCTAACATAACCACATGGTTTCCCACAGATAACTCAAACCCTGATCTACATATTCAATAAGCTCTTTAGAAGAGTTTTTTTTTTTACGGTGAAAGAAAACAGAAAGCTTTTATAAAAAGTAAATAAAGGTTTACAGCAGCCCCATCAAAGGGAACTTACCCAGCATTCCACCAGCCACCAGGATGTCAAAAAGTGTTTCTGCATAGCGACGATAGTCAAGTTTTGCACCAGAAGCATCAAGAAACTTTGCTACTGCCTCCAAGTCAGTGCCAGTTTCAGTTAAACCTTGAATAATACAGTCCTGGAACTGGGTAGGGTCAAACCTCTCTTTTTCATCTGCAAAGACAAAGACCAAGTGTTTCTTGAACTAAAGCCGGCACACGCATTTATTTGGTATTCAAACATGAGGAGTTTGTTCTTTTATAAAAACAAAAACAAATGCAGATACTGGCAAGCCTTAAGTTAAACAGAACTGAGATCATTCCAGTCTTCTGGAACAGTATTCCAGAAGACAACAGGCATTCCTAACACTAATAGTGACTTAAGAATCTAGCCTAAAATGCATTTAAATGGCCAACATGACAGTAATAAATGTTGGTGCTTTAACTTCCCTACTAATTCAATGGGTGGCACAAAGATATCAAAAGCTAAAACATTCCTTATTTACCTTTAACTGAATTTCTCAGTACTTTCACTAAGAAAAACAATATGAAATTATGCATTATAATTGCATGCCTATTCAGCATCTTTATTATTATTTTAAAGCAGAATACATTTTCACATTTGAGATAAATCACTTGATCAGTAGCCTTTTCACTACAGGAACAGCTAAAATGCAACAAACGTACCCACATAACTAATGGCCTTAAAATGAGAGAGGTCTTCAGTTCTGCTAATCTCACATGGTCTAAAATTTTGGGTAGACCTCTGCAGTGCCAGGAGTTGGACTTGATGATCCTTATGGGTCCCTTCCAACTCGGGATATTCTATGATTCTATGAATAAATTTGTCCTTAGACTATGCAAACCACGGGAAGAAAAGCTTCCAAAGAAAGAGCTCAGCTGCCAATCTTTACTAGCACACTGTCTGTAACATCTTAGCTAGTTTTGTTAGCATCTGTATGAACTATTTTGTAAGAAGCACATTAGTGCCCTTACATTCAATGCAAGTTTCAACATGTCTTTAACAGTTGGGTGAAAGTCTGAAAATACTGGATCAGTTATTTTCCAGGACAGATTTATGAAATTCATTTACTCAGAGTTGCCTGTGGTTCAATGCTTTCAAGAGACAAAAATCCAGGATGCTAGCATGTGATCTGTCAGACCGACCAAATCCCATTCTCTCAATTCAACAGTTTTTCAGATACTTTTACTTCAACATTAAAGTAAGTTCTCCAAGCTAACGTGTACTTCTGTACCTCTTCATTACTATTTCAGTGCTCCAAGCATTCTTACCATTGTCAGTTTGAACTGTAACACTGCCTGCATACTGATCAAACATGATCAAACAGAAATTGTAAGAACTGTCCTCACTTCCTCTTTAATGTAAAACAAGTAACTAAAAATGCCACATTACTCATTACGCCTCTTCAGTAAGTAACTCTGCTTGCTCGGGTAACCATACAAGATACAGACGCATGCACTTGCATATCTCAGTTCATTTTTGTTTGTCAGTTTTTAAATCAGGTACTCTTATAGAAATAAAAAGGCAATACAACTCTTTTCCAGCAGCTAACACTGAAATTCCCCCTAGGTTACATGTTCCCTAGATGAATGCAATACCTACAACAAGCCTGTGTTGGAGTTCCCCTGTGATTTTGGAGTACTAGGCGCTTATGCTTTCATGTGAAATACACTCATTTTAGGTCAAGAATAACTGCTTCCTAAGCCAACGTTATGACAATGCAGCTACATTGGGAAGGGAAGGGAAGGAAAAAGAAAAGGTTGTGCATAGAACATTCCAGCAACTGGAGTTGTGCACAGAACATTCCAGCACCTGGAGTCAGCATCGAGACTCTGTTCTGTTTGGTCTCCTTTATAAGCAGCGCGTAAATGCACTGCTTGGCGAGTGACAACCGCCTTTTCACCGGGAGCTCTGTACCGAAGGCGGCACGCAGGGCGCAGAGCCGGGGCCCGGCGGTGCACGCCCGGCTTACCTCTTTTTCTAGTTTTGAAACGCTGGCCCGATAGCGTCGGCTTCTGCTGCTTTTGATTCATAAAAGACGCCCTGTGCAGAAGCAGAGAAAGGCCTGGCTCAGCAGCTCGCCAGCGCCCCGCGCTGCCCCGGCTCCGTCGCCCACTCCCGGCCCGCCCCGCGCCGCCGCGCTGCCGCCCGGCCCCGCACGCGGCGCCGCCGCTCCTCCCGCCCGGCCTCCATTTTCTGCCCGCCGCAGGGCCACGGCCGGGCCTGCCCCATCTCGCCCGGCACGCTCCGGGCCTCCCCCCTTGGCGGGCCCCGCGACCAGTTCCTCGCCGCAGAGACAGCGGCCTCGCTACCGCCGCGCTGGGGGCACCGAGCGGCCCATGCCCACCCTCTAGCCCCCCGCGATCGGCGCCACCGTTATGGCCTCGCCCGGCCGGCCCCGATACGGCGGCGCCGCCCGCCCGCCCGCGGCCGGCTCCTCACCGACTTTAAGGCAGAGAGAAAACGCCCGAGCGGCCCGGAGCGGAGCTGCGGCGAGGAGCAGCGGCGGCGGCGGCTGGAACCCTGCGGGCGGAACCGACGCGAAAGGCGGGGGAGGGGCGCGCCCCGCCCGGGCCGGACCATGGCGCAGCGCCGCAGAGGGCGGCGGCACGGGGTGGTCCGGGTGGGCGGCAGGGACAAGGACGGGGGCCGCCTGCCCCCAGCGGCCGGCCCCGCGCTGCGGAGCCGCCGCCGCCTAACGCCGCCCGGCCCGCGGCGCCCCCTTCCCGCTGAGCGGGGCTGCCCGCGCCCCCCCTGCCCCGGCCGGCAGTAAGCGCGCCCGCTCCCCCCGCCCTCGTGATTCGCGTCACACGCGGGCAGGCGCCTGCTGCGGCCTCTCCACGACAGCGCGGCGAGTGGAACGGCGCAGCAGGTGGGGACCAGGCGAGCAGCGCGGGGCAGCGCCCCCTGGCGGGCGGGCAAGGCCCGGCACAGCCGCAGGAGCCGGCCACCAGAGCTGGGCAGGGCGCCCCCGTACAGCGGGTAGCCTCCACAGCAGCCGCGGCGCTGGAAGAGGCTACCCTGCAAAGCCGCCCTAAAAAAAACGGCAGTAGGCCGGCGGCACACAGCAGCCGCTGTCCGAGCGCTCGACTGTTCCCGTAAAAGTTGATGGCCAGGCAAGGAGCTGTTTATTTGCCCCCAGAACGTGCAGGGAGAGCTGTTTACCAGCGGTGCGACGGGTGCATTTCATAAATCTAGCAGCACTAACACGCAGTCTCTTTTCCAAGCTGCTAGAAAAGTTATGTAATTTGTTTTGGTCTTCGCTGAGGCAGGCTTTACATATTCAGCAGCAAATTGATCAAACGTGTAAAAACGGGAAGCCTGCCCAATCAGGCAAACAGCAGTAATGAGAATAACTAATGAGATACCAGCACAGTAGTTAAGACATTGAGGCTGAAAATAGGGCCCTATTAATAGCACAGGGAGGGTTGTGGCAGATTTCAATATTTGTAAGATTTCACTCAGAATTACTTGAGCAGAAATGTGGCTTTTGAAAGGAAAAATATCAGTCATAGTATCTTCTTTCCCACTCACCTGATTATTCGTTAAAAGCTG
Source organism: Anser brachyrhynchus (assembly GCF_964034855.1). NCBI lineage: Eukaryota > Metazoa > Chordata > Aves > Anseriformes > Anatidae > Anser > Anser brachyrhynchus. Next base: position 1,658,203 of record NC_137701.1, read on the forward strand.
CAAAGCTCCCTGCCAAGGTAAACTGACTGTGGAGGGGCTGATGTCTTATAATTGATTAAAGCTTAGAAAAATCAGACTGGTAAAACAGCTTTATACAAAGCTTATGTCAAGCCATTATTCTTGATCATCCAAATAGAGAGTAGCAGGCAGAAAATCTGCTAGCCTTAATTTCAGATGGATTAAATATTCCAGTTTCAGATGTGACAAGCTGTTTTGTACAATTTACTCAATGCGTATATTAGAGTGATAAGAAAATCAGAAATGTTAATGATTACTGTGTTAAGTTCATGCCCAGAACTTCAGTTCTTTATCAGGATCTTGATTAACATTAGCAATAGGTGCCGTACAAATCTATATACAGTGTGTAAGTATATATATAAAAAGAGCAGACTATTCCAAAAAGGCACACTTACACCTATGTCAATTCAATACCTGCTGCACTATTAGTTCCTAAATTTACTATTACATGTCATATATGTCATAATTTCTTCTTTCCTCAGATCCTGATTATAATATCACCTTATAAAAAGTCCACGTATTCCAGTCTAGATAGACAAAATTATGGGTTAAAAGCTACTCACACATATGACTTCAAACCAGGTTTCTGAGTTCCAGGACTGCAGGCCTTGTCTTCCTTCTTATCTTCAGTCTGTAGACCAGTCTGTGTATTAGAAGACAGCATAAACAAAACCAGTATGTTAATATAAGGTTAAAAATCATATGCTGCTAAACACATGCAGCAACACTTAACTGGAGATGTCTGCAAGGCTGAATCTAACAGCATGCAACATGCTGTCCATGTTGATGCAGGACAGAAGAAGCAACTGTCACTCATTTGTTTGTTCCTCAAAATGGTGAACCAGTGAACTAACCCAGAGATCACAAGTTTCCCTCTACACCTCACACAGCTGCCAACCTTCCACCACGTGTAATGTATAATGTTCTCCTGGCTAAAACTCTTGAACTGTTAAGTTGCCAGGCGTATAAACAGAGCAAGTCATTATGCTCTATGAAGGGAACGTGGGATCACCTGCACAGCCATATCTTTAATTAATGTTGTTGCTAGCCCCCTTTCTTTTTTTTATCCCAAAAAAACATTTCCTTGGCTGTGAATCTTACATGTCTCATCTGGCCCAGCAAGGAGGCTGTCACACCTCCCAGCTACACTGAAAATATTCAGAAGAAAGCAAGGAGATGTATCATCCTTTTGTGCTCTTACACACTAAGTGACCTTTGAAAACCATATTCTGGCATATATCTACGTTTAGGAAAACAAATTCTTTACCTATTCATATAAGAGGTAGCAATTACACCTAAAGCCTGGAAAATAATAATCTTGGCTTTTATCTGTGACATTCTTTCATCCAAGCAGAACTGGCTAACTTGCATTTAATCCTGTTACTTTATCCAGTTGATTACCTTAAATTCAGGCTGTATCTTCAGCAAGGCTACTTACCTTCTGCTGTCTGTTTTTGCCTGGACTACAGGCATTGCACTGTCACCCAACCCAACATTCATTTATTTACACTACCCTCACAGGTAAAAACTAGGATAAAACTTGTAAAAAGCAAAATCAATATTTTGTTCATTCTACAAGACAAATACACTCAGGGTATACAACACAGACCCCTCCAGTAGCTGGCATTAGACACGTCTATCCATTCCCAGATCTAGATTCCCAGATTGGTGGCACCTGGACAAACAAGCCCCCAAGGCCCACAGCCCCATGCCAGTTGCTGGTACACAGACCTCCCCACGCACACTGCCATGCACACCCATGCACTATGGATTCCACTCAGGCAGCTGGTCAATCCAGCTCAATATTTGCTAGTGATAACACTGGTAGATGTACCCTTGCTCGCTCCAGTTGTTGGTACCACATGTACTCCTGTTGGTCTGATTTCAGTTTCTGGCACTTAGACCTCCAGACACACATACAGGTATGCAAAATGATGAGAGCCTCACCCAAAAAAATGCTTAGGCATGGAGTTTAATTAAAGACAGACTGTGCTGATCAGGCACAGGGTACAACCAGACAAGTGTGCTGGCCTGTTTACTCATATCAGCCTGTTTTACCTACTCTTCCTATGCTTTTTCCTCCCTAAACAACCTTGAGTCTCTTACCCTGCCTTTGAATCCTCCCATAATCACACCACTGTAAGTTTTGTACATATCCCCAGTGCTTTTCCCTGCGTCCCATATTAAATCCCACACTGTGTTACGCTGTAACCCTCCCAGGTCTGGGCAATGTTCTGGACAGCCTCTCCTGCAGAGTCACCACACTGGGCATCCCTGTGGCCCATGGGGGTAATAACCTCCCTGTGACAACCTCAAGAATAGCCAGGGTAGGGGCCTCCTTTCTCCAACAGGGTGTTCGGGGTTCCCCTGCCTGTCCTCATGCCTCTGGGCTCCTTGTTGGTTGTGGTGACAAGGCTTTTATCACACAACCTGAGCAAATACTCTGCAAATAGTATCTTTTAAGTATGTTTGGTACTTTGATTTTTGAAAAGAGAATTTTATTTATAGATGTAGGACAAAAGTGCTACAAAGCCTCCTGAATACGTCTGTTGCTATGAAATTCATTACTGCAACAGATTAATGGAAAAACACCATGCTCATCAAGTCACACATTTTGAATGTTAAGTCCAAACACTGGCCATTTTTACCGTCAATAGGAGCCAGATTTCATCTCACACCATTTTCATTGCTATTTTTTCCTTGAAACAGAATTGGTTAAAGAACAGTGTCACAAATAGCAGGACAGTGCCCTACAAGTATGCTTTTATTGAAGACAGACATATTTATGCAAATTCCAGTTAACAGCCCAATGAAATCCCCAAAATATCACATTTTAAAATACCCTGGGTGAGATGTCATTCAGAGGTAGGATTTTCGCCTTAATATTCGCAAGCAGTTTTCACTCATTTTATCCCAAGGCACTGATTGCTTTAGTACTCATTCTAAAATGAGAGCATTTGTCTAAATTACAATTAAATGAAAAGCCAAGATGATAAGTCACAGACTATGAATATCTCATTTTAAGGACAGGAGCACAAACACATATTCAAGACCTGACTGCAGAAACTAAAGTCTTTCAGATTATGAAATTGCAAAGCATATTGCCAGTTGAGCTTTTTTTTTTTTTTTTAAGATGTATTGTCTCCATTTATGAAGAGAAATTAAAAGGAAAACTTTACCAACATATGCAATCCATTTTCTGATTACTTGCAATATTATTTTATTTGTAAAGGAATAAAAACTTGTACCACTACAGACTTAAATGGTGTATTTGATGCTGCGTGCAGGTTACACTCTTCTACAGTGTGCTAACTTAAGCCTGCAGTCTCACCATAAAAGTAAATGAAGTTAGCCTAGAGGTTTATGTTTATGTAACTGAGAGCAGGATCTGAACTAATACAATACCTGTAGATTTCCTACAGAGTTATGTTAGTGTTTTGGGTAAACAATGATATTGTTAAATGCATTACTACTATTACTTTTATTACTTTGAATTATCAAATGTGAAAGCAAAATATACATTTGTATGGATACCTATCCTGGGTCAGCTCAGCCCTGCCCAGACATCTCCTTTGTTCTCTCTGAAACATCTTTACACTTGCTTCTCAATCTCCTTTCCTTATGAGGACATACTCCATCAAGATTCGTGTAGCTTACCACTGCATCGCTTTAAAACCTCCTTTTCAAAATGACGTATTTCAGAGTGCCAGTAACACATTGTTTGGCACAGCTGAGTTAAACAATGAGACAATAAATCTGTTTTTCATGTCAAACTGTTCTACTGTCATTGCTTCCTCTGAGCCCTACTCCCCTCCAGCTTTTTCCTCTCAGTCACCTGCTGCATGTCTGCTACACACACCTGCTTATCATTGCAATGGGCAACCCCATTTCAAAATGAAATATTTCATTTAGGTAGGTAGACAACACCTCCTGTACCTGGTGCCCTCTCTTCCCCTACAAGTGAATGCATCAGCTGTATCCCACTTCACCATTTCACTGTACAGAAGGAGCAAAACTGTGGGTAAGGCAAAGGAGAGGAGGACTGAGCACTGACACTGCAGTGAGTAGACAGCAGTAATGTTATTCCAGCTCTGAGAGAGGTCAAAATTCATAGTGTTTCAGAGAGATCTCACGGTACAGAGCAGGTCTGAGATGGACTGCCAGGAAGCAAAAAGCAATACGAGACTATTAACTATGGTTACTATGGTAGTAATAACATATCATTTTCCAGAAAAAATTTAGCAATATGTACTCTTAGGATCTCTGATCTACTGTAATATTGATACATTGACCATCACCAATTTGTACAGTGTTTACTTCTCATCTTTGGGATTTTCATGTACTAGAAGAACAGAAAGAATAGATAATAACAGATGTGAATTTCAAACTGGATGCAGAAGTGGCAAGATGGTACTATTTGTGATCTGCTGTGTGTTCCAGATATTTTCAAAACCGCATGCAAATTCTTCAAAGTTCACAGTAACATCAGAATTATTCCAGTATAGCAAGGAGTAGTTCAGTTTAGAGAGAAATACATGTTTCAGAATTAGAGGTATCTTACTTGGCAGCACAGCAGAACTAGAGCTTGTATCTTGTTCTACAAATACAGTGGTGATGGGGTGTTAAGTATTACAGTTCTACTTCTTTCTTGCAGAAATGCTTTCAGTCAGTAAGTGGCTGAAGGAATCACCTGGTTATTTCATACTTAGAAAAGCAACATTAGCATATGTATCATTGGCCCATGGCTTACCGGGTTCCAGGTTTATCTTTTGGAATCTGAAAGAAAATGTAAATAAAACATAATTTTGCTAAGTGGAAAGAAAACTTTCTCTAACTGACAAATGCATGCTTCCTTTTCAACCATTTAAATGGCATTGCATGAACAAATCTATACTTTCTCATGTTATTAAGGGTTGTGAAATCAACCAACTTACCTGTAGTTGACTGTGGCATACTTGTATTTCAACAGTTAATTAACATATCTCTATAGTACAGGTGAGCTTACAGCCTGAAAGTTTCAGATTTCTTATAGGAGGAACTGACATATGAGGCTCCATTGTGCAACATGGTTTGATGGGACTGCATTAAATTGTAAAGGCCATGATGTCTGCAAGGAAATCCTACATTTCTGAGGGCATTTCTGGAGATGAAATATCAGCTCCTTTTGACAGGATAAAAACTGGCACTTTCATTTAAACTCCAAGTATTTGCACAACACCTAGACAACAAAGGTACTTGATTTTGATTATGACTTCTATTAATATGAGAAATTCTATCACTGTGAAAAACTTGATCAAGGGATATTGTGCACAGAAAGAAGCAAAAGTGGATGGTATGGAATTCACAGCCCCAACCTCCAGTAATGTTGAGGTCAGGATGTCTTTAGCTAGCTGCCACTGGAAGAGTGCCTGCAGGTTTGCCTGAGCCAACTTCAGTCCCTTTTCATAGAGAAATTTTCAGCCTGTGGTAAAACACTGTTGCTCAAACTCAACTCCAAGGGCTTTTTGATTAGGTTTCCAAAGAGGGTTTGATTTTTTTTATTTTTATAAAAGTGAAATATTGTACTGTATGGTACCACTTTTTAACTTGAAAACAGTACTGGAAATAGCTTTCTTGAGTACCAGAAGATTTTCAGATACCCAGAGAACATCTGAAAGTAGTTTCTGTGCAGTCCTGTGTTCCAACTTTATGCCAGAAGGGTGTCCCTCTTGTTTAGCACAGGCTACAGCCTTCTGGCTCGTCAGCTCTACCAAAAATAAGTTGGGTCAAAACACAGCAACACTAAATATGTTCTCAGTAGGGGAATGATTTAAGTTGAAAGATTAATTAAAGTATCTTGTCACAGTTTGGTCTGGTGTTTCCTATTTTCTATACCACAGAGTTCATTCGTCTAGTTCGCTTCTGACTGGACATGGATTGTGTCGGGAAAGGCTGCTAAAACCTTGCTATGTATCTGTCTGATAATTTCTCCCATGCTTTACTCCTTTCATTTTTTTTTATTTTTATTTTTTTTCCTTTGGCTTCTAAATAACCAGAAATTTTGGGCAAGTGACAATTAAGCAACACCAGATGTATCCACTTTTAGAATGCCAAAAGGATGAGTGCAGTGGAAAACCAGTTGAAGTGGCCTAAAGCTAGTAAGTCAGTAAAAAATTTGATCATTCCCATCTTCCCCTCCTTTGTGAAGAAACTCTTTTGAATGATCATCATTGGGTTGGACAGACAGAGGGATGAAAGTTGGCTACTACCTCAAAGTCTCACAAAAAGGAGGTACTCTCCAGCAGCTACTGTTCTGTCCTGCCAAATCCTAGCGAGAAAAGGACAAGATACAAGAACAAAAAGGTACTACTTTAGAAAGAAAGCAGAGGCAGAGTACACAGATGGCTATCCAAATAACTTCAGTGACTGTGGAGAAAATTTCCATAGAAGTGTACCATTGTGGGTCCTTACTTCATCTGTATGAGAAAGAAGATACTAGAAGATGAGGGTCTGTCAAAATCAGCTGGAGCTGGCATTGTATTGCTGTTCAAAGTGGGGAGCTGTACAGTTCTCAAACCTACACATCAAATCTACAAAGTAATTACGGTACCTGATATAACATGCAAAATGCTTATTTTCTGCCTTAGTAAAAGCATGTAAACAGTTTGGAGTACCTAAAAGCCATTGTCCTACCTAGGCCTCATCATTTCAGTGTCCACTTCATTCCAGAAAACACAGAAGAGAGAGCATGACCCAAAGGTCAAGGTTGAGGGCTGTCATAAACCTAGCTGGAAGTAGATTGTAAAATGAGAAGAATCATTGCTAGCCTCTTTTTTTTTTTTTTTTGATAATAATGATGACACAGAGAATGAGCTTATATGAAGGGAGCTGGACAGTTTAGGCCTGTACAGTGAATACCTCTGTTACCATCTCAGTAAAGACATCATCACAGGCCATCCGAATCCGCTCAATGGTCAAGGGGCTGCTCCGTTTGAAGTCCATGGGCAGTCCTCTTGCTTTCCGTACAACAGCCACTGCATCACATCTTGCAAAAAACAATGAGCTGCCCAGGAAGAGTCCAGCTTCGCCCATGCCCTGTTAGAAGACAGGCTCAAAAACTCTGGACAGAGTTAATCTATCACATCTCCACCATAGTTATCTGAATTACACTGAATCACATCAGCTCAGTATTTGGCAAAGTCCAGCACATCCAGATTCAACATCTTTTCTTGCATCTCTGAAAATGTTCAAATCAGAAAAACATCAAGGCTGGATTTGCCTGGTGGGAACCATTTTAAAATTCACAGTGTAGCTACACTATCAAAAAAGCTGTATGCTGAGACTACAATTGTCACATTATAAAGCCATGAAATAACTCATGACTTCTCACAAACTACTTTTTCTGTATCAAAGTAATCAAACTGAGGAAGAAAGCCTCTCCTAGCCCCTCTTGCTGGATGAAGTTTGTGCCATCCAAGTCTGAAAATAAATGTGTCCTTTTTCTATATATTTTCTTCATGTAGAAGAGGGTTTTTTTATTCATTTATATCAGGTAAGGATGTAAGCAATTGGAGTGGACTTTCTTCTGGAAATTCCCATTACTTTATCATACTTACTCTAGATTCAAAGCTGTAACAGTGGCAATTCTCGTCTTTTAGTAGCTGGAGGCCTACACACCCCTCTAATTCACCTTTAATTTTGAGGTCCTTAAGTTTTTGCTTTTGCTTTGAGGCTACAAATTGGGTGCCTCCTCAGAGAATAACATACCCTTAAAACACAAAGATTGGTGCTCTGCCATGGCTAGTGGAAGAACTAGGCTCTCTTCCTGTAGGTTTTCTGTGTGATTCTAGAAAGTCACATAATCTCTCATTCATCTCATTGACTTCTCCACCTTTGAAAAGGATCATAGGATTTCCTCCTTCCATCCTTTTTCCTATCAGGCAGTTTAAACTCTTCTGCATGGACTCTCATTTTCAATGCATAGCACAGCAGCTAAGTACAAAAAGGTTTCAATTTTGGTTAGGGCTTTTAAGTGCTACTCTAATGCCAATAAATCACGGGAAGAAAGTTAGTCCATAATCTCAGAACAACAGTGTTTCACCATTTAAGTACAATTTGTTCCACAGCTGAAACTGGAATAACTTTGGGGAAAAAAACGTCTACCATACCCTACAGCCACTTAAGGTTTTGCAGCAGAAACACCTGGTGAGCTTGAAAACAGTGAGTTTGGCATGTTTACCTTGGATGAATAGATAGCAATTCAGTTGTGTGAATTTGGAATTAAATAGACGCAGAACTGCTCAGGAATGTCACAGATGGTAGGGATTTTATATGTATCTTGGCCAAGAGTGAGCTGGGGAAATGTAGATTTCTTCTGATGTATAAAGACCAACTCCCTGAATAAAGGCCCCTTCAATCCACACAAAGAAAGAGGTATACTTTTACAAAAGTCATTTTAGTCATTTCAGAACATAAATATATATGTAGAGAGAACAGGACTTTTTAAGATTACACATGAACTTTCCTTCAAAAGTAGAAGTTAGCCAACGTAGACAAAAATAGGACCAAGCTGTCCTCATCTGACTTACACAAATATTTTCATTGGCTCAAGTTCTACTCTTCCTTATTCCTGGATAAACTCACTGTAACTAGTGCAGTAGCCTATGATTTGCTTTGGCAAAAAAGAGTTGAGTGAAATCCACTGGATTAAAGCTTATTGGTCACAGGAACGCCAATGAGAGGATATTTGCCCAGGGACTACCACATAAATAGTCTACTCAGTCTAATATTTTCTTATAAAGATTTGCAGATAGCTAATTAAATTTATTTTAGATGAAAAACCTGTCAGACACAAATAGCTGATAGGTTGGCTATGAAGAGAATACCACAGGACAACCTAAAGTAGGAAGGAATAGCTAATGAGTAGACCTCTGGGCTATCACAGTAGTGAGGTAAACACTGGTGCAAGATGAACATAGCATTTAACTGCTAAGAAAGAGTGATTTGACAGATTTGGCAATCCTTGAATGTGCAAAATGAACATAAACAATTAGGCAAAGGGCAAGTATACAAGGATGAGCCTGTAGTAGGATAAATAAACAGGATAAGAAAGGCTTTTGCATTTAGGTCATATTCTTAGGAGTGTTTCTTTTGACTCTGCAAAGAAATGACATACTTTGTGCATTTCTGAGTTCAACACTACTTTCTCATTTACAAACTATTAGTGAGTGACACTGCTTTTGTCACTATTCAGTTTGTCTGCAGATGTAGCTAGTTGAATCTATAATACAAGGATATAAGAGACATGTCCATGTCCATTTTTTCCACAATATTTGAATTTCTTAATACAGCTGAAGTCAACAGTGCCCTGCAGCTAGCTAAGAGTTAGCCCTCAGTCAGCAATTCTGGGGTAGAGTAAACTGATCAGGAAAAAGTCACAAGGAGGTTCAGGGTCCTAATCCTACAAGGCATTTCCAAATGAGGTCTGTTGGATCTGTTTGTGTGCTGCATCTTATATGACCTTGAAAAGGTTGAATAGAAACAGTTTTATACTTCCTGCAACATATTGACAAAGTGGCACCTCTGATGACAAGAGATCAAAAGATTAACAACTGTCTTTTCTTGAAATAGCCTGTAGCTGAAAGGCTGATGCTCCGCTTGTGAGCTTCACTGATCTTTAAGAAGTATACTCATTATTAAAGAAAGAAAATTAAAAATTTGTTTTGATATTTTTTATCACATTTGAAGAAAAAATAAAACTTTAAAAAATCATTTAAAGAAAATGGAGGCCTAAGTGAAAGCTTTACATTTCCTTGTGCCCTGGACAGGCCCTTAGGAAGGGACACGTTGCAAAAGGCGCTCTCTAAAGCTGGCCAGATTTACTAAGACATTGTGTTGCACTACTTGTTTTTCCACTATTTCTTCCTCTTCTCTTCCAGTTTACTTCAGGCAGGGAAGCCCCTTCCTCCTTCTGGAACAATGGCAGGTTTCACATTACACCCATGGTTTCATCACAATTTAATAGTAAGAAAAAGAGAGAGAGATTCACCCAGTCTTCCCATTTGCCATTAGGATTGTCTCTTCAGATAGGATCTAGATGCTTCACAGAATCATAGAATCATTTAGGTTGGAAGAGACCTCCAAGATCACCTAGTCCAACCTATGACCTAACACGAACAAGTCCTCCACTAAACCATATCACTAAGTGCTACATCTAAACGTCTTTTAAAGACCTCCAGGGATGGTGACTCAACCACTTCCCTGGGCGGACCATTCCAACACCTAACAACAACAACCCTTTCAGTAAAGAAGTTCTTCCTAATATCCAACCTAAACCTCCCCTGGTGCAACTTTACCCATTCCCCCTCGTCCTATCACCGGGCACGTGGGAGAATAGACCAATCCCCACCTTGCTGCAGCCTCCTTTCAGGTACCTGTAGAGAGCGATAAGGTCTCCCCTGAGCCTCCTCTTCTCCAGGCTAAACAACCCCAGTTCCCTCAGCTGCTCCTTGTAAGACTTGTTCTCCAGACCCCTCACGAGCTTTGTTGCCCTTCTCTGGGCACGCTCCAGGGCCTTGATGTCCTTCTTGTAGTGAGGGGCCCAAAACTGAACACAGTACTCGAGGTGCGGCCTCACCAGAGCCGAGTACAGGGGCACAATCACTTCCCTAGACCTGCTGGCCACACTGTTTCTGATGCAAGCCAGGGCGCTGTTGGCCTTCTTGGCCACCTGAGCACACTGCTGGCTCATATTCAGCTGCCTATCAACCAATAATCCCAGGTCCTTCTCTGCCAGGCAGCTTTCCAGCCACCCATCTCCCAGCCTGTAGCACTGGATGGAGTTATTGTGCAGCAGCAGAGGAGCGCCTCCAGCTACCGGTCCCACAGCATCTCGCCCAGGTGCAGGGAGCGCAGCCCCTCCGCAGCATGACTTCCTGATTATTTCTAAACAATCCTAGATTTTTTATGCATGTTTCCACTGTCTTTGGCCGATTTCCACTTTCCCAGGTGATAAGTTGTTCCTTAGTTTCTTACTGTGCCCATATCAATGGTGCAACACAAAAAGCAATGTAACTTTCCAAGACTCGTTTTGGAGAATTAGAAAGCAGGTATTCTTTATTAACAGCGATGGGTATGTGGGGGATAATTCCGCCGAACACGTACACCTAAGCAAGACAAGGAGTACTTATTTATGGTACAGTGATATGCATATTCATGCAATTCACAAGAAAGGGGCAGGATTTATGTTAATGGTTTCTCAGACCTAATTATCATATTGTCCCTCCTACTGTCGTAGGCACAGTAACCTCTGGTGGTCGCACTTTGGGGGCTTTCTGCTGAAGGCTCATAGTTTTCTTCATCTTGTACTTCTCGCCTTTCCATTTTGCACATGCTCAGTCATTGTTTAACTGCTTCAGCAGTTTTGATCTTTTATAAACTCAGCTAACTTAATTAAGTTCTACTTGGGGCCCCGTGTTCCTTCTTCAGCCTGGACTTTGTGGTTAGAGCTGAGTCTTCTAAGTGCAGGCCTCTGCCTGCACTTATTCCTGCATCAGTCAGCAGGGGGGGGACTGAACACAGACCTCTCCTGCTGCCCATGCCGCAAATTGGTTTGGGGATGTCTGCTCTTGATGGGGAACAGCTGTGGGTGGCGGGTCTCCAATTAAGACTTGGGGATGAGAAGTCATTTGGGGGATAAGTCATCATGGGAATGGGAAACTGTTGGGGATGGGAGCAGCCACAAAGGTGACCTGGCCCAACTGGGAAAAAGGCTGACAGCAAAAGTCTTCTAAAAGCCTGGCAGAAGAGAATGCCTGCCAGCTGGGGAACTGGGCCTAGCAACCTGGAGTATCCTTGGAAGGCACTGCTGGCCTCCTGCAAGTGCAGCGTAAGGATACCTAAGAACCAGAAACTTCCTGAAGATACCACTACCAAGGGCAAAAGCAAGGAACTGTAAGAGGTACAGACTGTCTGAGAAGGAGGAATTGCTCCAGGAAAGGTGCCATTCTCAGAGACTGGGAAGCAGTGGTGTCTATCAGTGCTATGTAATATAAGAGACACAAAACAATTTTCCTAATCGTATGCCAAGGCACATTTACATATATTCCACTTTCTGTGCTTTTTTTCCTCATTACAAGCACATTTATTTACAAAAACATTCTTTAACTCTGAATCCAGGATCTTTGCAACATTATTTCTTTCAAAACACGGACTTCATCACTTAGTATTCTTATATACACATACTCACATTGGGTTGCACACTGGACAGCATTTGTAGCACTTTTAAAAAAAAAGATGCACATGAATTGAGTACTCTTTCCTTGGGTTGTTTATAGATAGCACAGGTAGCACACACCACCTACTAGACTTTTCCAGCATTTTTCAGTACAGGCCCATTTTCAGTTGATTGTAATTTTGTCATAATTTAAACATAGTTTAACTATGAAAAAATTACACATCTGGTGTGTGCCTTAGGCTGAGGATTATGTTCTTTTGTTTTCAAAAGGTAAAATGCTTCAACTGTTTCTTACAAGGCTTGAGAAAACTGGCTTTGATTAACCATCTGCATCGGTCTTAGAACTTGATGCACCTCAGGCATATCCTCCACCTTTTCTACAAGTCTCCATAGGTACATGACTACCTTACAAGCCTGGGGGAGAGGGGGTAAGTATACTATGCAGCCTCACAATAGAGGCTCTAGCTACTTGTAAAATAAATAAACCCTAAATTTTCCACAAAGTTTGTATCTATGCTGAAAAGGACTTGCTCTGCAACTGCTGATGATCGTGCTTGTACCAAGCACTTCCAAAGGATTTGACAAGCACCCTCAATAGGAAGAAAGCTAGGCACCACAAAACCAAATCTACCTGCTGTTTTCAAAGCAATACAAGCTCTTTCTTAGTGAATTTGTTAAATATTCTTTCAACATGTTCTGTTTTACCCTTACTTGGTAACAACTCAAAGAAAGGCTGACTTGGGTTATCAAATTCATTCTGAATGCCATTACACTCTTCGTTTAGTTGCAATACCTTTCCTCTGCTAACTGCCAGCTACAAAGCAGCACTTTTTGCAAATACTTGCATTGGCATCTGTTCTAGCCTAACTGAAATGTTCATACACTAGGCAATCATGGAAACCATAAAAAAAATATGACAAAGGGCCTAATTCCCTTCCTATTTTGATTTACTAGATAGAAAGCCACTGGTTTGAATGATTTTCTTCTGAAATAAATGAAAGTATAATTGGTCCTAAAGCATTCAAGTGGATAAGAGCATTTCAGTTTGATTATTAAAAAGTACCTGAAATATAACTTATGCTAAATTTTCATTTTAATTTTGTTTAAATGCTCAGAATAAAGTGAAGATAGATCCATACATTTCTTTAACTTCAAACTAAAAAGAAAAAAATTGTAGAACCGATACAGTAAAGAAGAAAAAAGCAACCCTTTTTAACTGTGTTCTATAATTTACCTTACTTTAAACTGTGCATAAAAAAAAAGCTATCAAGAAAGACTTTGATATAAAGGAGTTGGTGCTTTTTGAAAGCTGCTCAAAAATAAAAAATGAAGTTACAAAACCTTAGAGGGGAATTCATTATTTAACAGAACAGATGATCGTGTGAAAAAATGGTAATAAGTCTAACCTCTACTTCGCTTGCATTGACTTCTGTTCCAACTGATCCTGCTGTATATTTGCCATTAGATACAGTTGTTGTGCTTGTTTTGCAGAAGTGTGTATATGACAGTGGAATCTTCAGTTCACAACTGGCAATCTTTAAAAAAAAGTAAACAAAAAGATATCTAGTCACACTTTCAAGTGGTAGTTTCAGGCTGGAAAAAAAAAAAGCATTGCCATTCATCTCTCTGTATATATGTGCACAGAGAAAAGACCTAATTTAATTCAACAGTAAAACTACAAGTAGGACAATGCTGAAGTCTTCCTTAGCAATTATTCTGTAAATCAAATAATTATTAAATTCAGATATTAGAAGATAGGATAAAATAACACAATGCAATACTATGTGTTTTGCCATTAATGAGTTAGTATCTTAGTCTCTTAGATCAGGTTTTAGTTGCATACAGAAATTTTTCAATCAGGTTTTAAGAACAGTTAATTGCTCTTCCTCATGGATTTTCAAATCTTATGTTTATGTTTTCCTTTCTAGCTCATTTGAAATGGCTTTGTTAGTTTGTGTTCCCACTTCACTGTTTTTCACAGTGTTCTAATATTCAGCTTGTTTTGAAGGAATGGTCTCATTTTAGCTCCAAAATTATCTATTTAGCATACGGTTTTGTTTGTCACTATTTACACCAGAATGCATAAAAATGGTCTGCTGTTATCATCAGTGTCGTATATACTACAAAGTTAAATTTTCAGCACTTCGTCTCCCTCTGCAAAAAAAATGTTGGATCCTTTTGGCATATATTGTCTGTGCCTTAGCTATCCTAATATCAGTGATGGATCCCATGAAGATGTTCAGCTCATATCCAGACCTTGAAAGATCACTTTGTTTATAGCTTATATTTTTCCCAAGTTTTGTTTTCATCAGTAACTCAAAAGTAACTATCCAACATTAAACTTGGCTTTCTTATACCTATAGAATTTTTCTGTTGCACTTCTTAGTACCGTTCATCTTTTTGGCTGTTATCTTTCTTGTTGTATTTTTTTTTACTCTCAGATGGTAACTAACTAACCTGTTAACATCTTAGTGTGAATTTCTAGATGCAGTTCAATTCCAACATGAATGACTAGTACAGACCCATCTATCTATCTATCTATCTATATATATATAGCCTAAAGAGAAGACACAGAAACATAGTGATTTTCTTACCACACTGAACAAAGGTGCATAAGAAAAAGAACAAGGCGAAGAGATTTATTTTGCAAGAATTAGTATATTAAGAGCGAGTGGAAATTCTCCAGTAGTCTGACAATAACAAATTTCACTACTCTAGGTGGACTCTAAATGAGCTAGTAGTTATTAACATGAGTTCTGCAAGGATCACAGTAATTCATTCAAATAACAGAAAAGCACATCTTTCTTCTTCTTAAGTTGGGTGACCACATACATGCTGTCTCTAGTTGTAATATATTTGCAACCCCAGATACTATTCCCTGCTCGTCCTCAGTAAGAGAAGAACAGAGCAGACTTTGAACTTGGTTCAAAGGCATTTTGGACAGATGACAAGTTATCTCCTAATATGAACATCTACAGAACTTTTCTTTTAAAACAGAGTAGCAGAATTGTAGTGTAGCGTTGCCTTTTGAAACCAAGGGATTACTCCTAACCTTTTTTGTTTGCATGTATCCACACAGGGAAGTAATAAAACTGATGTTCACAGTATATAATTTTGATGGAGCAATGACAACTCCTTTTCCATTCTCTCTTGTAGGCTGTCAAGAAGCTTAGAACCTGATTCACTTTCTGTTTGTACTTTGATGCAGCCCTGTGCCAGTAAATAGCTATCTTAAATAGGGGAAATGCAAAAAGCAGAAGGAAATGGAAGTAATGAACTTTCATTCACGGGTAAAAGCAGGAACAAATAACTTCCAAAGGAATGGTGATGAAAGAAATCAATCCCCTATAAGCAACCCAAACCCATGAAGGAACAAGTGGATATGAAAGAGAATTAGAGATTCTATAATGAGACATTTTGGTGCAGTGTGCAATCAGATCCCGACACTCAGAGAGCAAACACGGGAGCCCAAGAGGTGTTGTGAAATACAGTGCCTCTGAAACATTTTTTATTTTTTTTTTAAGTAATTTTACATTGAGAAATAATGGTCATGTGATCTTGTTGGTGCCAAATTGTGACATTTGCAATCAGGTAACATTTTGCTGATGTCAGGCAGTCTCACCTCACAGAGACCAGAGTAAACAATAAATCTATTCTCTAAGATTTAGATCTAGATTTTGGAAAGTCAGCACAATGCCTGAGCTTTATTTTGAAGAGTTGTGAACTGTAACTGTAATTTATGCCTTTTATTGATCTTCTGTATCAAGTGAATTGTGATCCCTACATTCAATGTTTATTTACCATGAGAACATTGTTGAATGAAATATATGAATCTCTCTCTGATCTCTTCATCTATGAATTTGTCCAGAAATAATCAAGAGATGCAACAAAGAAATTGAGCTATGAACCACGTGGATTTACTTTTTCATGCATTTGTTCTTCATAAACAAATTATAGTATTTGTTTGAACCTGAAACCAATTTGAAAGAATTTTTGGTTCAAGGCATGAATTAAAAATAACAAAATCAAACAAACAAACAATAACAAACTTAAAAAACTACCAAAGCCTTGAAAAATTTTCCCAGAAAAAGATTATCTTGAGCAGTAAGAAATTCCAGTAGCAGGGTTTAACTTATTACATAGCAGAGACTAGGGAAGTGATTGTGCCCCTGTACTCGGCTCTGGTGAGGCCGCACCTTGAGTACTGTGTTCAGTTTTGGGCCCCTCGCTACAGGAAGGACATGGACGTGCTCGAGCGAGTCCAGAGAAGGGCGACCAAGCTGGTGAGGGGTCTGGAGAACAAGTCTTACGAGGAGCGGCTGAGGGAGCTGGGCTTGTTCAGCCTGGAGAAGAGGAGGCTCAGGGGCGACCTTATCGCTCTCTACAGTTACCTTAAAGGAGGCTGTAGAGAGGTGGGGGTTGGTCTGTTCTCCCGCGTGCCTGGTGACAGGACGAGGGGGAATGGGCTAAAGTTGTGCCAGGGGAGTTTTAGGTTGGATGTTAGGAAGTACTTCTTTACCGAAAGGGTTATTAAGCATTGGAACGGGCTGCCCAGGGAGGTGGTGGAGTCACCATCCCTGGAGGTCTTTAAAAGACGTTTAGATGTAGAGCTTAGCGATATGGTTTAGTGGAGTACTTAGTGTTAGGTCGAAGGTTGGACTCGATGATCTTGAGTTCTCTTCCAACCTAGAAATCTGTGATACTGTGTGATACTGTGACTATTTAAATTATAGGAGTGGTCATTTCCCTCACTATGGACTAGATTATGGAAGGTTCCAAGTTCCACATTTTGACAGTTAATGATTTAGCTTTTTGCTGGGTTAAGATAGCACGCTGGGAATCAGAAACCCAGGTTTCTGTGAGGTGAATATTCTTATACTGAGTTAGCATTTATGAAGAGGTCAGCTGCATACAGTGATCTTTCTGAAAGGGAGTACATATACCTCAGTGGATGATATTTTATGTTAGTCTAGCAAGTAAGAATTTTTTTCTTTTTCTCTTTCACTACTGCCTGTAGAGATTATGCTTCCTGGTTTTGGAGAGAAAAATAGAGATCTAAGATCGTAAAAGCACCATTTTGAAGAGGTTACCTCATGAAAATACTTCACATTAAATCCAACAGAAAACTTGGGCAATGGCAATCCCTTTCTTTTTCCAGTAATTTTTCTTGTTCAACTCTTCTGCCATTGCTTTCTGGCTGTAGTTGTCAGGCTTGTCCAAACATTCTTTCCAACATTTCCACAGATTCTCCGCATCAAACTCTTCTTTGAAGCCTGTTAGGTTATCTCCTTTGTACATGTGTATTTCCCTAATCTAAACAGTAAGCAAATTTACATGGTGCTGTAAATGCATTGTCCACTTTCAACACAATGTACTCAATCACCCGCAATAAGAGATTATAGTTGTTCAAATGGATCCATTTGCTTTAAAGAGACAGTGAAAGCTGTGAAAGACACTCAAGACACCAACAAGATATAATTGCTTTAAGGTGGAGTACAACTATACTCAGGAGGCCTGAAAGCTCTCCTTTTTTTACACTGATGTAAGTAAACTGCCTTTAAATCAAAGAAATTGCATATAAATCATAGGAATTGCAATAGTACTACTGAAGAAAAAAAATCAAACCTTCAGTTTCAGGGGAAATTAATGAATAAATTTATCATAATAGGCTGCCTAATAAAACCTCTTGTATCTCTGTCCTCATTGAACAGATCTGATTTTTTTATGTCCTGAATTTTCAATGTCCAATATCACCTGACAGGAAATACTGTATTTCCTTTATGGTATTTTCTAAGCCATATCTGGGTCACAGATGTATTTCTATTTTAGGCAGGTAAGAGCTGCATCTAACAAGAACAGGTGTACTGTTAAGAGAAATAAATTGGAACAAACAGCTATTATTTTCTTTTTGTGACCAGTTCTGTCATTGTGTTATCAGTGAAGAACTTACAAACTCAGACTCATCTTTTGAAAAGCCATAATTTAGATAGCACTGAAAATCTGCAGCTATAATTCTACCAACATTCACGAATCCAACCTGTAATACTGCAACCATTGCATGAGAGGTCTTTCCTCTCATGTAGTTCAAGCTGCTCTTTATAAATAAGCTAACCAATTAACAAATACAGCCTGACATTCAGACTACAGAACACAAGGGATTTTTTGCCACCAAATTGGAAAAAAAGACCTGCATGGATTTCTGTCTAAAGGATGGCATCAGTTTGGATCTGAATACACAAACCAAGAGCAAAATACTTATAAAAGCCACAAATCACCAGAATGCCTCAGATGCCCACAAAGCTATTCTCCCACCTAGACACTGACTATACTTTTACTCACACAGAATCTGAAAATATTGTTCAGCACTGTTTTCCGCATGAACAGAGACCATAAGGAGGATGACAAGATCAATAAAATCACTAAACAAAATATTAACTATGATTATGCTTACTCTGCTTTCTGAAGATACGGTAATCACCTTTCATCCTGATAATTTCATCACCTAGACAGCAGAATAAAATGAATAAATGGTGCATATATTTGTCTTATTATATGTTCAGAAACATGCATCAAATTTAATTTTAGTTTTGATTTCTTTTTCTTTAAAAAAGTTATATATGGTTTTATATTTTAATGCTTTATCTCACAGTATTTAAATTGGAACAATCACAGAAAACTGTAAAATAACTGGGAACCGAACTGTTAACTGATGTAAACTGATGGAGCTCCATCAGGATCAAGAATAGCACTATAAAAGATGATTAACATTATTGCTTGCTAAGTCCTATTATATCTGCCTGGCTAAGATGAGTGGTGTTTGCAAGGGATTGGGTTTTGCTTAAACTAGTTAAGCAATTCATAGACTTTCATGCAGTTTTTGCAGTTACTGCATTCAGGTAAAGGAAAGGTTAGGGCTGTCCACCAGTGATTAACAGATTGGTATTTCTTTCAAGGGCAAAACAGACTGCATACCTGGTCCTAAAGTAAACATTAAAAACTCTACTTCTGTTACAGTCTACCCATGCAGATTGCAGAGATATTACATATATATGGCCAAACTCCTAGTGGCGGCAGTAAATCAGTCCATTCTATGTTTGAGTTTCTTATTAACCTACCATGTATTAATTTAGGTTGATTTAGCAGATTTTATTTTATTTGGCTACAAAAACAAGGCAGGGGTACAGATCTTTTCAGGGACTTGCCTTCAGCTTTTCAACAGGAAGATGCAAGCTCCATGAAGCATGCACGTGACATGGCAAGGAAGCCAGAGTAAAGGAGAACTATGGCACAATGGGCTGATGTAAGCACACCTACTTATTAGGATTAAAAACACTTTCACTGAATATCTAAATGAAAAGTCCTGGATAAGGCTGGGATTTCTGAAGATCAGCCCTAAGAGAAACTGCATGAACACCATTTTTTGACTATCAGATAGTAAGTGAATTCCATTGCCAGAAGCCCAGATAATTTTCAAGTCTTAATCCAAGATTTACTGTCAAAGAGATAAGAAAGATCATGTCTTCAAGCCAACCTCCCAGGCAGGGTTCAGGTCTGATGTTCCTTTTTACTTCAGTCATGTCATCTCTGGTTTGTTTTAGTTAAATCCTTCATTTGATTAGTTAGATTAACTTACCTGTTGGCTGCCACTGCTGCAATTACAGCAAAGAGTGAAGGCTTGGTAATCTTGGCACCAAATGCTCCACCAACATGTTTCACATAGCACATAATTTTATTGGACTGGAGGTTTAAAGCTGAAGCCACTAATTCCTGCAAAAGTGAAAGTCCAGGATTTTGTTAAGAATTGTCACATACAAAAGTACATTAAAAATGCCTATTTTCCATGGCTAACCATATTTGAGAAGCTAACAGGCTTAAGAATGCTGAGCAGAAAACTGGAGTTGCTGTAGATACAAAAAAAAAAAAAAAAGGCTTTCAAACAAGCAGAGATGCTAATGAAAGCACTATCCAGTCTTTAAAGAATAGTGGAAATGGAACAATAGCTCCATAAACTAGTTTGACTTTTTGATGCCAGATGTGATATATTCTATATAGAATGGTAAAGTTCATCTGCAGCTGGATATAAAGCATCCACTGGTATATCAAACTGAATGGAACAGAGCGATTGTTTACAGCACAGTAGAGAGTTAAGTTAAAATGCTGACAGACCACTGCATTCTGAAAATTTTTCCTTTGACAGTGCTGCCAGAAATGCAAATAGAGGTTTAACTTGTAGGGCTGACAGGGAAAGTGTAAAAAATGCAAGCCAGTAATTAACTGCAAAAGCTAATACTAAACATGTAGAAATCACATACATTCTTTGAAACTGTTATTTTCTACGGAGCTGCAATTAAATTCTGCTGTCAGCTAGGACTTCTTAACTTTTTTCCACATTATTGCATATAATTCATACAGCCAGTATACCTAACACATAATTAGTCTTTTCTCAGTGAGATTAAAGTCAAATTATTTATCTAAGACACCCTTTGTCCATCCCATAGTAATATTGCTCATTTGTGCCTGCACTGGATTAGATAATGCAAATAGCATCCTGTTCAGGAGAATTACTGTTACATTCAGCTTCATCATTAGTAGTGAGGCCTCTGATTTTCATTAAAAAAAACATTCAAGTCAATTAATCTGAATTGGGAACAGTATTAGTGAGTTTAAAAAGAAGCGCAGAAGACTGAAAGTAACTCCAGACGTAGTTCAGCTTTAAAGTTATTTAGGAAGGTAAGAAACATGTGTCTTTAATACTTCGTTTATCTGTACGTCTTTTGCACGCTGAGTTGACAAATCATTCCGTTATCCTCCACTCTTGGAATAACAAGCACACTATTTGTGTTTCCAGGTAAAAGGTTTCCTGTTCTCCCAGGTGCAATTCACCTATTACGTATGTAATTATAGGAAAATCTAAGCTGCATTTCAAATGAACTGGGAGAGAATTTATATTTTCCTGTATATATATGTATCGGGGGAAAAAGCATTCTCTCACAGAAGGAAAAATAAAGTTTAATTTCTTTCTGGTTTCTTTGTATCTCAGGTTTACAATTTTGGGGACCATTTGTTTAATAGGGGAAAATTATTCAATCACCTAAAGCTTGTATAGCGTTATTTCCCCAGGATAAGATCAAAATCTACTTAATATCTGATGCCTTTTATTCTTTAAGGAGGCAGTATCTCATCTGTTATAATATGATTATAATCTGTTCTCTTCTAAATCACTCTGTGAGGGAATGCTTTCCCTTTTTAGTTTCTTTTTTATCCTCTTTCCATCAGTATGCCCTTCTCCTTTTTCACTGTTTCTGCCCATTTCTATCCAACACTTTCCTTTTGTACAATTTTCCATTCAGAGGGGGGAATCCATCAGGACACCACAGCATAAAAACTAATTCTGTCAGTTCTGTGTGACCTTTCCTTTATGCCATCCTTAGGTCTGACAAAATTTCCCTAGCAGTTATTCCTAAAACACACATTCACACAGAAGTAGTAGGGATCAGAACTGAATCCACTAGAGGATGATACAATGTGATGAGGAATAGTTGGAAAAAGTCCAAAGGAAAAGAGAAAAAAATTATCAGAAATCATGAACTTGCATGGAGAGTTTGACAATATAGAGGAGGCTCAACCCAAAAAAATGCAGGAATACATGAATCTTGAAATTCATGGAAAGCTACCACAAAGAGGAAGAGAATAGCTTGTGCTACACACCCACGGAAGAGAGAACAAGTAGTAGTACTTAAGTTGCAGCAAATTCAGTTAGTCATGAGGATAATCTTTCTAATCATAGGAATGGTGAAGCACTGGGAAAAATTCCTAGCAGGGGATAGTTAAGCTTCATTAAATGTGACCATTTCATCTCCATTACTTCTTAAGGGGCAAAAAAATCACCAAGAGTAAGTTTAGTTGAGAATAGAAAACTGAATTCAGCTACCAGCTGGAAGATAGATTCTGAACTAGCATGACTCCCCTCCCTTGCCTGACGCACTGCATGCATGAACTACCTTCTAGGATTTAAGCTAACTGATGAAATAATTTCTCAATATCTCCTTTTTCTATTTTCCTTTCTTCAGTAATGTATGCATTGTGTTTTATTGCATGCTACAGCAAGAAACAAAAACAAAACATGCTAATTGTAATTGTCATATGATTTTTATATAGCACAATCTTTAATCATTTGCATGATTCTTTTTTTCAGATGGACAGATGGTTGCAGCTAAGTATTAGAAAGACCAGGACAGTTGTTCCCCTTTCATTATCAGAGAGCTTCTGTTTTTTATTTTTCATTGTTCATCTCATTTTGTCATTCCCCTAGATTAGAAATACTTAATACCTGTTAATGGCATTCAGAGCCCTTGAAAATATTTTAGAATCAGATTGCTTGCTACTGAAAATGTGCCAGACTTGAAGCTTTTCAGAACTTGGGTGTAGGATGTGTGATTCCAGAGCCTCTGCAAACATAAGCTCTCAAATTTAATTCTATGCTGATCTACTCCTGCTGGGAATTTGGCTCCCACCAGCTCCCTTAATGCTTTATGAATATTTGTTTTGCAATCTCAACCTAAATCTACAAATTTCAGTCTCTAATATACTGGATGAATAGGTACCTAACGAGATTTTTTTTACGTTTCTAAAAATAAAACTTTGGAGGACTTTTATAAACTTTTTACATTTCATCTTTGGAAACAAACTCACATCTCAAGCCAATAAATAAATAAATAAAATAAAAATCCAAAGCCTGGCAAATATCTGCACAAGGAGGTGAGTAGTGAATGAGGTGACTTAAGAGATCTATCAAACAAGGAAGAGGAGATGGATTGTTACCTCAATGGCCAGAATTGGCTCCAGATGGCTTCATAAACTATCTTCACCTTTTTAGCTCCACACTTTGCCTGAGTCAGTGACTCTGCAACCACAGCACAGATTATCTGTCCAATGCAAATCATCTGTCACACACCAATGTACATTACCCAAGGGGGGGGGGGGGGGGGGGGGAGGAGGGAGGAGGGGGGAAGTAGTGGTTATGTTTCTCTACAGGGATGGAACATTCTGTTTTGTGGAAATAGGTTATGCTCCAATGCCACTATTTATATTCTGCTCAAAGAATACTATTCCAGGGCAGACTTAACTTCATTAGATTAGAAATGCTATTGGCATCCTTCACCTGCTGCAACATCTCCAGCATGAAAAATGCTGCTGACATCAGTGATCAGAAACATTTTCCCTGTGGCTGTCCTGAGGTGGCCAGATGCTATGTCAAGTAAAACCCCACCTGGCTGAGACTGCTTTCCTTGTCTATTCTCAGAAATGAGTGAAACTCATACAAGAAAGAATAGAGGGGTAAGAGCAACACACTAAGAATTATGCTTGTGCCACTGCAAATACCAGGCAGCAGTGTCACCTGTGATGCAGACAGCATGAGGCCTGGGACATTTTGTATGGTCACATTGGCTGCCCAGATCCCATATATTTCAGTACTTGAAAAACTCCATTCCTTTTTTTTTTTTTTTCTTCTTCCCTTTATATAACTGAAGCAAAAGGTCCAGGCACTCCTCCAAATCAAGAAATACCTTGTCTTCTGCATATGTTTGCTCATCATTGCCATTTTGCCCTGGAACATCTTTTACTGTCATCAGCCACTCCTGGCACCTGAAAGGCCTCTGATGTCTCAAGTGATCTGGAAAGTAGAGCGCACACATAAATGACCATCATACACTGTACAAATCTCTCTAGTATATGTAATTTCACAAACTTCAGGACAGAAAAATAATCCACTTGGTATTCTCCCCACAAATCTTTACATAGAGAAGAAATTGGAAAAGTATTGATTAGCATATTGCGAAAAAAATTAAAAGTATGAGCATCTGTGTGTGTACTGCATAAATAGCTCTTTAAATTCTAGTCCCAGTATCTTCAGAATTTAAGAACATATTTACTTCCTACATTTTCTGAACTAAAAGGGGTGAATGCATTAATACAGACTCTTCTGTCCATATCTGACATTATTTAAAGCACATGGTAAGGGCATTCTTAACTCATTTGTAATGCATACCTCATTATATGGCCAAATCAGACACTAAAAATAGAGAATACTCTAAACAACCGTTTGTGTATATAGTTTTTTCATACTTACATAATCTTTGCATGGGCTTTAATACTGGTGACCACAGCCTGCAAAAGTTCTCTTTCCACTGGATGAATATCATCAACGTAAACTGCTTCACCAGTGGCATGCTTAATATCAGACTGGTTCATGATGGGACATCCCACAGGATTTTGTGGAGTCTGTCCAGGGTCAACATCCTGCAAACAGGAACATGTCATCTTCAAAACAGCACAGTAATTATAAAGACTTACAAACATTTTCTGTGATCATTTTGTGATACAATCCATGTGAAAATGGTCTAGATTTTATGACAATATTAATGGGAAACATTAGAAAGTATTAATTCCAGTTTTAGTTTGTGCTCTATTGGCACTGAAGTGTTCTGCCTGAGGTCAAAGAAATATATTGCATTAGATACCATGCAAATCTCTAGTAAATGGCAGACTCTTCCACAGAAAGATTGCAACAAATAAATGGGCAAAAAATAAAAATCTAGATACAGAGATTTAAAAGGGACAAAACTACATGTTCACACAGTGGAACTATGGCAAACAGAGCTAAAACCTTCTGAATCTTAGCTAGCCTGTCTGCTGGGTCCGTATTGCTTCTGATAGCATCCCAAGCAAGCCACACTCCCAGACTTCAGCTTCAACACTGCTTTAAACAAATCATGTTTCACATTGTTTACTTTGGAGAAAATATATCTGAAATCACGGCTATACTCAGAGATCTCTAAATTCTTCTTGTCCATCTTCCTAAGGAGACAGGTAAATTTGTATTCTGGACAGTGCTTACTAGAATAAAAAACAGCTTCATCCAGGTTTCTGCTAATTAGATCCCCATCAAATCCCTCTAATACTTCAAAGAGCCTGGAGTTGAAAGTACTTCAGTCATACTTAATGAAAATACAGCTTTGGTACTCTCTGTTCTTGAGTTTCTGATAACTCGCATCAGCTTGAAACAGACTATTGTCGGGGACAGGAAAAGTCTTCCAACATCTGTGCTTTTTTGGGGGGGGCTTTTACTGAGTAGAAAGTCCTCTGTAAAACACGTCTTCTCAAAAAAGTTAATCTCTCAAAAGCGAACAGTACAAATTCTTGGCTGAAGCTGAAAGTTTTTGGTGAAAAACTGATACTAAGCAAAATTTTTTATTTTTTATTTTTTGATTTTGCAACAAAACAAAGATATGGGTGAAATTTCTTGATGAAATTTTAGATATTTTTAAACTGAAATCTTCTACTCAGCAAACATTATCATGTGCCAGCTGCATGTCCTTTTCATACTGTCATAAGATAGTGTGTGGCAGTTACAACATAAACCTCACCTGATAGAATTGGACACCCTGGGGAACACCCCTTTGTAGCATTCCCAAAGCGTTCATCTTCTCCCGTGAAAGTTCAGCATACCTGGAGCGATACTGAAAGGAAGGTGATGTCAGAGCAGTATTGTCAGACCTTTATTTTTTAAAGTAAATCTTTTCCCCTCACATATTTTGAAATAAAGCATAGCACCTTTATCCTCCCCCTATCTCCCATTCCCAAATATTTAAAAAAGCAGAGATTTACTGCAGCCAGCATGCTTATGTGGATACACAGTTCTTGTCCAGTCCTTACCATCTGATGTAAACCATGTAACACTTCCGGGTAAAATCTGAATAGGAAGCTGACAAGCAAAGTTCATTTATATTCTGCTTTTCCACTCGGAGCTGTTGGAGGGAGAGAAATTTCCTTCAGAACCAGTTTGCAAGTTTCATTCAGCATCTCATCATTCCATTGCCTGGTAGAAGAATAGGTTAGCATGAACCCACACCTCTTAGAAATAAAAGACAGCTAAAACTATTGCGACATATGTTGGAAGTGGTAAGTAAATCAGAGTAAGTTATATCAAGAAATAACCTATTCAGGAGGACAGGTAAAAGAGACACTGTAAGAAACTGATGATGGCAGAATCCAACAGACACCATATATCACACCATAACTCCTGCTTTTTGCTTAATTACATTAAGACATCCATAGTACTTTTCTACTAGCTTCTCACAGGACTTTCTTACACTGAGTGTGGTTGAGCCAATGCCTCCATATAAAATAGTTCAATCTACAATTGTGTCTGTGCCTGGACTGAAGAGGACTTGCAATCCAGAATTCACTATGGACAAAGCATTTTTTCTGACGTTCAATGTGTCTGAAGGCTGAAATGAAGTCATCCTAATGGAAAAAAGGCAATAAAAATTCCATCAATGGCATAGATTGTCCTTGTTAAAGAAAACAGATCTATTATTCCTTGTAGTTGTTATCATTGTCCAAAAAAAAAAAGCATCATTTTTAACAAACATTTGCTAGAATTAGTTTCTTCTTTTTTTTTGTTGTTGTTGTTTTTTGTTTTTTACCTTTCTTGAAGTATGAAGCGAATCATAGGGAAACATACTAAGAGAAGACATTGTTTGAGCTTATCTGCAAGTAAGAAAACATGCCAAAATCTTTTTTTTTTTTTTCTTTTCAGGAATGTAATGACTTCACAATGCTGGAAAAGCAGTTCTGGTATAAGCCACTTCATATATGGCTGGTATGTTTTTTAAATCAAATTCCAGTTCACCAAATAGTGGTTTCTGTTTCAGGACACAAAGGCCCCACTATACTAATGAAACTGATTTTGTGACTATTTTACACTCATAGATTATGTTTTATTCTAGCTACCATTATGGCATTTACAGAGGAAGGCACTAAAGAAAACTGTACTTTCTGTTGTCAGAAATCTTTTGTTTTGGTAACGGTTAAAACATATTTTAAAAGAACATGTAATAGTTTATTTCATAATCAGGGACAGACTACTCCTCTGAAGAGAGGTTATGAAGTGCCCTTTCTAGCCCCAGAAACAAAATCATATTCAGAGTCACAGAACTTTTAAAGTAGGGGTTAGCAGGTTAGATCTGTTACTGTGCATGTGATACCCCCATGACAATTGTAAAAAAACAGGATTACATGATGAACAGCGAGTGTACTTAGAGATGGAAAACCTTCTCAACAGGATTTACTTTGCTTTACTTGAACAACATTCACACCAACCTACCCAAAATCAAAACCAGCAACTGGCAGGAACAAGAGTGAGAACTGACAGATGGATTTCCATCTACACTGCTGTTCCTTCACTTCCTGTTGACAATTCTTGCAAAAAATAATAATAAAAAAGGGTCCGTATGCATTTTTGTTGTGTCAGCAGAATTGGCCAAAGAGACAGTTCAGCATGAAAGAGAGTGGCCAAAACAGCCTCCCACCTAGAATGGTGTTAATTCTGTATGGTGAGGCTGCTGGATCTCATGTGTTATTCATGTGACTGCTGACAGATAGTTTTCCTCCTCTTTGAAGTGATTTTCTGAGCTCACCAGCCATGCTATTGTCTGGAGTACCCTCCACGGGTGCTTTAGTTCTGTGGTATAACTTCTTATGGGACAATGCAGGTGGGATTTATTTCTTCTTTTACTCTATGGAGGGAACTAAACCTTTCCTCTTTCAGAACTAAAACCTCTAGTTTTTCATTTTCTCTTACAGTCTGTTTGTCTCTCTCGTCACTACTGAGGCTCAAAGTTTCTGTGTAGCAGAAGCACTGTTGCTGCTACCAGCATAGATTGTGCTGTTGCAGGTTTTGAGCTCATGGAATCTTTTATTTTTGATGGGAAACCTGGGATGGCTGACCAGCCTCTAAAAGGCTGTGAGTGCTCTTCCAGCTTGAGGCCATGTATGTTTACTATGCTGTATTGCAGTGGGCAGCTACTCTGGGGACAGACTGCAGATGTCAAGGTTGGCAGATACTCTGACAATTAGTCCTTCATTGACTTCAGTCACAATACACTTGCTTGTGGATAGGTCTTCCCCTACTTGCCCAGTAACTTTCCTCACATCCATTAGAGGAATATCTAACATGGTAACAATGACACCATTTCCTCCACCCCTAACCTCCTAAAGCCACACACTGTCACCTTTGCTCACAGCACTTTAGACTTTATTTTGTGAGTAGTCGCAATGATAGCTCAGGACTGTTCAGAGCAGAAATTGCTAATTAGTTAGTGGGAAGAGGCCAGAAATAAGCTTTATTTTTATTTTTACTTTTATTTATTTATTATTTTTTCTCGAGGCTCTCTGGCAATGTGACATTTCTCCTGGAAATACTCAGGAAGACCAAAGTTCTGCGTCTGAAAGTGACATGAGCACATTTGAGAGTGGGGGAAAAACAGTGAGAGGCCCAAAGAAGCAGATGATGATAGCTGCTTGGAGAAAGTGAGAGAGGTGATGCAGGGATGTCAGTGCTTTCTTATCTTTTTACAAAGAATAAGTAACCTGCACGTTTCAGTGCCACTGAAGATAATTTAAATATTTCTAATAACTTGATAGAATCATTTAGGTTGGAAAAGACCTCTTAGATCACCTGGTCCAACTGTCCATCTATCACCAATATTGCCCACTAAACCATGTCCCTAAACACCACATCTACCCTTTCCTTAAACACCTCCAGGGGCGGTGACTCCACCACGTTCTTGGGCAACCTGTTCCAATGTCTAACCACTCTTTCTGAGAAAAAAAAATTCCTAATATTCAACCTGAACCTTCCCTGGTGCAACGTGAGACCATTCCCTCTTGTCCTATTGCTAGTTACCTGAGAGAAGAGGGTAGTCACCCCCACCTCACCACAATTTCCTTTCAGGAAGCAATAAGGTCTCCCCTGAGCCTCCTCTTCTCCAGACTAAACAATCCCAGTACTCACCTGCTCTTCATCAGACTTCACTGGAACCTGAATGAAACCTCTCCAACACTGGTAAAATTTTATTTTAATTCAAGGTTGCAGAGAATGCTTCTATCATCTAGTATTTTGACTAGAATGTACAATTATTTTGGTCTTTTCCTGGATCCTATTTTAGGTATAATACAATATAACACTATACATCACAAAACACTTAAAGTAATTCAGAGAGGAAATCAAGGCTTTACCTTTGTAGAATATGGGATGATAACAGAGACAAAGACCTCCTTGGGCTTTATGTCTGCACGTTCACAGTCAGCAAGACACTGATCATTTAAGAGAACCTGTCATTTGCCACCTGTTGGAGAAAAATGTAATGAATGTGGAGCAAGAAGGAAACATTGAAATTTCACTGAATCTGTGCAAAACCATACACTATAACAAGAGTGTTGTGATAGACTGGACAACTAGGCTTCAAGTGAAAAATAATCGTGCAAACATGCAGCTATGAAAATTAACTGAAGATATGTGAAGTGCTTACATTTTCAGTAAGCATTGTTTTCAGTGGAAGATGGTAACAGCTGCAAATTTCTGCAATGACCTTTAAAGCATATAGCTTTAGACTGTAAAGTCCTTTGAGTGGAAGGGTTAATTTTTATCATACACATTAATTGCAATGTATTTCCCTACATGAATGCTATAGTCCTTCATTGAACATAAAATACCAAGTATATTATACTTTCTGGAAAATGTACATCTCAAAAATGCTATTAAGAGTCAGAAAATCAACAATGTGGGTTTAAATATGGTTATTCTCTTTCTGCTCTCTTTCAAAAATTCTTAGACCATTAAATCATTAAAGCACAGTAAGCTTTTAAGAAATTATCAAGCACTGCAATGAGAATCAGCCCTGGACTTCTTTAGTTCAAAGATAGTAGAAATCATTGCCAGGATTTTCCAAAGTACCCCACAGATTTTATGTGACAAGGATAGGATTTGCTTGGGCTTGATTTACAGAAGTGTTATTTAAACATTTACATACAAGTACCAGTGACTTCAATAGAGGTTTCTAGGTACTAAGACATCAGCACAATGAACCAGTTTTTCTTAAAATGAGAGAGGAATAAACAACAAAAGGAAACATCTGTCTGATAAAGGGAACAACATAGCCGAAGGCAGTGTAGATAGACCTTTCTACCTGTTGCACCTGCCCCTTTCTCTTTCGTGAGGTTGATAAATGTTGTTTTCTTTTGCCCTGTGAAGCAGAAAGATGGCATTTTCTTCTGGCAGACACTTCTTGCCAATTAAAATGAGAGGCAAATACCAGGACAATGTTGTCTTCCATTCAGAAGCAAGTACCATTCTAATTCACCTAGGGAACATGCAGTAGCAGTGTTTCATCTGAAAATTGTTACCTATAGTCATATTCGCTGTTGCACTGTTCTGCCCATCTGTCAAAGACATTTGGCAGGAAGTCCAAAGCTTGCCATCTGATGCCAAGTTGAGAACAGATTTGTTGACTGATAAGATTGGGTTCAAGTCCCAGGTCAATCACCTGCTTACAGTGTGTCCTCCTAAAGACTTTAACAAGTATTTTTAGGCTTTCCCTTCTCACATGTAACAGATATCTGCATCATAACCCTATTTAATTCACTTAAAAGCCTGTTGGAAAAACTTATATTTGTTTTGTTCAATCTTAACTGAAGTTATATATTTGTACTTTTTAAATGCAATTTAATTTATTGTTTCCTTCAAAAGTCCTGTCTCATGATCTCCGTTGAGAGGGACCAGGTTTACTTTTCTGCCCAGTAAAAAAAGAGATGGCCAATTCGCTTAATTACAGGAAGAAATACAAGGTATTGAAATAAGGAAATTTTAAAGGAAAATTAGGGAAAGGTCAGAGAAGCCTCATACGTGATGGATATAAACAGCCGTGTGTCCAAAGTCAAGCTAAAGTATGATTGGCTGCAGGGTGTGCAGTACCTCACCAAAGAGCTCCACTTTTCTTATTTGCTCAGTCTTTCAATTTCTCTGCTTAACCAGTCAGCAGGGATACCAAAGGTTTCTCTGGTTACAATTCTCAAGATATTTGCTCCTTCTGACTAGCTTAGGACTCTCATATAACTTTTCTCATATAACTTTCTTATTTAACTTTCACAGAATTTTTCTGATGGTATTAACTATTCAGCTTTACAAGACATATCCCAGATTCACCCAGTTTTTCTCCACGTGTTTGTGACATTCATACAGATATGTCTGTAGTGTCACTTTATTTACTGCCACTGCTGAATACGTACCACCATGTTCCTGATCTACTCTCCAGCTACAGTTCTCAGCTGCTGCAAGAAAGCTTGGTAGATTTTTGTTTTCTCCTCTAGGAATTTAGGTATTGTCTCTGTAAGAATGTCTCTGAGCTGGGCCAGGCAACAGGCAGCTCCTATTACTAGCCCTGAAGCCAAGTGAGTTTAAACAGTGAAATCACAGTGCCAGGCTAAAAATGCAGTAGTTATATATCTGATAAGGCCTCTAAAGATTTGCTATTGTACACAGCTTTGGTCAGCAGGATGACGAAGATACATGAGAGTAAGATGCATTCCATATTACATGCAATAAGAACTGCAAATACCATTTGCTTATTCAGCAGTGGTTCCCAGTACATGTGTACGTGAAAAATACTACATTTTGTATTTGCACACACCAATACACAACTCTTTTTTTTTGTGTTGTGTATCCCTAAAGACATGAACAACAGTTAATTCGTTAGAATGAAGGTTGACAAAATTGTTGGAATTCTTCAAGAATGAGCCCTGGACAATTGGTCACACTTCCAGTAGTATTGGTGTAGCCACTACCATGGATTTTTACTGAACCCTGAAGTATGCAGAAAAATCTTCAAGTGCTGTGAAAAGCTTTTCATGAACAATGGGGCCATGTTTTAAAGTCAACTTCTATTGAGGTGTGCTTAAATGCAGTTGCACTGATATTAACATAATCGTTTGAAGATAATTATAATTCAGTAACTGCTGTAAATCATCGAACTAGGAGAACATAAGGAGAGAAAGAGTCAATTATGACAAAACTTTAATTTCTCTAATTTTTAATAGCGCAATTTCCCATTGAGAATACTCTGCATTTCATACTCTGCTACAGATGTAATGCCTCCAATCAGCAACGTGATGTACCTATTGGATTGGATCCTTAACTCAGCACTTTTGATATCAGCACATCTATAATTTCTACTAGCTAAGAATCAAGCCCAACCATTCCAAAAGAAATCTTGTGCTATTTTGGATTGAAAATCTACATTTAGCACTTTGTGTTGCAAATGAAACCACAGTCTAATCAAGGTTCTGCAAACTTTTAGACCAAGATGATGAATGGGAGCCCCTGGATAACCTGCCACCTCCATATCCTAACAATCCACCCCTGGCGGTGGCTCCCCCTCTGGTGGCTGTGGTATCTCCACCAGTACCACTGTTGCCCCTGCCTCTACCACCAACATCACCAGAATTAGACCGGCCTCCAGCTGCATGTACGAGAAGTAGGACTGCTGTATCTGAGGGAGCTTCTCTATATCCCTTAAGAGAGGTACCCCTCGGAGGCAATCAGGGAGGCATTGGGTTTGTGGCAGTCCCATTAAATACCACAGATGTAAGGAA
Organism: Anser brachyrhynchus; assembly: GCF_964034855.1. Taxonomy (NCBI): domain Eukaryota; kingdom Metazoa; phylum Chordata; class Aves; order Anseriformes; family Anatidae; genus Anser; species Anser brachyrhynchus. The sequence goes on from NC_137701.1 coordinate 1,690,928, forward strand.
TTTCAAGAAAGAAATGGGGACCCTATTAGATGACCCCCTTGGAGCAGCTGAAAAATTGGATCAATTCCTAGGCCCCAATACTTATACCTGGGAAGAAATACAGTCCATTTTAGGGATCTTATTTACTGCCGAGGAAAGGGGAATGACTAGGCAAGCTGGAATGAGAATTTGGGAAAGACAGAATCAAGCAGGACCCCCGGGAGACCAAAAATGGCCAAATGTGGATCCCCATTGGGATCATCAACAACCCCAAGGAAGACAATATGAGGGATTTGAGAACATTAATCATACAGGGAATAAGGGAAGCGGTTCCCCGAGGGCAAAACATTAATAAAGCATTTAATGAACAACAAGGGAAAGATGAATCTCCAACAGAATGGTTGGAGAGATTAAGGAAAAGCCTACAAATGTATTCTGGAATTGACCCAAATACAGTGGCCGGAACTGCACTCCTTAGAACACAATTTGTAGGATAAATCCTGGGGGGACATAAGAAGGAAATTAGAAAAGCTGGAAGACTGGCAAGAGAGAGGATTAGAAGAATTACTTAGGAAAGCACAGAAAGTATATGTTAGGAGAGATGAGGAAAAACAAAAAGCAAAAGCTGAAATCTTTGTAGCAGCAGCAAGAGAAAGTCAGAAAAAGACCCCGTCTGGAGAGAGGAGGGAAAAAGGAACAGAGAGAACACCTAGGGGGCAGCCTTATCGAGAGAGATTCACAATTCCCGTCTGTTACTATTGCAACAAGAAGGGACATATTCAGAGGAACTGTCGTAAGCGGGAACAAGATGAGAAAATATTCAAAGAAGAATAGGGGTGTCAGGGGCTATATCTTCTGGGGACTTCAATATCAATGGAGCCCTTGATAAAACTATTAACTGGTCCCCATAAAGAGGAAGTTTTATTTTTAGTGGACACAGGGGCTGAAAAATCCACTATTCAAAAACTTCCAAAAAGAATAGAAGGGAAGAGTTATATGTCAGTAGCAGGGGCAAAAGGAGAGCCTTTTAAGGTACCTATCTTGAAAGATGTAGAAGTAGAAACAGAGGAGAAAATTTGTTTTAATGATTTACTTTTGCTCCCTGAAGCGGAATACAATTTATTAGGGAGGGATTTGATTTTGAGATTAAACTTGAGCATTCAAAGCCAAGGGGATAAATTGCAGATTAAATTATACACTTCAACACAAAAGGATGAAGAAGTCATTAACCCTTCAGTATGGTATAAGGAGGGGGAAACTGGAAAGATAGAAATGGACTCCATAAATGTTCAAATAATGGATCCACATTGTCCAATTAGAATCAAACAATACCCTATACCAATGGAGGGTTGAAAAGGATTAAAACCTGTAGTTGACAGACTTCTGGAAAAAGGAACTCTAGAACCATGTATGTCACCTCATAATACACCCATCCTCCCCGTAAAGAAATCGGATGGGTCATACAGGATGGTACAGGACCTGAGAGCTGTAAATCAGCGAACAATCACTAAATTCCCTGTGGTGGCAAATCCTTACACTTTACTAAGTCATATATCTCCCAGACATACTTGGTATAGTGTAATAGATTTGAAAGATGCTTTTGGGGCCTGCCCTCTGGATGAGGGATCCAGAGATTATTTTGCCTTTGAGTGGGAAGACCCCGAAACAGGATGAAAACAACAATTAAGATGGACTGTGCTACCACAGGGGTTCACAGAGTCACCAAATCTATTTGGACAAACTTTAGAGAAAGTCTTACAAGATTTCACATTACCCAGGGAGGTAAAATTATTGCAATATGTGGATGATCTGTTAGTAGCAGGAGAAACTGAAGAGGGAACCCGAGAAGCCACGATTAAATTATTAAATTTTCTAGGAGAAAAGGGATTAAAAGTGTCTCTATCAAAGTTACAGTTTGTGGAACAGGAAGTAAAATACTTAGGGCATTGGCTGAGTGAGGGAAGAAAGAAGTTAGATCCTGACAGGGTATCTGGGATCTTATCCTTAAGACCCCCACAAACTAAAAAGGAAATTCGGCAAATATTGGGATTATTAGGATATTGTAGACCATGGCTTGAAAGCTACAGTGAAAAGGTCAAATTCTTATATGAGAAATTAACTAATAACCAACTTAAGTGGTTCACAGAAGATGATCAGAAATTCGAGGAAATAAAAAGGGCATTAATACAAGCACTTGTATTGAGCCTCCCAGATCTGGAAAAACCTTTCTATCTCTTTGTGGACACATCAAACCAGACAGCATATGGAGTTCTTACTCAAGACTGGGCGGGGATTAAGAAACCTGTGGGGTATTGCTCTAAGTTACTTGATCCAGTAAGTAGAGGGTGGCCTGCTTGTCTCCAAGATTTGGTAGCTACAGCATTACTAATAGAAGAAGTTAGGAAGATTACCTTTAGTGCTCCTTTAAAGGTGTATACTCCACACAATGTCAGAAGTGTCTTACAACAGAAAGCGGAAAAATGGTTAACAGATAGCCAGATCCTAAAGTATGAAGCAATACTAATTGACTCCCTTGACTTAGAACTGAGGGTAACCTCTGCTCAGAATCCAGCAAAATTTTTGTTCGGAAAACCATTGGAGAAATTACAACATAACTGTTTAGAGGTAATTGAGACCCAGACTAAAGTGAGGCCAGATTTAAGGGATACTGAGTTGGAGAAAGGAGAAGCACTGTTTGTAGATGGCTCCTCCTGAGTAGTGGAAGGAAAAAGAAAATCAGGATATGCAATAATTAATAAGGACCTAGAACCTGTGGAATCAGGACCTTTGAGCCCATCATGGTCAGCTCAGGCTTGCGAGTTGTATGCCCTATGTAGGGCCCTGGAACTATTAAAGGGGAAAAGTGGGACTATATATGCAGATTCTAAATATGCATATGGGGTGGTCCATACTTTTGGAAAAATTTGGGAAGAAAGAGGTTTAATTAATACTCAAGGGAGGAATCTTATACATCAAGAATTAATAATAAAAATTTTAAGGGCATTAAGAGAACCAAAGGAGATAGCAGTGGTACATGTGAAAGGACACCAAAAGGGATTATATTACCGAACCAGAGGAAATTATCTAGCAGATAAAGAAGCCCAGGAAGCTGCCTTGAGGACTCAGGTCGCTAAAATTAAGATAATACGGGAGGAAGAAAGGCGAGAGGGAGGAGAAAAGAAGTTTACCCTTGAGGAACAAACAAAATTGGAGAAAATAGGGGCTAAGTTAGAACAAGGAAAATGGACACTGCCCGACGGGCAAGAGATATTGCCAAAAGCCTATGTGAGGCAAATATTGAAACATTTGCATGCACAAACACATTGGGGTACAAAGGCGTTAAGTGATCAGTTACTTAAACAATTTGGTTGCATTGGGATTTTTGAAATAGCAAAGCAAATTACACAAGGTTGTTTAACTTGTCAGAAGATAAATAAGAAAGTGTTTCGACAAGCAGCCACGGGAGAGAGAAAAACAGCTTATAGAGCTTTCAAGAAAGTACAAGTTGATTTCACTGAATTGCCCAAGGTAGGGAGGATAAAATATCTATTGGTAATAGTAGATCATTTAACACAATGGGTAGAAGCTTATCCCGTAGCACGAGCTACGGCACAAACGGTGGTAAAAATTTTATTAGAACACTTAATACCTAGATATGGGATAATCCAGTACATTGATTCTGACCAGGGCACACACTTTACTTCTAAAATAATAAAATTATGTCAATCATTAGGTATTCAGTGGGAATACCACACTCCGTGGCACCCACAAAGCTCAGGGAAAGTAGAAAGGATGAATCAAACAATAAAACAACAGTTGGCTAAGTTAATGATTGAGACACAAATGCCCTGGACAAAATGCTTACCATTGGCACTTTTAAACATAAGAACTAAACCACACAGTGAGACTGGATTATCACCATATGAAATGTTATATGGTATGCCTTATTCTCAAGGGATGCCCCTAGGGAACAATGTAGTTGAGGATCGTAGTATACAGAAATATATAATTACCATTGGAAGGAGATTACAAGAGCTAAGAGAAATTGGGATGATGGCTCAAACACCACCTTTAGGATTTGCTATTCATAAGATACAACCAGGAGACAAGGTCTTAATAAAAACCTGGAGAGAAGAATCATTGAACCCCCGATGGGAGGGACCATACCTTGTTTTACTTACTACTGAAACAGCTGTGAGAACAGCAGAAAGGGGTTGGACCCATGTATCCAGAATAAAAGGACCAAAAACTACAGAAGCTTGGAGGTCCACTCCTGGGGAACTGAAACTGAGACTAAAGAGGAACTAATATTCTGGCGATGAGGCTCTGCATGAATTAACGGCACCAGATAAAAAGGACAAGGCTGAAGGGAGGAAAGGGAGAAGGCAAGACCAGGGCAGGACCCTCCACTGCAGTGTGTATGGTCTACCGAGGGAGGCAACTCCTATGGGTATTGACCGCCAAGTGAGTGGGCCTCGACCGGACTTCTGCACCAAGGTCAGGTTGTCCTGAGAAAGGTAACATAAGAACCTTTTTTTTAAAAAAACCCACATAATTGTGATTAGTTTTCCAGGAGCTGGATCACCCCGAAAGGCTGAATGGTAACACAAGCTCAAATCAACTGAAAGCGGGCCCAACCCCTTGACTGAAGGCGTTTCCTACACCCTCAATATTGGACGGCGCAAAATGATAAGAAATGCTATACTTCCTGGTATTGTTTTTACAGGGGCAATTGAGCCACGGGCAAGAATGGAGGAATAACTCTTTCACTCTTGGGGAGGAAGTGGCCAAGGCCTTTAACCTTAGTAACTGCTGGATTTGTGGAGGACTGGGGGGAACTGAAAGTTGGCCCTGGGTAGCTGGCCCGGTCGAACCCAAGTGGTGTGTCAGTAATTTGAGTGAAGTTCATAATGGAACACAATTTTGGAAAGAGGAAGGAGGCCCATGGCAATTGCACTTGTCAGCTCGGGGTATATATTGCTTGAACAGAACAGGAATGGTAGCGGTAGGAAAAAGCATTTGCAATTGGACTCTGTCTCCTGGATATGATTGTACCGATCCTGGATGTAGACCTATAAACTGTACAGCACGTAGTGGGAGATGGAACACCACACATGTTCAGCTGAGAAACAGGATGGACTTGGCTGAAATGTTCATATAGGGAATTTTTTGGATCCGGATGTGAAACCGTGGCAAGAGCACAAGCGGGGGGGACAATTTGACGGCCAGATCTTGAGCTGTCAGTGTGGTAACACCACTAATGAACAGCATGTGGTATGGGTCTATCGCTGGAGATGGCAGGATGAGAATGGGAAGAATGGGAAGCGAGTGTTCTTTAAACATTTCTGGTCAGCTCATAATATGACAGGCCGCCAAAGAGAACTGAATTGTAACTGTAAGCGGAAACCCAACGCAGGAGCTTGGAAGTGCACATATACGAGTACAAATGGGGCAGACATTGTAACAGGACCACTCGGTAACAAGGACACACTGTATTTTCACGCTCCAAAGGGTAAAGAGGGATGGGATGGTCATTTTCCAAACGGGACGTGGGCCCTAAAGGGACATTATTGGGTGTGTGGCAAACACGCTTACAAGAGGCTACCCTGAAACTGGTCGGGAATATGCTATGTGGGGTACGTAAGACCCTTGTTTTTTTATTGTCACAAACACAAGGAAATCATTTAGGAATAAGATTATACGATGACCTGAACAGAATGAAATGATCTATTGATGCTTCCTTAGCTGGGTGTAGTGCCCAAAAATGGGGAGAGAATGAATGGCCTCCTGAAAGAATCATACAGCATTATGGACCAGCTACCTGGAACCCAAATGAGGTAGTATCGGGAGACTGAGAACCTATTTATAATTTAAACTGAATAATTAGGTTGCAAGCTGTCCTCGAAATTGTAACCAATCAAACAGCGATGGCTTTGGATCTTTTGGCTGATCAATCCACTCAGATGAGAAATGCTATCTTTCAACATGTAATGGTCTTAGACCATTTACTAGCAGAAGAAGGGGGAGTGTGTGGAAAACTGAACAATTCTAATTGTTGTTTACAAATTGATGATAATGGAAAAGTGGTTAAACAGATAACAAAGGAAATTAGGAAGTTAGCCCACGTCCCAGTACAAACTTGGAAGGGTATGGATTGAGATTTGTTTTCATGGCTGCCTGGTGGACCATGGGTTAAAAGGATGTTATTTTTATTTTTATGTGGTGTAATGATATTATTGTTTATACCTTGTATAGTACCTTGCTTTATGTTGTTGATACGCCGAATAATAAATAGTACCCAATTTGTGATGACTTCGGTAGAGAAGAAAGGTGATGTGTCAATAATGATGCTTAAGAAATGGACCCCCCCGAGAACCGACTGATGAAATCCAGTTGTTACTAGCAAAGGTTGAAGAAGAGACACGAATTGATAATATTAAAAAGAAGATGAGGGATTGTAAGGAATGGTCCAGCAATTCGTGTCAATAGAGGATTTGAAGGGTGAACATTGAGGCCTGGGTCTAAGGGATAAGAGAACAAAGGGGTTTTCATAAAAAAGAAAAGTGCTGTCTATTGCACGGGATGTTGCGCAAGTCTCTGACATCTGGCCCAGAGACTACCAAATAGGGAGAAAGGGGAAGCTGAAGGACGACTGAAGGACAAAGCCTAGGAGGAAGACTACGAGCCTTCATCATGAGCGACCCCCGAGGGACCACCGGAGACTGATACGCAGGCGCCCTTGGGAGGGTTCGGATTCTGGGAACCAATTATAACAACCCTGCCTTTTCTAGAAGTAGTAATGAATATGTATTAGCCTAGGAGCATAAAAACCAGCCGCCTGATGTTAAGAGTTAAGATTTTGAAATTTCTCTCAGATAACTTAATGCTTAATGGCAATTTTAAAACTCTTAGTCTTGAATTGAAACCATAAAACAATCCAATATCCCAATTCACAGTAAAGATAGAGTAAACTTAGGAATAGCCCACAAGTTCTTTTGGCAGAAGGTAGGATGCTATAAGGAAGACCAAAGACACAAAACGTTTACCTATGAATGAACTGTTGCTCCAGAATAACAACTTTCCAGTACTGAATATAAAGAGTAAACATCAAAGAAATGATGATCCAAAAAGCATTAAAAAACTTACCTTGCCATTCACAAAAAAGACAAGCTCATCTGATTGCTGTTCAGGACAAGCCATGCTGTTGCACTAAAGTCTGAAAAATAAAGTTTTACACAACGTGAGAAATTAATCAAATGCTATATGCCCCTAGCTTAGGTCACATGACTGACTGGGTCAACTAAGTTTGCTTTGTCTCCCACAGAATTTATTTTCAGACTGTGCATCCAATTACGTAGATGGGGAGGAGCCAGTGTAAGGTATGCAGTTTCTCAGCAATGAATGAATTTTAAGATGCTAATGCACCAAACTTTCTACTTCTATTCCCCACATCAACTCCTCTTTTGAGCTGAAATAATTTGGAAAGAATATGAGCCCCCCTAATCCTAACTCTGCAACCTACATGATAAAGTACTTACTCGTGAGGGGGGGTCTTCTGCATTTGAACTACAACTACTAGGCATCTTTTAATATTATCCAGCAATTGATGAATGTAGAAAGTGTAGGAATGCCTGAAGCTAGAACCCAGGACATGCAACATTACCACTTCTGTGGCGTGTCAAACGCTAATGTCCTGGTTCCAGTTAGGACAGAGTTAATTTTCCCTCATAGTAGCTGGTAGGGTGCTATGTTTTGGATTAGGATGAGAAGAGCGCTGATAACATGCTGATGTTTTAATTGTTGCAGAGCAGTGTTTACACCAGGCCAAGGACTTTTCGGCTTCTCGCTCTGTCCTGCCAGCGAGCAGGCTGGGGGTGCAGCAGGAGCTGGGAGGGGACAGACCCAGGACAGCTGACCCAAACTGGCCAAAGGGGTATTCCATACCATCTGACGTCATGCTAAACAAGATATAGGGGTGGCTGGCCGGGGTGGGGGGCCGGACTGCTCGGGGATAGGCTGGGCAGCGGTCAGCGGGTGGTGAGCAATTGCATTGTGCATCACTTGTTTTCTTACACATTATTATTATTAATACTATTATCATTATCACTATTATTATTATTATTGTTATTATTATATTCCTGTCTTAATAAACTGTCTTTATCTCAACTCACCGGCTTCACTTTCCCGTTTCTCTCCCCCATCCCAGAGAGGGAGGGGGGAGGGTGAGCGAACGGCTGTGTGGTGTTTAGCTGCCAGCCGGGTTAAACCACAACAGTCCTTTTGGCGCCCAACGTGGGGCACGAAGGGTTGAGATATCGACAAATCTGACCAGAGTGTGTTAAACTAAAATTGGTATAAGTATTGGACCTGCTTAATAGTTGCTAGTCACGATGTTGATTGCCTTAATCTCCAGTCTGCTGTACCTGTATTCCAAATTGAGTTTTATGGTGCGTTACTTTCTGTATGTGCTCCCTGTTGCACTGTTTATCCTTTCCGGGCCCTGGTTTAAGATTGTTATGGTACTGTGCGGTGTAACAATGGCTTATGAAATGATGAAATATCTGGTCACGACTTTAACCTGGTATTTGTACTCAGCACTGACGTCGACTCTATACTTTGGAACCCATATCTCGGAAACTATTAGCAATTACACCTATTGCCTGTTTTCGTTAGGGAGCCAATCTGTGAAGGGGACAGGGGAAGACATGTTTCCCTACCTGTTCACTCTCCCTTTCTCCTTCACCACCACCCTCTTATCCCCCGAGCTAGTTACGGTGGTTCTCCGAGATGTTGAATATCCTTGGGATACTCAGACCAGCCTGCTCTTGTTGTTATGTCTCCTGAATGCGCTTCAGATTTTGTGGAGGGTTAAACAACTACTCAGGAATCTCATCCGGAGATCTGTCTTGAGGCGGGATAGTTGCGAGTGGCAGGGAGTGTGGGAGGATTTGGGCAGGTTTCTAGAGCAGTGGTCACCTCCAGTGTTTTGGACATTCACCCCTGAACAACTGCAAAATCCTAAAAAGCTGGCAGAATGCTTGAAAAAAAGGTGTCATGACTCTGGCAGTTCCAAAGTGACACAAATCACTGTAGCGTGCTGGGGTCTGGCTTGTGCCTATCGAGCTGCAATTGATGCTACTAGCAACCTAGCTCCAGCTCCTGCAGCCGCTCCAGCTCCAGCTCCTGCAGCCGTTCCAGTTCCAGCTCCTGCAGCCGCTCCCGCTCCTGCAGCTACTCCAGCTCCAGCTCCTGCAGCCGCTCCAGCTCCAGCTCCTGCAGCCGTTCCGGCTCCTGCAGCCGCTCCAGCTCCAGCTCCTGCAGCCGCTCCAGTTCCAGCCCCTGCAGCCGCTCCAGCTCCTGCAGCTGCCCCAGCTCGTGCAGCTGCCCCAGCTCGTGCAGCTGCTCCCACTCCTGTGGCTGGGTCAGAGAAACGAGCTGTAGCAGTGCAAGTTGACCCCGCAGAGGGTATTCCAACCCCTGTGGCAGACCCTGCGTCTGGGTCAGAGAAACGAGCTGTAGCAGTGCAAGTTGACCCCGCAGAGGGCATTCCAACCCCTGTGGCAGACCCTGTGTCTGGGTCAGAGAAACGAGCTGTAGCAGTGCAAGTTGCCCCTGTAGACAAGGTGAAAAAATGGTATAGAGGCTCAGGTCGTTTAAAACGCAGACAGTCTTCTGCTAAGTCTGGGCATAGTGAAGACGAGGCTGGGCCATCAAAGGTGCAGGAGACTGAAGATGAGGATGAGGATGGCGAAAAATCAACAGTAACTACCCGGACTCCATACCAGCCATCAAAGGTGCAGGAGACTGAAGATGAGGATGAGGATGTCGGAAAATCAACAGTAACTACCCGGACTCTACACCGGCCATCAAAGGTGCAGAAGACTGAAGATGAGGATGAGGATGTCGAAAAATCAACAGTAACTACCCGGACTCTATACCAGCGTGAGCTACGAGATGTGCGAAAAGATTTTGGTTGCTGTATAGGCGAGCAGCTTGTCACCTGGCTGCTCCGGTGCTGGGACACGGGAGCCAATTATGTGGAATTGGAGGGCAAGGAAGCCAGGCAGCTGGGATCCCTTGCTAGGGACGCATGCATTGACAAAGCAATTGGAGATGGAGCACAATCTCGCAGCCTCTGGAGGCGTCTCCTGTCAGCTGTGAAGGAAAGGTGTCCCTTCAAGGAAGAACTTGTATGTTTACCAAGCAAATGGACCACCATGGAGAAGGGAATTCAGTACCTGAGGGAACTGGCCGTACGGGAAGTAATTTATAAGGCCCTAGACGACGCACAAACATCCGCAGATCCAGATGCAGTCCGGTGTACACTACCCATGTGGCGGAAGTTTGTACAGAGTGCCCCATCATCATATGCCAGCTCATTGGCAATACTAGCCTGGAAAGCGGAGGAGAATCCCACAGTGAATGAAGTGACTAAAATACTCCAGCAGTACGAAGGAAATCTCTCCTCTTCCCTAAAGGTCTGTGTCTCAGCTGTGGAGAAACTCTCTGAAGAGGTCCACCAACTTAAAGAGAATTTATCTTCCCCTCCACCTGAACGAACCAGTGTCCACCAGCTAAAAGAGAATGCTTTAGAGAAACTTTCTGAAAAGATCCACCAACTTGAAGAAAGATTATCTTCCCCTTCACCTGAACGAACCAGTGTCCACCAGCTAAAAGAGAATACTTTGGAGAAACTTTCTGAAAAGATCCACCAACTTGAAGAGAGATTATTTTCCTCCCCACCTGTACAAACCAGTGTCTCAGCTATTAGGGGTAAACGTTCATCTATGCAAGGAAGACAATATGGTGGGCACACACACCGCGCCACCCTGTGGTTTTACCTACGTGACCATGGAGAGGACATGAGAAAATGGGATGGAAAATCTACTGCGACCCTAGAGGCACGGGTACGTGAATTGCAAAGGAAAACAATTGGGAAAAAGGAGTTCTCTGAAAGGTTTGCTGCTCCAACTTCCAGCAGGCAGTCCTTTAAACACAGAAATGAAGATTCTGACCAGGACTAGAGGGGCCCTGCCTCCAGCCAGGGGGAGGAAAGGGACAATCGAGTTTATTGGACTGTGTGGATTCGATGGCCTGGCACGTCAGACGCACAGAAGTATAAGGCTTTGGTAGACACCGGTGCACAATGTACTCTAATGCCATCAAGCTATACAGGGCCAGAGCCCATCTGTATTTATGGTGTGACGGGGGGATCCCAGCAGTTAACTGTATTGGAGGCTGAAGTGAGTCTAACCGGCAATGAGTGGCAAAAGCACCGTATTGTGACTGGCCCGGATGCTCCGTGCATCCTTGGCATAGACTATCTTAGAAGAGGATATTTCAAGGACCCAAAAGGGTTCCGCTGGGCTTTTGGCATAGCTGCTTTGGAGACAGAGGACATTAAACAGTTGTCTACCTTGCCTGGTCTCTCAGAGGACCCTTCTGTTGTGGGGTTGCTGAGGGTTGAAGAACAGCAAGTGCCGATCGCTACCACAACTGTGCACCGGCGGCAATATCGCACCAACCGAGACTCCCTGAGTCCCATCCCTAAGCTAATTCGTCAACTGGAGAGCCAAGGAGTGATCAGCAAGACTCATTCACCTTTTAATAGTCCCATATGGCCAGTGCGAAAGTCTAATGGTGAGTGGAGACTAACAGTAGACTATCGTGGCCTGAACGAAGTCACGCCACCACTGAGTGCTGCAGTGCCGGACATGCTAGAACTCCAGTATGAACTGGAATCAAAGGCAGCCAAGTGGTATGCCACAATTGATATCGCTAATGCATTTTTCTCCATCCCTCTAGCAGCACAGTGCAGGCCACAGTTTGCTTTCACTTGGAGGGGAGTCCAATATACTTGGAATCGGCTGCCCCAGGGGTGGAAACACAGCCCTACCATTTGCCATGGACTGATCCAGTCTGCGCTGGAGCAGGGGGAAGCTCCTGAACACGTGCAGTACATCGATGACATCATTGTGTGGGGTGACACTGCAGAAGAAGTTTTCGAGAAAGGGAAGAAAATAGTCCAAATCCTTCTGAAGGCCGGTTTTGCCATAAAACAGAATAAAGTTAAAGGACCTGCACGAGAGATCCAGTTTTTAGGAATAAAATGGCAAGATGGACGTCGTCAAATCCCAATGGATGTGATCAACAAGATAACAGCTATGTCTCCACCAACTAGCAAAAAAGAAACACAAACTTTCCTAGGTGTCGTGGGGTTTTGGAGAATGCATATTCCAAATTACAGTCTGATTGTAAACCCGCTCTACCAAGTAACCTGTAAGAAGAATGCTTTTGAATGGGGCCCTGAGCAACGACAAGCCTTTGAACAAATTAAGCAGGAAATAGTTCATGCAGTAGCCCTCGGGCCAGTCCGAACAGGACCAGATGTAAAGAATGTGCTCTACACCGCAGCCGGAGAGAATGGTCCCACCTGGAGCCTCTGGCAGAAAGAACCTGGGGAAACTCGAGGTCGACCCCTGGGGTTTTGGAGTCGGGGATACAGAGGATCTGAAGCCCGCTATACTCCAACTGAAAAGGAGATATTGGCAGCATATGAAGGAGTTTGATCTGCTTCGGAAGTGGTCGGTACTGAAGCGCAGCTCCTCCTGGCACCCCGACTGCCGGTACTAGGCTGGATGTTCAAAGGAAGGGTCCCCTCTATGCATCATGCAACTGATGCTACAGGGAGCAAGTGGGTTGCACTGATTACTCAGCGGGCTCGAATAGGAAACCCCAGTCGCCCAGGAATCTTGGAGGTGATTATGGACTGGCCAGAAGGCAAATACTTTGGGATATCATCAGAGGAGGAGGTGGTTCGTGCTGAAGAAGCCCCCATGTACAACAAGCTACCGGAAAATGAGAAGAAATATGCCTTGTTCACTGACGGGTCCTGTCGTATTGTGGGAAAGCATCGGAGATGGAAAGCTGCTGTATGGAGTCCTACACGACGAGTTGCAGAAGCTGCTGAGGGAGAAGGTGAATCGAGTCAGTTTGCAGAAGTAAAAGCCATTCAGCTGGCTTTAGATATTGCTGAACGAGAAAAGTGGCCAGTTCTCTATCTCTATACTGATTCATGGATGGTAGCAAATGCCCTGTGGGGGTGGTTACAGCAATGGAAGCAGAACAACTGGCAGCGCAGGGGCAAGCCCATCTGGGCTGCGGCATTGTGGCAAGATATTGCTGCCCGGGTAGAGAACCTGGTTGTAAAGGTACGCCATGTAGATGCTCATGTGCCCAAGAATCGGGCTACTGAAGAACACCAAAACAACCAGCAGGTGGATCAGGCTGCTAAGATTGAAGTGGCTCAGGTGGACCTGGACTGGCAACATAAAGGTGAATTATTTATGGCCCGATGGGCCCATGACACCTCAGGCCATCAAGGTAGAGATGCAACATACAGATCGGCTCGTGATCGAGGGGTGGACCTGACCATGGACACTATAGCACAGGTTATTCATGACTGTGAAACATGTGCTGCAATCAAGCAAGCCAAACGGTCAAAACCTCTTTGGTATGGAGGACGATGGCTGAAACATAAATATGGAGAGGCCTGGCAGATTGATTACATCACACTCCCTCAAACCCGCAACGGCAAGCGCCACGTACTTACAATGGTGGAAGCAACCACCGGATGGCTGGAAACATATCCGGTGCCCCATGCCACCGCCCGGAACACTATCCTGGGCCTTGAAAAGCAAGTCTTATGGCGACATGGCACCCCAGAGAGAATTGAGTCAGACAACGGGACTCATTTCCGAAACAACCTTATAGACACTTGGGCCAAAGAACATGGTATTGAGTGGGTGTATCACATCCCCTATCATGCACCAGCCTCTGGAAAAGTTGAACGATACAATGGACTGTTGAAGACTACACTGAAAGCAATGGGTGCTGGGACATTCAAAAATTGGGATACACATTTGGCAAAGGCCACCTGGTTAGTCAATACCAGGGGATCTGCCAACCGAGCTGGACCTGCCCAATCAAACCTGTTACGCACTGTAGAAGGGGATAAAGTTCCTGTAGTGCACGTAAGAAACATGCTGGGTAAAACAGTCTGGGCTACTCCTGCCTCAGGAAAAGGCAAACCCATTCGTGGAATTGCTTTTGCTCAGGGACCTGGATGCACTTGGTGGGTAATGCAAAAGAATGGGGAGGTCCGGTGTGTACCTCAAGGGGATTTGATACTGGGTGAGAATAGCCCATGAGTTGAATTGTAGTATGTTAATTATTATATAATAATGTATGTCATCACTACCATGATTGCTATATATCATAGATGAAAATGGTGATTAATTAGAATGTATTGGACAGAGTGTAACCTGAGCATGACATAAATGGTATGGAATAAGGGGTGGATATCTGTCCTGGTTCCAGTTAGGACAGAATTAAGTAGCTCATAGTAGCTGGTAGGGTGCTATGTTTTGGATTAGGATGAGAAGAGCGCTGATAACATGCTGATGTTTTAATTGTTGCAGAGCAGTGTTTACACCAGGCCAAGGACTTTTCGGCTTCTCGCTCTGTCCTGCCAGCGAGCAGGCTGGGGGTGCAGCAGGAGCTGGGAGGGGACAGACCCAGGACAGCTGACCCAAACTGGCCAAAGGGGTATTCCATACCATCTGACGTCATGCTAAACAAGATATAGGGGTGGCTGGCCGGGGTGGGGGGGCCGGCTGCTCGGGAATAGGCTGGGCATCGGTCAGCGGGTGGTGAGCAATTGCATTGTGCATCACTTGTTTTCTTACACATTATTATTGTTAATACTATTATCATTATCACTATTATTATTATTATTGTTATTATTATATTCCTTATATTCCTTATATTCCTGTCTTAATAAACTGTCTTTATCTCAACTCACCGGCTTCACTTTCCCGTTTCTCTCCCCCATCCCAGAGAGGGAGGGGGGAGGGTGAGCGAACGGCTGTGTGGTGTTTAGCTGCCAGCCGGGTTAAACCACAACAGCCCGCTATACTCCAACTGAAAAGGAGATATTGGCAGCATATGAAGGAGTTCGATCTGCTTCGGAAGTGGTCGGTACTGAAGCGCAGCTCCTCCTGGCACCCCGACTGTCGGTACTAGGCTGGATGTTCAAAGGAAGGGTCCCCTCTACACATCATGCAACTGATGCTACAGGGAGCAAGTGGGTTGCACTGATTACTCAGCGGGCTCGAATAGGAAACCCCAGTCGCCCAGGAATCTTGGAGGTGATTATGGACTGGCCAGAAGGCAAATACTTTGGGATATCATCAGAGGAGGAGGTGGTTTGTGCTGAAGAAGCCCCACTGTACAACAAACTACCGGAAAATGAGAAGAAATATGCCTTGTTCACTGACGGGTCCTGTCGTATTGTGGGAAAGCATCGGAGATGGAAAGCTGCTGTATGGAGTCCTACACGACGAGTTGCAGAAGCTGCTGAGGGAGAAGGTGAATCGAGTCAGTTTGCAGAAGTGAAAGCCATTCAGCTGGCTTTAGATATTGCTGAACGAGCAAAGTGGCCAGTTCTCTATCTCTATACTGATTCATGGATGGTAGCAAATGCCCTGTGGGGGTGGTTACAGCAATGGAAGCAGAACAACTGGCAGCGCAGGGGCAAGCCCATCTGGGCTGCGGCATTGTGGCAAGATATTGCTGCCCGGGTAGAGAACCTGGTTGTAAAGGTACGCCATGTAGATGCTCATGTGCCCAAGAATCGGGCTACTGAAGAACATCAAAACAACCAGCAGGTGGATCAGGCTGCTAAGATTGAAGTGGCTCAGGTGGACCTGGACTGGCAACATAAAGGTGAATTATTTATGGCCCGATGGGCCCATGACACCTCAGGCCATCAAGGTAGAGATGCAACATACAGATCGGCTCGTGATCGAGGGGTAGACCTGACCATGGACACTATAGCACAGGTTATTCATGACTGTGAAACATGTGCTGCAATCAAGCAAGCCAAACGGTCAAAACCTCTTTGGTATGGAGGACGATGGCTGAAACATAAATATGGAGAGGCCTGGCAGATTGATTACATCACACTCCCTCAAACCCGCAACGGCAAGCGCCACGTACTTACAATGGTGGAAGCAACCACCGGATGGCTGGAAACATATCCTGTGCCCCATGCCACCGCCCGGAACACTATCCTGGGCCTTGAAAAGCAAGTCCTATGGCGACATGGCACCCCAGAGAGAATTGAGTCAGACAACGGGACTCATTTCCGAAACAACCTTATAGACACTTGGGCCAAAGAACATGGTATTGAGTGGGTGTATCACATCCCCTATCATGCACCAGCCTCTGGAAAAGTTGAACGATACAATGGACTGTTGAAGACTACACTGAAAGCAATGGGTGCTGGGACATTCAAAAATTGGGATACACATTTGGCAAAGGCCACCTGGTTAGTCAATACCAGGGGATCTGCCAACCGAGCTGGACCTGCCCAATCAAACCTGTTACGCACTGTAGAAGGGGATAAAGTTCCTGTAGTGCACGTAAGAAACATGCTGGGTAAAACAGTCTGGGCTACTCCTGCCTCAGGAAAAGGCAAACCCATTCGTGGAATTGCTTTTGCTCAGGGACCTGGATGCACTTGGTGGGTAATGCAAAAGAATGGGGAAGTCCGATGTGTACCTCAAGGGGATTTGATACTGGGTGAGAATAGCCCATGAGTTGAATTGTAGTATGTTAATTATTATATAATAATGTATGTCATCACTACCATAATTGCTATATATCATAGATGAAAATGGTGATTAATTAGAATGTATTGGAAAGAGTGTAACCTGAGCATGACATAAATGGTATGGAATAAGGGGTGGATATCTGTCCTGGTTCCAGTTAGGACAGAGTTAATTTTCCCTCATAGTAGCTGGTAGGGTGCTATGTTTTGGATTAGGATGAGAAGAGCGCTGATAACATGCTGATGTTTTAATTGTTGCAGAGCAGTGTTTACACCAGGCCAAGGACTTTTCGGCTTCTCGCTCTGTCCTGCCAGCGAGCAGGCTGGGGGTGCAGCAGGAGCTGGGAGGGGACAGACCCAGGACAGCTGACCCAAACTGGCCAAAGGGGTATTCCATACCATCTGACGTCATGCTAAACAAGATATAGGGGTGGCTGGCCGGGGTGGGGGCCCGGGCTGCTCGGGGATAGGCTGGGCAGCGGTCAGCGGGTGGTGAGCAATTGCATTGTGCATCACTTGTTTTCTTACACATTATTATTATTAATACTATTATCATTATCACTATTATTATTATTATTGTTATTATTATATTCCTGTCTTAATAAACTGTCTTTATCTCAACTCACCGGCTTCACTTTCCCGTTTCTCTCCCCCATCCCAGAGAGGGAGGGGGGAGGGTGAGCAAACGGCTGTGTGGTGTTTAGTTGCCAGCCGGGTTAAACCACAACAGCTAAGCTGTGGAGCCATGCTTCTCACTTTATCCTGTCTTGGACCTGAACCATAGTTAATATTTTTTCCTGCAGAGTAACCAGGTTTTAAACAGACTCAAGATTACCGTTATACACACATTTAAAATTTCCTACTGGTCCTCTCAATGCCATCCCAGGTTCAATAGCCTGACTGCTCCAATTGCCGTTATGAGATGAACATACCCTATATGTGTTGTTTTTAGAGAACTCCCAAGATTCTAAAATCTTAACCATTACTCTGGATTCACGGCTATTAAACAAGGTCACTAATCTCAAAATGCTTTATTACAGCTGGCCTTTATTTTTTTTAAGGATTTACGTGCATGACTCAAGTCTTCTTTTTTCTTTTAATGTATATCACTTGCTTCATTTACCATTTTTGTATTTTACAGCAAATGTGTCTCTTTCATATAGGAACAGTTTAGACTTGCAAGACAGAGTAGTCAGTTCCCCATCTTTTATTATTTCCCATTAGAAGAAAATAAAATTAATCTCAGCAGAGCTATGCCGCTTCTGTTTTAGCCTCTGAAGTGTGTTTGAGACTTACGACAATGCAAACACTGAAGCAAAATCAGTCATTAGGTCCTGCAGGCAAAAACCATGAGTTTTGCCAACTGCAGCACTGCTGTAGTATTTTGCGTGTGTTTTAGGTACAATACGCAGGTTTAAAGGCCTATGGAGAGAGAGAACCAGACCCAATATTGGACTTCAGCAGTCCAATATATAATTTTCAGAGCACCAGACCTCCAAAACAGAACTTAGTATTTACATTAGGTGTTTAAGCTTCTCCAGACACAGGGAATGCTGTGAATGGGAATTTATAGAAATACTTTTTTTCCCCACCAAGAAAACAAGAAAGGGTTCCTCCACACCATTTCCAGATTCATGTTTGAATCTGGAACCAAACATGTTTGGTACATGGATAACTTCCACTGGTTAACTCGTCTGGTTTGAGACAACCAGACAACAGTGTCACTTGTAAAGAGACAGGGAGGAATGCTGACAAGCAGACATATGATCTGTACTACAGAAAGCGAAGTGCACATCCAGAACATGATGAATCCCAGGAATGCAAACAGCTCAGCACAGCAGCTGTGGAGACGACATTGCCTGTAAGGGTCGGGCCACAGTTTGAACAATATTCGACTTGCCTGAAACTTACCAATACTTTATACTGAGGTATAGAGGTACATAGGAGAGCCATAGACAATGCACTTTCCCAAGTTCAATAAATACATATGCTCCCTGCTTCAGCATATCCCAGGATTTACCCATAGTTTGAGGCTTATTGACATACGGGGTTGTGAACTGTCACATTTACAAGTCCATGCAACAAGAGCTTTCAAATAAAAAAGACTAATTATGGCAGCAGCATTCAGATTTAATTTTATTGACTTTCTTACAACATATCAAAGCCAAAGCAATACAAAGAAAGTGAAGAATAAGAAGTAAATACCAATGGGGCTTCAGCTGCCTGAACTGCACGTCTAGTGCCATTTCAGATGACCTGCCATAACCTGCTTGGCTTTCAGTTGCTATATTCTAGTGGTGTGTTTTCCCATGTCTCTGCTGTACTAGACACTTCAGTTTAGGCAGCTGAATTTCACCCAGAGGTTACAGAGACACAAACAGATTACAACAATAAAGATTTCATACCTTAATAGCTAACACAAAACAAGTTTGCCCTACTAACACAGTTTCTTTCACAGATACAGTATCAACTCACAGAAGGCACAGAAGGTACAAAGAGAAAATAGTCTGCAGTAAACTGAGGAGCAGTGAAATGGGAGACCGCAGGCTGACGTGTCAAATCAATTACAGCCATTTATTTTCATTCCAAATGGCAGTCTTCATGGCTCTAGAGCAATCTGACTTATGAGTAAACTAGAAGAGCAATCGCCACACTCAGTAAGGAAGAGCTGCTGCAGAGGTTCACTGAAATCATATGTTGGACAAACTATCTTCCCTGTTCTACTTCTGTCAAAGAACCTACTACGATTTTTTCAGGTACTACTTCGTGTAATTTCTGTACATTGACTTAAGAAGTTAAGATTTTTCTCTGTGCAAGTATGGATCCTAGATCAAAGTTCCAAATCCAAATACCACAGACCTTTGTGTATTTGTATGCATTCAGAATTCAAATTACAGCTTTGTCCTTCGAGAAGAAGAAAGGCTGAAGTTCTCATTGAGTTCAATTTTGTGGATTCTGATGCTGAAATCTGAATACTGTGGCTGGAGACTTCATGGTATATTAACTTCGATATATTCTGTGTAATTTCTTGATCTCGAATTACAAATAAATACATAAATCAAATTTATTAACACCAGGTTTTCTGTTATCATTTTAAGCAGTGCTGCTTTATATTTTTCTGTCACCAGCTACTACTACTACTTAGGTGCAGTCTAATCTCACTGCACCTTATGCAGCATCAGATGACTAATATTTGTGGATCAGCTTTTCATCATTAATATATATATATTTTGTCTTTATCACAGGAGTGCTCAAGAGTGGGAGAAAAGCTAACTGAACTCTCATTGCTCAATATAGTCCTGAGCACTGTTTAAGAATCCTTTTCAGAGACAAGTTCATCAAGGCTCCTATTCAAAGCACACTGAACTCCTTGTGAGTTTTCTCGTGAAGTTCAGAGGCTTTTGGCTTGCTCCATGAGAAAAAGAAAGCTTCCATTGGACAGTACATCTAAGCAACTCTTCCAACTTTGGGGATAAAATTAATCTCCTACATACATAGATCAGCCACAGCAATTTGCTGGGCATAGCAAAAGAAAATCGTAACTCGTTTCCTGTGTGTTTTTAACACAAAGATGTCTGTACCAAAATAATCTAAAGTGACTTTACTACAGATCAGATCATCACTTATTATCAAAAAGGGATCGACTTAAATCCCAATCAGAAAATCAGCTGAAGCTTCTCAAAAGTCACTTATCATATGAAAGTAGTTAAATGTAGTAAGTGGTAGCAAGGTTTCTGACATACCTTTTATAGTTCATCCTAACTTTCTTCCCTTGCAGCAAGTCAGCTGATCTTCCTGGGGCTGCTGTGCAACAGAGCCATTGAGCAGATCCTTCTTGTGGAATACATATGCTTCAAATGCAGAAAATATATTTCTAATAATGATATACTGTAACTGAAGTGGTGTAATGAATATACTGGATAGAGAATGACGATAAGCATAGAATATATAGTGTGCATTTTTTTTGCATCTGTTTCTATTCTGAAGATGAAAAAAATCTATTTATCTGTGTGTTGATTAGCATGCAACTGGGGCAGTAAATCAGTACTTCGCATTCCATTCAGTTCTTGTGCACTCTTTGGTTTGTCATTCACACAGATATGGAAGAAGCAGATTCATCGTTTGTCATCTATGAGAATAAACAAGAAAAATAATTACATGTTAATATTATTTGACTGCAAAGCTCCCAATATCGTCCTTATCAGGTATCTTTAAACTGCCCAGAAAGGTATTCTGCAAAAGACATCTGGAAGAAATGTATATGATACAGGGTAAAACATGGATGGAGAAGCTTGGCTTCTTCATTGGTGGGCCTCACCTCCTGCAAGCTCTTGTGATGAGAGCAAGTCTACGGACCTACTGATTTGGTGTCAATGACACCCACCACAACCATGGAAATACTATGGAATACTATGGGATTAATCCATATGTGAGAGCTCAGAAATTTCCTTGCCAGAGCCGCAGAGGTTCAGGGCACAGTATGGATGTATACTCTGGCAAGGACCTTGCTTCACAAATTTTATATACTAAATCTAAACATACACAGAAAAAGAATAGCAATAGCCGTGGGAATATGACTACAGTGAACAGTTGCAGAAAACATGGAATCTGAAGTATCAACATTATACAAAAAGTATATCACCTCATTTGTTTTTCTTCTGTATTCTTTTGTTAGTTCTGAAGCAATTATTTTTACTCGCAAAGAGTACTGGACATAGCAAGGAGTACTAGAATGAGGTAACAGTGCCAGAGTGCAAGGCAGTTGGGGAAAACACCTTGAAGAAGACTGAAGCTGCTTGGAGACTGATCTAGCATTCATTGCATGTTGATATTAGGAGTTATTTAAACTTCTATGGGATTCACCATATGGAAGAAAGGAGGAGGATTCAGGGAGAGAAGGGGCTGTAAAATTAAGTTTTAAGGGGGGGGGGAAGATTATACAAAATCAGGGAAATTCCAGTATAGTGCTTGAAAGGCATTCGACTGGATAGCTTGTGTGAGTGAGACCTGTTACCAGATATTTCAATTTCAAAGAGCCTTCAAAGGAAGGAGAAGTATGATGCTGCTGTATACAAAGCACAACCAGTTGGAGACATCATTAAGCACTTCACCATTCAGGGGTGCCAAAAGCTATAGGTCCTTTTACCCAGAGATACTTAAGCAGATGCCCCCACCTTCCTATTACCATCTTAGTAAAGTCGTCTTCACAGGCAGCTCGTATTTGTTCAGCAGTCAGAGGGCTGTTCAGTGTGAAGGTCTTTTTCAGTCCTCTTTCATTCCTCACACTAGTTACTGCATCCCTCAAAGCAAAGAACACAGAGCATCCCAAGAAAAGTCCTGCCTCGCCTATCCCCTGAAAAAAAAAAGAGCAAATGAGAGGAATACACGGCATATTAATATTAGCTAAAAAGCTTAGAAGTCAGTGACTCAAAAACTGTTTCGTTCTTTAGTTTTTCTTAGATTTAGTGGAAACAGGCTTCAATCACACCAAGTCTGCTGTTGCTAGTGCTTCCAGGGATCTAAAGAAGTCGCTTTCAAATACTGGCTATTGAGTTCAGAATCTTTTTGGCTCCTTGATATGCTGAAATTTAGGATAACTGGCAGATAAAATTAGAACAATCTGAACCCAAGTACAGGTACAACTAAAAAACATTGTGAACTCATGCTAATTCCCTGCAGAGAAACAGCACTGACCTCAGTGGGCTTGATATCCTCTCATTGTTATAGACATGAGATTTGCATTTGTATCTTATCTCAAAAGTAGGTCAAATCCACCCTTTCAGAGTCCTCTCTGTGCTAAGGTATTGAATATTTTAATCTGAATTAGATTGGAATATTACAATGGAATCTATCTCCTTGCTAAAATCTGAGAACCAAACGTCTTCCCCAAACATGCTGCATGCATGAAGACAGAATCACACTTTCTTACAGTGAATTCTACAGATAATTATAGGAGATGCATTCACAGAAAAGGATAAAAGCTGTTTAAAGATGGATATTAGTATCAGCTCTCTAGAATCAAATATGTAACTAATCAACCTAGACAAGTTTTAAAAAAATCTGATTACGTATCTTGTCTTCGAAAGAACCTATTTGTTCTTTAACTTTCACCTTAAAATATGCTTTTCCTTCATGTCATGCTGTTTTATTTTAATGAATACTAAAAGCATACCTAATACCTAAAACATCTGAATTTTTGCAGAATTAGCTTCATCTTGATTTATCATTAGTACTTACATGCAACTCACCAGAATATTTGCTGCTGTAAATTAAAGCAATGATTATACCAGCTGAATGCCTGAGCCAATCTCATACATAAATACATATACACTCCTATTTCTTATTGCTTACCACACGTAAGATGCACTGTCTCATTGTCATGTTTTCCCTATCAACTCCTTAGTCATTTTTATTCTATTCTATTATCCCTTCAGTTTATCACCACATTTTTAAAAGTATGGTTTTAAATTCTTCTTGCAGCTTCTGTGTACGCCCTGTTAATGAAATACTAAAATTACTACTTGCAAGCTATAAAAGATACGCAGCAATATCCAGCATTATGTCTTTTCACACTAGCTTCCTTGAAGCCAAAAAATAAAACAATTGCATGCAGATCTGTTTGAAATGCTAAAGAAGAACTGAAAGTGTATATATGTTTTATAGCTGAGTAATTTTTCTGATTGTCCTGGGATCAAAGAATCAAGCACTGTTATGGTTTGCTTACCTTGGATGCATAGATGGCATAAGGATTTTGGGAAGATGACAGCAGGGAAACTCTAAACTGTTCTGGAATATCACAAACAGCAGGGATCTTATACTGATCTGGACCCCGAGTATAGAGAACTCCTTCTGGAGAGTACTTCAATTCTTCCATTGTATAAAGTCCAATTCCTTGAACAAAGGCACCTTCAATCTTTAAATAAGACACAGCATTTACATACTCGTGTTTGATAAAAATATATAAAACTTTGCCAAGAAATGATTTGTATCACTAGCTCTTAGAAGGCATTTATTTCCTTCTTGCCTATGGGGATTCTTCAACATTTTGTGGCCACCATGATGGGAAAAGCTTTCATGTGCCTTTTTCATACCAGACAGACTAGTGCATGTTGAACTGATTAAGTCTGTGGACCAGCCTGCAATGAAAAAAGGTGTTTCCCTGCTATCAGGTAGGAAGGCTGATCAAACAACATGAGAATTTGGAGACTGCAGATAACAAACAGAACTTAAGTCCAGCAGATAGTGGGCATATATGAACACAAGAAGTAGTACAGGCTGACATCGGAGATCATTGATAAAATTCAGGCTGTATTGACATCTACAAGAGCTCTGATATTGACTCAAAAGAGGACAAACTACAACTAAAGGATCTTGTAGCATCATCTATGATTAACAGACTTGCCGAGGTGATCGGCTCCGGGGCAGACGCGTTCTGCAGCGGAGCGGGGGATCGGGACAGCCAGGGCTTTTTTTCCGACATCAAGGCCGCTCAAGGGAGCCGCCAGGACCTGGCAGCCCCCGCGAGGGAGGCTGACGAGGCGTAGGCGGAGCCAGCAGCGCCCCCGCCCCGGCCGTTCAAAAGCAGCCCCTAGGGAGCGCGAGCGACCAGGAGCGCAGCGAACAGGGCGGGCAAACAGGGCGTGGCGCGTCAGAAGGGTGGGCGCGGCAGTTCGTGCAGGCAGGGCGAGCAGGGCAGAGTTCCCCCCCCCCCCCCATAAGAACAACATCTTTAACAGCTGTCGACTGCTAGCTGGGCTGCGATGGTCTTCACCAGGCAGAGCGCTCTCTCTAGAAAGTCTGTGGCCAAACAGACTGACCGCCTGCTCAACAATGCGGCAGTTCAGGTCTCTGGGTGCAGGGACTGCCTGAGCCTGTTGCTGCTATCTGAGGGAGGCAGAGGCACCGTATGTGTGAGGTGCGAGCAGGTGGATGACCTGGTCCGCCTGCTGGCAGAACTCAAAGAGGAGGTGGAGAGGTTGAGGGCTATTAGGGAGTGTGAGCGGGAGATAGACTGGTGGAGTGACTCCCTGCAGGGCCTGAAGGAGAGGTACCGGGGTGAGACACCCCAAATGGGTATGGACCCCCTGCCCTGTTGCTGTCGGGCAGAGGGAGGCGACCTAGAAGTTGAGGAGGGATGGAGACAGGTCCCTGCTCAACCTTTCAGGCAACGCCCCCCCCTACCGGCCCCACCTTCCCAGGTGCCCTTACGTAACAGATTTGAGGCCCTGGAGCTTGAGAGACCGGTGGGTGAGGACGAGGTAGAAAGTCTACCCAGGAGGATGCCTAGGGCGAGGAAGCCGACTCCACGCCTCAAGACTGCCTCCACCAAGAAAGACAGAAGGGTGATTGTAGTAGGCGACTCCCTTCTCAGGGGAACAGAGGGCCCTATTTGTCGACCTGACCCTACCCGTAGGGAAGTCTGCTGCCTCCCTGGGGCCAGGGTCAGGGGTA
Source organism: Anser brachyrhynchus (assembly GCF_964034855.1). NCBI lineage: Eukaryota > Metazoa > Chordata > Aves > Anseriformes > Anatidae > Anser > Anser brachyrhynchus. The sequence goes on from NC_137701.1 coordinate 1,716,030, forward strand.
TTGCCAGGAAGCTTCCCAACCTGGTTCGCCCCTCTGACTACTATCCTCTTTTGATAGTCCAGGCTGGCAGTGATGATATTGATGAGAGAAGCCTGAAGGCTATCAAACGGGACTTCAGGGGACTGGGACGGTTAGTGGATGGAGCGGGAGTACAGGTGGTGTTTTCATCTATCCCTGCAGTGGCAGGGAGGAGTACCGAGAGGACACGGAAAGCCCACCTGATTAACACGTGGCTCAGAGGCTGGTGCCAACACAAAAATTTTGGGTTTTTTGACCATGGGGCGCTTTACTCAGCACCCAGCCTGATGGCCGCAGACGGGTCCCTGTCTCTAAGGGGAAAACGGATCCTAGCCCAGGAGCTAGCAGGGCTCGTTGAGAGAGCTTTAAACTAGGAAAGAAGGGGGATGGGGCTGAAAGAAGGCTTGTTGGAGCTGTGTCGGGGGGAACAATGGCAAAGCCGGGGAAGAAGGCAATGGCCCGACTGAAGTGCATCTACACTAATGCATGCAGCATGGGTAACAAACAGGAAGAGCTGGAAGCCATTGTGCAGCGGGAAGGCTATGACTTGGTTGCCATCACGGAAACGTAGTGGGACCACTCTCATGACTGGAGTGCTGCAATGTCTGGCTATAGGCTCTTCAGAAGGGACAGGCAGCACAGAAGGGGTGGTGGTGTGGCTCTCTATATTAGAGAGTGTTTAGATGTTGACGAACTTGAGGCTGGGAATGATAAGGTTGAGTCCCTATGGGTTAGGATCAGAGGGAAGGCCAACAAGGCAAGCATCCTGGTGGGGGTCTGTTATAGACCGCCGAACCAGGATGAGGAGACTGATGAGGAGTTCTACAGGCAGCTGGCAGAAGCCGCGAAATCGTCAGCGCTTGCTCTCGTGGGGGACTTCAACTTCCCAGACATATCCTGGAAGCACAACGCAGCCCAGAGAAAGCAGTCTAAGAGGTTTCTGGAGAGCGTGGAAGATAGCTTCCTGACGCAGCTGGTTAGAGAGCCTACCAGGGGAGGTGCCCCGCTAGACCTTCTGTTCACAAACAGTGACGGACTGGTGGGCAATGTGGTGGTCGAGAGCTGTCTTGGGCAGAGTGACCACAAAATGGTTCAGTTCTCTATTCTTGGCGAAGTCAGGAAGGGGACCAGTAAAACCGCTGTCTTGGACTTCCGGAGGGCTGACTTTGAGCTGTCCAGGACACTGGTTGGCAGAGTCCCTTGGGAGGAGGTTCTGAAGGGCAAAGGAGTCCAGGAAGGCAGGGCACTCCTCAAGAAGGAAATCTTAATGGCTCAGGAGCGGTCTGTCCCCACGTGCCCAAAGACGAGCCGATGCGGAACTAGACAGGCCTGGCTGAGCAGAGAGTTGTGTCTCGAGCTTAGGAGAAAAAGGAGGGTTTATAATCTTTGCAAAAGAGGACGGGCTACTCAAGAGGACTATAAGGATGTTGCGAGGCTGTGCAGGGACAAAATTAGAAAGGCCAAAGCTCATCTGGAGCTCAATCTGGCTACTGCCGTTAAAGATAACAAAAAACGTTTTTACAAATATATCAACACAAAAAGGACGACTAAGGAGAATCTCCATCCTTTACTGGATGCAGGGGGAAACTTAGTTACAAAAGATGAGGAAAAGGCTGAGGTGCTCAATGCTTTCTTTGCCTCAGTCTTTAGCGGCAAGACTGGTTGTTCTCTGGATACCTGGTACCCTGAGCTGGTGGAAGGGGATGGGGAGCAGGATGTGGCCCTTGCTATCCATGAGGAAATGGTTGGTGACCTGCTACAACACTTGGATGTACACAAGTCGATGGGGCCGGATGGGATCCACCCGAGGGTACTGAGCGAACTGGCGGAGGAGCTGGCCAAGCCGCTTTCCATTATTTATCGGCAGTCCTGGCTATCAGGGGAGGTTCCAGTCGACTGGCAGCTAGCAAATGTGATGCCCATCTACAAGAAGGGCTGGAGGGTAGACCCGGGGAACTATAGGCCTGTTAGCTTGACCTCAGTGCCAGGGAAGCTCATGGAGCAGATTATCTTGAATGTCATCACGCGGCACTTGCAGGGCAAGCAGGCGATCAGGTCCAGTCAGCATGGGTTTATGAAAGGTGGGTCCTGCTTGACGAACCTGATCTCCTTCTCTTTCCATCATTTATCGGCAGTCCTGGCTATCGGGGGAGGTCCCGGTTGACTGGCGGCTAGCCAATGTGACGCCCATCTACAAGAAGGGCCGGAGGGCAGACCCGGGGAACTATAGGCCTGTCAGTTTGACCTCAGTGCCGGGGAAGCTCATGGAGCAGATTATCTTGAGGGTCATCACGCGGCACTTGCAGGGCAAGCAGGCGATCAGGCCCAGTCAGCATGGGTTTATGAAAGGCAGGTCCTGCTTGACGAACCTGATCTCCTTCTATGACCAAGTGACGCGCTTGGTGGATGAGGGAAAGGCTGTGGACGTGGTCTACCTTGACCTCAGTAAGGCTTTTGACACCGTTCCCCACAACATTCTCCTCAAGAAACTGGCTGCTCGGGGCTTGGACTGGCGTACGCTTCGCTGGGTTAGAAACTGGCTGGATGGCCGGGCCCAGAGAGTTGTGGTGAATGGAGTCAAATCTGGTTGGAGGCCGGTCACTAGTGGAGTCCCCCAGGGCTCGGTACTGGGGCCGGTCCTCTTTAATATCTTTATCGATGATCTGGATGAGGGCGTCCAGTGCACCCTCAGTAAGTTTGCAGATGACACCAAGCTAAGTGCGTGTGTCGATCTGCTCGAGGGCAGGAAGGCTCTGCAGGAGGATCTGGATAGGCTGGAGCGATGGGCTGAGGTCAACTGCATGAAGTTCAACAAGGCCAAGTGCCGGGTCCTGCACCTGGGCTGCAACAACCCCAAGCAGAGCTACAGGCTGGGAGATGAGTGGCTGGAAAGCTGCCTGGCCGAGAAGGACCTGGGAGTATTGGTGGATAGTCGGCTGAATATGAGCCAGCAGTGTGCTCAGGTGGCCAAGAAGGCCAACGGCATCCTGGCCTGTATAAGAAGCAGTGTGGCCAGCAGGTCGAGGGAAGTGATTGTGCCCCTGTACTCGGCTCTGGTGAGGCCGCACCTCGAGTACTGTGTTCAGTTTTGGGCCCCTCGCTACAAGAAGGACATGGACGTGCTCGAGCGAGTCCAGAGAAGGGCGACCAAGCTTGTGAGGGGTCTGGAGAACAAGACTTACGAGGAGCGGCTGAGGGAGCTGGGCTTGTTCAGCCTGGAGAAGAGGAGGCTCAGGGGAGACCTCATCGCTCTCTATAGGTACCTTAAAGGAGGCTGTAGAGAGGTGGGGGTTGGTCTATTCTCCCACGTGCCTAGTGACAGGACGAGGGGGAATGGGCTAAAGTTGCGACAGGGGAGTTTTAGGTTGGATGTTAGGAAGTACTTCTTTACCGAAAGGGTTATTAAGCATTGGAACGGGCTGCCCAGGGAGGTGGTGGAGTCACCATCCCTGGAGGCCTTTAAAAGACGTTTAGATGTAGAGCTTAGGGATATGGTTTAGTGGAGTACTTAGTGTTAGGTCGGAGGTTGGACTCGATGATCTTGAGGTCTCTTCCAACCTAGAGAAATCTGTGAATCTGTGAATCCTTCTATGACCAAGTGACGCGCTTGGTGGATGAGGGGAAGGCTGTGGATGTGATCTACCTTGACTCCAGTAAGGCTTTTGACAACGTTTCCCACAGCATTCTCCTCAAGAAACTGGCTGCTTGTGGCTTGGACTGGTGTAAGCTTTGTTGGGTTAAAAACTGGCTGGGTAGCTGGGCCCAAAGAGTAATGGTGAATGGAGCGAAATCCAGTTGGAGGCCGGTTACTAGTGGAGTCCCCCAGGGCTCAGTGCTGGGGCCAGTCCTCTTTAATATTTTTATCGATGACCTGGATGAGGGGATCGAGTGTACCCTCAGTAAGTTTGCAGATGACACCAAGTTAGGTGCGTGTGTCGATCTGCTCGAGGGAAGGAAGGCTCTGCAGGAGGATCTGGATAGGCTGGACCAATGGGCTAAGGTCAACTGTATGAAGTTCAACAAGGCCAAGTGCCAGGTCCTGCATCTGGGGCGTAACAACTCCAAGCAGTACTACAGGCTGGGAGATGAGTGGCTGGAAAGCTGCCTGGCGGAGAAGGACCTGGGAGTATTGGTTGATAGGCAGCTGAATATGAGCCAGCAGTGTGCTCAGGTGGCCAAGAAGGCCAACAGCATCCTGGCTTGCATAAGAAGCAGTGTGGCCAGCAGGTCTAAGGAGGTGATTGTCCCCCTGTACTCGGCTCTGGTGAGGCCGCACCTCGAGTACTGTGTTCAGTTTTGGGCCCCTCGCTACAAGAAGGACATGGAGGTGCTTGAGAGAGTCCACAGAAGGGCAACGAAGCTGGTGAGGGGTCTGGAGAACAAGTCTTACGAGGAGCGGCTGAGGGAGCTGGGATTGTTCAGCCTGGAGAAGAGGAGGCTCAGGGGAGACCTCATCGCTCTCTATAGGTACCTTAAAGGAGGCTGTAGAGAGGTAGGGGTTGGTCTATTCTCCCACGTGCCTGGTGACAGGACGAGGGGGAATGGGCGAAAGTTGCGCCAGGGGAGGTTTAGGTTGGATGTTATGAAGAACTTCTTTACTGAAGGGGTTGTTAGGCATTGGAATGGACTGCCAAGGGAGGTGGTTGAGTCGCCATCCCTGGAGGTCTTTAAAAGACGTTTAGATTTAGAGCCCTTAGTGATATGGTTTAGTGGAGGACTTGTTAGTGTTAGGGCTGAGGTTGGACTAGATGATCTTGGAGGTCTCTTCCAACCTAGACGATTCTGTGATTCTGTAATTTCTGATTCTATGATTCTGTGATGAGGTAATATTCACTTCAGATAAGACTATCAGTTAAATAGAAATAAGACAGCAAGAAATTCTTGGCACATACCTGTCCTATATCCACAGCTGGATTTATGCTGCACCCGATGTCCATAACAATGTCTGTTCGGAGGTTCTGTCAATAAAATTCAATGTCATATTACTGAGAGAGATGGACATTGTAGAGGCATTAGAACACAATATGGGTTACAGTTACTACTCAGTGGAATAATATGGACTTAAACATATGCCCCTCCACACACACAATTTGAGTAATTTCCAATATCCCATTACAAGCAAAATGGGATTGTCACAGTTTTAATGGAATTTTAGTCTCAGCTAGTCTTTTCAGATTTTTCACGTTTCACAAGGAAATAAGTACACATAGTGGGTGTATGATCAGCATGCTATGACATCTACCTGTCTAGATGGTAAAGAGCCTAGAAATACAGTATTTCATTCTGCTGTAATTTGCTTACTAACAAGGAGAGAACAGACAGAGAACATCAGGTGTCTGCTGCAACCCAAAAGGTGAACCTGTATAACATTAATACAGATGTGCCAGAAACCAGCTGACGTTGCATAGCTGTCATTCTGCTCCACTTCTCATTTGCATTCATATTATTGACATATATATTAACATATGAAAACAGGTGACTTATTCATGCAAAACCTGAATGGTTGTTGGAGCATCCAGTGATGCAAACAAGTTTAGAGGAACATCATTCACATTATTTCCAAACTTAAATAATACTCAGTTATTACCTTGTGATCTCCTGTTAAACAGTTAATTTCAACCTCTGAACAAGCAGCTCCATAAAGAAAGTATGTGAATGGCTGTCCTTCCCCTTTCTCCCAATCCATGTTTTCATTGTAACCTCTGATGGAAGAATAAGTCCACAATGACTAATGAATGTTTGTATCACAACAAAGCAGAAGAGCACGTGAAAGTCTTAACTTATCTCAAGTGAAATCTAAAATAACAGGTGCACCTGGTTGCCAATTCCAAATGCATGTTCTGGTGCTATCACTTATTTTCCTCCCCCGTTGTGCAACTCAGTGTGATCATGTTTTAGGGAGAAAAATGTAAATAAGGTGTAGTACAACAAAATTTATAGTTTATAGCAAAATAGCTTCAGTAAACAAACTATATCCCAATTTACACGCTTGCTGTTATGTGCAGCAGTCACTTCCTCAATGCTTCTTGGTTTTGTAATGGAAGAATCATGGACCAAATATGGGATGAAATATTCTCTTGATGCTTTCTAGAGTCTCCACAAAGGGCCAGACATAAATTATCACTTGAACTTTATATCCCAACCCCTTCACAGATCAGGACTTACATAAAATATAAGCTGAACTATTAAGAAGAACAATTGGACAGGATGTTCTATCTACTGAATTGGTATTTTCAGAAATAGTCCTGGTATTTATTTTTTATAACCCGTGCATTTTAAAAGAACAAAAATAACTTTACCTAAAGTAACCAGTAGCTGAAAGACTCACACTCTGTTCAAAAGCTTCTTTGATCTGTAAAATATAGCATGTTTTGTGGTAAGCCAAGGAAACAGACATTCAGTTGCACATGATCCCTTAAGACTGTAGAACTAAACTGCCTTTGGAAAAGCAACCTCAATTCTTTTGGTAATTCTTTCAGGAATAGACCTGTCAACAGGGGTAATTCTTACTGAATGGTAACACTAGAGTCAGAAAGGGTCCCGCTTGATTTTCCTGCTCAGGTTGAATAAAATGGGTTCGTCTTTGTCAATTGAACAGATCTGGGTGATATGTCACTGAGACAAAAGATCTGCATGACCTATCTGCAGAAAAATGACAGCTGACAAGAGAAATGCTCTTTACAGTGTTCTTCTGCCAGTGGCTTAAAAATGAAGTATGAAGTCCTAAATCTACTTCCTTTCAGTGACTCTCCTGTCAGATTTATGTAGTTTACAAGTCAAGAAGTTCTTTAATATATTAATTACAATTTACTGACTTTGCAAGACATAAAATTATTTCTCTACATAGATTAACATTAATTCTTACGTCAGCTATTTCTTCTAATATTTTGAGTACGTCTGAATTATCCAAGCTGATTTGGCACCTATTAGAGAAGTGATGGATTTTATTTTACATACATAGCTGTCAGTTACAAAGCTACCACATGTATTCCAACATTAATTGCTACTGCTAGGAATTAATACTAACAAGAAAGTATTTACATTTTTTGCAGTTGCTACTGTATTTAATCCCTTGAACAGAAACACCCTAACACATTGGATCTGTAAATGCCTCAAGGTAGGGATTGTCATTTTCATTAGGCTGGTGATATCAAGTAATACTGAGTAAGCAGAAGTAACAAACAGGCTTTCCTCTAACATACCAATGCAGCTAGATTCACAGCCATATCTTTATAGAAAAAGGTGATAGAGCAGACAACTTTTAGTTAAGAAAAGGTCTTGTCTTAAAATTCTATTCCCATTTCAAGAGGGCACCAGACAGAAGCTATTAATATAAATTTAGCTTTAGTAGTGCTTTAGCACTACTTCTGTACTACCTTACTGCAAATGTAACTGATAGTATAATGAATTACATATTGTAGCAATGGGAACAAGCATTCCTGATACTTTTTTTTTTTTCCCCGGTTCTATAATACACTGTGAGTAGCAGGCAAATGGAAGGATGAGGTTGAGAATGCTTCTGTTTAGTGATTTGGTAAAAATAAAGAAAAACCATGAAGGAAAACCAACACTGTACACCTGACAATCTTTTTGCAATAGTTTCTCTGAGCGCAAACTGGGGTTGGCCACATTACTACACAAGCTGGTATTTTTTGTATCTTAAAAACTTCAGTACCTCCAAATGTGCCTTCACAGATATCTTCCCCTCCTTTCCAACTAGATATGATCTGGGGATTGTTAAAACAAACTAGATATGATCTGGGGATATCTAAACAAACTACCTACATCTCAAATACTCTGTGAATCAACCTATTTATGCAGCTTTTATCTTTGAGATTATCAGGCTGAGAAGACCAATAGACAACAATCCATATGTCATAGTTTCTGCAAACACAAAAACACATTTAGTAGGATTCATGTCTCTCACCCAATCATTCCAGTTTCCTTTTGGGTTCTTGTTGATAATAGGCTGCAAGCGTTTCATAAGGGTTTGGCAAGCATCCTGACAAGAAGTCAGAATAAAGTAACAGAAAATTAAAGAACACAAGTTTGGCACATAAAGTACTATTTAAGGTATGCTCTGCATAGTATTTCGTTAATATATGCTTCACTGTCATCTTAGAAAAAGTATGGCAGGACATGCCATTTTAACTGCATAAACACAAACCTTATAAAGGCATGAGTTACAAGAGTTGGAATCAATATGAATTGGGTTTAGAACAGGAACATAATGTAGGATTTGTATAGGACTAGTTAGCTTCTGTCTGATGAAGCAAGGATTTGGTCAAACATAAGCCTTTCAAGGGGAAATTTCAGGTCACATTCTGGAACTTCATAAGCACCATTACAGAGAAGTTACCAACAATTCATGTTTCTTCTTGGCAATCTCCAGTGGTATTGTTAGTAATCTCAAGCATTTTCCATGGGATCACTAATACTTAAAGTCTGGCAGGTATTAAATACCATGAAGAACAGGGTGTTTTGTTAGGCTAAACTTTTTACCTTCACAGCCATGCCATTGACATCTGTCCCTGCAGACCCAACTGAAGCACATGCATTAGGAACAGTTGTTGTGCTTGTTTCACGGAAGTGAATATATGACATGGGAATGTTCAATTCTCTACTAGCAACCTGTTTCAGGAAGCAGAATATACTGTTTCAGAAACATTCCAAACATTCCAACTGCTCCCCAGTACTTGCTAGAAGTCAGCAATACTAGGAAAGATAATGTTTTAGCAAATCCTCTTCTAACTTCCAGCTGTAATCATTCTGCCACGTTTGTCAGTACAAAGATGCAGAACTAAAAAGCAATGTTTTCACTGCACTCAAACTCTGGACTGAGATTCTGGAGTCCAACATTCAGTCCCAGATTTTGCTGCTCAAATCCTGTATGACTTAGGGCAAATTACGCATTCCCAGATCCCAAGCTTTCCTCAACTTCAGAATTATCTTTACAGATCATGTCTCAATTATCAGTTCAACAAAGATGATAATAAAATAGATAATCTGAATAGAGACTGTCTTCATTTATTTATTTTTACCATGGGTTATATGGGACCAGACCCAAAATATCTTATTTCTAATAAGCCTCTTCACATATAACTGGAATAATTAAAAAAAAAAATTCCTCCTCCTGCTGTCCCTATAACTCTTTAAGAGAGCATCTTTGCTTTTTAACTCTATCGATGCAAAGCAGCAGTGGCTATGCTGATGAAGGAACTGTCCTACTGGTAGACTAAATAACCAAGAAGATAATCTTCCTACTCTTTATCTATACAACAGATAAAGCACAAGGTAATATTTGTTTGAATAATCTGTTACCTGGATCATTTTTGTATGAATACCCTGTCCCAATTCAATTCCACCATGTGTCAAAAGCACAGACCCATCTGTATAAATATGAACAAGAGCAGCAGCCTAAAACCAAAACAAAACAAAACAAAAAAAGTTTTGTATGTAGTGATAAATTAATGGATCAAAAAATAAAGGCTTTTTTGTATAATGCTTTTGAATAGCAAGTGAAATTTGGAATGTTAGTCCCTGCTCTTCCTCTATAATAAGCTTCAAAACAAAACAATACACATCTTTGGAGGTCTGCTTTTCCTGTTGCTAGATCCTCACATAAAACTGGACCTGGCAACAGAACCTCAATGGTTCCAAAAGAAGCTGCAAGACCTCCCTTATTAATGGCTGTAGATGCAAATAGCTGCAAATTTCATCTCCTGAACAGCTACATTAAACAAAATACATAGACCAAAAATACTACTGCCCTCTTTTTCTTTCTTAAATTTACTCTTTGATGATGTGAAAGGATTAAGTCTAAGAACAACCTCCCATAGTAACTCCATGATCAGAAAGAGTAAGCTCAGAGCTATTTCTAAAGTGGACAATTTATCCAATAATATTTTTGTCATCAGTCCTAAAATACTCTTCATTAAAGTCCTTCAACTATACCACATCACAAGAGATGGAGCTGGCCTTTAAGTAGGCAGGGTCTAAGCTGCCTGGGTCCTGAAGACCAAACAACTTTGACCTCAGACTGAAGACAGCTGGAAGCTAGCGTACCCTCCTGGGAACAACCATCAGGAGGACAATAGTTTTCCAGAAGTAGAAAGATAACACTTTTGTATTTTAAAGTAGAGTAGCTGCAATCTTCTATGGATGAAAGTTTAGCTCATTTTTTCTTTAAAGAAACTAACCTGAGAAAGATAACGTGTGCCTAGTCCAAATGGAAACTTCATTGGAACAATGGCAATCCCTTTTTTCTTCCAGTAATTTTGTTTGTTAAATTCCTTGACAGCTGTTTTCCTACTGTGGTATGCAGATTTCTCCACACATTCGTTCCAACACCGTATTAAGTTTTGTGGATCAAGCTTTTGTTTGAAGGGTGTCTGCTCATCCTCCTTATACATATTTATTTCCCTAATCTGAAATAATAAGATTAACAGATACCACAATCCAATCATATTATAGGCAGACTGACCATTTGGGGGGGGGGGAGGGGGCTAGAGGACAACTAGTCTAGATTATTGTATATTTTTTGAACGGTTACCACTTTGGTTCAGTTTGCAGGAGCATGCTACTCACGCAGAAATCAGACATTATTAAGAAAAAAGAATTTTAGCACAAATTATGTTTGATTTAGAAATGACTTGAGCTAATCCAAAGGATTTTTAACTTCACAGATGTCATTTCAGGAGAGGAGATGCTTTTATATTGTCACCTTTTCTGGTGATAAACCAGTTTTATCTGCAATGTCTGTTATCCAAGTTTCCGTCACCAGTGCTGACTGGGGAAAGCCAAACCCTCGGAATGCTGTGTTTGATGGCAAGTTTGTTTTGCAGGCGTAAGCCCAGCATCTCAAGTTGGGAATCTTGTATGCATTGTCCATTTTTAATAAGGATACTTCTGCTACCTGAAATATGGAACAAGCAGGTATAATTAAATGTTAGAACAGTGCTTCTTTCAGATGCACATTTAAATCTTACTCATCTCAAAAAGAACTAACTTGACACAATTAGCTTTAAAATCATGTTTCTGTAAGTAATTTTACTACTAATGATTGACACACATTTTTTCCACTGATTTCTCAAGTAGCATAGTACATTTCAGTTCTTCTGATACTCACAGAACACAGCTGATATTACTAGTAGTTGAGTGTCAGTAGCTGCTTGGTAAAGATTAAACTGTTAATTCATTCTTTTTAAGATTGGTTTTGCTCCTACTTTGATATCAAAAGTCATATAGAACTAAAAACAAGCAGACTAGATTTAAAGCAACAGGAGCTGTGAAAGGAACTGATGAAAGCATTCTGAATTATCACGTCATATGAAAATTCACAGTTAGGGCTTAGTTCCACCAGAAAACATATATTCTATGGTCTATTGTGTCTTCTGGTTCTTATGTGTGGGTTTTGTTTGTCTAGTTGCTTTTAAGAGGTTTCATGTGACAGACAACAACACAAGAAAAGGGAAATCCTGTATTAGGTATCTCTAAATTAGTTTCTAGGACTCAGTATTAAAATAAGTTAAAAATGTTTTGATGCCTCATGATGAGGTCACTGCCTCTTTTCAATATTAAGTAGACTTCTCAGAATGGTAAATTTAACCCTATATTCCTACTGTTTTTACCGAGCTTTAAACAGTAAACTCCAAAATATTTCTGTATATAAACAACTGAAAAGAGTTTTGTTGTAATAACTGCAGACGAATTGTGTCATATAATGGTAATTTTTCACTTAAAAAAATGTAAGTTGAAGTGTAATTTGTGGCATAAAAACAGGTGGCATGTTTTTGTTGTTACTACAACAACCATTATAGACTTGTTATGTAGTTGTATTACATTTCTAACCTATGCCAAAGTTTCTTCCCAGAAATGTCTATTCTAATCTTGATGCTTTTAATCATGGATTACTTTCCTAAAGCAGGTCATTTTTTCAGAAACAAGCTAGGCAGCAATAGTATAGACAGTTGCACTGACAGATTTCAGAGCACAGAAAATACCTGTAGGCAGGGCCGTAACCCAGAGAGGCAGTAACCTCAAAAAAAAATGTTTCACTTACTGCTAAAATAGCCTATGCAAGCACAAATATCTAGTGAATGATATTAAAGCAAGTGACATTTTTTACTTTGCAGACCTATAAGTAAGGAACTGATGTATACAGCATGTTACATGCAGACCCAGTACAGAAATGGATAGAGCCAGTAATAGGACAACTATCACTGTGATTATTTTCTGAAGACTAGGGAAGGTCTTCTCAGCTTTGTAGACACAAAACTTTAGCCAGGCACAAATGTATGTACTATGTATTTTAAAAGGAACATATTGTTATCTGATGTGTGTAATAGGAAAATAAGCCTGAGAAACCATGCATGAAGTGAATGTGTAGAAAAATACCAAAAAGAAGTATAGCACTTCACTGAACTGAATAAGGAAAGGTAAACTGCTAGGTGTAGATCTTCCAGCAACACGCAGTCCTTACAGCAAAAGACTGTATGAGTAACACTATACCTGTGCAAAGAAATATGGCATTTGTCATTTTCCATCTAATGATTCCTTCATGTTTTAAGATTCATCAGCTTATAAAATCCTTACCAGGACAGATTCATCAGGGGTGCATCCTCCATTAATGTAATATTTGGCATCCACAGCTCTGATCCTTCCATCATTCATGAAGCCAACCTACAATGAATCAACAATAACCTTCTTAGATTTTTGACATTCATTTATTTCCTGAGTGCTTGTGTATTTTGCAAATGAATATAAGCCACTCCATCAGGCTCATAGTGCATGGTTAATTTCTGAGAAACATTCACTTAAACAGTAAAAGGGCAAGAGAAAACGAAAGTATGTTCCTAAGCTATTGGTTTTCCTAACCGACATCTGTGATCCTTATAGGTACGGCATACAAGAAGCCCGCTGGGGAAGGAAGAAGCAGAGAAACTCAGTGGCTTCCTGTGTGTTGCTCAACAGATGGCTGTGTCATCTAGGAATGTTCACTGTAGACAAAGTCAAATCCCTCTCTAACTATAAGAATAGATGGCAATTGCAGCATGACATTTGCTTGTCTTAATGAAAAAAATGTTATGTTTATTTTACATCTCTTTTCAGCTGTTGAGATTAATGATAGCTGCTGAATTCTCATCATGAGCTACAGCTCATTTTCATCTTCAGGGATATATCTTATACAACCCCTTTTACTTTTCCTATGTATTAGAGATAGAAAAGGAGACAAAACTTAACCTAACGAATTGTTGTGACATGACAGTGCATGAGCAGGGAAGAGAAAAATTTCTTCCTTATGGTAACTTTTCCTGTACTCACTGTTTCTGTGAAAAAACTAGCTGCTCCCTTTTGTGAACTTAACCATATGGAGGGTTAAAAATAAAACTTTGCAGAAGAAGTCTAAGCTAGCTTGCCTTCCAGTTCCCAGGAAGAAAGACAGAAAGAGCTATAAAAGGAGAAGGACAGGAATGGAGCAGAAAACAAAACAAAACCATGCAGAGTTAGAAGCAGAAGCAGAGACAGGTTGTAAAACAACTTTATCTCTTGGTTTCTTGGCTAATAGTTTTAAAATTATTTTAATTAGTAGAACAAATATTAACCAGTAACACTGAAATCCTTATTCACAGAATATGAACAGGTGTTTTTTCACTCAGTTCTTGTGGCACTCACTTTATACTTGCCAATAAAAGGATGTCGGCCACCAGTAATTAACATATCATCCCCCCGACTCAGAATAAGACGGACAGCTCTGTTAGTTCTAAATTAACAAAAGAAAAATGAGGTTTTCAGACAAAATGAGAGATGCTATTAACAATATTAATGTGTTCTATTCATTATGAATCCAGATGTAAGCATGCGTTCAGATCAAAATTAATTTTAGTAGGCTATGCTTAAGGCTATGTCCTGAGTTCATATCATTTTACAGCTACAATCATATCTGTATTTTTATTTTACATCTTGAAAGCCAACGACATAACTCAGTGCAAATTTCTGAAGAAAAAATTGTCATTTCAATTTTAAGACTGAACCAAAGTGACCTAATAGAAGTTCTACTGATGAAGTCTTCCACTGGTATAGCAAGATCCAGAAGTTCACTTCTCGATGGTTGTCATGGTTTGAATGTATATACAAAGCTTCAGCGTTTAGGGACTAGTCCTTTTAAAACGGTCAGTCATTTCAAGAATATTTCTAGCTTATACTACCCGCAGTTTCCTCAAGTCCCTTCATCTTAGATGAGGCTAGAGCTGCTTACTGCAACTTAAGCAGTCTAACAAAACAAAGCAAACAAATATATTAAACAGTCTCACAAAATGTAAACAGTCAGGATTTTATGATTCTTTAGCTAGCAACTTTGGGGAAGGAGAAAGCATTTTAGACAAGATGTAAAACTTCTTCACCCAATTTTCTCTTCATATCTCAATACACATACATCACACCTACTTGTTTGCTGCCACTGCAGCAACTGATGCCAGTAAACCAGATTTCAGGATTTTCCCACCAAAAGCTCCACCAACTCGTTTAACATGGCACATGATCCTGTTGGCTGGAACACCTAAACTTGCAGCTACCATCTCCTGTAAAAACAGTTTTCAGCTTTTACACCAGTTACCAGGACCCACTTTCAGCTCCAACTGAGCCTGCAAGTTAGTATTCTAAAAATATTTTTTTCTAGAAAAGGGTTACGTAGATGTGTTTTTTTTTGTTTCGTTTTGTTTTAATAAATCAGCTTATAAGATTTTTCCCTTATCTCAAGTTAAAAAACAAGCAAAGAGAACAAGAAACACTCAACAGTGTTTGCATTCAAAATGTCTGCCATGGATACTGTCAAAGGGCCATGGACAGAAGTGAAGAATATACACTTGGATTTAATTATGTAAAATGTGAGAAACTTCATATACAAGAAAATGTTATTAGTTTAATTATTTGTATTAATAAAAGCATAAATTTGAGGATAATTTTTAATTTTAATAAATATATATATTTTAAATAAGCTAATATCTTGTTAGTGTCTGGAACATTCTTGCTTGAAATCTGTAATATTCATCATCTTCTCAGACAGAAAGTTCTTCATGCTTCTTGGCTATTAGCAGCATATGGTAATGGAAATAAAAGTGCTTTGAACACAAAATACCAGTGTTTGCTCTGAAATACTACCAATTTCATTCACCATAGCTACTGCTATACAGACCATACATTATGTCAGAGTTTGCTTTACCATTTTGGCATGGAACAGCAGTCTTTCCTACAACTATTTGAGTTACTTTACTCCCTCAGCAGACTCTGACTCTGCAGGGTGCTGACTGCTCCTGATCTCAATAGAAGCTAATGGAGATGAAGGATCCTCGGCACTCCCCAAGGAGTTTCTCACACATATATTAGTGGGGCATGATATACTTTGTTTAAAGTGGAATGAGAGACTTTTACTTCCTCCTCAACCTCACAGCAGAGTGGTCAGTGTACATCATTATACTGCAGTACTACAAAGTAGCTCCTGTTGCATAATCCAGATGTGCAACTTTATGCTCCCACTGTTTCTAAATTGGTAAGACTGATTTGTAAACCACACTCAGAACTCAACTGTCACAGGTTCAACCACTTTCTCTGAGAATGCTCTATATTACCTGGATAAATGCTGGATGCTGTGTTGACACAAACACATCCATTTCTTTATCCTCTCCTCTTGGAATAGCAAGGACACTCTGAGTCTCCATGTAAAAGTGTTCCTGTCCCCCAACGTGAACCTCCCCTAATCCAAAGAGAAAACCACAAGTGTTACCAGAAAAAAAAACCTGTCCATCATCACATAAATTATGGTACTCAGTGTCAAATCTACTGATGCATCTTGTGTGAAGGAACAACATTTAAAATAAAAACACAAATCAAACTCTTTGCAGGTTTAAATGATATTGTTCCATTGACATCAACAGAACTTGAATAATAGCAGAGCAATGTTGACTACAAACGTTGACAGTATTAAATTAAAAAAAGTATAAATGTAGTGGACCAGGTCAAGACAATGATGGGGAGGCTGGAGCACATGATGTATAACAAGAGGCTGAGAGAATTGATTTTACTCAGCCATAAGAAAAGGATTAAGGGGAAATTTTACTGCTGTCTACAACTACTTAACGGGAGGGTTTAGAGAAAACAGAACTAGATTGTTCTCAGAGGTGCAGTGTGGAAGGATGAGAAATGATGAACACAAGGAATTGCAACTCACTATAAGAAAAGAAGGTCACCACAAAGGTAGTCAAACACTGGAACAGTTATTTGTAGAGGCTGTGGAATCTGCACCCCTGGAGATTTTCAGAACTTGACAACATGGCACTTAGTACCTTGCTCTAACAGGAACTGCTTTGAGCATGAGGTTGGACTAGACAACCCCCTTCCAACCTAAATTATTCCGTTATTCTGTCTCAAGGACAAAGGATGAAGAAAACTTGAATGTAGCAGTAGAACCTCAAAATCACTAGGTTTAGTCACACTTTTATTCCTGACAACCAAGAGCTTTCACAGGTCTTATAGCTGTATATTGTATCACTGAAGAAATCAGACCGGCACATGAGGGACTGGGAAGCCTCAATACTGACAACTTCTCATCATACATGCTGCAATTTACCTTCAAGTATACCATCAACAGTTTCAAATGCCCGATCAACATTTCCTTGTTCTAATTTTCTTTTTGGCTCAAAGAACGAGTTGTGCTTTATAGCTTCCTACAGTGGAGAAAAAGAGAAACATTTTTTTAGTGTATTTTGAAGGTTCTCAGTTCATTATGGCATTTTACTCTCAGTAAGAATATCATTCTCTTCAGAGATCTGAGTCACCAGCTACCAAAGCCAGCAAACAACTGCATTTCATTGTTTTACCATTTTTGGGGGGGGATGAGTTTGTCTATTCAGTCACAGTAATTCTTTCCTGATGTATCCTGTTACTGATCATAGCAGTTTCTGAAGGAACTGCATTCAGTTTATTCAATCTACTCTTCCCTTTCACACACCTAGCAAGTGTCCTGGAGAGCCCAGAGTAAGAATGCAACCACATCATCCAAAGAGTAATACCATTAAGAGGAAAAGAAATCACAAAAACTAAGTAGAAAAGTAGAATTTATTACATTTGATTTGCTTTATTTTTAGTAAGATTTCCTTGAGAGTTTTGACTGTAATTGAATTTTAGTAGTTTTCCAGTCTTTAAAAAGAGACTACTTCTATTTTTATACCAGAATGACTATTCTGTTACACCCCACACACATTATGTAAACAAGTCAAAGTGACTACCAGAGCTAATGCCAGTTCCCCATTAATATTTCCTTTGTTCCTTATTTCCATCCATCTCATTTAATCCAGCATAAATTTAATTCCCCCCTATAACTCTCACATCACATTTCTAAGATATTCCATATCCTTAACATCTTTTCCCACACATTCCTCCAACATTTCCTACATCTCACCTTAACTTTGTTGGCTTGCTAACTGATCAACAGACAGAAAATGCTACAGATAATCAGGCTGATTGTTCAGCCCATATACACATGCTGGTTGACCAGCCGGTAGCTGCAAAAAGAATTAGAAACAACCAGAGTGCTCACTGCCTTCTTCTCACTGGGGTCATTAAAAGAGTTCTTGTCTACCCTTATGTTTGTTATTATGAAACCTGTGGAACCTTAATACTTTGAGGCTACTGGCTATCTATCACAAGCAGCCAAAATTAGACAAATGGTTCAAAAGTTATTTACAGAGATACTGACAGACTACCTAATTGGATGTTCATGTTCACTTTGTTTGCTTAGAAAAACATTTGAAAAAGCAAGTGAGGAACACTTCCATTACTTAAATAGATAAAACAACAAAAAAGCAATAGAAAAGAGAAGTGATTAGTACCTCAATTGTCAAGATCACTGGTTCCAGCACTTCATATTTTATCTTCACTTTTGCAGCAGCTTGTTTGGCATGAACATCTGAATCCGCAACCACAGCACAAACAATCTGACCCACACAAATTACCTATAAAATACACATCACACATGCAAAAGATAAAGAAATTTAAGAGTCAGCAGGTAAAATTCCATTACAAAGACCTGAAGTAAAACAATAGAAATTAAGAAAATAATTTAAAAAAAGATTGCTTTCAAACCTTGTCTCTTGCAAATATAATCTCCGGATCACTGGAGTAGTGAAACTCATTTGTAGCAGGTACATCATTAGCTGTTATGATATCGAACACACCCGGTCCCTTAAGAGCCTCTGAGGCATCTACAGACCTGATTGGGATGTGGGAAGATAGAAGTATAATGCATTAGTTTTTTAAACTGTTGCACATAGGCAGGGAACATAATACAGAGGTATGTTTCTTGTATTGCCAGAATCTGAACATAGGTTCAGACATGTCTTTTCCTGCTACCCCCTGCATGGGAAGAAATGCCTGTCAAAGGGAATTAAAGACTCTAGTGATTTGTTCCATTTCTAGAAAATACTCTAAACATAACAGGGAAATCATTGACCTGTTAGACTGCCTGAACTGCATCAGTTTAATAAAAGTCACTGTATAGAGTTGACGAAATACTACTGTCTCACAGAGATGAAAGGGGGATGTCAGCTCCTAGATGGTACAAAAAGAACATATCCAAACTCAGCATACTATTACCAACCTAAGAATAGGCCAGGGGACTCTAACTAGCAATGCCAGTCCTCTGTCATCATGAGTAATCCCAACCACAGCACCTGGGTACACATCTTGGTGCCTGTATGCTGGGCAGACAATGCGGATATGTGTATTCTGGTACCTTAATGTTAAACAAACTGTGTGTATATCAGTATGAAAGCATAAGTGAAAACAATTTTCTTTCAAAATACGTTTAACTTTCCATCTCCCTCTTCTACAAGTCCTTACCTGAGCCTTGCTACCTTGTTGCTGCAACATTGCAATGTTACTTCTTACATTTTGAACAATTCTTTTTTCGTAACAGAGTTGAGATTTCAAAGCTATGTTGTTGAAGCTGAGTTGAGGTGTCTCTTGGTACTGTATAGCTCAGCTCTATGTAGAGGTTCCTAGGTCAGCTCTAAGCAAGCTGGCTCATTTACCAAAAACAGTTCAACCTCATTAGGACAATAACATAGAAAAATACATAAATCCAATCAGAGCCTTCTACTGGAATGACAGTATTGCTTCCAGGACCTGAGCCAGTGTGGGTATCATGTGTGCTGTTTTGTACATATGTAATCGAACTTCATTAGTCTGCTCTAAAAATCCCAGACACTATTTCGTTAGTAACTTTCTTCAGATACACTTTGAACACTTACATAATCTTAGCATGAGCTCTGGAACTAGTGACTACCGCCAGGAAGAGCTCCCCATCCACAGAAGGAAGGTCATCAATGTAAATTGCTTCGCCAGTTGCATGCTTAATTCCAGACTGGTGCATTATAGGCCGTCCCACAGGATCCTGGGGAGACTGACTCTGACCTACATCCTGTACCATCAAAAACAACCCTCCAAACAGTTAAAAAAAAATAAAATTGTCACATTATTCTTATATTAATTAGAAAATCAGATGAAGGAAAACTATTCATATTATCCTATTCTGGTTCAATATTGAAAACAGATGAAGGACTCAACTGATGCTCCTGAGCTTTTTTTTTTTTTAATTGCTTCTCCAAGCAATTCCAAGAGCATTACACAGGTTTGTCTACTTGTATTTTTTCCTTAATCATTTACATCAAAGTGACACAAACATCAGTCTTTTTTTTTTTTTTTAATTATTGATTGGTGTCACAAGGCTCTGAAAATTTTCTGAATTACTCTCACAAGTTTCTGTTCTGTGTTTTAGCAGCATGTGGTGTTGCAGTTTGAGCTATTTCCAATGGTTCCTAGAATTTGTCTTCCTCAGTGAAATGCTGCAACTAATCAATGTAAATCCGTGAGACAATGTTTCCTCTCAATTTGATTTCCTTGCAACTGTGTATGAATTTCATGCCTTATTAACCTTATTTTGCTAGGTCTTTCCTTAAAGTTCATTTACTGTTGCCAGATAATTCTGCCATGCCAACTAATAGTTGTCCACTCCCAAACCAGTTTTTCAGTTTGTCAGCGATCTTGCTAGCTTTTTCATTTTCTGCATTTAGAACTAGTGATTTACTCTGATCTCAAAATCTATTTTCTCCTATAGGTTCCAGCACTCAGACATTCCTGCTACACATTCCTCCCTCCTGCACTTTGACACATTCTCTGCTATTAGCCCAAAGCCAAGAACAGACATTTTTCACTTGATGACTAAAGATCCTCAAATGGCTGTCTCAGCAAAATCATCCCAACTTTATCCCATATTTATCTTTCAGGATATGCTTTTTTTTTTCCCATCTTCTTTTCCCTCTAATTTTAAAAGTGTAATAAGGTTCAGATGAAGAAGTCCAGGCAGAAGACAAAGACTTACATAAATTAGGTAGAAATTTAAAGCAACAAAACAGATTTCCTGGGTTTCTAAATCTTTTATTATTGCTCAGTGCCAGCCAATCTAAATAACAAAAAAATACATCTATTTCTGTTATGTCACTTTCTTGTAGCTCAGGTATAAATTGTTGAAAGCCACAGAAAACTACTTCCCTTGATCCTAGTCCCATTGGTAAGTTTACACTGCCTTTTCTTTGAAGCTGGAGATAACGACTTGAGCAAATTTAAGTATTTTGAACTAACAAGTTATTCTAAAGAATATCTAAAATCAAACCAAAAATGTTTCCCTACATTTCATTTGAATTTTCTTTAGGTTTCTAAAAACTTGAAATTTTTACTTGCATCTTTATTAATGGTATTAAAAGATCAAAACCCCTTGCAGGGTTTTCCAGATCTAGTCACAAGGGCTGTAAAAAAACTCAGAAAATCCAAGAGTTGTTCTTTGCTACCCTCTACTGCTGACTTCTCCTTGAAGGCTCCCGTTCAAGCAGATAGCCACCATAAACTTCATCTTCTTTCCTAAATCTACAGTAAGAGCTAAGAGCCCTCTGAGAGCCTAAGAAAAGTATATTTCGAGAAAAGAACACTAACATATTCTTGGGATTTTCAATCTCTTTGATCTTGGTCCAAGATTTTTCCAATTGGGTTGAACACTGCCATATACCAAGTTTAAACATGTTGACAATGGAATTTGTTTTGCATATTTACCTTCTGTGAACTGTTTAGAAGTCAGAATATCCATATGAATCTATTTTTACTGACAGGGTTTTTCCAGTTTTGATACACTTAAAAACAAGGAATCAGAGCCTGTTGTCCTCAGTCCTTTGGAAAATTTACACCTGAGCTTCACTGTGTGGATCATGCTTGAACTAGTTTTATTATTATTTACCAAGTCTTACACACCACAGTACAATCTTAAAATAAAATCACTTGCCTGGTATATTTGGATACTCTGCGGCATTTTGGTTTGGAAGTCTTGTAGGACACTCTCATATTCCATAGGTATGCCAGGATTGTGGCAAGGGTCCTGAAGAGGAAGTGAATTATTATTAAAACTCACATTATGAATGTTACAACTAAAAAAAGCTAAGAACCTAAATCACTAAATACACGCTCTTTATACAGAAAATTCCTTGAAGACTCTCACAAGTTAGGCTCTAAAATGGCAATTTGAAAAGAATGTAGATTTTTAAGATTTCACTAAATGATATTTAAAAATACATTAAATTTGACAAATGTGTGTGTTTCAAGTAAGCAAAATAAAGCAGGGATAGTCAGAAGACCTTCCTTCTTTAGTCTAACCAAAACTGGCATAGAATCATTCCTAGTAAATTACCTAGTAACGGTAATTCAGAAGAAATTGCTTATGGTAATACAGAAAAGAAAGGCAACAGGTATGGTTTCCCTCAGAAGAATGGATGAAGAGAAAAATAAATAAATCACAGCTAGAATTTATCAGGCCAATCAGACTTTAGATTCCTCCTTTCCCACTCAACAACTTAAACAAGGAAGAGGGTTGGTTTAACACATACAGTTACTTTTCAAAGTGTTTATATGTATTTTATTTACTTTTTGAACTACAGAAAGATGGGGTAAGATACTGACACATCAGTATTGATACACTGTTGCATTAATATTGCTCAAATTTTTACTATTATTATTATTTACTATTAACAGCCTAATGTACAAGCTACCTTGGACATATAATATATTTAGGCACATAAAAGTTAAGCAGACACCTCTCCATCAGTTTCTTTGGGACTTAAGTAATGTGGATCTGAACCCAAAAAGGACAATATTTAGCAGACTGTACATACTCAAACATTAACAGATAGCAAAAAAAACCACCAACAACAACAAACTTCATTTGCTTGCAAAAAAGCAAACATGAAAAATCAATTTACCATTGTTTTCAATGACTGCAATACTTCCAGGAAAAATCTGTAGAAGAAACTGACTATCAAAGTATTTTTATATTCTACTACTTTCCCACCACAGGCTGAGCCTGGAAGAGCTATTTCTTTAAGGACTAATCTGGAAGCTTCATCGAGCATCTGTTCATTCCAGTATCTGTCAAAAAGAATAACGCAGACACCATCAGACAAGAGCTCAAGATAATTATTTATATATATATATATATATATATATCAACACACACACAACTGTAGTAATACCTTTGTACCCTCCTGCTTACAATGAAACTATTGATTTTAATGATGGCTTGCAACTTTGAAAATAGTGTAGATCAATGTTGCTCACAGAAGTGAGGTCCCTTAAGTCAGAATTATTAAGTCTTATGCCAGTCTTTTCTTAAAAACAAACAACAACAACAAAAAAGCTATTACATTTTTGAAACTGATTTAACACTCTTATGGATTACCATTGTTCCACAGATACTGCCCTATATTTAAAGAAAAGTGAACAACAACACTGGTGCAAACTGGAGATGCTTTTAAGTGATCTGATTAATGCTCAATTGCTGTTCCACATTTTCTTAAAAGGCCTTCCTTGAAGTATCTCAAACACAGTTAATTCTCCATAGTTACACAACCCTAGATATCAGAATATAAATCTGTTGGAATAAATTTAAGCACATAAAGCAGAAAAAAAAAATTAGTGAAATGGTTGTGTATTAATTGGTTAAAAAAAAAAAGTCCGGAAGGGATCCGTTTAGATAAATGGAGCTTGAATTATTTGTAGATTTTGTGCCCTAAGCCTTGGAAAGATGCTGCAAAGGGGAGAAAAATGTCAGGGATGAACATCAGAAATTATGATCTTGTAGATGACGAGATATTGAAAATGTTAAGGTCTGACGTGTGTTCCTAAGTTTCTTGAGCACATCTGAAATTTCCATTCCTTGTATCTATCAGAGCCAAACTGAAGGACTTGGGAACACTGATGCTAGGGGATCATCAAACCTATGGGACCCAGCATCATCTCCCAATGCTTTTGTACAAGTACACAACTATGTATACCTCATCTGCTTATTTCACAGCTCAAATCTCACATCTCTCTACATACTTCACATCTCACATCTCTCTACATACTTCACACTGGAATTGCACCCATGTGCAGACTCCAAAACATAATGATCCTAAAAAGTCATTGTTTGGGCTTGACCAGACCATTTGCTTGAACATGTGTGGCATAAGTGAGGTAACTGAAATCTCCCATGTGCTTTCATGCTGCAAGGAAATACAACCAAGCTCTCAAAATCCGTTTATTCTGAGATGTAGAAAACACTGAGAAATTTTACCTTCCAATAAGTGTCCAACAGGTTTTTTTTGCACAGACAGTGGTTGAGGCAGCACCTCCATAGAAAATGCTTAAATCCTTTATTTTGTCTGTACCTTCTTCAAAAAGGACTCTCATTCCAGCGTTAGTCGTTGGGAGAGCATTTTCTCTCCTTGGTGCTTGTCGAAATGCAGAGATATACTCTCCCTGAATAAGATCAGACAGAAGTGGATAACCTGCACACATTAGTATCTGAAAGCAGAACTTGCTTTTACACTACATGAGGCAAGAGAATCAAAATGAACAGCACAAATTCGACTTCCTGAGCATTCAAGACCATACACTTCCTTCCATTGATATTTCAGTAGCTGTACCTTTCTTTGATGTTCTAGCAGTCTCTTTTTGATCTTCCATTACCTACGCAGTTCAGATGACTAAATTTTCTCATGGTAGATAGACAGAAGATAGGGATCTTGTGGAGGGAAGAAGAATAGTGGGGCTGCATTTATAACAAGACCAAAAGCTTAGAGGCTTCAAAGCATTGCCTGACTTCAGCACTCAGATAACGTCACCCATAATTATTTTACAAAATCACATACTCATCATTGCAAACAACACCAGTTAAAGACTATTACGCAGTCCAGCAACATTTACAGAAGCACAAAGCACATGTATAATCTTATCTAATCGTAGAAAAAATCTTCAAAAGGTGATAATGCTTTACCTGCCTGATGCCAACCATACCACGTGTGGGCAGCCTGTTTGGATGAGGACTATGACAGTTTGTCCAAGAACCGTTTCTGTAGTGAACTGGTAATTGTTATTGCCCTCATCATTTTAGAGTAAACTTTTGTATGAATATCACACTACATATCACTATTTACCTACTGAGTTGTGTTTTTTGGCTGAAACCAGGAGATAGTACAACACTATCAGGAACAAATGTAAGGGCAGTAACAGTGTTACTTTGTTACTTTAAACATATGGATTATGCCCCCTTCCTGCTATTCATTTAACAGTCTGCAATTCTACCTAAAGCAAACCTAAATGTACTTGTAACTTACCTTCCTAGAATGGGGAATATGGACAGAGACTAAGATCTCTTCTGGCATAATGGTATTGTTACCAACTCCATCTGCAAAAATATCACTCAGAGGAATCCGCCTCTTTCTTCCTAAAAAAAAAATAAAAAATCCCACACCCAGAAACTTCTGTACAATTGTGCAACTAACATACATTGAACATTTTTTAATTGGCAAAAAATACATGCATATTTCATGAGTAAATAATTTTGGAGTTTATAAAACATCTTATCAGTGGTAATGCTCTATAAATATGCTCTACCAGTGGTATGCTTTATAAATATATGATTGCTCTACCTTTCAAAGTATCATAACACCAGAATCCTAATAAAAGGCACAGAGAACTATCCCCATTCTGTAATCTTCCCTTCTGATGCTATTGCAACAACGATCCCTTCCCCTGCTCCTGTCAATCTATTCCAAATCTCTGCAGCTGTTGTCATCACTATGTTTTCTATTAAAGTATAAGGAGTGAGTAAGAACACTGAATGAGAGAGATGTGCTGCAAAAACGCAAAACTATTTTTGTGTGCGTCTGTCTTGAGACTGAGCAGTTCCAGGTGTCCAGAGGGAACAAATGCCTTTTCCTTTCTCTTTTTGGTAGATTATTCTAAAAGTGGCTATGTTTATCATTCTATGATAAGTAAGATTAAAAGGTGGAATTTTCAAAAGGGAAGAGGACAAAATTACATCAGGAACCAAAATCTGTAAGAGCTTTTTGAACACTTAAACATCTATGCTACATAAGTTACGCCAATATCACTACACAGTTAAGCTAGCAAGCCTTCCTAGTGGAAATACAATATAAATTTTAACACATAAAGTTGATTATATTAATTAAACAAGCTCCATTGGCTCAAGACATTTTGCCAGTAAGACTGCAACTATACCAGCAAAGCAACTGTCAAGTAGAATTGTGATCCTGCAAAAACACAAAGGTATAAAATACACATTGTGCAGATGGAAATCCACACTGATCCACCATGTGCATTTATCAGATGAAATCAAGGTATCAAGGTATGTGTATTTATGTATATATATGTTTACTAATCTTCCATGTCCATGCTACCTATGGTGTCCATTGTATTTTTAAGTATATGATTTGTAATTACTAGACAATGCATGTCTTACAGTAACCCTGATCTATCCCAAAACTTTGTACAAACAGATAATCATCTGTGCTATTTTTAAGAGGTTCATAGATTAAAATATTCCTCTCACATTCAGTGAGCCTGATACTGTAAGACTGGTTGCTTTACAGCAAGATTACTTTCTTAATGTTTTCATGTTATATGTGATGATGACACTGTAGTCTATTCATCCTAGAATACCACTTAGCATTAAAATTGCATTCCTAAAAAACATAACCAGTGTAACAGCAAAACTTTAGTACAGGAATTTTATTTTGCTGAAGTGTAAATCTGAAAAGTAACACTTAAAAATAGCAGCACTGACATTTCTGGTGTTTTGCCTTTGCAATTGCACCCAGAATACACTTGGTTTATATACATTGCCCAATCCCACCTGTGAGCCTGCCAGAATCTGGGAAAATGCATTTTCCTTTACACTATGATTTAAGAGAAATACTAAGAAAAAACAGTGTCTCTGTAACCTCCTTTTCTTAAACAATCCACATTTCCTATGTTTCACTGACTACTTATTGGTAAGGAAACACACTAAAAACCTGTGAAAATGCCTGAAATCCTCTTCCAGCAGTAAAATTCTTCCAGGCTAACAGAAAGAGGCATCAGTCAGTGATTCTATTCATCATTCAAATAAATAGGCATGTCACTGGAATTGTTGAGTGAGGAGATGCAAATGTGTATACACTGACTTTTCAGAATGACATTCTGACAGGTATTTCTGTACTTCAATAGCTAACTATGAAGGAAGAAATCAAGGAAATCATACACAAAAAAACTATGATTTATCTCTTTCATGAAATCCTGGCTCAGAAGCAAATGCATAAATAACATGTATTTCATGGTGCTGAGTAAAATATTACATGGTCTGAAATGGTAACATACACTCTGGATCAAGGGCAAGAATAGGTTTTAGAATCATAGAATCAAAAATAGGACGTAAGACATCTGGAAAGGAGGACAGCATGCAGTTTCAAGCCACCAGACAGCCGAGTCTACCAATATTTCATCACCCTTCCAATGGTAAAGTAGCACACAAGGAATGGAGCTATCTGAGGGGAGTATCGAGTGATGGAAAGAAAATGAAGAAATAGGCATGGAAAAAAGTGCTGGACTAGTGGCTCCTGTATTTATTGGAAGTACATGTGAGGAACAAGAAACTACAGTTCCTGTCAGGGCCAGAGGGTAATTTAAAAACCAGGGCCAAGTATCAGTTAAAGAGAAAACTACCTATCAGAGGGGTGGGGAAGTAGTATACAGACAACTCAGATTACCAGGTTTTATGAATGCTTTCGGCAATTCACTGCCCACAGAAGTACATATGATCTGGATGGTCTGAATGCTTACTTTGACATGAGAATCTTTGACATGTTCTTACTTAGCAAATTGCTTCTCTTGCAGACATGATCTTCTATGTGAGTGGGAAAAGGGTTCCTTAACAAGCACTCACCAGTCACCCCTGCACCCCATACAGTAGCATCCTGCACCTCTGACACTAGTACAGAGAAAAGATATCTCCTCTTACCTTTTAAAGCCAGATTAAGCATACAGTTGCTAGCTGCCAGAATAGGATTCAAGTCTGAGGTTGATTTTCGACTTATAATGTTTCCACCTAAAGACTTAGGGAAAAAAAAAATTCTCACCTCTCTTCACTGCCTTCACATTTTCATGTTCTGTCATTATAAATAAGATTATACACATGTTTATGCATATTAAAAGCTCAAAAAGATGCACTGATAGAAAATTAACAACTAAAGACAATTAAAGATGCAAGTTGTACATGTGGTCAGAAGCAATTCAACATAGTTTTGTTCAACATGCAATTGGCATTTTAATTGACAGACAACATACAGCAACATTTCTTATCTGTTCTCCACCCAGTGTTCTTAATTGCTTCAAGACAGCACGGAAAATCTTTGTCTTCTCCTCAGGTAACTTTGAGATTGCATTTCTCAAGATGTCTTTAACTAGAGACAGGCTGCAGGCAGCTCCTAGAGTTAATCCTGTAACCAAAATATTACGAAAGTGTAATGTGAGCATTGCTTTATTGTCTGGGTTTTAAACTATGTTCAGACTGTAGAGTTAGGACTGTTCATGTGCAATACAGGTAGATGTAAGGTGAAGGGCCTTTGCATATTAAAGGAACTGTGACCTTTCAATTCAGGAGACTGAGGGTAAAGTTTCATGAAATTATGAAGTTGAGCTAATGGCTCAACATGTGTACAAAAAGGGAAGGAACTCTGTTGTCTGCTTCCAGCTGCTTCACTTGCACCAAATTTGTCAAAGTGTTTGTGTGAAGTTTCATTCAAAGTTGAGGCAGCTTCAATGGGCTCTTCCTATTTTAAACACTATTTACATTCTAGTTATTCTTCTAATGTAGCATTTGCAACAAAGTAAGTAATGCTAACACTGAATACGGTATTTTTCCCCCACTAGAAAGATTAGTGATAAATTTTTATATTAAGACTATACTTTTTAAATTTTTCAATACTATAAAATGGTAAAAAGAAACTTTTAATTCAAAATTATTAATGGGTTTCATTTATGTAATGTGTGAATTTTCTGAATGGAAACTTGTATCACAGTATCACAGATTTCTAGGTTGGAAGAGACCTCAAGATCATCGAGTCCAACCTCCGACCTAACACTAAGTACTCCACTAAACCATATCGCTAAGCTCTACATCTAAACGTCTTTTAAAGACCTCCAGGGATGCTGACTCCACCACCCCCCTTGGCCGCCCGTTCCAATGCTTAATAACCCTTTCGGTAAAGAAGTACTTCCTAACATCCAACCTAAAACTCCCCTGTCGCAACTTTCGCCCATTCCCCCTCGTCCTGTCACCAGGCATGTAGGAGAACAGACCAACTCCCACCTCGCTACAGCCTCCTTTAAGGTAACTGTAGAGAGCGATAAGGTCGCCCCTGAGCCTCCTCTTCTTCAGGCTGAACAAGCCCAGCTCCCTCAGCCGCTCCTCGTAAGACTTGTTCTCCAGACCCCTCACCAGCTTGGTCGCCCTTCTCTGGACTCGCTCGAGCACGTCCATGTCCTTCCTGTAGCGAGGGGCCCACAACTGAACACAGTACTTGAGGTGCGGCCTCACCAGAGCCGAGTACAGGGGCACAATCACTTCCCTAGACCTGCTGGCCACACTGCTTCTTATGCAGGCCAGGATGCTGTTGGCCTTCTTGGCCACCTGGGCACACTGCTGGCTCATATTCAGCCGACTATCAACCAATACTCCCAGGTCCCTCTCGGCCAGGCAGCTTTCCAGCCACTCATCTCCCAGCCTGTAGCTCTGCTTGGGGTTGTTGCGCCCCAGGTGCAGGACCCGGCACTTGGCCTTGTTGAACTTCATACAGTTGACCTCAGCCCATCGCTCCAGCCTATCCAGATCCTCCTGCAGAGCCTTCCTGCCCTCGAGCAGATCGACACACGCACTTAGCTTGGTGTCATCTGCAAACTTACTGAGGGTGCACTGGACGCCCTCATCCAGATCATCGATAAAGATATTAAAGAGGACCGGCCCCAGTACCGAGCCCTGGGGGACTCCACTAGTGACCGGCCTCCAACCAGATTTGACTCCATTCACCACAACTCTCTGGGCCCGGCTATCCAGCCAGTTTCTAACCCAGCGAAGCGTACGCCAGTCCAAGCCCCGAGCAGCCAGTTTCTTGAGGAGAATGTTGTGGGGAACGGTGTCAAAAGCCTTACTGAGGTCAAGGTAAACCACATCCACAGCCTTTCCCTCATCCACCAAGCGCGTCACTTGGTCATAGAAGGAGATCAGGTTCGTCAAGCAGGACCTGCCTTTCATAAACCCATGCTGACTGGGCCTGATCGCCTGCTCGCCCTGCAAGTGCCGCGTGATGACCCTCAAGATAATCTGCTCCATGAGCTTTCCTGGCACTGAGGTCAAACTGACAGGCCTATAGTTCCCAACTTGAATTCAATTAAAAATATAACTCAAAAGAGAAATAATTTTCACTGGATTTTATTAAGTAAAACTATATTAAAAATTGTGTATTTAAATAAAAATTTAATCAAAACATGCTCTGCATTGAAATCTAATTAAAGAGAGGAAATACTCTTCCTGGTTGGCAAACTAAACCGAATCTCTCTCGTGTTAGAATAAGCCTTACACTCCAATGACTAGATATTATTTGTAGAATAAAAGAAACCATAAACATTCTCCATGCTTCTTCTAAATTACCAACCATTTTTCAGCTAAGAACAAACTAATCGTTGGCTGGAACTGGCTGACTGAACCAAACTGAAGAAGATGTTCTAGATGCAATGACAGTAACGTCAAATACAGTTTCCCACTTCAAAAATGTGGCTTCAGGCATGTAGTAAGTATCCTTCATCAGATACAGGGCCTGATTTTCCTTAAAACTTAAGCAGTAAATATGCACAATGTAATTTATATTTAATTAATTTATGCTATTATAGGAAGTTTAAAATCTATTTTTAGTTGCTATTTCAAAATTAAATAGAACTTATTTTAAAGCTAAAACCTAGTTTACCTTCAATATGAAAAAAATCACTGTACTGATCTTAAACATATAAATTGAGGTACAAGGGTATTAATTTGTAATAATTAATGCTGTTATGTTTGAGAACAAGATTATTTAATGCGAATTAGCTATCCCAGTTGAATCACAGACTTTTTTTTCTAATGTAGACAATTGTACAAAGTTGTTAACATTCTGTGGTTCTCTATGCTATGCAACATAACATGGTATAAAACTGTACTATGTGCTGGGACAGTGGCTACAGACAGCCACCTTGATCCAGGAAACAGCCAAGCATGCTTAGGCATGACTGGAGAGCCAAGATCATTGTACAGCACTTCACACCTTCAGCATGATGGAATGGAGTAGCATCCCCTACTGCAGAGGAATCTCCCATGTCTGAAACAAAGAGAAGTCTACTGACCATCACCCGTGCACTTCACCACATTCAGATCCGGGATTCTTGCTGGAGAAATAACAACTGGATGGAACATGCCTCCAAATTTCATCTCAGGTCCTACCAAATGGGAAGGCACAGACATAAATGCTTATTCCATAACTGCAGTTCCAACATAGAGGAGCCTAAGCTTACAGATAAAAACATATAATGAATGACAAACATAGTCCCACTCCTCCCATGGAGGCTGAAACAATGGCAACAGAAGACATTCAGATCATACATACCCACATTGGTGTTCCCAACAACTAGAGGTGCTTTGGGGTAGGCAGCTTTCAGATCTAGTAATTCATCTAAATTTACAGGAGAAATCCATGTCATTCGTTCCCCGTGAAAAAACAGAGTTCTTTTTGGTTGATTTTCAGCCATTCTCTGATGGAGAAATATAGCAGATTTACATATTTAGACACAGAGACAGGTGGCAGGGTCTAACAGACATGACATTAGACTGGAAGTAAAAAGAAGTTCTTAAAATATGGTAATTCTACTTAATCCTTCAAAAATGCACAGAAGGGGGACTGTTAGGCTGGTCTTTTGCACATTGGTTATTTTTTTAAATTTTGACTGTAAGTCCAATAGGCTGATAGACCAGACTGATCATAAATATAATAAATAGCCCACAGATAAACAAAAGTTCAAGTAGATCATGCAATTGCTGAAATTAATAAAAAAGTAATTAAAAATACTTAGGGAGGTGTTTGCACCCTTTGTTTGGAGGTCACCAGTGACACCAGCAGCCACATTCCTTTATGTAAACACATGGATGTGTCTGGATGTTTTAGCACTGTTTACTGATCAGTTGGAAAAACCTTGTGAACTGGTGTAGGTACAAATACATAGGCAGGAACACCTATCTCACAGTTCTCAACTTTTCTCTGTAAGCAGACAGCTAGCTATAGAGAATTTGGCTTTGAATCTATACCTTGACAATAATGCAAAGGAAGCAGCTTTTAGTTTTTCTAGGGCATATACTGCTCTCAATAATCAAGGATTACTGACAATTTCTATTCCAGTGTCCTTATTTCAGCTGCTTATATCTTTGCCCCACTTGAATCACTGGAGCTAAACACTCCCCAGACTGGCTAGCCATTTAAGGCTGACTTTTGATAGAGAAGACCAGCAAAACTATTAAGCCACAAAATGGGGAAAATGTAATATTTTGCCAATGTTAGATAAAAAGTATTTGCCAGTTTACTAGGAAGCATTTGTACATTCAGGTGCTGCACTGAACACTCCCTTTAGGTTACTTTGTCTTCTCACCTAATGCTTAATTCTGCAGCTTCCCGATACGATTTTTTGTATGTGATTATTCAATGAGATCACTGGGGGAAAAAATAACATTAAAAATCAATCCAGAATGATATGACATATTTTTCTGATGAATCACTGCTAAGCAGGACGTCAGAATGAGTTCTGAACTATGGACTACAATGAAGGAAAAGACAGAACTGAAGAGTAGTCTGTAAGTAGCAAAAATTACCATTAGTTCTGGAGGAAATATAAGCTCCTGAGTGGGATCTAAGGGCTGGAATTCATCTGGTGAAAATAGTCTGGTGGAAACCTTAAAACGACAGGAAACAAGCAAAGACACGATCTATTTTTTTCTCTCATTCTTATTTCCACACAAAACAAAACCAAAAAAAAACCTGTAATGGTCCCACTGAAGCCAGTACAAAATCAGCAATTCCATTATCTTTCGGATTTTGTGCTAAATTACCATGCTTCATTTGAAGCTGCAGGTGAAGGAAGTGGTCATAACAGTTTCTCAAAGTTTACTCCTAACATAAATGTGCGTATTAGCATGTATAGAGGCAAGTAACTGAAAGACTAACTACAGGCTTCCTGGTGTCCTACTGTAAGAAAGTAGCTGGTTTCATGCCAACCTACAGAATCCAAAAGGCAGAGAAGCAGATCAGATATTATTGAAAGAAAATTGAGAACGAAGTCAAACATACATGAATAAAAGGTTTCTTATAACACTACAATCATGACTTATTTTTTAGGAACATAGCAGTTTATTGGATTCAAGCCAACGGTTAAATTCTGAAGAGATCAATGGTTACATTCAGATCATCACTTGTTGGTTTTAGACAGTTCCACATATGCCCTGATTTTTTGCATAATGCAATGATTGCTACATCATCTCCTTCTCATAAAAAAATACACATATAAGCCTTGATTTTTAGAAATATTTCCAAATTTCTTGTGAGGAATAATAAAATATCCGATTTTATACATAACAACTGTAATATTATGGAAGGTGAATAAGGTGGAGGGTATAAATAGAATATGCCTATATCTTGAATAGTTACAATAAATACACAATGCAAGACTTTTTTCTGTAAGTTTTTATATCCAACTAGTACAGTTAAAATACTTAAAATCCTACCTTCTCTTCCTTGTCAAACAAATCCTCTTCGTGATCCAAGCAACACTTTCCACTTGCTTTACTTTGACAACAAACAGATTCCTAAAGTAGGAACATTCTATCAGTAAAATAGTGCCCAGACTGGCACTAAGTTAAAGACTGCTTGAGCCATTAAGAGTCTCTCCTTACATTTCAATGAAGTTCTGGATAACATTTAATAATTAACTGCATCGGAAGGATTTGTGTGTAAAAGAAACAATATCCAAAAATATCTTAAAATCTTGTGATGTTGAAGTCCTTAATATAAAATATTTCATGTTATATGAAATTTGGTGGACCTTGTGAGAACACACATTCAACATTATTTCTTCTGTCCACAGTTCAGTCTCCCATTTCTTTCATTGCAGGTCTCTGACATGTTATTTATGCCAGTATCGACCCATGATAAAATACATGTAGTTACTTTGGATTACCCTTCATAATCCATGCTAGACACCAAGTTCCCAAGTTCCTTTTTTTTTTTTTTTATTTAAATAAACAAGCTAGGCCACTAGACACCTTATTCATCATCAGGAAGTGTGAGTGGGAGATAGACAGGTGGAGCAACTCCCTGCAAGGCCTGAAGGAAAGGCACTGAGGTCAGACACCCCAAACCCTCTGCCGAGCAGAGGGAGGGGACCCAGGAGATGAGGAGGAATGGAAACAGGTCCCTGCTTGACGTCGCAGGCAACTCCTCTCCCTACCGGCTAAGCCTTCCCAGGTGCCCTTACACAACAGGTTTGAGGCCTGGAGCTTGAGAGACTGGTGGGTGAGGATGAGTTTAACAGTCTACCCAGGAGGATGCCTAAGGCAAGGAAGTTGACTCCACGCCTCAGGACTGCCTCCACTAAGAAAGAAAGAAGGGTGATTGTTGTAGGTGACTCCCTTCTCAGGGCAACAGAGGTTCTTTTTATTTCTCTTTAATATCTTTATCGATGACCTGGATGGGGGGATCGAGTGCACCCTCAGTAAGTTTGCAGACAACGCCAAGTTAGGTGGGTGTGTCGATCTGCTCGAGGGTAGGAAGGCTCTGCAGGAGGATCTGGATAGGCTGGACCAGTGGGCTGAGGCCAACTGTATGAGGTTCAACAAGGCCAAGTGCCGGGTCCTGCACCTGGGGCACAACAACCCCAAGCAGCGCTACAGGCTGGGAGATGAGTGGCTGGAAAGCTGCCTGGCAGAGAAGGACCTGGGAGTATTGGTTGATAGGCAGCTGAATATGAGCCAGCAGTGTGCTCAGGTGGCCAAGAAGGCCAACAGCATCCTGGCTTGTATAAGAAGCAGCGTGGCCAGTAGGTCTAGGGAAGTGATTGTCCCCCTGTACTCGGCTCTGGTGAGGCTGCACCTCGAGTACTGTGTTCAGTTGTGGGCCCCTCGCTACAAGAAGGACATCGAGGTGCTCAAGAGAGTCCACAGAAGGGCGACGAGGCTGGTGAGGGGTCTGGAGAACAAGTCTTACGAGGGGCGGCTGAGGGAGCTAGGATTGTTTAGCCTGGAGAAGAGGAGGCTCAGGGGAGACCTTATCACACTCTACAGGTACCTGAAAGGAGGCTGCAGCAAGGTGGGGTTTGGTCTATTCTCCCACGTGCCTGGTGACAGGACGAGGGGGAATGGGTTAAAGTTGCGCCAGGGAAGGTTTAGGTTGGATATTAGGAAGAACTTCTTTACTGAAAGGGTTGTTAGGCACTGGAATAGGCTGCCCACGGAAGTGGTTGAGTCACCATCCCTGGAGGTCTTCAAGAGACGTTTAGATGTAGCACTTAGTGATATGGTTTAGTGGAGGACTTGTTAGTGTTAGGTGAGAGGTTGGACTGGGTGATCTTGGAGGTCTCTTCCAACCTAGATGATTCTGTGATTCTGACCTGCATCTCTTAACAGAGGAAAAATACATGGTCTTATTAAAAATCTTCATGGCCTGTATATAAGAACCATAAAACAGTTTGGGTTGGAAGGGACCTTAAAGATCATCTAATTCCAACCCCCCTGCCATGGACAGGGACACCTTCCACTAGATCAGGCTGCCCAAAGTCCCATCCAACCTGGCCTTAAACACTTCCAGGGATGGGGCATCCACAGCTTCTCTGGGCAATCTGTCTAAATTTCTAATCTAAATGCCATATTTCATAATAATTCATACTCCTCATACACCATGTCCATAGGAACATATGAACTAAAACATTAGTTCATAAACATACTGAAAGTGCTAATAGGCACAATCTATTTGTACTTTAAGAGAGTACTAATAATCACAACAAAGTTATGATAAAACTTCTATAATCACTACTCCTCACCTTACAAAAGGTTTTACAGGCATCTAGGATTGGCCTATATCCAGTACAACGGCACAAGTTTCCTGAAAAAAAAAAAAAAGGAAATCAATAAAAAAAAGCCTTTGTTCTAATGATGTGGGAGTAAAATGCTTTTATATGAGGTTTGGATCTTTGAGGCTGAAAATAAAGTTTTTGGTCTCCGAAAGACATAAAAAGATCACTGTGTCACTAGACTTAAGACCCTGCAGCTCCCAAGAGAAAAGGCTGTTGTTTCCAGGGGAATATGAGATACTTGAGAGCTGCACTAGAAAGAACAGTGACTACATCTTAGCAAACAGGAGACAACAGATTATACCCACTCAAAATGTTTTTCCTTTCCTCCAACCTATTTTTAATAGTGAAGCTTAGCATTATACCTCCATCTAGTTCATCTCATAGTAACATGAAATGTCTGAGTCCATTATAACTCTACAGCATAATTGAAAACATATTTTACCTGCAAAAAATGTTCACATTTGCCCTTAGTAAAGATGGCCTGCATACGTCTCTACCTTATTTGACTGTTTTATCCCTACCACAAAGGGACCCTCTTCCTGTGAGGTTTATGACATTCTCAACTCCAGATGTAATAGTATCTCAGAAACTTTCAGAGGCAGCTTCTTCTCCAGTGTACTGTCATTTTTGCACATCTGATTTAAAACACTTCAGAAGATGCATATGAGGATATTTTGAACACCTGTCCCTGAGCAATCCACAGCTCCATGATTCATATTCCACGATAAAAGAATGACAGGAAATAAAATGTCAGTGTCCAGTAGCAACTCTGCTGGGAAGCGCAATTTAGAGTACACACATGCATGTTTACCCACACAGACTTGCGCTCGTATATGCAAAGCATCAGAAGAAAATGGTTCAATGACATACCTACAAATTAAAAGTGGCAATATTTACCAGCCAAAGCTGCAGTCATCTGCTCTGAAGTTGGTTCTGGGTAGTTTCTTAGTAATGTGTATATGGACATCACCATTCCAGGGGTACAGAAACCACACTGGGAGCCATGGCACTTGGCAAGCCTTTCCTGAAATATAACACCACAAATGGCACTCCTTTCAATGTACTTCACCTTTCTAATAAACTCTCTCACATATAGGAAACCCATACTAAATGCTTTCTTGATGGTAAATCAGACTTCTTAAGGAAAGCAATTTAAGCTCCAAATAAGAGTAATTATTCTGGGCATGAAAGCCTAACACACATCACCAAGGAAGCTAATTAACCTTCAGTGGGCTTTTGCCTTTTTTGCTTCCATACTAAAACATCAGCTAAAGGGCATTGTCCAAGATGTGTCATTACCTCAAATGGAATGGTAAGCCTGATTCACTGCAACAATTATTATGTACCAACTATTTGATCAGGGTGTCAGTATTACTGCAAGGTCCATCATGAGCTACACATCATCAGTCTTGATCAACCAACCATCAGAAACTCATGTTGTCTTCTGTTATCATTTATCAGGGGGAATAAGCAACATATGAAATACCCATGCCCTGATTCCCATGCACTGCCACTCAAGCCAGCCCATACAAAGGAAGAAATCAATAATCTTCTTACACAATGACAATGCATTCTTACCTGAACTGGATGAACCCTGCTTTTTGTACTTCCAACACCTTCCACTGTGGTGACTGCCACACCATACAAGGAGCAAATAGGAAGCAAGCATGCATTTGCTGAGTAGTGTCTTTGGAACATTAAGGGGAATAAAGAACTTAAAACACATCTGAATATTATTTTGTGGTAAAGTAAGACTTAGTTTATACTTACAAAGCAGTCATTACTATCATTTGGAATGACAAGAGAGTAAGCGCTATAGAAGAGATTACTTACTGGCTGTGTTTCTTGTCCCCAGTACAAAGACTGTACCTACAAGGACATAATATTGACAGTTCTGGAGAATTTACATCTTCCCTAATACTTCAGTCTTTTCTAATTGCCCTCTCATTTCTCCTGCCCACAATCAACCTTTCAAGTGTGTTTTGGATGAAGAAGGTGGGGAAGGGAGAGTTGGTGTAGTCCTCTGAAAGAAGAAAAAAATTATTGCTGATAATTTGAAATCCAAGTTTCTGATCCAAATGAAATTCTAATGTAAAAAAAATAAAAATAAAAATCATTCTAAACAGGAACAATGTACCAAAATGAAAATTCTGTAAAGCTTTTTGTCATTAACAATAAAATGTTTTGTTTTACTTTAGCTGAAATGTTTCTTTTTGGTAGCATCATTATAATTCTTTTAACACTTAAAATAACATTAAACATTTCATTTGCATTGTACTCCAACATAATGCAATTGTCTAAAGGAACAACTAGAACATTTTGATATCCTCCCCCCCACACACACCTGAAAAGATACTCCGTTGACAATGACAGTTACTATTTAACAATTTGACTAAGTTTTTTCAATTTAAATGTAATTTATTCCTGCTTTTAGTTTAACAAAACTGTTTTTGAGTTTCAAAATCTCTTTTGGGGGAAGACAGGGAGTTAAGCATTAGAGGGCTGGGCTGATCCAACTCATGCTTCTGGCTGCCCTGTTCTCCCACTACTTATATGACAGAACTGCAGGGAGAAGCTATGTTCCTGTGATCACCACAAAGGATGTTAAATTAATGCTTCCTAAAGAGAAAACTCCTCACTGCAGCTGTCAGGTTGTATTAGCAAATTAAGCATTTCAACAAATTTATAGCTGAACGAACAGTTGATTTTTTTTTTAAACCATGCCCTTCTTTAGATTAAAGCGGCTCTTCCTTCTGGATTCTTTTACTAAAAAACACATGTATTACAAATGTTTTTGTTTGTTTGTTTTTCAAGTTTCATACCTGGAAACTACATTTACAGTCATAAAATTTTGCATAAAGCTTTACAAATTTTCTGTTAAGGATACCGTATCTTCTTTGAAGCTGGCTCATAAGTTGATATCATCACCGTACAGGCACCACAGCCACCTCCTCCACAGCCATACTTAGTTCCTGTAAGACGGACTGAAAGTGCTACCATTAGGGAAAAAAAAAAAAAGTCTTGGCCTTTATTCTTCTATAAAGCTTGAGGACCATCTTTTTTCCTGAACTTTTATGGAATACATAATTGGTTAGGTACAATAGCATATATATTGGATTCTTTCTTATACTGGATTAAAATTTTCAGTGAAAATAAGATTGAAGATAAGGAAAAACAAACAAAATCCTGTTCACAAGGAAAAGTGAAACTCGATTCTGAATTCTTTTGAAGGAGTAATTTGGGTGAGAAACAGTAAGTGAAAAAGTTTTACAAGTGAAAACATGAAAAGAAAAAACTTCTAACAGGCAAACTAGTTATATATCCAGCAGGACACTGGTTATCCAAACAGTACAAAGTACAAAGAACATCCAAAGTTTTCCCAGAAGTGCCACTGGAAAAGTAACTGGAAAAAACCCAAGACCTCTTGCACCAATTCTTATTCTCACCAGCCCCTTCCATGAGCTGATCAATGATGAGCTAATTAGTGACTGAGTCACTAATCCAGCTGATAGCTACCCCCTGTTTTTTCCTGGGTCACTTTTCTGCTGGTCTAGCAAGTGGAATTAGTACACAGAGAGGTCTGAGGAATATCACAGTTGGCACAAGTTGCAGGAAGAGAGCTTTCTGCCAGGAGCAGGGAATGATGGAGGGGGAAACAAGCTGCCTTTGCTTTTAACAATGTGTTGTGAAAAGTTGTTTGTCAACGTGGGGGTTAGCACTCTTCACTTGAAATAATGCTCTGACACACATACATTGTTTTAAGGTCTCACCTAATTAAGCTCTACTACTTTTTCCACTGCAAAATGCTTTACAGAGCCCTTTCACTAATATCCTAACCTGTCAGATATAACCAGTACATTTTAAGATACAGTTTCTTTCCTTCTTACTCTTCTATTTATTTGCTAATTTACACTGGGCCTTATAGTTACTAACAGTGTCTAATATGCCAATTTCTATGGCATTTAGCCTAAAAAAAAAAAAGTCAGGATACTTACTGAAGTATTATATTGTATGTTGCAATTATAAAACACATTACTGGAAGACACTAAATTTCCTCATACTCAGGCATTTTGGATTATACAAATTTTGGCAGCATCAGCATAAGTTATTTCTGACCTATATTTTTGCTCCCTGCCATTCATTTTTGGCTGTTTAAGAAATTAGCTGTCCTCCTAGCTAAGTTAGCTATGTGTGGAAGTTTGCTGTGAAAAGAATCAGTATCTCAAGTCTGGCTAGCTGAGTGATCTCAGCCGCAGTTGTACAGATACATCTTAGAGAATGACACACTATTATACAGACATAAGCAACAGAATACAGGAATAAGTTGACATTTAAATTGTAGGGTAAAACCACTAACTAGCTCCAGAAAACAAGTTAATCTTATCCTTGTTTTATAAGGAGAGTACAAAGATACAGTAAGGTTAAATGATTTTTCAAGGTGCCAGAGCAAGTCAGTGCAGAATATGTATGGGACCTAGATAATCTCATTCACAAATGTGCTTTAACGAATGAAGTACAACTCTTGTGATAGAACTGGTATGGAGCCATGTTTTATAGCTCAATGGAGCTTGAAGTTGTTACAAGTTAATGAAGATTGATTTCCTAATTACCAGAACTACAGCAACCTATTCTTCACCAGACTCCTCCTTATGACTGACCAGTAATGAAGATGTTTCAACTTAAGTTTTTCTTTTAAAAATTTAAAGTTTATAAAAACATTCTGTTGTGTGAATTCTCTAGTGTATGGTATATGTCATTTTGCTCTCTGGTAATATGTTTCAGGAGACAGCCTAGGAAGCTGCCAAACAGGGGAGATTCTGCGCTCTCACATTTGGTCCATGTTCCTGGCTGACAGTCCCTACACATAATGTGTTACTCAACAGTAAACAACAGCTTCATGAATACTGGGAATAAGCCTGTGGCACAGCAGGTTCTGGAAAATTGCTAACAGTTGAAAGCAGACATATAAACAAGCCTCAGAAAAGGCAAATAAAAATAGAGGAAAAGATCAGAGCAACTGCCGCAGAATTTGTAGCAACAGAGGAGGCCACTGAGATGTGGACAAACCAAGACAGGAGAGAAATTTGGAAAAAAAATAATGGCAGGGTATAAGCTCTAGCTCTTTCAACTTCTGCTTTATCTATTTTCTTTCCTCCTGTTTTAAAAAACATACTTGTTGTATTTACTTGCTGTTAAGACCTGGTTTTTGTTTGTTTTTAAGGTTTAGAAATCTGTTTGGAATGCTTATCATAAGAAGTTAACAGATTACTTCCAAATTCCAACAGACTTAGGCTCTTATCACAAGGTCTTTCCTCTTTCCACAAAGAGACTTTTACACAATTTGGAGATGCCTACTCTGTCAAGTTTTATTCACACTAGCCAAAAGGTTCTTAGAAACAGACAGATAAATACACACATGCACATAGATCACTATGTGCAAATGGCATAGCTCTTATTTGTTTAGGAAACTAGGCTAAAAAAAAATACAGCAGCTCACTGAAGAGTATTTGGCTTAAGAAGGACATCATTTAATATGGTTGTTTTATCTTAAGGAAGTCACAGCTTCTTTAAGCTCGTAAATAACCTTTTTATTATCATTTATGAGAATTTTGCTCGAATAAGACTTTCAACTGAGTGACTTCAAGAAAAAATAAGAAAAGGATACGTCTCTTTCGCAGATAAGACAGCAGCATCTGTTCAGGATCAGCATTTTTCTCTATTATCTGCAGTAAAAAAATGAAAACCTTTCTTTAACTAAGAAAGCAAAACTTTTCAAAATTCAGGGCACAGGCTACATTCCCACAAAGCCAGAAAAAAGTCCTTCTCTGGTTTCCTCTCATAGAGCTACCCCCTATTGCAATGCCCACAGGAGAGTTTGGACTTGTAAGAAATTCTTCAGACAGATACGTTTCCAGGATCTACTAAAAATAAATGCTGCTTACTTGAAAGGTTATGCTGAGGGAATTGACCTTCAACCATACTAAAAATAAAAATGGGATAGAACTTTGCTACAATAAAGGTAGCAAAGAATTAATGATTTGCAGATTTTAGTCTCTCTGGTACTTTAACCTACTGGAACGAACACTAGAGGAAGCCTCTAAGGCTATCAGCAGGAATCACTTTTCATCCAGTTTTATTTACATAAACTTGCGCTTGCCTTAGTAGACCAACAACAGAGCATCAGAAATGCCTACATTCTTATTTCATTAGAGGATTGTTTATTCCACTGCTTAGAATCAGCTGTTTCCTTCCAGTTACATTGAATCAATAACAAGCTTAATTTTGCTCTTGCAGTATTATCATTATGATGGCCGTTAGTCCAGATTTTGGCACTTCAGTCTTGTTGACTTGCTGGTGTGACTCTGTGCATCTCTTCTCCAACAACCATTGAAAACGAGAAGCTAGGCACCTACAAATGAAAAACTAGTTTGCTCACCACCCAGATTTGATAGCCAGTTTAAAGTCCACTTCACTTTGGAGTTTTTTCCCCCCCCTAACTCAACAGAGCTGTGGAATGTTTTAACCACATCATGGATTTACCTTGCTCTGCAGCTGAACTCCACCACAGCCACTCTCTCACTCCCCCTCCTCAAAGGGAAAGGGGGAGAAAATATGATGCAAAGGGCTCAAGGGTTGAGATAAGGACAGGGAGATGATCACTTACCAATTATTGTCATGGGCAAAACAGACTCAGTACAGGGAGATTAGAGACATTCCTAACAAGCTAGAGAACTGAGAAACAAAGAAAACAAACTAAAAACACCTTCCTCTCATCTGCCCTCTTCTACCTCCTCCCCCCAAGTGGCACAGGGCAAAGGGGAATGGGTGCTGCAGTCTGTAGCACTTTGTCTCTACCACTCCTTCACGGTCACTCTCTGCGCCCCTGCTCCACATGGGGTCCATCCCACAGGATGCCATTCTTCCTGAACTGATCCTTCATGGGCTTCCCACAGGCAAACGCTCTTTAAGAAATGCTCCCATATGGGTCTGTACCATGGGGGCCATCCATCAGGAGCAAACTGTTCCAACATGGGTCCCCCATGGACAGCAAATCCCCCCAGATCCCCTGCTCCTGCGTGGGCTCCTCTCCAGGGGCTAAAGCTCTGGCCCAGAGCCTGCTCTCGTGTGGGTTCTCCACGGGCTGCAGCCTCCTCCAGGCAACATCCACCTGCTCCACCAGGGGCTCCTCCATTGGCTGCAACAAGGAAATCTGCTGTGCTATGGTACACCATGGGCTGCAGGGGGACAGCCTGCTTCATGCTGGGCCTCTCCACCATTCGCAGGGGATTTTCAGCTCTGGCACCTGGAGCACCTCCGGCCCTCCAGGGCTGGTTCTCACTCCTTGCTCTCCCAACTGCTGTTACACAGCAGGTTATTTCCCCTTTCTTAAATCTGCTCTCACAGAGGCGCAAACAACATCGCTTATTGGCTCAGCTCTGGCCAGAGGTGTGTCCCTTTAGAGCCAGCTGAAACTAGCTCTTTTATCTAACATGGGGCAGTTTATAGACTCTTCTCACAGATGCCACCCCTGCAGCCCCCTGCTACCAAAACCTTGACACATAAACCAAATAACCACTTCTCCTCCTCTGCCGCTTCTCCCCTTCTAACAGCACTTGCTAGATGCATGAAAGTTAGCTAGCCAAAGTGATACTAGCCGAGTGATTTGCATTCCAGAGGCTTCGTCTGAGGATTCAGTTATACTCTTGTGAATAAGTCTGCGGAAACCAGATCCTATTTGTGCCCACACCCTTCAGGGTTACTTCTGGAACAGCAACCGCTCTTTCTCCACTCTCCCTCCCAGCAGCACTCACCTTCCTGCCATTCACATAGAAAATAAGCTCCCCACACCCTGCCGCTCCTTTCAAGGACATCGTATCCCAGCCTCGGAACTTGCAGCGGCAGCTGGGGACTCCCTCGGCAGGATGGGGCGGAGCCGCGCAGCCGCGGGGCGGACACAGAGGGGGCAGTTGGGGGAGGAAGCTTCAGAAGCGGGGTTGCCAAACTGGAAACAGGAGCTTCCCAGGGAGTTCCGAATGTGTAAATACAATGTTTGAATTAAATGAAATTCTGCAGCTATTTTAGAAAACTTTCAAGTAGAGGCTCGGGAATACTTTATCCTGATTAATTCCAATGTGTTGTATTATTTATATTAAAAAAAAAAAAAGTTCTTACCTGAAAGAGACAGAAGAGACTAGAAGGCATCTATAAGGCATAAAGTGGAGGACTTTGTTTTAAGTAATGATGCTGTAAGGTGCTGGATTTTGAACTGTAGGGAGCCAACTTGAAGAATATTCCATATTCTGAATATTCCATATTCTGAATTGCAGGGACAAGAAGATGCTCTTGTGAACCAAAGGGAGGATGACAAACTGCAGCCAGATTCTTCTTCCCTGAACTGTTCAGGGTCCTTCAGCATAGTAACACGCACACGCCAGCCTGAGTTTAGGACAGATGATTAGACATTGTTCAGATAAGAGGTGACTGTTACACTTATTTTTAAAAACAACAACCACTACTATTCAACTCTACTTGAATAGAGCAGTCTCTCAATAAAACTCAGGTATTTCAGATTGATGCCAGCGGTAGCGTACAGAGATTTAAGGGAAGGAGAGGGTCCTGATTCCTCTGATGAGCAAGCATATTCATCCATGAGTTACTGAAGAACTATGTAACTTTAGTTGTTACATGGGATGCACCCTCTGTAGGACATTTTAAAATGATGCTTCTTCGTTGTTTATTATTATTTCAGCCTGACTCTGCATTTTGATTTCTGTAAAAAAGAGGCAACTAGTGAATTTCCCCTTAAGACAAAGGGAGCATCAGTTATGAAACTCATGTTCAGAAGACATCACAGGCTTGCATCTTCCCACCTATATTGTTATATTCATGTATTCTCAACACTCAGTGTTGCAGAAAGTCATATATGTGGCGAATACACTAAACCTTTACGAGCACCTCTGTGGTGGTCTTATCTTCTTTAATGGATAGTTTTTACTGATATTCTGGAAAATTTAGATTCATAAAATTTAGTTTTCTTCTATAAATATTA
Organism: Anser brachyrhynchus; assembly: GCF_964034855.1. Taxonomy (NCBI): domain Eukaryota; kingdom Metazoa; phylum Chordata; class Aves; order Anseriformes; family Anatidae; genus Anser; species Anser brachyrhynchus. Next base: position 1,760,707 of record NC_137701.1, read on the forward strand.
CAAGTATTACAAAGCCTCTGAAAATGAACTTTCAAATCCCATAGAAACTAAAAGATTTTATGAAGTCTTGATATTGAACAATACCAAATAGAGCTTTACATTCACAAGCGTTGAATAATGCATCACCTAGTTTCAGTCCCTAGTAAGTGATGCTTTACAATATTTACTGCCCTACTTCACAGTTAGCACAATGAAATATTACCTACTTCATGGGATAATCATTCCTTTTCAGTATATTACAGTTTGCCAGGTCTCTGTCTTACAATGACATGTTTCTTGCTAACTTTCATTGAAATTATTATATACTGTTAAATGTAGGATGCTGGGACCAGAACACATGAGATAAGACAAACTTATTCCTTTGAAGATACTGAGTTATTTTATACGATATATGTAAATAATACACATTTTTAACTGCAGCATAATATTAAAAGTGTACTATTTCTCTTACAGAATGTTTTGAATTTAAGTCCACTTGCTGATTACATACCTAGTATTTTTTCAGTTATGAAATGTTCATATTGTCTTCCTCTTGCACTGTACTTTCCTCAGAAAAAGAAAACACATGAAGTATATTACATACATATTTTCAGTTACATTGTATGTATGAGGGGAATTCTATGTAAATTCATTTAATTAGTACTGCGTATATCCCCTCCCAAAGTTACTAGTTGCTTTTTCTTGATGGTTAGAGCTAATCACACAATTTAGTTACTTGATTTTGTTAAGGTACATTCAAACAGTAAGACATATCTCCTACTTTTTTAAAGGACACGCGTTCCTGCAGAACAAAATGAGCTATGCGAACTGCTATTGCTTTCTAACAATTAAGTCTCCAAAGGTAATTTTAAATTGTGATAAATTCCAACAGTATAGGAATCATAACTCCAATGGAAGTTTTGCATAAGCTTGCACTCACAAAATACTCTTCAGTAACTTCAAGACGTTGTAGGCATTTGTAAGGGATACTTGTATCAATAAGGGTTTATAGAATCAGTTTCCTTTTCCTGTTTAATTTAAATATATTGAAGTGATTAAATAAATTTTAAAACAACCAAAATATTTCAGTGGTAAACTATTAAATCTAAAATAAATAAATAATTAAAATAAACATGAGAAAAAAAATTACTTTGAAGCTATAGAAAGAAGTCTAAAGTACCCTATTCTCTTAATTCCTGCGACAGGTACAGAGGTGTTTTAATCTGGAATATTATGAGCTGTTTTAACATCAATTTTTCCCAGCAAGAGCTTCTAATGTATCAATTTACCTAGAAGAAGCACATTCAGTGAAGACTCAACAGACAATGTAACAATTTATCTAGTGCCTAAAATGAGTGACCATTTTGTAAAACAAATAAAAGAACCAGATCTTAGATGATAGCAGAGTAAATGATATCCCTGTATGTAACATCAACTTGAGCAACAAAAGCTGTTGGGATGGAGAAAACAATGAAACAAGGACAGAAGCAACAGTGATATGATTTCAGAATTACTTCAAGTAATTTCTGCTCATCTTCAGGCCACTTTCTTTATCTTTTGTTATTCTGAAAGTTATCTGTACTAAACGGAATTGAAGAAACTAAGGCATAAAGTCTAGGCCTTACAGTTTTATTGAAAATTACGTGAAATACTATAGCAGTCTAGCTGGTAGTATCTGAGACTATGTAGAACAGCAGGACCTTCACTGAAAAAAAGAATTGAGACAATCTCCAAGAAGATTTTTTTTTTCCAGAGAAAAAAAGCATGTGTTTCTTTTTCTAGCTCTCAAACCACAGACAATAAAGACAAAACCATAAAAAAATAAGAAAAAAAAAAAACTGCATTTTGCTGCTGCATTGCCAGCAAAGTACACAAGTTGTAACAGATACTTCTTTGGATTTCTAAAAAAAAAACATGACATACCTAATGATGTTGATACACGGAGAGAAGGCTAGCAAAAGTATTTCAATTAAAAAGGAAAAAATTATAAACTGTGAAGAAAAAAATAATAGTTAAAAAAAAGGAAAGAATGTATAATATTGTAATTCTTTCTTTAATAATATTGAATTAGGACAGAATCTATCATTCCATCCATTTCTGCACCTCTTCAAAATGATTTTGCTAATGTAGTGACATACACGGTACATTTCAGAATGAAAAAGACTGTTTTCTGAGAATTCTGAAAAAAAATTGCTGTCAAAAGCCCTAAAAAATTGAGGTAAAAATCGTTTACTGTTGTCCTCACACACACCAAGCTAATCACCTCATTATAGAAGGTTATCAGCTCAATTCAGCAAGATCCCCCCTACATAAATCCATGCTGAATACTCTCAACATCTTGAGTCTTTAACATGTATGGAAATGGTTTCCATGAGGATTTTCTCCATCACCTACCTAGGTTCCAACGGAAGCTACAATGAAATAGTACTGCTTGTTTTTTTTGTTGTTGTTGTTGTTTTGTTTTTTTAAGTAAGCAATGTATGCATTATAAATTTAAGAGTACTAGTTACTTAGAGGTATACCAAATCAGATCAAAGGTCAAACTTTTCAAAGAAATGGCCAGTCTCTTAAGGTTTCAATAATGAATACCCTTAGAAAAGGTATAAAATGGCATTTCTGGTAATTCCTCATGTATTTTTCTTCCGTTAATTAGAGTGATCAATATTTAAACCCATGTAAACTAACAACATCTACTCCTGTTGTAAGGAATTCCTCAGTTTAACTGCATATTGTGTGAAGGACCACTTTCTGTAATCAAAGAAGATAATTTATTTGCATCTCATTAAAAATGAGCTTTGGAACCACTTTGGTTCGGAAGTGAACCTAAACCTTTATCCAATGTAATCCATAAAAGTTGTGTAAACTGTGAGCTACAACCTGTGGCTGACTGCATCTACAACTCAGATAATCCCATAAAATTGTTTGTCTGATGACAATATGTTACCAAATGCAGAAGTGATTGATGAGGAAACAGAAGGGAAATAATATAGAAACCTGATAGCTGAATGATATGATGTGGTTGTAGTATTTGTCACATTATCACACTCTCAACTGGAAACTCAGCACTGCTTTGTCTGAATGCTATTTACTACTGAATTTCTACTGCAATTCTATATTCTTTCTAGTTGCCTCTGACACATATGCAGGACACTGGGTTTCTGTCTAATGTTCCTAAAAATAAGAACTCATTCAAATTTTAATGATTCTGCCAAAAAGCAAAACAAAACAAAACAATTATCACAAAAGAACTTTTTCCATCAGTTTCATTAGATTTACCAAAGCTTGGGATGCTTGGTCTGATCCAACTAGCATTGAGAAATGATTCTGCTCATGGTAAATATGAAGAAATCACAGTAAAATTTCCAAATGTGATTTATTTTTATTGTCATAGAAACTTACACTTTTCTTACAAATTAGTAAGTGCTGCAAACCCTTTGAACCGTTTATAAATTACAGACCAAAAAAGTAAAACACAAGAATGGAGTCTAACCTGCATTTGCTTTCCTTAGTGAAGAATTCTGTGTCCTTTATACAGGGAATCCTTTCCAAGAAATTTCACTTTGGAAGGCTTTGTTTTACCTCTATCAATCAAAACCAAATAAGCATTCTATACTACTAAACTACTTTTTTTTTTTTGAAAAAAAAGTACCCATTTTAGAAGTACTGTTCATAAAGGCAATTCTCCCGTCTTCTTCAAATAATTTTTGATTTACTTTTAAAACTTCTTCTATTTTTTACTTTATAAGCTGGGGAATGCAGAAGTTGTGTATCTGTAAACTGATCCCCATGCCTTAATTTGCTGTAAACAAAAGAAATAGAAAACACCATATAAAAATCACCAAAAAATCTATGCAATTATAATAACAATTCCAAATGGTAAATACTCTCACTGAAAATTTAATACACTAAAGAAATTAAATATCTGGAAAACAAATACTATTTTTCAAAATAATGCTAAAAGTCTTGGTCTTGTGTGTCGTGTGTATCATATAAACATGCATACTCATAACTCCTAGAAGACAAACATAAAAAAGGACAAACCAAATATGTAGTAGTATCTACATGGGAGAGAACGCTTGAAAATAAAACATAAATAGAAGACAAATCTAAAATCCCAACTGAAGATATGGGATATCTTTTCAAAATCTTGGAAATATTGTGCCACTAAATTCAGTAAGAACACTGACATAGGTATCTAACTATCAAATTATAAAATGTTAAACTCAAATGATTTCTTACATTAGATATAACAATATATGTATCATCAGACATAGCTATATTCTTACTTAGTTATAGCAAAATCAATGAATACCATAATGTTAGTACATACATTATCTTCCACTTGACAATGCTACAAGGACTTTATTATGGCAAAAGTTTATATTTAAGATTTACAATTATACACCTCTAAATGGGTTTATGTCATTATAAACATTAAGAATTCATCATTATTCGCTACTAGAATAAAACGTTAAATAATAAACTGGATATATTGTTGCCTCTAGCACCTGAAAACCCTGACACACTAACAGGAAACGTTTTACATCAACACTGTAGTATTCTTTCACTCCAGTTTGCAAACAATTTTTTTTAAAAAGATTTTGGGGGTTTTAATAGCAAATCTTTATTAAGTTACGTTCTAGAAGTAAATACAACCCCTGCTCTAATTTACAGATACTTACCATCTTAGACCAGGTTCTTTGTAGCAAATAGTGGGTCCTCCTCGTCTAACTGGTGCTGCTGAATTTTCTTGTAAAACTTTAGGGCATGTAGGTAAAGAAGTATGAGAACATACACTAGTATTTGTCAGATCTTGAAAAGCTGTTCTCCCTGTGAATATAGCAGTTTAGATGTTTCATTTCAAATATTTTTTGAATCATTAAGTACATTTTCAATTCATCATTATTTTTTGTTTTTATTTCTTAATTCAGGTATTTTGGTCACTGTTCTTCCTCTGAAAATGTTCTGCGAGGAATGGTACATGATCAAAGGAAAGGGAACTACAACAGCTTTCAACCTATCCTACTTTGGAGCTGTTTGAGGTCTACCATGGCTCTTGGGACAGAATCAAGGGACAGACTCAAATACCAGAAACACTGTAATATGCAGCTGGCTGCTTAAGACTCCACAAAATTGTTAAAGTAAAATTGCACACATCTCATTGCCTTTAATGCAGGGGGAGGGAATACATGTATAACCTGAAGATCAACCTGAACAAGGGTAATCTATGGGTGACTACATTTTTCAACTTTGTTCCTGCTCTATGAACATGTGTGCAAAATGAGCACAGCAAGGTGATTAAGTGAGGATCCTTGTTGTCAAAACTATGTACTACAGAATTATTTACAATGCCTTGTATTTTGAATCACTGCACATGTCAAAGAGGAATACTCTATTAAGAAGTAACCAACCTTGGTGGAAGAAGCCCTGTGTGTCAATTTCGTGTAATATTTTAAGATCAGCTCAGAATGCCAGACTAAACATCAATACTTAATTTGGAGACAAATATTTAGATAACTTGGGAGAAATATTGAAGTTATTACATCAGTCCATGTATGGAAAAATTCTAAACTATTCATAGTTCACAGCCTGAGAAGCAATAAGATTTAATGCAGACATCAATCCAAGATAAAATCAATACAGCCTTAATCTGTATGCCTTAAAAGTTCTTCCAAGAGCACGCATTCTCCACTAATACAGATCAAATCTTAAATTTACTGCATCCAGATGAGAACATATTGGATGCAGTTTTTCAATGGGACTGAAATGAAAACTCTCTTATTTTTACTTCTTGAGCTTGAAGTTTTTACTCACCTTAAATTCTGATGCAGAAAATGCATGCTAGTGATCACACAGAGGAAATTCAAAACACACACCAGATAATGATGACTTTTCTGTTGTACTTATCTTAAGACTAGTAAATTATACCACTGAATATATATATACCTGCTAAAAAATGAAGATTTTATTTTGTATAATAGCAACTGAATATCTTGTACATTGTAGCACACACAAAAACTCTGAACTGATGGCCATGCTGGTACCACTGAATTACCATTGTCCTGTAGAAGAATTCTTTGCTGAGATCAAATGAAATATATCAGTGGAGAAGACCAACCATTTTATAAATATTTTTTTTGAAATATATTAAGTAGAGACACAAAAATCAAAGGTTCTTTATTGGATTTCTGCTAATTTTTCTCCTAAGTATATGAGACATATTAAAGTGACTTGGGCTGCTTGCAGGAAGTTCCTCCTGATTTATGTAAGCAAAAAGAAAACCATTGTCTTTTGAAGGAATTAAGTTGATTAAGGAAGTTCATCTAGTTTAAAGGAGAGGGATCTCCAGCCATTAAAAACATCTCAAGTTTAGCTGCCTCAAATCAATCTTGATGTGGACTAGTTTTAAAGTGGAAGTAAAATGTTATTCCAAGCTTTTCCTAAAACTTAAGGTTAGAGATCATTTCAGTTTCTTTATGACCAGAAGAATTTTGAGACATCTATGAGTATAAATTATTTAGGCAAGCTGGATGCCTTTGAGGTTAAAAACTGGCTTGATAGCCGGGCCCAAAAGAGTTGTGGTGAATGGAGTCAAATCCAGTTGGAGGCCGGTCACTAGTGGAGTCCCCCAGGGCTCAGTACTAGGGCCAGTCCTCTTTAATATCTTTATTGATGATCTGGATGGGGGAATCGAGTGCACCCTCAGTAAGTTTGCAGACAACACCAAGTTAGGTGCGTGTGTCGATCTGCTCGAGGGTAGGAAGGCTCTGCAGGAGGATCTGGATAGGCTGGACCAGTGGGCTGAGGTCAACTGTATGAGGTTCAACAAGGCCAAGTGCCGGGTCCTGCACCTGGGGCGTAACAACCCCAAGCAGCGCTTCAAGCTGGGATATGAGCGGTTGGAAGGCTGCCTGGCGGAGAAGGACCTGGGAGTATTGGTTGATAGTCGGCTGAATATGAGCCAGCAGTGTGCTCAGGTGGCCAAGAAGGCCAACAGCATCCTGGCTTGTATAAGAAGCAGCGTGGCCAGTAGGTCTAGGGAAGTGATTGTCCCCCTGTACTCGGCTCTGGTGAGGCTGCACCTCGAGTACTGTGTTCAGTTGTGGGCCCCTCACTACAAGAAGGACATCGAGGTGCTCGAGAGAGTCCACAGAAGGGCAACGAGGCTGGTGAGGGGTCTGGAGAACAAGTCTTACGAGGAGCGGCTGAGGGAGCTGGGATTGTTCAGCCTGAAGAAGAGGAGGCTCAGGGGCGACCTTATCACACTCTACAGGTACCTGAAAGGAGGCTGTAGCGAGGTGGGGTTTGGTCTATTCTCCCACGTGCCTGGTGACAGGACGAGGGGGAATGGGCTAAAGTTGCACCAGGGGAGGTTTACGTTGGATGTTAGGAAGAACTTCTTTACTGAAAGGGTTGTTAGGCATTGGAATAGGCTGCCCAGGGAAGTGGTTGAGTCACCATCCCTGGAGGTCTTTAAGAGACGTTTAGATGTAGCCCTTAGTGATATGGTTTAGTGGAGGACTTGTTAGTGTTAGGTCAGAGGTTGGACTGGGTGATCTTGGAGGTCTCTTCCAACCTAGACGATTCTGTGATTCTGAGTGTGAATATTCATGTTCACATATACATAACTGTACAAAGACTTTCGTTACAGGAGACTTTTAAGGTATATTTAAGTACAGCACAAAGTAGTGATGCAGAAGAGCTGGCATCAGAATTGATGACATTTCCTGGCTTTCTTTTAATTCAAGACATGGTCTTGTATGTAGGATGAAGAATGAATTGGTTTTTCAGCTCTGCTTAAATGGACAAAGATCAAACGATTAGTTTGCTTCTTTTTATGACAGTAGTCTTTGATACTACTGATCACAAGGGTTTACTAATCTAATATTAAAGCTAATAAAAATACAGGATCCTTTTTCTACCTTCCAAAGAAATTTAATATGAGAAGCTATAACTGCAGAATAGCAGGAGTAATACCTTGCACAGTGTTCTAATTCTGCCAGTACTCCTGTTCTAGGGTCATGTAAAATAAGAGATTTTTTTTCAGCCAGTATCCTAGGGTTTAAATGAAGCAAAAGCAGGACTTGCTTAATGGCTTGGGATTCCATTTATTTATTTGAGCCAGGAAACTGGCTATGTGTTTGGACATCCTTAGGGACAGTGAAGTAAACAGGAATTTGTTGAAGAGGAAAAAAAAGTTTATAAAATAGACCCTTCATACTAGGAAACTTCCAAGCTATATTTTAAAGCATATTTAAACTCCAAATAGTCATACATTCCTTTAGCTCCTTTACAGTACTTTCACGTATGACAAGAGAATCTAACTTATCTTCCAGACCACACTGAAGTGGTTTTTTTTGTTGTTGTTGTAGTTGTTGTTTTTCCTCAACTAAATGCATCTTATTCAAAATAAATAAATAGGCTGTCAGATGAAAGTTTGCTCATAGGTAGATTCTAGAGAACACCTGATCCAAGCTTTTTTTTTTTTTTTTTTTAAGATCTCAAAATTCGTGTAGATTTGCAATATTTTTAAAGAAACAAAAATGAAACCTGTAAGTCCAGTTAATGAAAACAGCTCTTGCATCTGTTCTCCATTTCTGACGGCAACAATGTACTTCACTCTTACTTCCCCTTGTATGAAACTACCAAGTTATTTTATCTTTTTATCCCTACCTTTCTGAATCCTACCACATTCTCTTGCAAAATGAATACAGGCTCCAAATATAACTGCTCCTCAAGAATGCAGACTAACTTATCTGTATGACAAAATGCTATCTTGGAATATATTACAGTATATCATAGGAATATTAGTTACCACAATTTTAAAACCTATTTTGATTGATAAATGAATCATTTTAGTGATTTTCAGCCTTCCCTTTTTCACTCCTGTTTTATCCACTGTAATCGAGAAATAAGAATAGGATAGTATTGAGAGAGCATCTTACCCCAATTCCAGACAGAAACTAACTCAAAATGCTATTTTTTTTCCCTTGTTCATGTACTTACCATGACCAGGTGTCAGAGTCTTTTCAAAAGTCTCTTTAGAAATATGATCCAACTTTTGCTCTGCTTTCCCAATATCCAGTGCTTTATCTTGATTATTCTTCCCCAAAATTTCAGAGTTTCTCTGCATAGAGAAGTTGATGGAAGAATGGAATTTAGGGTTATCAAGAGCTTGGAGCTCCAAATTGGAAAGATCTTCCTGGAATAGGCTTCCTGTATTTAATGACATATCCTTAGAAAAATCTACAGGTATGAAATTTAAATATTCTGATTTTTCAACTGTAGGCTTTAATTTGCTCATTAAGGAATCTATTTTATGAGGGACTTCGTGGTCATCCAAAATGTTCAGCTGTCCCTGATCAATACGCCTGAAATAATTTTTTTCTGGTCTGGTCTCCATAATACCAGAAGTAAAGCTCCCTTTGTTCTTTACATGATTATCAGGAGAATTACTAGTGTTAGGGGTTTTGCATGTCACTGATGAGGAATCTACCCCCTTTAATGCATTAACATTGTCATCAACTTGTTGTGTAGAGGCTTTAGCCTGTGGTATATTCATAGCTACACCATTCTGAGTAATTAAAGCTACCTGAGATTGCTGAGTTTCAGTTATTTTATTTCCATGAGCAGCCTGGGTGCACAATGCATCCTTATTTTTTAATTCTTCACTTTTGCAAAGCGGGAACTGTGTAAGATCTTTTGTTGGCATTATATATGCTTTACGGCTAGCCTTTGCCAATGTACGTTTTAATCTGCCTGGTGAAAAATTACTACTGTTTCGGTGTGCTTTCTCAGTAATTTTATGAACACTATTATTTTCTCTTTGTCTGTTACTACCCTTTTTGTTGCATTTACTCTTTATAATATTCTTCTGGTCTTGTTTTTTCTTGCTGTCATCTTGGCACCTCTCTGTTTGAGACTTTTTTGAACCATTTTGTCCATACTGCCCATTTTCCACTCCACAGCATTTTGCTGTGATTATTTTAGAAGGGTTTTGAAGGGGTTTCCTGTTTATTTGTGGTCTGATATGCTTCTCATTTTCACTTAGAAATTCCTGCTGCAAAGGTAATACATTAGAGGTGTTATCCTGAAACAGTAAACTTTCAGCACAATAAACTTGAGGTGGGATCTTGCTATTAGATGAACCTGAGTCTGCTTTTATTTTGCTTTCCAATTCTTCAGATGTTTCTGAGAAAGTTTCTTTATTTTTCTCTTCTTGTTTTCTTGGATGCGCTAGTTTAACTAGGCATGTCCTTCTAGTATCTCTAGTTTTACTTGGACAATTTTGTGCTTCATAATAGTCATTAGTATTTGGCAAACTCTGCTTCTGTAAAGATTTCTTCGTAGGTTGCTGTTCTGTCTGACTTTGGAATAGCTGAGTTTGTGACTCAGTAGTTTTTGAAACTTTTCTCTTGTCAGCCCTGGCGTGCCTTTCTTCTGCATACAAATCTGAACTGACTTCAGTCTTGCTTTTAATTTTCTCTTTATCACTTTTAAAATATTTTACTCTTCTGAAATTTCCCAATATTTTATCAGAATTGGCATTATTGTTTTTATTTTGATGTAGTTTGTCTTTTGATGTAACTGTGAGCAGCTCACCTGCATCACTGGCAGTCAACTCCATATCAGCATCATATACAGTTTCTTCAGGTTTAGCCTTGTCAAAAAGCAGCATTGACTTAAACTCTATCTTACCTTCACTGTTAAATTCAAGAGGTGAAGGAATAATGTGAGACAATCCACTTGAGCTTTCCTGCAAATTCATGTAATTGGTTTTGCTGCTGCTACCATGATGATGCATATCTGAGATACATTTTTTATCAAAATCCTTTATATTAGGTTGAGGTTTTGACCTATAAAGTGCTGCACGGTTCCTTCTTTCAGGCACATTTCCACAGAACGGCAATGAAATATCATTATTTTGTTTTATAAGCTCCTCAGACTGTCTTAGAGATTGAGTTTTATTGATATGAGTCATGAATGCACTATTGCAGTTTAGTTCTCCGTGTAAATGATTTTCTGCAAAGAAGAACAGAAATTTCAGCAGCTTGGGGAAAGAAGGAATATATTGGTCAGAATAAGATACATTACAAGTATGGAAAATGACAAACTGCATTTTTCTACTGAATACACACATTCTGTAGTTAGTCCTTAAAAATTCAGTTAATTACAGCTAGGTTCCCATTTTACCAGACTTGGAATTTTGAAGTTAGATATAAATAAAAATGTATTTGTTTTCTATGAGTGCTGCAGTTATTATTTTGTTATCTTATCAAAACTTTATCCTGTTCACATTAATTTTGTTATAGGTTGGACTAGACAATCTTAGAGGTCTATTCCATCCTAAATGATTCTACGATTCTATGAATTTAATCTGTGTTATTCTACAAGAGATTGTCAGGACATCTCTATGGGTGACCATTCTATTTTTGATTAGTTTATTATAGTTCAGGAATCTCACTCTATCTTCTGTATCATACATCAAATTATGAACTATTAAATACTAAATCTCAGTTAGCTCTAAAAAAAAAATGAAAAAATTACCTGTACAGAAAATATATCTTACCTTCTAAAACTATATTTTTGTCATTGTTTGTTTCCACCTTGTCTACTTCATTTATCTTTTGATTATTCTTATCAGAAGGCAATGATAATGCAAACTTGACTTGATCTGAATGCATTTCCTTTGACAAAGTAGTGGTACTTTTAGAAGAATTTGTTATTTCATACACAGAAGGGCTACCCTGCTGTTTTCCAGTAGATGCTGTGAGTAAAGGAAGCTTCACTGGCAATTCTACAGATCTGAAAAGAGGGAATTTTACTGTGAAGATTTCATTATGTTGTATGCTATAACATTCAATTGTTTAAAACAGTCCTTTAGTTATGTATAGAAGCAGAAAACAAGAACTCAAGCATGAAATGCACTTTACTTCTGGTACTATCCAAGGGGAAAATGTATTTTTTATGATACAGAATCCATTTTGTGCTGGTGAGATCCCATGAAGAAGCAAATTATTCAAACACAGGTTTGCATACCACTATCTTCCCTAATCATTCCATGTTGCAAATAGTAATTTCTGAATGAGACAAAATTATTTCTCACTACCTCAAAAATATCTAGAACATACAAAGATTAATTGTAAAAACATAAAAATAAAAACCTACAGACACTTCACAGCTGCCATATTGAATACAACTTACCTAGCTGACTGAGACGTACTCTTCAACTGGTCATCAGTACAGTTACTTGGACCATCTGTCAGAGTAAGAAAACTCTGAAGATTCATTCAAAAGAAAAGCAGTGAGGATGTAGAAACCGCTAAATATTCTCTTATGTGTTATTAGAAATATCCACGGGAAACATACAAATTAATAGGCGAAAAATAGAAGTACTGCTGAAAGGTGCATGATATTCACTGCTTCTGCGATTATAACTTTTGCAGATAAGACACTTGTATAAAAATATGCAAAACCTAAAACATATTTCTTCAAGCACACACAACAGCTCTAAAGAAAAAAAAATTTGTAGCAAAACTTATCAAAATCTTCAACCTACTCACACCCCAAAACAATGTATAGATTTTGTTCATACAGATACAATTAATGCAACAAAGTGCATTAGGTATATAGATGCATCCAACAATGCTAATGTTATGCAACTTTTTAGAACAAATCATAAAAAACAGAGTTTGGTAATACCAGACAGCCATAGTAAAACAGAAGATAATCACGTAACTATAATTTTGCCATGACACAAGGACCAACATAGTCTATGTTTTCTGGTAAGGTTTCCACATTCAAGGTTTTTATTAGACTAGCATAGTTCATCCCAGCATTCAGCAACGAAGACAAGTAGTTCCTTGAAGAATGCCACCTACTGAAGTACTATGCAACTTTTTTTTTTTTTTTAAAGTTATGTGACTGCATCAGGTCTGATACACAGCTTTTAGATTCTTTGTAAACAAGATTAACTCCTAAATTCTTAATGCCTGCACCAGTAAAACACCATTGATTTAACTGGACCATTGCTGCACCCCAAAGCAAACAACAGGGGTAAATGTTTTAAAATGAATCTGATTCCAACATGGCAGTCATTTAGACGCTTTGAAAATATTATCCTGGAAAAATTGTTCAAAAAATTCCTTACCTCAGGAAGACTGCTTATTTCTATTGCAGCTAAAAGGTTATCATTCAAAAATGCTTCTATTTCTACAAGAGTTTTATTCTGCATACAAAAAGAAAAAGTAATTCAAAGAAAGCATTTTAAATGTCTTCCTTTCGTAAAGAAAAGATATAAGGGTAAATATATTTGCTGTAATTTTCAAGCTCATTTAAGGGCTAAAACCAATTTTCAATAGCTTTAAATACAAAAGTGAAGCTGACAGTATAATAGCTAAGGACAAAGATATATTGACTGACAAAATAGTACAAAAATTAAAGAAAAATTAAACATGAACAATGAATTGTTATGAGATGACACAACTTCATAAATCTGAGATGTAAATGTTTCAAATCACCATTTTAAGGAGCAATATTATGTTTCCAAAAAGGATGAAAGCTCGGTTTAGCTGATGTAGCTTTAAATATTATTTGTAGCATACCAAACAGCTTAGTTTCCGATGAAGCAAGGTATTATGAAGCTGCAGCTTTTCTACTTCTTTCTGAAGAAAAAGCTTCTCCTTCTTCAACTTCCGAGAACTTTCTCTCTCTACACTCAAAGCCAGAGCTAATGCTTTATTATTTTGTTTTAAAGATACTTTAAACATTGATGAGTTATCTATATGAGGAAAAAAAAAAAAGGTAATTTCATTTTCAACAGCTTCATTTCCAGGCCCTCTTTTTACCTACTATCACTATAGAATAATATTTTTATCTATATGTTTTGACACAACAGTAGCAAAGCCTGACACTTTTTAACAAAAACTGTCATTCTGAAGACTACTCTGTGTCAACTTCAAGTTCATTTCACACATGGATTCTGTTCTGGTCTGGATTTATTTATTTATTTATTAAAACAAGGGTATTTTAAGAAAAAAATTTAAAATGGATAGTTTTCCAGGCATGACAACATTTCCAGCTTTCTAAAAAAATATATATATTTATTTATATATTTATATATTTATTTATATATATATTTATTTATATATTTATATATATATATAAAAAGTTCAAACATTTTGAGCAAAAACATGTTTCAGCAAGAAAATAAGCTTTACGTTAGAAATACACTGCCTGCTGTCCTAATGAAAACCTGCCTACTCGTATCTGTTACTGAACCTTTTAAGAACTTTTTTTTCCAGTGATGCAGCATATTATCAAGATGAACATTTTGTCTCATGTTCATAGTATACACAGAGTTAGCTTTAACTCTGAAATAAGACAGAGATAAGCCTGGCCATACTGTTTTACAGTACCAAAAGGAGAAAGGTGAGCTTGAAGTCTGCTACAGCTACTTTTATTCATTGTCTTATGCTATTACTTCTGTGACCTGTAACCCAACAATCAAAATTAGTATTTAGAGTCTTCCTTGATTCTATAAGTGCCTCAATGAAGAATTTTATATAAATCCCATTTTGCAAATGGGAATTTTATGTACTATACTATTTCAACTATGTAAGGTCATTGATCTTACTCTTTTTGGTACCTCAGTTTTTGGATGTCAGAGATAAATAGAACATGGATGTTAGAAATGCACTTGAGTGTGTTCTTTATAAAACGCTAGCATACCAAAGAGCAAACACTGAAAATATTCAGAGAATTAGATAAATAATCAACATACAATCACGTGTTTTAACCTTCAGACTCTCCTAAAATCCTCAACATACATTTTTAACAGCAGCGATTCAGCAAATCACGTTAAATACAATTGCTATTACTTTTGAAGTCATACACTTTAAATATAGTAAAATGGCTTCAGTTTTATTTTAACATGACTTACTTAATAATTTAGTTTTGATTTTAGATGCCAAAGAAGCATTCAGTTTTGCAGTTTGTGATGTTCTATCCCTCTTCATACACCCTTTAACAGCATCTGAAGTGGTAGATAACTTAGCAGTTGCTTGTTTATCCATCATAAAGATCAACCTGCACATTATCAAGAGGAATCCCCAAATGATACGTGATACTATTTAAATAGTAAGTTGCATTATCTCTTATCAGGATTTATTATCTATAAAGTTGAGGAAAAATCACCTCAGACTTCACTTTTGTTCAATGAATTCAAACAAGTTAACGATTCGTTCCACAAGATTTAAGTCACATTATCACAGTGGCAAAAAATCGAACTAACAAATATGACAACTTAAAAGGATGACAGATTTTTGTTTTTGTCCATTCCCTCAAGTTATCTATCCAAATTTACGCTTAAAAGTAGAGGTTAAAAAAAAAAAAAGTTCCACCACTTGACAATCACCTCTGCCAGGACAAATTTTAAGCACAACCTTTTAAACAAACCGCGTCAGAAAAACTACACATTTGAGTACACAGCAAGAGGGACCTATCCGCAAGCTCAGGCGGAAAAGGGCCAGAGGACCCCGCAAACCGCTTGTTGGAGGCAGGTCCCGCTGCCAGCCGCCCCTCGGGGCTCCCTCGTCCTCGGCGCTGAGAGGCTGCGCGCCCGCTCTCGCCTCGCCTCAGGGGTCGCCAATGGCTGCGCGAGCCCCCGTTGGCGGACAGCCGTTGCGCCGAGCCGCTCGCGCCCCCCCAACCGCCACGGAGGTGTGGGTACGGGGGTAGCGCGTGGCGGCGCTGCCGGCTGGAAAACGGCCCCGCCTGGAAGCAGCGTGACGGCAGGCCTGCAGGCTGACCCGTCCTCACAGTTTTACCCCCCATCCACTGAATGATATAAAGAGTTATTTAGAATGGAATCATTGAATGACAGCTGAATAAAACGATACATGGAAGCCAGAGCAGGTGGCAAACTTACCGGCCAAAAAGTTGTCGTATATACATTGTAACATTGAGAATAATTAAGGTTCTGTGATCCAGTAATTATCACGAAAAAGATTATCATGTGCTAACATTCCATGTGCTATGAAGTAAATCAAAGGAATCAAACAATAAGTATCAGTAGCATTATAGAAAAAAACAACCTTATGTAACTTTAAGAACAGAAAGACAATTACATTAATATAATTTACCTCCTTTTGCTTTCCAGAAGGTATTGTTTTCCTGTGGATCCAGTCATGACATTTCATTCAGTTGCACCACAGTCCCAACTCCTAAAGAAGCAATCACTAATTTGATTGCAGTTAATATTTATGTCAGAACTGCTGACAATAAACTTAAAACATCAAAAGTTGTGTTTCCACCTGTGGTCATACTTTCCTTTGAACTTTGCTGAGGAACTCCCACACTGTAACATTTAACATTTAAAAATCTCCAGTTTATTGACAGCTGCTCAAAACAGGGAAGAGCCTGAAACTGCCACGTTTCACAGCCTACATACCCTAAATATATATTAAGTGCAGAAGTCTGATTTTCAGTCATTTGTGATCCTATGACCAGCCTTTAAATTGAGTAGAAATGAGAGGGAGAAAGGAGACAGATGCAGACAAAACTGTTTTAAAAGTACTAACCATGTGGGAAGTGTTGGACTGAATTTGTATCTTAATAGATATCTACACATCCATCTCTGAGAAAGATCTTAGTTGAGGAATTAATCCCCTGGGGTCTAGTAAAGCATGAGCTATGACTAAAGAACTTTTGTGGGGAAGATTATTCAGAACAGCTTGTCCCCATGCAGATTTTCTGATGTCCAAAAAGACTCAAGCTCACACTTACAGCTTTTCCTGAAATTATAGTATTAATATTTTCCTCTAATCACATTCTTTCTTGCAAAAGTTTAATGAAAATTTGTTTCTTAATGCCTCTTCTCTGTCAAATTTGACCGAAATTGATAAACTGAAATGCAAACATATAGAGGATGAATTCGTTAGTCTGGCTTCCTTTGGAAAGTAGTCAAAAAGTCCCCATGTTTGTATACCAAGAACATGCAGCTCAAAATGCAGTTTGCTTGTGCAGCATGCTTCTATACCAAGTACTTGCATTTCTAAGCTTGAACAGTAAAAATATTTCTGACGGTGAAATGTGAGGTCCAAAACTTAACATTCACATGTATATTGCTTTTGTATATTAACTGAAAGCATGTATACTGTTCTGGACTCTCAATTCAGAAACACTGACTGGAAGGAACCTCACTCAGAATTTCTGAGGAAAAAAACAAGCCTGCCTGAAGACATAAACAAGCATGGGAAGCTACATCTTAATAAGGTGAATGTTTTAAAGAGTGTGAAAGACTGGATGCTGTCACTTAAATTACTTTGCAACTTGATAATGATGGATACATTTAAGTTGCAGATGCTATGTATGAACCGTTCCCAGTAAGTATGGGACAACACACATTATGTCCTTTCTAAAGATACAGTTAGAACAGACACCATTATTCCACAGAAATAATCTACTATGTATATTTCCACTTATTTTAGAGGAAGTCTAACATCCAGCAATTATCAGTCTGTATCATAATTCAGTGTCAAGTTGTAACTTGTGTGCTTACTAATTAATTAGGCACCAAACATTAAAGAACATAATTTCCTTCATCTTTCTGGTAAGAACCTACAGGCCAGAAATTCAAGCACCTGTTCTGACCTGGCTTCTGGGTACTTCTGTAGCAAAGTCATGTTCAAAGAGCACATAGGATCCATGGCCCCCACATAGTATTTTCTTCCTTTGCTGCACCTGTTGCATGCTGAGTTGCTAAGAAAAAGGAAATGTGAAATATTTACTGTAGCTCTAACTGACATTCTAATAAAATCAGAATTAAGACAAAAAGAAGCAAGTTCTAAGTAGCAGGAAATCTGAGTAACACAATTTCAAACAAAATTTATTATATTCCTACTATAGCCAGATACAACATGACTTAGACGCTTCTTTCCTTTAATGTCCTTCACTTGTGACTAGAGGAAAGTCTGAATTATAAGACTATGGCCCTAAATAACTGAAACTGCAGTAACATATACATATTTTGATATTCTTAAAATCAAACTGTAGTAATAGACCAGACTATTTTAACACAGCTAACCGTGCAGTGGAAAATGTAGTTGTTCTGCAATTATTTGTTATGCATCCTTTAATTTGGTTCTTTGGTAGATAAACTTGTGGTTGAAATTTTAAATGCTTTAAATATGGTGGTGAAACACTTCTAAAATAAAATGTTGAATAATAATTTAAAAAAGGACTATGAAGGATAAAAATCAGTATGAATTGTTGATATATAACTGAGTTAATTTGCTAGGTAAACAGATAAACTACTTAAATACAATATGGGCACATTTCTTATGGAGTGTAAAGTTAACTGCATTCTTGCTAAGCTGCAGGTATCAATTAGAATATGTTATTAATTTTCTAGGTTTTGTTACCTCTAACTCTATTTTCTACACAGTCAGCTCATACTTTCCAGAAAGTTTGTAGAACCACAGAGTTTGTCACTGTTAAATTTTGTACAGTTACTAATTATTTAGCGTTTGTATCCATAATGATACAAATTACACATACGGGTAGCATATGGTAAAGCATAAAATAAGCTCTTCTTTATGTGCTTACATAATATAACATTGTCTAGTTTGTCCTTAACTATTTTTAAAAAAATGAAGATGCATCTTAGAAGTATTTTTCATATTTATTGATGTTTTCCATAAGGAGGCTGAGACAAGAGCATGAGAATCTAATATTTCACCTTTCTGTTCATGCATGCATTTTGGTGAGCGAACAACCATATTTCAGACATAAACAATTTCTTTTAAAAGGACATTTTTAAGGACACTAAGTCTTTATAAAGTGACTGTATGGGTGAAGCACCCATGACTATAAATTGACTATAGGTGAAGCACCTAGCAGCCTCTACTTATTGGGGCTATTTTAAAGCATTAATGGTTTACTTTTTAACAAGAATTGTGCAAGCCTGAAGCAGAAAAAAATAAATAAAAAAGGATTTCACATACAAGCATCAGGAAAATAAAATAAAATCTGTAATGCCTGTGTTCACATATGTTATCTAAAGCTAAACAGACTGCTGCTGTCCCTGAAGCAAGGAAGTTGGCCTGCTCAAAGGGACAAGCAACCACATTCAGTCAGTCCAGAAAAGACTGGCTGACCTGAAATTATTTTTCTGCTTTTAACCATAGCAGAACTTTTCCTTCATCATGCTCAGATCATGTATCAGTACCACATTATCCTTGTGAAAACACCTGTCTCAATGAGTGCTGCAATTCGGGATGTGCCATCCCAGGCAAAACAAACACCCATCACCCGGGCTTCCACACTGGGCTGAAGCGGAGGGCGAGGACACCAAAACCGTGCCCGAGGGACCCCGCCGGTGCAGAGGAGGCAGGGGGCGCCTACTCCCCGCACCTTGAGGCCGGGCCGGCCGGCGGAGAGCCCGGCCGGGAGCTGCCGCCGCGGCCGCCCAGCACAAGGGCTGCCCCGCTTCCCTCGTCGCTCACACACCTCTGGCCCAGCCCTTCCTGCCGCCATTTTGCGGAGCCGAGCAGTCCCGGCAGCGGCCCGGCCCGGCCCGTCAGGCCCGGGGAGGCGGGACGCGGCGGTGCAGGTAACGCGGGCCGCCGGCCCTGGGCGCAGAGCGGGCTGACGGGCCGCCCTCCCCGCCTCGTGCGCGCCGAGGCCTGGCCTGTTGTGGGCCGGCCGGCGGCCCCCGGCGAGCGGGGGGGGGCTTTCCCGTCCTGCAGGCCGGCTCCCCGCAGACAAGAGGGGAGAGCCCTAGCCTGCTGCGGGGGCAGCTTTTAAACGAGTGGTTTCCATCGGCCTCCTCGAGGGGCTGCGGTCAAATCAGCTGGTTTTGGTGAAGCAGTAGCAGTTGCCGGGAAGAAAGCGCATACTGCGAGTTAACTGCTCCTTAGAGTTCATGATCTAAGAAAAAACCAAACTTTTGAAGATTTTCTTCTGATTCGTGTGCCAAGTATTTTCTGTTCACGCAGGACCCCTCATCCTGCAGGGAGCTCAAGGCAGATGCAAGCACGGGATGTGTGGCATTAGTGATGTGACAGCTTCAACCACTAATTAAAGCAGTCTTAATTAAAGATCAGATTTTTTAAAAGCCAAGTTATTAGTACAAAATTATTGTACTTTTAGTGCTTTGAACTGCACTCAGATTAAGAGTTCCCAGAATGCATTTTTTTTTACTGTACTTCCAGTGCTCTTTTCACACATACTGACCACAAAATCCTGCTTACCCATTTGCCTCAAAAGATTAACTTTGCATTTTCCTAGCAATATAAAATACTGTTACACCTTCAAGTAAAGGTGTAGATTATTTGGCATTTTGCACCAATACATGTCCAGAACTGTCTCCAAAGCTGTTGTACAATTTTATGTAAAAAATCCGTAAGTGCTAACACTTCGATCCGTGTGCAGTACGTTCAGTCTTAACTAGTATTAGTTTTATTTTTATCTGTTACAGGTTTGAATAGCTCATAATTAACATTATTATCTGCAAATGCAATGGAAGATGGCAAGACTGAAGATGGGCAGGGTATTCTACGACTTAATGTACGAGGATGTTTATATACTGCCAGACGCGAGTCTTTATGCCGCTTTAAGGATTCAATGCTAGCTTCCATGTTTAGTGGACACTTTCCTCTGAAAATGGATGAATCTAGTAAATATGTTCAAGCTACACATAAAACATTCTGACTAGAGAGCTCTGTGGCAAATATATGCATTTATATATGCATTTTATTGTATATATCTTCTCCCAATCTGCTGAGCATCAGTTGTTTAGTTGAATTCCAGGATTTAAAACAATTATGCATGCATGACTTTATGAGTAATTCATCTGAATTCTGTGGGACACTTCCTGTTTGCAAACACACGTGTTTTTACAGTGCTTAGCCTTTCCTTGTCACAGTCAAAAACTATCAAATATACTACTACAGTAGTATTTTTGCAAAAATTCCAAACACAGAGTTCTTCACTGCACTATAAATTTTATCTTCATGTATTCCAGTGAAACAAAGTAGTAGTTTTAAAAGAATAGACAAAGTATACTTATTCCTCCTAAGTAAACAAGTTTTTTATAAAGGCTTTACTTGGTGATTTGGTAGAATGTGACAAATCTGTCTTCACTTGTTGGAAGCAGTATTTTTAAATCATTGTATTTATGATTTCAGGGGCTCGTCTAATCGATCGAGATGGAAACCTATTTAAATATCTTTTGGATTATCTCCATGGAGAAGTTCGGATTCCTAAAGATGAACAAATTCGAATTGCATTGCAGGAGGAAGCAGATGATTTCGGCATCCCTTATCCTTACAGCCTGACTGACCATCTGGCCAGCGAAATTGAGACATATTCTTTAAGGTAAAACATAGAGCTTAAAAAGGTCTTGACATTTCTTATATTTTTGAATATACATTCTAAGCTACAACATTCATTAGCATCAGATACTAAAACTAAGTATGCACAAGTGAGCACTTTTTAATCACCACTTCAAATCACCACCAAATTCAGAGTTTTTGGATAAGAAATTGTAATATTGATAATACAGTCATGGTCATCAAGGATATCAGCTTTTCCATCACTGCAGTACAGCAACAGTTTAAATTTGACTCTCATTTACATGCAAGTCTGCTGTAAAAGCTTGCATAGTAGGAAATATGTTGCATAGTTCTCTATTTGCCTTCAGATTTTACTTGAGATTACTTCAGCATGTTTTTGTCTGTTTTACAAACATCCTAAAACTTGGAAGATAAAATGTACCTTGCTATTTTTTTTAGAATAGGAAAGTAGAGAAGAAAATTAATATATTAGTTAAAATCTTAAGGTCTGTCTGTTCTAGTGTAAATGCTAATTTAGAAGCTAATTCTAATTAACTGATTGGAAATTAACTTCAATTACCAGGTATGACTGTGTTAACCCTGATGTTGTCCGTTTGGGACTACATTGACAGTCATTTATGTTCTCTTAGACAGTTATTGTTCCATGTATTTTAGATTCTCCCTTATTCATCACCTTTTGAAAAGCATAAAGCATTTCTAAACTTTTCAGTTTCTCTTCAAATTAGGGATTAGTCCTGTCTTTTAAGTATTCATGTTATCTCTCTATGAATTTCTTCTAGTTGTATGATATTCTGTTAACATCAGATAAGAAATACCGCACACAGTATTCTAGATAAACTACATCCTTGATCTACTTAAAAGAGCTCACCAGTACAGTTAAGAAAACTTAAGAAAACTTCACTATGAAAGCTTATTCAACTAAAAATAATGAATTATTAATATTTCTACTTTTGTGTTTTATGTGTTTTTTTTTCCAGGCTTTGTTAGATTTTTGTGATTCTTATAATTTAGTCTGCACCAAGCCTACAGTTTGGGTCCTGCACTATCTCAGCACCTCTGGGGCAAGCTGTGAAAATAAAATTATTGGTGTGTATGCCACAAGAGCTTATGGGATTGATGTAATTAATAAGGAGCTAGGAACAAAAATTGATAGTAAAAACATTTACAAAAGGTAAGAGGAATTTCAAATATATGAAAGCACTATGAAGTGAGACTATAAACACATAATAATACCTAAATATTATTTTATGTAGTTCATATAACATTGCTATACTATAAATCAGTGGTAGGAATCAGATTTTTTACTGCTTTGGAAACAGCTAGCTAAGACAATATTTACATTTAACAAAATAAAGATAAAGACTAAGAACAAAGTACAAGAATTCGAGAATCTGCAGAAGGTTGCTAGCATGCAATTGGTCTGAGATCTCATAATGTTTTAGTTGCTATTTTTAAAATGTCTCAACCATTTATAATTACTGTAAAATTTAGGATATTTACACTAAATATCATGAAAAATCCCCATCCAGAAAAATTTTCGAAAACCGTTCACAAGGTTGGCAATGATTAAAGGAATTGTATTTTGCAGTCTGTTATGATAGCTGAAAGAAATATTTAACATAGAAAAGAACTGAAGATAAAAGGAAATGGTTGTAATTCTTTAAAGGACACTTATATGTCAACTATAACATTAATGCATTTTTACAATAGTATTTTTAAGATATTAGTAGAGCTGTACTTATGAGTGTCTAAAAGCAATTTGCCTTTCTCTTGGTCCCACAGTGCAGTCTCATAAGTGTAATTCACTATGAACCTTTTGAAATACGACTAAGGTATTGCTTCCGATATTTCATCATCTTTATAGTAAAGATGCATATTCTCCTAAATTTAGGCTGGGAAAATCAGGCCTTTGTCCTCCTACTGTGTTTTCCCTTTGAAAATATGCTTGAGATTTAGAAGAATAGACTTTGCACCATTAATTCAGTAATTATTTTGTCATGAACATCCATTCTTTCCAGAATACCCTTTTTAGCAATAGGTGTTCACAGGCATGCATATCATAGGAGGATGGCTATTTGGAACCTCTTATACAAACAAAAATGAAATCTAAGTAACATTTTCTTACCCCTTGTACAAAATATTTACTAATAAGTTTTTTAATAGGTAGAATTTGGGAAAAGAAATGGTAGGTATTATAAAGATAACTCTATTTCATCAGTGTTACATTTTTAAGGACCTAGCTAGATTTACCACAAAGATGTTACCTTTAAATCAATATTTCTAGAGAAGCTGGAAATAATGTCCAATACATCTGGAGCTATTACTCAGTAGCTGAACTGAAAATGATGATGGATGCTTTTGACACCTGGGAAGGAAGAGGTAGAGAATTAATTTTTTTTCCTTCTATTTCAGTAGTAGTATTTTTCTACAGAAAAATGAGAAAAAATATTTGCCAATTAACTATAATAAAATCTGCATGTTTTCACCAATTCACCATTTGACAGGTAAAAATGTCATCAGAGTGGCTATTTGGAAGGAAAGTCTCAAGTAATATTCCAACAAGCTGATGTGAATTGACATGAATTAACAGATGTAGTGAGAACTAATCTGCATGCAAGAGGTGATCAGCTACCAGCATTGAGTATTCTGGTGGAAACCCTAGAAGCATGCTGGTTGTAAGCACAAGTGCTCCACAGGTCAACATAGTTTCAAAACTGAGTCTACATATAAAATACATGCGTTCATGTAGTCAGTTGTATGTATACATAATGCTGTGTTCTCTCAGCTCATCAATATAATGTCCCTTTGAAACGCAGGTGTTAGCTACTGGAGAGTACCTCAGGAGTTGATTGAATGTTGGACTCTAGAAGAGTGCTCACTGAAAGGCAGTTTACATCATATGCCTCTAGTTCGTAAAAGGTATGCTAATTTTCACAAGTGGCTTAGAATGAAACAGAAAACAACAGTCATTTTTTTGTATAATTTCAGGTTCTTTGAATGTTTTTTCTGTTGTTTCTATTAACATTTTTATAAAATGCTTTATAATCACTGACAGCTTGAATGTGGAACTGACCTTGCTAGAAATAAATTATCTTTTTTAGGCTGCTGAAACTCTCCCCTCCCCTCCCCTCCCCTCCCCTCCCCTCCCCTCCCCTCCCCTCCCCTCCCCTCCCCTCCCCTCCCCCTTCAGTCTTCAAAACATAATTTCAGAGTGGAGGGAGTAATTTCAAAAAGTACTAACAGTATTAGCTAAATGGACTGAAAAATCCTAACTGAAAAGTTTAAAAGGTTAAGTGATTTTCACATTTGTAACATGCCTTCCTTTCTTACTAGAATTTCTTCTTTTCAGTTTTACAGTTATACTTCTGACAACACCTCCATTCTCAATATATTACATAAGAACAGCCTTTGCAGGGTGCAGCTACGCAGTTGGATCTGAGCCACTCTACCATCCACTTTGCTGCTAAATAGGAGGGGAGGATCCTGATGACCTTTCTCTGTCTCTGGCCATGCTGTCATTTCAGCAGCAGCCATACAGACATATCAGCACAGTGGTCCAACTGAAAATTCCTCTCCCCATCCTCCCCATTTTTCTGGATACTGCATTCTTTGCTTTTCATAGTTCAAACAGGAAGAAGTAGGATCAGTGGACTGATTGCCAAATACGTTCCTGAATGCTCCACTAATCCCATTGGCTACTTCATCTCCCATCTCTCTGCTTTGTCTTCTAGTTATTCTGTACCCTCAAAAAGCTATATCCATTATCTTCAGTAATCCTGGTGAGAGCATATACCATCTTGAAATATTGTAATTTAACCTGGTTACTGATATTTTACCTGTACTTCACTACTGCTGTTAAAACACCAAGTCTTTGAATGCTTAAGCTTTCCTTTTTATTTTAGTGGTTCCTTTGATCTAAGATGTGCAGATGATGAGATTATGTTCTTAACTTAGAGCTCTGACGAAAACCTCCTTAGGCTCATTATAAGCACTAAGTCATTTGCAGGCTTTCTGTTTGAACAAGGTCACCATATACCACTTCTTTTATAAGAAATATTACTCTTTCATATTGTTTACTTTTTGGGTATGAATTCCTGTAGTATTTCAGAGATCTTTTAAAATCCAAAATACAAGTACCCTGAAGAATATCAATGCTATTGTAGTGTACCTTACTCTGTTCTTTAATGGCCTTCACAGTTAGTTACTTAAAAATTGCTTTCTACTTACGCCAGAGTTGTCATGAGACTCCATAGGCTTTCTTATGTAGCTTTTCTTATCTTTTTCTCTTGAAAGATTGATTATTCATAATAATTTACATTGGAAAGAGAGGGGGGAGGAAGAAAGAAGGGATATTTTTCTTCTTCTTTTCTCAAATTACATAGCATAGAACTCTAAATCTACAGTTCTTGTGCAGTTGGCTCTGAAATTTTTGTAGATATTTTAAAACTTACCAGATTAATGTCCAGTGAATTTTCTATCAGATAGAAACTGTACTTTATTGTAATATTTTCTTTCAGTAACTACTGCTTTCTTTCTCATTTATTTTCACTTAGCAGTTTGTGTACCATATCTTTTACCATTTTTAATGTGTCGTATTACACAGGTAGAAGATAGTGCTGGTACTATTGACACAAAGGCAAGCTTGACTGCAGTGATGAACAGCTGAGAACCATAAATGATACTGTAACAAGCAAAAATGAATAGAATTTCAGATTTGAGCATTGTCTATTTTGTAATGATGTTACAAGAAGAATAACTAAAATACATAGTTTGTTTCTTCAATTTAAGTCCTTTGTTTTACAGACTAACTGACTTCACTGAAGAGGAAAACTATTTACCATGTAAAGTGGGTCCCAAGCCAATTAGTTTCTCAGGTCCTTCAACAAGTACACACATCAAAGTTAAGAATTCAGCTTCATTAAAGGTAGCTGCTTGCAATGCTTCACGTTCTGCAGTAACTCTTAAACGACCCAATAGTGAAAGTTTGATGCTGCACAAAGTAGCTTCTAAAACTGAATCCACAACATGCACATCAGAGCCCAGCAATTCCCAGTTGCCCTGTGGAAGGCAGAGTGCTGATTATGGAACACCATGTCAAATGACTTTGAAGATCTCAGTGTCTAGAAAGCCTGTAAGCAGCCGTGTAGTAAAGCTGAAGCGAACTCCACTTTTTCTTGCAACGCCATCTCAGTCATCATCTTCTGTGTCCAGTAAAACAAGTGAACAGGACAATGCTGCGGTTGAAATTCCTACTACTTCTATGGTACTAAACAAGAAACAACCAGCTGTATTAGCAGAGAGTATTAAGACTGATAAAGTGGATGGATAATGTTTGAGTCAGCCCGATAGGCTGGACAGCTTGGCATCGTCTAGTCAAAGAAGAGCTCATCATCTCATGTTGTCATGTATTCGAAGATTTGGTAGAAAATCATGGTGAAAAAGTTAATCAAGAGCATAGAGAGAAATGGCTTTACATGAGCAGTGAATTGTATTTTCTGCTTTATTTCTAATTATTTTTTAGAAGTTGGGAGGAAGAAACATGGGCTAAGAAACACAGCATGTGACGTGTAATATGGTATCTCACATTTGTATTTCTGTCAGGCTGTACTAGTACAACTGACTTTTTTTAAAGGGAGTATGTGCAAAGCATAAAAGATGACCCATTTTTTAACTTTAACTACAGGTAACATTAACTAGGGATAATTTCCTTAATCCATATATTTGACTTGGGTAAAAAGTAGATAACCATGAGTACCAGTTATTAGATACAAGTTTGTCACAAGTATGCAAGATACTGAGTACTGTGAAGATTTATTTTTTAAGTTGAATGCACAATTACTGGTACTTTTTATGAGGGTAAGTCACCATTTTATTATTAAGAGCAATTAAAGGGACCCTCTTTGCTTGTACACTGTGAGAAAACGCGTAAATACAGTGAAGGAGGAGCATGG
The DNA here is from genome assembly GCF_964034855.1 of Anser brachyrhynchus. Lineage (NCBI taxonomy): Eukaryota > Metazoa > Chordata > Aves > Anseriformes > Anatidae > Anser > Anser brachyrhynchus. The sequence continues at coordinate 1,787,993 of NC_137701.1, forward strand.
CTAGGGAGCAATAAGGCAGTTTTTTCCATAGACCTGAAAACTACGTGTACTATTTTCCTACAGGGGTGTCATCTGCCACTGGTTCAAGGCTGCTGCAGGCAGTGGTGCAGCCTTTGCGTTCTATATTACACTGCTGTTGGATGTATTTTCTACAACTGCAGGGAAGCTTACAGGTCTGAGTTGCAGCTTGTGTTCCTTTGTCCTTCTGCATGTCCTTTTAAATGAGTAGGGGACAATCTCAATTTCTGTGCAGCAAAGCAGTGTTAACAGATGTGCTCTGGTTTGAAGAAAGATAGAAGAATCCTTCCTTCCTCCAGAGCAGGATGGAGAAGATGCTGGGTTTCTTGTCCTCAGTGGTACTAGGGTCAATTTTGAGCAATGATACTGAAGTGAAGAGCTGCTGTATGTTTCAATCAGCAAAGGAAAGCAGAATTTAGCTCACTTCTTTTTAAAAAGTCCTTCTGGTTGTTTAAACTAACACTGTTTGAATTTTCCAAACTTGTCTTCATTTTTTGTCCTTGTTTGTTATGGTTGGGTTTTTGTTGTTGGTACTGCTGTTGAAACACACTAAATACAGCTGGCCTTAAGTGTTGAGAAGTCCTATCACATTGCCAAAATGAAATGTTCTTAAAATTCCTGAGACTATTAGAATTATGGGAGGGTTATTTAAGTGTTTTATTTTTACATCATTTAGAATAAATGACAGTTCCAGGCTTTTCATCATAACCATAAGGACTTGAAATTTCATTTGCAAAAGTAAAAAAGAAAAATAAACTCTTATATACTAACAGTTTTAAGGAGGCATTTTGCCACATACAACAGTTACTGTAAAAGAAAGCAGTACTGTAACTTTCTGCGATTGGTATAGATATGCGTAGATATATATATATATTCAAGACCAGCTTACTTTTAAAATCTATTGTTTTTTTCCTTAAACAATTAACCTAAAAAGCAACAGTCCCAAGGCTCTTCATGTCTTGAAGACCAGAAAAAGCAAAAATTACAGAAAGATACTAACACTGTAATCTCGAGTGTGCAACTCATCATTGATGAAATACAAAACGCTCTGACTGAAAGGCAGTTTTTAAATACCCGTCTTGCATGTGACTTTTATTTCAGTATTTACTGAATAGCTGAGCCCTTTAACATGTAACTTTGTCTTTTTACAATGCTTCCTAAAGCAGATTTCCTTCCTTTTCAACTTGTGATGAATTTGTAGGCTTCTGTAAACATCATGCAAAAGCTCACAAAAAGTACGGACTTTTACATGTGTAAAAAGAAGTTTTAATAATAATCCTGTCAGACTTCCTGAGTCTGCACTAGCTCAGTGTTTGTGTAATCATTCTGGTAGCACAGTATTTTTTATGTAGCATTCATGTTATTTGCATTACAGGGGCTTCAATGAGTATCATCTTTGTAGACATACTGGCTTGTGGTGAGAAAAAAGTAAAAACCACTCCCTTTAATTTGAGTAGATGAAACACTGAATGAAAGTGGCTGCGGTGAGGAGGTAGAGCAAGGTTTTTTTTACTTTTTTGGGGACTTGATTTTTTAGTAGGATGAGATGTAAACATGTTTATTTAAACTCGTCTGAGGGAGTACTTTCATCTTTTTTTTTAATCGCTATGAAGTTTGCTAATAGATTCTTGTGACCGATGGACTGATGTTAAACAGCTTTATGACAGTTGAATAGAATTACCCTTCAAGGTGACTTTCTCTATAAAAATAGCTTTGTCTATATACATCCCAAACCTTTTAAATTGTAGAAGTTAAATAGCATTTAATCTCTCTGGGGATTAGGTCAAAATAAATGAAATTTGCCAGTCCTAGGATTAGTCATCCCTTAAACTGGCTAACAGACTGTTTTTTGAGGCCTGGAACAAAGAGCAGAAATTCTTCAAGTCTGACAGTTTCCTGCAGGTTAAACATTCCTCAAAAATGTACGTTCCCAAGTTTATTGGAAGTCTGCAGTTTTGGTAATGTTTCATTTGTCCAACTCAATCAGAGAGGTACCAGCTGGTACTGCATCTGCGCTGATTAACTCTGATATGCTGTATGTACGTACCAGGCAGTTTGACTGGGGAAACTAATACAGCTACCTTTTTTTTTTTTTTTAACAGTTGGGATTAGACACTTTGTCAACTGGTGTGACAATGGCTTACTTTGCATCTTTGTGAAATTATCACTCGTTATAGAAGAGACCACATGCATGAAGTTAGTTCAACCTAGTAATCAACTAGCTGCGCTCTAAAGGCTGACATTTCCATCACCAATGTATTTTGATGCATTTTTTTTTCTTATGAACACTGTCTAAACTTCCAGTTTAGTCTGCACATTCACATTGTCTTTCTGTGTCATTCTCAATTATCTGTGATATAGGCCAAGGAGATTAAAACGAAAAGAAAAAAAAAAGCACATTCCAAATTAATCTCTAGAGAATTACTCCTCTGGGATTAAGACTGTGATACAATAGGCCTATTACCACCAAGATGTGTTTCAAATAGATGTAATTTTATCTGTATGTTTCAGAGTATCAAGAACTCATTTGTACGTGAAGTAAGCAAGCAGATATTGTTTCATGTGTTAGGCACATGTTAACACTGATGCTCAGGGAGAGTTTTCATCAGGCTTGTTTACAGGTAAAGGGCCATGTAAATACAATGCAATTAAATGAGCCTCTGTGAACTCAGTGTTAATTCAGGGATGCTTATCTACAAAATACAGTTCAAATATATAAATACTAGTAAATAAAAATTCACGTTTCTCTCAAGACAGTATTGACTTCACATACAGTATTGCTCCTAATGAAGCTACCTCTTTTTTCTTTCAAACTGTTATTTAGCCTGCCAGCTCTTCCCGAGCAGAAAAGTACTCTTTTAAACCTACTTTAATTAAATTGCTTAGATAACAAACGTCATGTGGTACAAATCTTACTATGGCTAAGAAGACATACCAATACTACCCAGGAGTAAGAAGATTTAAGAAGATTTCATCTACTTAAATTCTTCTCAATCTATGAAGAAGTTCTCACCTGATAAAAACAGGAAGGCAGTTGTGCTATCAGAAACTTGAGTGTCAAGCTGCCTGTTCCTTAGCTGCAGTTAAAGAGCCAAAGTGTGGTTAGAAATAAAACTCTGTAAATACTTGCGGTGGCAAAGCCCCACAAAAAGCTAGATTCAATTTGGCCAACAGCTTTTAACAAAAGGTTAATCAGTAGAAACACAGCTGATTTACAAATCTTTGTTCTTTTCTGAGCTTTTGGGGTATTTCTTCTTACAGAATTTTATTTTGCCCCCCCCAAAATCTGTCTGCTTATACCAGAATTTACCACTCTTGGCTGGAAATTGCTTTGCAAATTCACTAGGCCACGTCATCAGCTGTGTAGCATGCCCACAGTTTACATGAAGAATGTGGCCATTTTCTAAGTTGCCCCCTTCCTGTATATATCTTTTAAATCATTCTAATTTCTGGTACAACATCCATGAATGTTTTGTTACAGCTTGTTTTAGTTGTTTGCCATACTAAAATAGCTGTATTATCTCAAGTTTCTGGCAAATTTCTATTACATGTTGAGGTGGGTAACTGGCAGTGGTACTGAAGCATGGGACCTCTACGGCCCATGGTGCTTCTGCTGGAGTCACAAGTGTATGAAAGTGAAGAGTATAGTTGATTTATAAAATCCTGATGCATCCCAGTCTCTACACTGTGAAACAGACCCACTATAGGAACTGCCATCCATACAAACTCAGACCAGGTGGTCTCTTGTAACAGCAGGGTCCAGGAAAGTGGTATGAAAACCAGAGGATTAACTTTTCCTTTCCAGAATTACTAGTTTCAGTTTTAGAGTGAGTTTTTCAATGACATTAAGTTATTAAAAAAAAACAAAAAACCATGATGAAGTTGTTTAAGTTTGGCTTAGTATAACCTGGCTATGTTGAATTACATTCTCTTTCTAGTTTTCCAAGCACATATTTGGTCGTTTATTTTGCTGAGTTCTACTGTTAGTCTCAATTTAATCATACATAAAAGACAAAAAGATCAAACCTGCTTTTAAATACTGCCCTTTTGGACACGTTTCCAAAGAGCACACAAAATGCAATGGGAATTCCATGATTTCGGTGATGACAAACAACTGTATTTACTTTGCAAAGTAGGGGATTTATTTTTTTTTTTTAATTTATTTAAAAAAGGCTTGCTGGCCTGAAAGTCAAGTGTCAGCCATCCCTTGCTTCTCTCACTGACCCCTGTACAAATCCATTACATTAAAAAGCGTATCACACATAATTGGCTTTGACTACACGTAACTAAGACAAACTCTGAAGATTACAAGAGTTCTGTTGAAGATAAGCCCACTTATTAATTACTTATGAGTATGGCGAGCAGCAAGACGCCCCTCGAAACTGGCAAATACAATTGCAGCCACAGAGACATAAGAACTGGAAGACAAAGCAGTAACATTGACAGAGCTGTTTCACAGCCCAGCCATGCAACATAGTTAAAATGTGTACTGCAAAACTAAAGCATATTTGATGCATCAAGACTGCAGAGTTCCCAGAACCAGCCCACTCTCCAGCCTGACCAACTCCACACTTTTCTCTCTCATCAACAAGTATGTGTTTGCATCATAGTCTGATGAGAAATGCTGTCTCTCACCTGTTAATCCTGGATCTGTCATGCATTGAGCCTCTAGCACATCAAAGATTAGTGGTACTGAAGAGTGCAAGGTCATCCTGTTGTATTATTATTTATATCACAAATTTCATTTATTTTGTGGAAGGCTGCCTGTAAGGATGTTGACTTATGGAATAAAATAACTTTCAATAATCCTGTTAAGTGGAGAAGCTATGAGGAAGGAGTAAAAGTAATTACAGATATATCAGATTTCTTTCAGGATAGAGTACAAGGAGAGATACAAATAAGTTTCACAAATGATGTAAGCACAATATAGTAAGATTCCTGTGTAAGAGCTGTACAGAAATTGTCATTACATCTCTCACTGTGAGGTTACAGGTCAAGCTGTACATCAGCAGACAAATTTTGAAAAGTTGCTTTTCTGATGGGTGTGCACAGCACAGATTCTGGAATTTCAGTTCCATTTACTCAAAGCATTCAAACTAAAAACTTGATAGGTAATTAAAAGAAGGTTTTTTGCAAAGCTAAGAAAAGCCAGAGTTTACCTACAAATATTAATTTTTCTCTTACAACTATTCCAAATGAAGATGAGCTGTTTGCTTTGTAGAACAAGGTTTTACCAATATTCACATGGAAAAAACAGTACACAGATATCAAGAGAAATAATAAAATTATCCATAAGCAATGCAGCTTGCTTTCTGTTTTGTGATTATTTTTTGAGGGCTACACAGGAAAAGTGAAAGTAGTAAGTGTGCAGTCAGCTAACAGAAATTAGGCAGAGGAAACTGGCATAAAGCAATAGCAAACAGTAACATAGGAATAAACTTTTAAAGATACTCAAGCATCCTGCTCTTACTGACCTTAGTGGAAAATAGACCCTTTTACACCTTTCTGATTCTGACCCTCAGGCCTCTAGTTCACTTGATGCTGGGTCTCAATTCTGACACCTTGCTATGTTAAATAACTTCTAATGTAAGATTGTCCAGGAGGATCAACTCTGTTCTTAGGGGAAGGTGCACTTCTGTGCACTTCTGGCACTGGAATCTAGCTAACAGCAAAAGCCTGTTCCAATCCAAATTCAAACTGAAAGCCTCCCAGCTGATATCAGTTGAATTAATCAAACATAATTTGAATAAGATGACAAGTGGTTAGGTAGTGCAAGGCAGGAAGCACCAGAATATTTTAGAAAGGAGATTTTAATTTTTTTGAAGAAACAAGTTTTCTGAAATACAGAATCATAACATTAACACTAAGATATTTATTTTAATAGAAAACTCAGAAAGATGTAATATCTGCTTAAATTTGTACCTCCACATTCTGCTGCACATTGCTGTAACAGATTTATTAGTCATAGCTCATTATGGACAGATGGTTCCTACAGCAAAAATATAGAAAAATAATTTGGATTCAAGTCTAGAACACCTGTGACTTTTCATATGCAAAAAAATAAATCCAACTAGTCATTGAAAAGTGGCTGATAAGTATGGAGAAAAGGGCTGTGCATGTGACTAGCCATGACTATATACAATCCAAACTTGAATGAAATGAGCATTTTCATAAAAATAGTTTGTCAATGAAAAATACCAATATGTAATACATTTAATACAATTTATAGCTACATTTAAAGATGTCAGTTTATGGAATAATAAGCTAAAATCCAATGTACTGCCTTTTCAAGTTTTTTCGTATATAGCAATATTGTGTGTATACAGTGTGCATGCGTGTGTGTGTGTGTATACATGCACACAGATACATGCACAGAAAGAAAAAGGTGTATAGAGATTGCAGAAAAATTCTGTAAGATTATTTGATTTCATTGCAGACTGCAGCACACAGCCGTCCTGGGATCCTTCTAATACAGGCTGCTCAAAAAAAATAACACAACAATGCTGACTGGTATAACCACGTATCTACAACAGGTCTGTGTTGTGACATTAATTCTCAATTCATTTTTCCAATCTAGATTTTATTCTTCTAAGAAGTAAATGCTGCTTTGGTAAGATTCTGTACTATCATGACAAAGTAACGGTGAAGATATTGGGCAAAGCCTTGAAAGTATAATTTTAATAATTAGTAAGTAGTAAAGATACCAACAAGTTTTAAGCAGCAACAGATTTAAAATGACTATGTTCTGACTTATTTTCTTCACCAACAAGCATCTTGAGCAAGAAACTAAATTGAAGAGATTAAAATTTTTCTGCCTGCCTTCACTGTGACATTTTAAGCCACCAAAGTCACAGCTGGCACCGAAAGAACAGTGGCATCAGTAGAAACCTCCATCCCTGCAGGGCATAAATTGCATTGTGACACCCTGCCAACGCTGCCTCGGAAAGGCCTGTGATCCGTGGTGTCTGCTGTATGATGCTTCCGTCGTGTCTTTTCCAAATGTGTCAGATTCTCTGTGGTCCTTGCAGTTGCGGACTGCTCTTGATTTTTCATAGCTCCTTTATTTTTAGGTCTGAAGTTGTTATGCTGCTGTCTTCTGTGTTCAGACCTGGAACCACTTTTTATATTATTTTGATCTGCCTCATTCCAGGCACCTTGCGACTTAAGAGATCCATTGAGACGGATGTTTTGGTGCTGTGGGTTGAATCTTCGTCTCTGACTAGAAGGCCCATTCTACCCAGAAAGAAATTGAAATTATTGAAAATAACTGTTAGGTTGTCTGCAACCTTCTACAGGACAAGAAATACAGCAATCAGAATTAACTGAAATTGCAGAATAAAATTCTCAGTATAACTAGAGAGGGAAAACAATTTTGATACAACACAAAGACTGAACTATGAGTAACATACTACATCTGAGTAGCCTGGAAACATATGTGGAAGGTTCACCAGAGATGCCAAATTAAAATCTGCCACGATTCAAGAAAAAAATGGAAAAGAGATGAAATACTTGGCTTCTCAACAGCAGCAACTAAGAGGCACTGAAGAAATTATCACTGACTTTTTCTTTTTTTTTTTTCCCCTAAAATACCTTGTCTAGTGAGAAGTACTGTCTAAAGACTGCAGGAAGAACAAAAATTAACATGTAAATTAGTCAAGTTAAGAAACCACATGTTGGGAGAGATGTCCATTGTGATATCTTGCTCAGAGAAAGTTTTGATCAGTAGTAGGAAATGGATGTATTACATTATTTGCATAGCTACCAGGACAGCTGATGCCATACATGCACTGACATTGTGTGTTGCTCCTACATTTCCCTTCACACACCTTTTTAAGCCTCAAAAAAAATGAAACAAAATTCAGACCAGCTTTAGTGGTAGCTTTACCTGAGTAAGCACAACAGCACAAGAACTGTATGAACTGCCTTCATACTGCCTTGAGAATGAATCTGGAAAAGACATACTTGCATACATTTGCATATTTTTGAAAATTGTGAATTAAATATATGATCTACAAACCAGTATTTGATTTTGTACTAACGACTTCCAGTAATAGATGTTAATGTGATTTTTTTGACATCATTTAGCTTAGTTCATAACTGGTTTCTTACCTGCTTATTTGTTGGTATTCCTTGGGAAGAAGATTCTGTAGGATTGGAAGAATGATGACTTTGTACTTTAGTGTTGGGTATTTTGTTATCAGAGTTCTTGGCATTACTAGAGGACTTTCGAGTGTGTGTATTTTGCTTGCCAGTTGTTGCATGTGAGGTCACTGAAGACAGCACTGAACTACATGGTGTTCTTGAGGAATAGTTGTTCGTTGGGTGAGAAACTATGAAAATAAAAAAAAGTATTCTGTATTACCAGTTAAATAATCAACTTCTAAACATAAGGCTGTATTCTCATCCTGCTTACAGTTACTTTTTGTAGCATCATTCTAGCCTTACTTTAGATAACGAAGTAAGTGAGATAACTAGGGTAAGGATTAGATCATACTGTTTTACTTCTTTGGAACTGCCTCCTCATTAAGGGTTTATGGAGACAAAAAAGCCAGTATGGTAGAACCACACTAAGACTAGAACAATTCTGTTTGTACTGTAAATGTGAGGAACCATTTTCCTCAGGGCACCTGCCTGAAGGTTGACCAAAAATAAAAAAAGAGCCTCGGGAGCTACCTTGCTAGTTAGAAAACAGACTAGCTTGTGACTATACCAGAGGGCTTAGGAGACAGTCTGTTATTTTAGCACTGTTTAAAAATGAATTGTGCAAAGATCACAGTTGTCTCAAAGCCCATGAAACCAACAGTTAAAATGGACCCATTGCCTATCCTACTAAGTATTTTCAGCTCAAATACAAATCACGTAAGTGTACTTCAGCAAACATTTTTTGTCAATGATGAGTATGAAAGCCCCACTGACTGCCAACCCACGCTTTTGGTTATCCAGGAAAACTTCAAAATTCCTGGCAGCTTCTGGTTTGCTTGCAAATTTTAACCAGTTGGGCTGAACCCACATCCTGCTGGACTGCCTGTCACACTGGTGTTCTATCAGTAATGCTCCTAATTGGATCATTATTCCTCCTAAATGAAGAAACATTGGAAGGAAGCGAGTGGTATGCCAGTAACTCTCTACTGTTTGAGGTCAAAGGAAGTTGTGCCTGTAGACACCATGCACTAATTTGATTCCAGATCATTCACTGATCATGGAAAGCTAAAGAGCCTGGAGCTTGCAGGCTACATACATACTAGCTGCAACACAGGTAATAGCCATGAAAGCTTCCTTAGTATGCCTAAATATTTTTAAGAAGAAAAAAAATAGTCTACTGCCTGTTGCTCTTTCTAAAGAAGTGGTTAACAATGCTTGTCTACCATGGTAGACATGTTTACCATGGTTATCTATCAAACTGGAACTGAATGCAATGCACTAATCGCCAATATATAGACCATGGTACAGTCAGCACTATCAGAAACCACTATTGCTCATCTCATATTTCTGCTCCCTACTTCTTAGTATTTTGAGACACAAGGATTTCTTAACCACTTCCATATCTAGATGTGAAGTGCACCAAACAAATCCTTTACTCCTGCCTCTCTGCATTTCCACAAGCAATTCAAGATGTCTGCTTCTGTGTAATGGCTCCTGGGTAGTCTCAAAAAGGACTCTGAGGCTATTGATGTAAAGTTCTCAACCTTAATTTGCTGTTTTGATTTTTATGATTACAGCATTTCCTTGTTCCCCTCTAGCACAGATGACACAAACTAGAAAGAGCGTTTTCTGTGAGACACCTGATTTTTTATCTAATAGGTACTTCTATTTTTCTACTTTTAGGACAGTAATTTTAGCAACTGAGCACCATCTGTTTTTTGTTGTTGTTGTTTGTTTGTTTTTTAAAGACTCCTACTCACTTACACTAACACCAAATATTTCTCTCAATAGGTGTCCTCTTCAGAAAAACAATGCAATCATTTGCACAATGAAATGAATTTTCTGTAAGATTAGTGAGTTCAGCTGTTATTGAATGCTACTGTTCTCTCTTCCCTAAACCAGACTGCCTCACATGGAAGCACATATAAAAATCCAGTTGCTTGTCATAAAGATCTATTTTTGATAGAAAAGATGTGCAATGGGTAGAACCCATCATCAGGCATTCTGGATGTATGTCAGTCCAATTACTTTTGTTCCTTCAGGGTATGAGATAGGTGCTATGAGGTCACTGAACAATTAGATGCATTGCTGGGAAGTTTATGCCTTCCTTTGAAACATCCTGAGTTGGCTACAATGAGAGACAGGATACAGGCTTAGATGGATCTTCAAAGTGTTCTGCAAAAGCAATTCTTACGGTCTAATGAATAAAACTGATTATGCCTCAAAGGAGTCACTTTTTTAGCTGTGCAATCACAAAACTGCATTAGCAGACCAAGATATGTTTTCCTTTTTTCTATTTCTAGTAACTCCTTGAAAACGTTTCTTTTCTTCCTAAAAATGTTTTCCTTTCACCAAGATGCACTAGTTCAGTATTGTGTTAATAGTTTTTATTCCTGAGTGGTGGTACTGATAGGATATCATAGGGCTGAGTGACAGTTGGGTCTAAGCACTACAGCATTTACTTTTCTGGAGGGGAAAAAAAAAGCACAGCAAAGATGAGAAATAAGCTATCTCACATTTTACAGCAGGAATATGATATTTAGAATAGAAAACGAACATGAATTTCCAAGCAGAACAGGAGGTGGTTTCCAAAAAGTAATATTTGGCTCCTGAAAAACCCAATAAATACTGCTATAAAGTTGGGAACCTGCTTCTTAGCAGGAGATATGTGAATTGGTCTCATAATACTGTGGTCACACAGAGAAGCCTCCAATTTATTAGTTACTCATAAGTAACTACCAAATTTGAAAGTTCCCTACAGCTGAATTGCTTTTTAGATGGAAGACTCCAACTGACCTCAGTAATACTGGGAAATCTCTGACAAAGAGGGCAACTGTGCAGATGCTTTGCTCAACACATGTACAGTGAGCTTAGCATATTGCATACTGTAAAAGTGCCCTGTGTATATTCAGTAAGACTGCTGCATACCATTCCATCAGACTGACTACACGCACATGTGCTGGCATTACACATGCCATTATTTCTGCTCAGCATTTCCTGGATAGGTATGTGGGACATGACATTGAGAACTCGGGTGTGATATATCACCAGCACTTACTCTCTCCACAGAGCTGAATCTGGGTCTTCAGTTGTTCTGTATCACAGGAAAATCGTGCAGACCTACCCAGCTCTTCATCATATTTCCGTTCACTCACAAAGTGCTGCAAAAATACAGGCAAGTTAACAGTAATTTGCATTCTGATCAAAAGACTAAATGGATGGTACAGAAACCAATCAATACTCATCTTAAGATCACTTTAAGGCTCAGCAATCTCTTGACATTGTCCTGTAGGCAGAATCTTTATGCAGAACCAAATATTTTCACATCCTTACCAAATGACAATTCTCACAGCCCAGCGATGGGTGGAGTAGTCCCGCATACAGGAAATGGGTCATTTCATTTGATCACTGAACCTGAAGCTATCGGGTTTACTTGTTAACTGGGTCTGATAAATGATACACAAACAGCTCTACTTCTGAAGGGGATAACTTACACTTCTCTGACAGCAAATGCAGACTGCTCAGATGTCCTACAATGCTTTAAGAAGGTATGTTTTCCCCCCGGAAAGCTAGTTACCCTTTGGTCCATAGTAGGTAGGAATGAGCAGACTGGGCATTTTAACAATACAGTGCTTTCTTCACATTTGCACAAACAGCTAACATAACCAAACAGAAGCAAATGCCTGACCTTAATTTCGGCCCTGAGTTCAGACAGTTGTGCTTCAGCCATCTGACTGGCTAGGTCCGTCAGTCTCTTCAGCTCTTCAGCTTTCTTCTGCCGGGCAGTCAGAATTTCCACTGCCAAATACCAGTAGTCAGTAATTATTGCTAGGATGCTAAATTGGTCCGTAATTCATTCCTTTTTTGGCATTAACACTACACCATGAGGCAAACACACACACCACACTTGAACTCAACAGAATATGATGCTGCTTGTGCAGTTTATTTAACTGAACCGCCCGATGTTGAAATGATCTCAAAATAGGATAGCTATCACAAAGTAAAAGGTAATGTTTAGATAAACTGGGGCAGAAACATGTTGTTTTCAATTTTCCAGTGCCTTATTAAGTACAAATTCAGGAAGCCTTTCATTTAGACACGGAAAGAAGCAGTACATTTGCTGAGACACCAGCCTGTTTCTGAAGACATGCTGTAGTTTATGAATACAGGGGCTTTTTAGCTCCCCTGAAAAAAATCTGTTCATATATGGTTTACGTTTGAATCACAGGCACTGCAATTTTACTTTCAAGCACAGAATATACACAGTTGCCATTTCTAGGTCAAAGCACTATTACAAAGGCCACCATTCTTAATGAAAAAATAATTATTCAATACTGCCCGTCTCATATGTTTTTTTTATAAGGAAGTGGTGAATAGCTACACTTAAAAAGAAAAGATTAACTGTGAGTCACAAAATCACAGTCCATTTACATTCAGGATGATGTGATATATTGCAGTTTTGGTAGAAAATTAACTATATGCAAATACTGCTACCTACATAGTGACTTAATGTAAAAGGAACAAATGACTGACTGGCTGGTGGGATCATCACTTAAGGTAGAGAAGAAAGACAGTGTCTAAATGTAAAACAATAAGCAATTATAGTCTTTTGTCTAGAGCTCATGCGAACAATCATGGTAAGGGGATGGCTGCTGCTGTAAAGCTTCATAAGGCCACTGATTTCATTACTGATGTTGAGACTTGGGCTT